>NC_080671.1:290418204-291028219 GCF_030247195.1 Topomyia yanbarensis | reverse complement strand
TAAACTTAAAAGAAATTCATTTTTGATGCTCGTATTTGCCGAGGTCAAGATACATAAATTTACACGATTTTTTCTAGGTGTATGGCCAATGTCAATGCGACTTTGGGGTGTCATTAGTGATTTAGACTGTTATAGTGGTATCAGTTTATATGTGTGGTCGCACTCTTCTAATTGTGACTTCAAGAAGCATCACTCCTAAGACCCAACGAAATCGTAAGCCTCTTTTTTGTCGTTTTATCAGTGAGAGAATCGAAGCCCCGAAAACATTCGATCATTTGTATTTCAAATTGCAAGTTAATTGAAACTAGAGAACAGTAACTAGCCGGGCCTCTGAGATCCCTTGTCTTTTTGTGGGTTAAAGCCATAACTCTGGAAACGGATTCAAATCGACATAAAATTCAATAGCAGCCAAAAAAAAAAATTCGACATACCACAATATCTAGTCGTTTCATGCATTTTGGAGGTATTTGGCATCGAAAGTACGATGCTTCGATTTCAGAAACTTCATGTAGTCCCCTTAAGAAAAAAAAATTGTTCCGGCTTATGTGGGAATTTCTTACCGGAGGGTTCGGTCTATATTTCCGGAACCATATAACCGAATCGTACGAAATTTTATAGACATGTATGGCGAATATATACCTTTCATTTGGGACTAAGTTGTGAAGATCGTCCCAACCATCCCCGATTAACGGATGTGAGTTTGTTAATTTTTATAGGTGGCTATTCTCCTGGGGCACTTCCGGAACTGTCTATGATGGTCAATGCGGTCGACGAGACTTCGGTTGGCCGTCAGTGACCTAGAACGGCTTATGCAAGTTGTTTGACACAAAGATATATTAATTTTAGCGAAATTTTTACCTTTTTGCCTTCATCGAGGTATCATTTTGAGTCGGAATTTTCTATGTAACCGCATGCCACAACCCGCAACACCGGAACCGTAAGTCGGAATTAAATTAAATTTAATAGCAGTTTACGGGGTAGTAAAAGCTTTCATTTAAGTTTGGTTTAATCGGGCTATCCATCTCCGAAAAACCGATGTAATTATTATTCTTGGGTATTTTTAACAAAGCCGGATTTACTAGCAGTCTTCGACAAAGTTGTAGACAATTAAATTATTTTTCTTATTTTCACTTATAGTGATAATACGATGCATACAGTGCCACCTAGTGGCGAAAATACGAACTAGGGAGTTTTTTCCATGTAAATTGTTGAAAAATTCCATACAAACTTCAGGCACGTTGGTCCGGTAGTAAGACTTGTCCGATTTGCTTCAAATTTGGTGCAAGTACTCCTGGTGGGACTAGGAATCGACTCAGGGGTGGGCCGATTGAGTTTTCAAAAGTTCATCATTTTTCTGGGCAGTCTAATATATATATATATATATATATATATATATATATATATATATATATATATATATATATATATATATATATATATATATATATATATATATATATATATATATATATATATATATATATATATATATATATATATATATATATATATATATATATATATATATATATATATATATATATATATATATATATATATATATATATATATATATATATATATATATATATATATATATATATATATATATATATATATATATATATATATATATATATATATATATATATATATATATATATATATATATATATATATATATATATATATATATATATATATATATATATATATATATATATATATATATATATATATATATATATATATATATATTAGACTGCCCAGAAAAATGATGAATTTTTGAAAACTCAATCGGCCCACCCCTGAGTCGATTCCTAGTCCCACCAGGAGTACTTGCACCAAATTTTAAGCAAATCGGACAAGTCTTACTACCGGACCAACGTGCCTGAAGTTTGTATGGATTTTCTCAACAATTTACATGGAGAAAACTGCCTAGTTCGTATTTTCGCCACTAGGTTGCACTGTATGCATCGTATTATCACTATAAGTGAAAATAAGAAAGATAATTTAATTGTCTGCAACTTTGTCGAAGACTGCTAGTATATCCGGCTTTGTTAAAAGAAGTTATTAAACTGTTAACGAAGTGATATCTGAGTCAGTTTTGCATGGGGCCTAGCAGTGCACGGTTGTGTATCAGTACTCGAGTCCCGCGAACTATACATTTTTGTGAAATAATGGTTAGATTTGGCTGAGTAGTATGTTTACAATAATTGTATTAAATAATACGGGCTATGTTTTGGTTAGAAAATTTTAGTTCTACCTGTGACCGCATAGAGGGCGCCACCACTAACTTTTCATAGAAGAGATTCCGTGATTTCAGAAAAACAACGTCATGGAAAATTAAAATCAAACTTAAAAGAAAGTCATTTTTAATGCTCGTATATGCCGGGGTTAAGATAGGTAAATTTACACGATTTTTTCTAGGTGTATGGCCAATGTCAATGCAACTTTGGGGTGTCATTAGTGATTTAGACTGTTATAGTGGTATCAGTTTATATGTGTGGTCGCACTCTTGTAATTGTGACTTCAAGAAGCATCACTCCTAAAACCCAACGAAATCGTAAGCCTCTCTTTTGTCGTTTTATCAGTGAGAGAATCGAAGCCCCGAAAACATTCGATCATTTGTATTTCAAATTACAAGTTAATTGAAACTAGAGAACAGTAACTAGCCGGGCCTCTGAGATCCCTTGTCTTTTTGTGGGTTAAAGCCATAACTCTGGAAACGGATTCAAATCGACATAAAATTCAATAGCAGCCAAAAAAAATTTCGACATACCACAATATCTAGTCGTTTCATGCATTTTGGAGGTATTTGGCATCGAAAGTACGATGCTTCGATTTCAGAAACTTCATGTCCCCTTAAGAAAAAAAATTGTTCCGGCTTATGTGGGAATTTCTTATGTGACCGGAGGGTTCGGTCTATATTTCCGGAACCATATAACCGAATCGTACGAAATTTTATAGACATGTATGGCGATTATATACCTTTCATTTGGGACTATGTTGTGAAGATTGTCCCAACCATCCCCGATTAACGGATGTGAGTTTGTTAATTTTTATAGGTGGCGATTCTTCCGGGGCACTTCCGGAACTGTCTATTATGGTCAATGCGGTCGACGAGACTTCGGTTGGCCGTCAGTGACCTAGAACGGCTTATGCAGGTTGTTTGACACAAAGATATATTCATTTTAGCGAAATTTTTACCTTTTTGCCTTCATCGAGGTATCATTTTGAGTCGGAATTTTCTATGTGACCGCATGCCACAACCCGCAACACCGGAACCGTAAGTCGGAATTAAATTAAATTTAATAGCAGTTTACGGGGTAGTAAAAGCTTTCATTTAAGTTTTGTTTAATCGGTCTAGCCGTCTCCGAAAAACCGATGTAATTATCATTCTTGGATACTTCCGCCTGGGCTTCCGGATCAGTCAGTGGTAGTCAATGTGGCCAAAGAGACTTTGAATAACTATTAGTGACATAGAACTACAAATCCAAGCAGTTGTGGTCACATTTTTGAAATCGCAGTATCCGTTGAAATCGGGATTTTCTGTGTGATCGTACTCATCATCCTGTAATTCAGAAACTATAAGTCCAATCCACACAAGATTCAATAGCAGCCGATGGCAACGTTGTACCTTTAATTTAAGACTAAGTTTGTGAAAATCGGTTCAGAAAATTCTGAGAAACCGATGTGGACAAATTATAACAAGATTTTCTATGTAACCGTACTCCTCAACTCGTAACTCCGGAACCGGAAATCAGAATTAAATGAAATTCAATAGCAGCCGATGGGAGCCTTGTACCTTCCATTCCACTAAGTTTGTGAAAATCGGTTCAGCCATCTCCGAGAAAAAG
This sequence comes from Topomyia yanbarensis, assembly GCF_030247195.1. Classification (NCBI taxonomy): domain Eukaryota; kingdom Metazoa; phylum Arthropoda; class Insecta; order Diptera; family Culicidae; genus Topomyia; species Topomyia yanbarensis. The sequence continues at coordinate 291,024,359 of NC_080671.1, read as the reverse complement.
ATGTGGACATTTTGTTAATATATCCGCACATACACACACATACCTACATACGCACAGACATTTTCCGATCTCGACGAACTGAGTCGAATGGTATGTGACACTCGGCCCTCCGGGCCTCCGTTAGACAGTCGGTTTTTGGAGCAATTGCATAACCTTTCTATATGAGAAAGGCAAAAAGTTTGGTTCCGGCTTTTATGGGAATTTCATATGTGACCGGACGGTTCAGTCTATAGTTCCGGAACAATGTAAGCGATTCGTGCGAAGTTTCATAGACGTATATGGGAAAAATATACGTTTTATTTGGGACAAAGTTTATGAAAATCGACCCAACCATATCCGATAAACTGGTGTGAGTGTGTTAATTTTGATAGGTAGCCACTTTTCTGGGGCACTTCCGGAGCCGTCTATGGTAATCAATATGGTCAATGAGACTTCGGTTGGCCGTCAGTGACCTGCAAATGCAAATTATTTGACATACATTTTAGTGAAATTTTTACCTTTTGGCATTCATCGTGGTATCGGTTTGAATTAGAATTTTCTATGTGACCCCACGCCACAACCAGTAACTTCGGAATCGGAATTTTGATTGGAATGAAATTTGGCATCCACACATTTGACGCATACGCACATACATACACACACATACACACATACAGACTTTCCGATCTCGACGAACTGAGTCGAATGGTATAGGGGACTCGGCCCTCCGGGCCTCGGTTAGGAAGTCGGGTTTTGGAGCAATTCCATAACCTTTCTATATGAGAAAGGCAAAAATATGCATCTAAAAAATTTTCCGTAGGGAACGATTCTACCAAATATTGCAGAATTCTGAGATTTTTTTTTTTTTGATTTTTTTTAGAAGTAGGGAAAAGCCCCTTTGAGTGAAATTTCATTTGAATCTCTTCTCAAAAATGCATAAAAACCTACTTATCTTTTCAAAAATATGTAAATGTAATAAATTTTTAAACTATTTTAGCTCACTCGGTTAAAGAAAAACCATAACGGAGCTGTACTTCATCTCAACTGGCTTGATTATATAATTTTCATGATGAGTAATTCATCGTCAGTTATTCATTGTGTACCTGTAAAGCTATTTGAATATATGAAGTATCAAAGTTTGATGTTAGATTTTAAAAGGAATTTAAAAATAATTTTAAAGATGACAAAGTCTCTATTACTTAATACATCTCTTACAGAATGGAAAATTTGTCTCCCTGTAGCAGAAAGAGAAGAGAGAAAATGTCTTATTTCAAAGAATCTAGGACAATGTAAAATGATATGGTCAATATCTTCATATGATTCACATAAATTAGTTTCAATAATAATAATACGGTAAAGGTGACTTCTGCATGAATAATGATTTGACATTAAACGAGAAAAAGTTTGTATAAATAATCTTCCAACGTTTAATTTATAAAACCAAGGTTTACGACTAATAGTTGGTAAAATAGAGTGACATAAACGACCCATTTCACTTGAATCCCAGGATTCTTGCCAATGCATATTGATTTTTCGACGTATCGAAGGAAAGTATTCATTACCTTGAATACCACGATCATAAAAATACCTTTTAATGCTCCTAATTTAGCCAACCTATCTGCTTGTTCATTTCCATATATTCCACAATGGGCTGGTACCCAAATAAAAGTAATTGAAAAAACCTTCTGTACTCAGTTTATTAATTACATCTCGAATTAACCATATCAAATGATGAGTTTTGTTTTTTAGAATTTTGACAATTCAATGCTAATAAAGAACTTAAACTATCTGTACATATATAATAAGTTTGCGGTTCTAAGGTTCATATTATTGTGCATACGAAGAATAAAGCTGTTAATTCTGCTATAAAAATGGAGCATGGTAAATGTAATGTGATTTCATTGTTATAAATACCAAAACGATTGTACGGCTTTCCCCCGAAAACCATTCCCCAGAAACTAAAACACCGAAGTTTTTTTCTCCAGAAAGAACCATTCTCCAGAAAATCATTCCGTCGAAAGTACCAATTACCAGGAAACCTTTTCCCAGAAAGTATTTTTGCCCAGAAAACCGTTACCCAGAATGAACAAATACCCAGAAGTTCATATCCCAGAAAAAACCATTTTCCAGAAATTGAGGTATTTTAACTGAAGATGACTTATTTAGTTTGGTTTTGTAATATAAGAGCTATTGATAAAATGGTATCTTTTAATGTTGTGTACCATGTTCCTGGTCGGCAATTAAAACTTCTTTTAATTTTTTGTCTCTCCTGCCTGTTTTTTTTACAGCGACGCCGGTTTATCATATCTCCTTGCAGATATCGCATATATTCCGTGGACTGCTCTTCCTCTTTGATTGCTTTCACAACCGCATAAAGTTTAAGGTCACTGGTACCTTTTAAAAGTGCATGTAATTGGTTGTGATACCCTTCTATTGCGTTTGAGGTTCTGGGTATGTCATTGAGGGTGTTGTATCGCATGGTCCATAATTCAGGGGAAAATCTGTCCTGTGCCTGTGTGCAGTGTTTTCCAACCCTTCGCTTCCTCAAAACGTATATTTTTATGTAATCGAAGTACGGGGATATTTGTTCCGGAGCTAAAGCACTGACAATACCCAAGCCTTCAGGCACATCTAACCTAAATGGAGCTCTTTTTATGTTTCTAGCTCTTCAGGTAATATTACATGTCTTTGCAACTCAAATGTATTATAGAGTTTTGGGATATTTCAGCGGCGCAATGCCGCAAATATCGAAAATCGACGATTGTTGAATATTTAACAAACAATAGGATGGGTGCTCCAAAAGCCACGCTGTACTACTAGTTGCAGTAGTAGGCTAAACACTTGTTTTAAATGCCAACCGCCGTTAATTATTTTTGCTTTGTAGTTCGCACTAAACTCGCAAGGCAACACAAATTTTATCATAGAAATTTGCTCAAAAAACAACTGAAATAGTGAGTTTTCCTTGATTTTTGAGCTCCTTTGCAGCTATAGTGGGCCAAATGTACCTAGAATTGCATGCTCCAAAAGTAATAAATGGGTTTTGCATCTATAGGAACCGGAATAGTATACATGCGGAGCAAGCGGTTTTAAATGCAAAAATTGGTTCAAAACCAATTATAATATTTTTTCTATCAAAAAGGAATCGAAAGCTTTCATTTTACATATAATCATCACCCGTAGATCTTTCCATCTTTTTAATGCGTTTAAATTTAAGCACAATGCGTAAATGATAAAAAAATACTGTGAATAGCAAACTTATAACAAGTATTTAAATACACATGATCTAAATGTAACGAATTGTTTATTAAGAAAAGAAAAAAAAATCGGTAAGATAATTTTCTGGGTTTTGGTACTTTCGACGGAACAGTTTTCTGGGTTATGGTTCTTTCTGGGTGAAAGTTTTCTGGGCTTTGGTAGGGTGGATGTACCAATAGTCGCATGCTTAAGGAAAACTTTTGATAAAAAATCGATTAATAGACCTATGGGCAATGTAATTACATTAAACGAAAGCTTTCAGTCACTACTTCATAGGAAAAATATAAAGATGGCTTAGTAACCAATTTATGTATTCAAAACCGCTTGTACCACTATAGGAACACATGTACCAATAGTGGTGCAATCGCTAATTTCGGTTCCTATTGTTGCAAATCCCATTGCTTTCTTATGGGACTTGCAACTATAGGTACACTACATCAACTATAGGTGCAAGGGAGCTCAAAATTCTAAGAAAATAATTTTTTTCAATAGTTATTTGAGCAAATTTCAAGGATAACAGTTTTATTGTCGCATAATTTTAGTGCGATGAATCGATAAAAAAATATTTGTTGATGGTTGGTATCTTAGTTAGGCGTATAACCCACTACTGCAACTATTGGTACACCTCAACTATAGGAGCACCCACCCTACTTTCTGGGAATCCGTTTTCTGGGAATTAGTACTTTCTGGGGGAAAAGCTTCGGTATTTTTTCTTCTGGGGAATGGTTTTCGGGGGAATGTTATACAATCTACCAAAACCTGATTTTTCATCAATCATTGATCCGTCAGTAAAAAAGAGATATTTATTTGGCAAATTGTAATAAATGACGTGAAGGAATATTGGTTAGTTGAGTAATTAAAGTAGTATCTATTATAGGTTTTGTACAATGAACATTAATATTGAAAGAACAATAAATATGAGGAGGTGATTTAACTATTTCTTCTGTGATACAAGATATGTAAAGCATTAAAATTCTGCTAGAAGGATTGATTTCAAATAATGAATCAAGAATAGGAACTATTGGCTGAGTAGTAGAAAAATATTGAGTTAAAAACCTACAATTTACTTCATGAAATCTAAGTTTTAAACGAAAAACAGAAGAAATAACTTCAATAGATTTAGTATGTGTTGATTGCATTAAACCCAAACATATTCTTAAGCAGCGATTTCGAATTTTCTCTAAATTTTCAAAGATGTGTAAAAGTAGCTGATCCAAAGGTATAGCAGACTGTAAGAAATTTTGAATAACGTATCTATCTTTTCCAACAACTGAAAGTACCTTATCATCAGCAAATTGATAAAATATACAGCCATCGGGAAAAATTTGCATAATATCACTAGTGTATATATTGTATAAAAATGGACTTAAACAAGATCCTTGAGGAATACCAAAATGGCTATGTCGGGATAATTTGATGGAACCATTTACATAAAAATGCATAATTTTGAAGGAAAAAAGATTGTTTAGAAAATTAACAAGTATAGTGGGAATTCCTAATTAAACCATTTTTTTGGGAAAGTATATTAATCAATACTGAATCATAAGCTCCTGAAATATCTAAAAATGTTGTAACCATATCTTGTTTCTGATTGAAACATAATTGAATTTGAGATGCCAGAAGAGCTGCGCAATCTCTAGTAATTCTTCCTTTTCTGAAACCATATTGGAAATTAGACAATATGTTCTCTCGTTCTGCCCATATTTCCAATCAATTGGGAATAACTCTTTCTAATAATTTGCGTATACATGATATTAAACTAATGGGACGTCTACTATCAACAAATTACGGATTCTTACCTGGTTTTAGAATACTCACTACCTTAATTTCGCGCCAATCATACGGAAGAATATTTTGTGTTATGAAAAGGTTTAATAAATTTAGTAAATGAATTTTACCAATATCAGATAAATTAGAAAGAACGATAAATTTTATTTTATCTAAACCACGGGAAGTATTTTTACATGAATTCAAAGCAAAATTTATTTCCTCTAGTGAAAGAGGAGAACCCAGATGAGGAAAAGGACTAGGAGATGTTTGCAAAAATGTTTGGGAATTGTTAGGAACAAATTCGGAACAAACCTTTGAAGCAAATTGATCAATCCAATCTTCAGAGTATTCAGAATTTGATGTATCAGAAGGGTTAGAATTACGAAGTCTCCTAGCAGTGGACCATAATGTGGACATTGAACTGTTCCTATCTAAATTATTAATAAAATTTCTCCAATAAAAACGTTTCTTTAATTTTGTTTTCCGTGTAAACATAGCTTCCATTTTGCGATAGTGTAGATAATCTTTTTGTAAACCAGTTGAACGAAATTGTTTGTAAGCCAAAGATTTAGATTCTAGAAGATATTCCACTCTGTATCCCACCAAAATGTAGGATTTTTAATATTTTTTGCGCATAGCTTTTTAGTTTGAGCTTGTAGTAAACATTGTAGTATAGTGTCGCAAAACCATTTATAGTTATCAAGAGTACCTAACGATCTATCGAATTTATGGAAGTCTGTATATATTTAAATTTGAAAATTTTGACCAATCAATATTTTTAGTTAAATCTGATGTGTATTCTACAGAATTGTATAAAATAGAAGAAAATTGAAAATTTATTAGAATCGGTAAATGGTCACTTGCATTCAAATCTTCAACTACATTTCAAGAACAATTTAGACTCAGGTTTCTTGAACATAAGGCTATATCAACAGCTGAATTTGTTGCTGGAGGTACTGCATTTCTAGTTGGTGAGCCATCATTTAACATACCTAAATTGAACTCATCAATAATATCTAAAAGAATAACATCTCTACCGTTGTCTTTTTCACATCCCCAGGAAGAACCATGAGCATTGAAATCGCCAAGAATAAAATATAGTTCAGGAACAGCTATTATTCTATTGAATTCAGAAGATGAAAAATTACCATTTGGTGATTTATAAATAGATAAAATGGAATATTTGATTTTATTTAATTTTATTGATAAGCCTACACATTCAATAAAATTAGATGTAGGAAGATTTAAAGTAGAATACACAATATTTTGACGAATTCCAATCATAACACCACCATATGAATCATTCCGGTCTTTCCTAAAAATATTGAAACTAGGAAGACGAAAAAAAATCGATTCGTTTAACCAAGTTTCACAGATACAAAATATATCTATATTATTATTTACAATTAATGCTTTTAGTCTATCAATCTTTGGTAAGATGCTTCTACTGTTCCATTGAAGAGATTTCAAATTATTTTTCGATAAGTTGTCAGCCATTAAAAGTTTGATAATAGTATGAAGGACATTCATTTAGTCTGGTATGTTTACCCTGACAATAAATAAATGTGGACCACTTCTTTTTGTTAAAAAAAAGCAGTTAGGGTGGTTCTAATTCTACCATGATCAAAAAATAAGTTTCTAATCATTCTAGATAGAGCCAAATAACCTTCAGCGAAGTTGTAGAACGACAAATTTTGGAAAAGTTTGCTGAAGACATGTGAGTTCTACCTGTTGTACTTTTCATTTTACAACTTATACTTTTATTTTAAAATTGAAGGTTAGGGTGTTTCTTAGTGTTTCTCAGAAAAACTGTTTTAGTCAAAGAAATTGGCCCTCAACAAGGCCATTAAAAGCAGCAAAAGAGCGTGTTTCTACAACCTGTGTGAGAGTGCCAACGCACTTGACGTGTCACATTCAACAGCGCAAGCTGGGATGCCATCGCGCTCTCGTTACACCGGCTTAGCCTACCGGTGGGTCTGTACCGGATCCTGGAAAGTTACTTCCAGAACCGCGTACTGCTATACGAGACCGATGCCGGTTAGAAAAGGGTTTCGATTACCGCCGGAGTCCCGCAGGGCTCGATCCTAGGCCCGGTGCTATGGAACCTCATGTATGACGGGGTTCTGAGACTGAAGTTCCCTCCCGGGGTCAAGATCGTCGGCTTTGCCGACGACGTAACCTTGGAGGTCTACGGGGAGTCAATTCCTGAGGTAGAACTAACCGCAAAACACGCGATCAGCACGGTGGAAGAATGGATGAGCGCGAGAGGCCTGGAGCTCGCTCATCATAAGACGGAGGTAGTTATCGTCAACAACCGCAAGTCGGCATAACATGCAGTTATCCATGTGGGAGAAGTCGCGATCACTTCACAGCGAAGTCTGAAGTCTCTCGGAGTCATTATAGACGACAAGCTGACCTTCGGCAGCCATGTCGACTATATATGCAAGAGAGCGTCGACTGCTGTTGCGGCTCTATCGAGAATGATGTCCAACAGCTCAAAGGTGTGCGCCAGTAGACGTAGGTTACTGGCAGGCGTTGCCGTATCTATCCTCAGGTACGGCGGCCCGTCATGGTCAAGAGCACTGAGGGTAACCAGTTACCTACAGAAACTGGAGAGCACCTACCTACCGCGTGATGTGCCTCAGAGTGATATCTGCCTACCGCACGGTATCACACGATGCATCCTGCGTGATAGCGAGCATGATGCCAGTCGGGCTGGTCATTCGGGAAGATGAGGAGTGCTTCGAGCTACGTGGAAATAGGGGAGCCCGCGAGCGCACCAGGGTGACCTCGGTCGCCAGATGGCAGCGTGAGTGGGACAACTCCTCGAAAGGTAGGTGGACCCACCGGCTGATACCTAGCATATCGAGCTGGGTGGGAAGACCCCATGGGGAAGTTCACTTCCACCTGACACAATTCCTGTCAGGCCATGGCTGTTTCCGACAGTACCTCCACAGGTTCGGGCACGCGGAGGTCCCAGTCTGCCCGGACTGCCCAGGTGTAGACGAAACTGCCGAACACATACTGTTCGTATGTCATCGGTTCGACGTCAAAAAAAGAGCAATGCTTGACGTCTGTAGCTGGGACACAACCCCTGATACCCTTATTCATCGGATGTGTCAATCGGTGGAGAAGTGGAACGCAGTCTCGGCTGCTACCATCCAGATTGCCAGTAGGCTACAGGTAATCTGGCGAACCGAGCAACAGACGACGGGCACGGCTAACTAGTGATTGGTTAGCTGGAGCGAAAAAGGCCAAGCGCAAAAAAGGGAGTGAATGGTCTGTTCATGCCGAGGCAGGTTTGGCACAGCGAATGGCAACCGCGTAAGGGGTAAACCCAGCCACCCCGAAGCAAGACAGAAGAGTGAGTGTATAGGCGTATAAGTGGACTGCCTCATGCCAAGACGGGAGGGTCGTAGCGTAGTATGTTGGGACTTAGCTATCGATACCTCATGACGTGGCAGAGGAGTGAAAGGGTGAGCATCCAAGTCAGTCTCACACGGCATGTTAAGGGTGAGCACAAAAGTCAGCCTCACATGGTATGGTAGAGGCTAGCACAAAAGTCAGCCTAGCAAGGAATGAAAAAGGTGAGCACACAAGTCAGCCTCGCATGGTATGTCAGAAGTGGGGCCTAAGAAAAATGTCCCACATGGGATGCCAGGGGGAGTGACAAAGGTACAATAGAGTGGCACGATTGAGAGTGAATCAGGTGATAGGGTGAGCACCCAAGTCAGCCTCACACGGTATGGGTGGGGCGAGCACAAAAGTAAGCCTAGCAAGGAATGAGTAAGGTGAGCACACAAGTCAGCCTCGCAAGGAACGAAAAAGGTGAGCACAAAAGTCAGCCTCATGTGGGAGTGTTTGAGAGTGAATCAAAGTGCGATTGAGAGAGCACCCAAGTAAGCCTCATACAGGACGTATGAACGCGTGAGTGAGAGTGAATGAGTACATTTAGTACAGCCATCCCCCCAGAAGTAATACCGAGAGGTAGTTCCTGGGAGGAATGATGGCGGAACCCAATGGAGTTTAGTCGGTATTAATGGCTGGTCACCATTCGAGCCCGACACGCCCCCAGTGCGCCCCGTGTGGTAGATTGGACCCTACCAATAGCACGTGTACTGGGCTAGGACGTAAAGGTCTTCTCCATTGTAAAAAAGGCATACATACGGACTAACAATCATACATACATACAGCTGCCGACCGCAAATTGCTATAACAGCTACGACTGAAAATGTCATGGATCTCATCACTCCGTTAACGATAATGTATCGTCGCCTTCATCGTCATCGTCGATAATTGTATCGTCGTTTTCATCGTCATCGTCGGTTCATCGGTTATCGCGATACATTTTGCGTTACTTTTCCATTTATTGGAGTTGAAGTTGATCCGGTTAACTTTCAATTGTTTAGAAATAAATACCTGTTGAAGGACATGTTGTTGGCAGTTGAAAATCAATATTTTGGGACATTTTCTATGCACAGCGGGGTCCAACGATGCGTCAAAATGAAATAATTTAAACTTTTCGGGAAAGTGTATTATATTGAAGGGAAAGTTGTTGGCAATTGAAAATCAATAATTTTGGACATTTCAATACGCAGAAGGGTCCGACGATGTGTCAAAATTGAATTTTTCAGCTTTTCGAGTAAGTTTGTGCACAGAAGAGTCCCAGGTGCACAGTGTTTCCAAGCGGCAAAAAGGTGATCAAAATTGTTTTGACCATGAAGAAAACAAATTTTAAGCTATTGTGTAATTAGTAATTTATAGCACGCAAAATTGTAGTGTATTGAAAAAAAAACTTCTAAACCACTATTATTAGGCCATTCAAAAATTACACTACACATTTTAGTGGTGTGGTGATTAACAGTTTTATTATAATTTTAATTTAAACTAGAAGATCTCGGATTTTAAAAAAGAGAATATACATACATATTTCCAATGTTTGATTACCTTTTCTAGTTAGGAAACTTTTAGCCCCCTCCTCCGTTTCTTCTCTACACTATGTAACAAGATGCTTCATTCTTCCTTCTTTTACCCTTAAATATGTAGTGTAATTTATGAACGGCCTCATAATAGGCCGCTTTTCACCACATGGTCCATAGAGTGCTTACTCTACCATTAGGGGAAGAAGCAAAAACTAAAGAAACAGAATTCATTTTCGAAACAGGTAAGCTCAACGGGTATCCAGAGCAAACCATCCAATCAATAATTAATAAAAAAAATCTAGAATATTTCATAAGCAAAACCTCACAACCTTAACTCCAACAACTGAAAATTTAAAAAGGATATCAGTAGATTTCAACCAGAATACGGCTTATCCACTTAGAAAAAAATTAAAAAAAGTTTGGTGTAGATCTAGTTTTCAGTAGTAAAAATTACCAGCTAAAATCAATACTAGGATCCACAAAGGATCCGATAGAAACATTGAGCAAATCGGGGATATACAAAATATCATGTTCACATTGTGATAAAGTTTATATTGGACAAACCAGGAGAACATTAGAAATTCGATTCAAAGAGCATATTGCGGAAATAGCAAAAGCTTCTAGAGAATCTGCTAAAGATTTACCATTCCACTTCAAATCCAAGGTAGCGGAACACGCTTTTTCAGAAAAACATAGCTATAGAAGATATTAAAATTCAGCGTCAAGTCTCTAATCCTTGGAAATTAGACTTCAGCTACGTCTAATTTCCAAGGATTAGAGACTTGACGCTGAATTTTAAGCCTGGAAATTTTCAAACATTCGTCTCCTTTCTTATTAAATCGAGACCAAGGTAACGGATATTCATGGCTCTTCGAAATTTTACCTACATGCAAAAAACGGTCAGCTTCATGCACCTAGGTACCCACCGACCACAGCCTACCCGCTTCCCTAGATAAAACGACTTTACAATCCCGTAATTTTCTATAGACTGATACAAACACTGAAGAAGATTACAAGTAGTAATCGAAATACCGGTATCTGTTAAATAGTGAAGTGCAAGTGGATCTAACTAAATAAACATAGTGGAATTAAGGTGAAGATATGTGGAAGCCACGTTGCTAGGCACCGACTCGCTTGTATACATTAGGAAAAACTGAAGTGAAAATTCAAACGCACAAATGAGAGTTTCCGAACATTTTCCTTTGGTCATCTGTACATTGGCAGAAAATTTGAAGTTTTGTTAGTAAACGATTAAATTTTCGCGAGTGTTTTTGCAGTGGTGTCTGAAAAAAGTGCATTTGAAAAAGTGCAATGAAAACGAGAAAAAGAGTGTTTCGAAAAGAAACCCAAGTGAAGAGGGGTTATATTTTCGCACAAAACAGGAGCTACAGATGGCATCCCGTCAAAAACTCGGATTGATTGCATAGGAAAATATTCTAGCTTCCTTAAGTAGTAGTTTCGTGGCACACCAGCAAGGTTAGTGTGTTGAAAAACGTATTTTTATATTTGCTCATGTCAGATACATGGCTAGGCAGGGGAGAGGGGTGTGTGTGGCGTAGGAACTATGTTGTGGCTCGCATGTATAATGTCCTTAAATGGAAGAAAATCTTTGAAACATTACGTACATGCCACTAAGACCTCCGTTCGCGTATATATTGTGAAAATGGCAACCAAGCCAAGTGAGCATAATAAATTTATAAGCCTTAGGAAAAAATCGCGGGATTACATAAAGATGTTGCTTTTCTTAGAAAGTGTAAAAAATTTCAATTGACCCCAACTTGTCATAAAGTCAAGTTGAAGACATGATGGAAGCTGATTTCTTAAATCATATTAGAAATTGGCTAAAGCTTGCATTTGAAATTGGCTAAAGAGCACCCAATGAGTTCTTGTCTGTACCTAACAAAAGTGAAAGTTGCAGAAAAGTGTGAATCGGAAAGAAAGTGAAAACTTTTGGACAAGAAGTTCGACAATTTAAGACTAAAATCCTACATTGACCGACCCAAACCGACAATACACATTTTAAATGACTTTGTGGTAAATCATTCATCTCAGCTTTACCGAAGAACAATCGACTCTGTTAAATCAGGGACTTAACTATGCAATAGCATCAAGACCAAATTTTGAACAAGTAATCATTGACCTAGAGACAGGTATCAATAATTGCAACCTTCATTTTTCAACAATTAATGACGCTAGATCCACGACAGCGGAAATAATTAAAGAAAATACTCCACAAAAATGTCAAACAAAAGAAATAACAATTATAAAAGAATTGAGGGAAAAGCCAGTTTTTTATTTAAAGGCTGACAAGGGAAATAAAGTTGTATTAATGGACAAAGAACAATATGACGCTGACATGACCCAAAAAATTATATCTGGCCCGTACAGGGCACAGAGAACGAACCCCCTCCCGGACATGATTAAACGTGTTGAAAAAACTCTTAAAGACTGTAAACCCCTCTCGGGTGAGAATCTCACTCGTTTCAAAGTTTCAAATCCCATCTTACCCCGAATAAGAGGACTCCCAAAAATTCACAAACCTGGAAATGAAATCAGGGAAATTATTTCATCAATAGGTGCCCCAACCCAAAAAATTGCAAAATGGCTAGTGCAAGAATTTCAAAATATGCCAAAAAAGTTTTCCAGCCGGTCCATCACCAATACACAAGAATTCACTGTCAAACTTCAAAACTCAGGTGAAATCAAAGACGATGAGATTATGGTCTCCTCTGACGTAACCGCACTATTCCCAAGTGTCCCTGTAAAAGATTCAATTAACCTACTAGAGGATTGGTTATTACAACAAAATAACAACAGTCTATGGAAAAGCAAAGTAAGATCTTATATACAACTTACTCGCTTTTGCATGGAAGAAAATTATTTCACATGCCGGGGTGTCTTCTATAAACAAACCACGGGTGCTCCGATGACTCTCTCCATTTCTTTGTGAACTTTTTATGGCAAACTTAGAAGAATGTTTAAAAAAAAAGGTGAGCTACCAGAACGCTGGTGGCGATACGTTGACGATATCTTCTGTATTATCAAACGTAAAAATTTATACCGGATGTTGGAAACCATTAATAACATCCATAAAAATATCAATTTTACACACGAAGAAGAGAAAGATAACAATTTGCCCTTCTTGGATGTGCTTGTAAAAAGAGAGGGGGGGGGGGGGTCCTTGACTTTCGAAATATATAGGAAACCTACAAATACTGAGAGAATTATACCAAATACTTCAAACCATTCATATCAGCATAAAATGGCCGCTTTTCACCGCATGGTCCATAGAATTACAAGTAGTAATCGAAATACCGGTATCTGTTAAATAGTGAAGTGCAATTGCATCTAACTAAATAAACATAGTGGAATTAAATGGAAGAAAATCTTTGAAACATTATATCTCATAATAGAGTTTTAGTCGTTTTTTGAATACAGTGAAGACCCGTTTTTATCAGCCCCTTGGCGAGTTTTAGGCTGATAAAACGATGACATTGGCAAAATCGGCACATATTTTTTCTGGTTCTGAAGAGACGAAGTCGAAACGCAAACACCTGGACTAACATATTTTTTCTTTTTTTTTTAAATAAATAGGAGCGGTTAAAATATTCTACTTTAGTCCCTCGACAAAGCCTCATAACCCGTTCTGATCATTTAGTAAAAATTTCCCTTAAGGAGGTCTTACAGTACAGTATTATTATTTTTGTATATTTTGCATCTCTAAGATAAGAAAAATATGCTAAAGAAGGAATTTACTCGAATTTGACTTGAACGTAGGCTAGAGCCCACCAAACGATTTTGATAGTGTTTGTTTTACAGATTCGAATTGGTATTCGTCTGCGGAAATTTGCAGCTTCCATACCAAAATATTGCTTTTTGGGCACAACATTCGATAAATTCTAAGTTGTAAGAGATACAAATAAACTTACATTACAAAAATTCTGTATTTTCTTATGCTAAACAAAATCTTGGAACATTTTGAAATTCTACAAAATTACCAGGAAAAGTATTTTTAAAAAAGCAATTTTCAGGGGTATATCAAAGAAATCTCCACAAATGTAATTTAAAATCGACAGATAGACACATAGTCTCTTCAGCGAAGTTAATACTTAAGATATTCTCAACAACTTTGCCAAAGAAAGTTTTTTTTTTATTTTCATAAATGACCAAACAAAAACTGGCTGCTCAGCTTTAGAGGGATTAATCACCCAACTAATACTTTTTAAATAAAAAAAATATAAATAAACTTTGCTGAAGACACTATAGCTAAAAAATGTTTTCCTGTTGTTCAAAGAATTTATTACACCATTTTGCCACTTTGGAATCACTGTGCACTGGTGGATCCTCCTGTGAATTGAAAATGTCCAAAACTATCGATTTTCAACTGCCAACAACCTGCCCTTCAATATAAAAAGTTCTCGAAAAGTTGAAAAAAATTCTATTTTGACGCATCATAACCCGTTCTGATCATTTAGTAAAAATTTCCCTTAAGGAGGTCTTACAGTACAGTATTATTATTTTTGTATATTTTGCATCTCTAAGATAAGAAAAATATGCTAAAGAAGGAATTTACTCGAATTTGACTTGAACGTAGGCTAGAGCCCACCAAACGATTTTGATAGTGTTTGTTTTACAGATTCGTATTGGTATTCGTCTGCGGAAATTTGCAGCTTCCATACCAAAATATTGCTTTTTGGGCACAACATTCGATAAATTCTAAGTTGTAAGAGATACAAATAAACTTACATTACAAAAATTCTGTATTTTCTTATGCTAAACAAAATCTTGGAACATTTAGAAATTCTACAAAATTACCAGGAAAAGTATTTTTAAAAAAGCAATTTTCAGGGGTATATCAAAGAAATCTCCACAAATGTAATTTAAAATCGACAGATAGACACATAGTCTCTTCAGCGAAGTTAATACTTAAGATATTCTCAACAACTTTGCCAAAGAAAGTTTTTTTTTATTTTCATAAATGACCAAACAAAAACTGGCTGCTCAGCTTTAGAGGGATTAATCACCCAACTAATACTTTTTAAATGCAAAAAAATATAAATAAACTTTGCTGAAGACACTTTAGCTAAAAATGTTTTTCTGTTGTTCAAAGAATTTATTTCACCATTTTGCCACTTTGGAAACACTGTGCACTGGTGGATCCTCCTATGAATTGAAAATGTCCAAAACTATCGATTTTCAACTGCCAACAACCTGCCCTTCAATATAAAAAGTTCTCGAAAAGTTGAAAAAAAAATCTATTTTGACGCACCGACGGTACATTGAAAATGCCCAAAACTATTGATTTTCACTTACCAATAACTTCTTCAATATAATAAACTTTCCCCAAAAGTTGAAAAAATCCATTTTGACACATCGTCGAACCCCAAACATCGTCGAACATCGTGTATTGAAAATGTCCAAAACTATTGATTGTCAACTGCCAATTTCCCTTCAATATAAAACTCTCCCGAAAAGTTGACAAAAAATTCCATTTTGACACATTGTCGGACCCCCCTGTGCATAGAAAATGTCCAAAACTATTGATTTTCAACTGCCAACAACATGTCCTCCAATAGTTACATATTTATTTCAAAACAATTGAAAGTTGACCGCATCAAATTCAACTCCAATAAACGGGAAAGTAACGCAAAATGTATCGCGATAACCACCGATGAATTATCGACGATGACGATGAATCCGACGATAAATTATCGTTAACGGAGTTTCCGATGACGTTGACGGGTGGTTAACGTTATCGACGATGACGATTAATTATCGATTAACAACTCTGTCTCTTTCTTCCGAATCCAAGACAGACACGCTGTGGTAAACAGCTACCCCTTCTTCATGCTGTGACCGGTGAGCTACACAGTTCGGTTTTCGCCAAGCGCTCAGTTTAATTTTACCTATCGGCATGAGTGCCATACATAACACTCAATGATATATTCCCGTTTCGCTGTGCATCGGAAATTTTTGTTTTCTTTATTTTTGCTTCCTGCTGCCTCTCGGTAGGCTGACACGCATTTAGTCTGTCAGTGCAAGTCCGTAAGCCGTTTGGAACAGTTGATTGAATTTATATGCGCAAGTACCCATCGAGAGCCTATATATGTATTCTATCTCAAAGTAAGATGGATTGTGCATGTTATGTAGAATACATTTCCTTTGAATATATGTACATTATGAGAATGACGTATCATGGACAATTATGCTACTTTTTTCATTTCTATTCATGCACGCTTGTAATTTGCGAAAAAAAAAAAATTGCTTTCAAAACGAGCAATCCGTGATTCGCCAGAGAACATCTCGAGCAATGAAATCAAAT
Source organism: Topomyia yanbarensis (assembly GCF_030247195.1). Classification (NCBI taxonomy): domain Eukaryota; kingdom Metazoa; phylum Arthropoda; class Insecta; order Diptera; family Culicidae; genus Topomyia; species Topomyia yanbarensis. Next base: position 291,008,111 of record NC_080671.1, on the reverse strand, counting down.
TTTATGAAATACTCCGTTTTCTTAAGTATTTTTAGCTAGCTTGAAAATTGAATAATATTCTTGTACTGAATGAACTTTAGTCTTGGTGCCACGTGTCAACGAAACGTATAACTATTCCTTCACAGAAAAAAATATTTAGTATTTTTAAGTTTATTTTCATGCACATATTTGGAGCATGAATATAAATGTAAAATAAAGTTCCACCACAAATACACACGACTCGTCGTGCTTTCTTCAGCGTATTTTATTATAATTTTACACGGGGATTGAAAATTACAGTTTCTTTAAACGGAAAACCAATGCACTTCAATGTATTTTTACTTGAATAATGCTGTAAAATGAATGACATGTAATATTACACGAAATGAAAGTGTAAAATTGTATGCTGTTTGATGCTCCAATTGATTTTATCGTAATTTTCAATCAAAGTTTTGTTTCAATCGTTGTATGTTTACATTCGTATTGATCAACGGCATCCTAGACAAGTGGTGTTTTGACAGCAAACCGCGGGTAGACGAATTTGCCTACCGCGGTGGCAGAAATCGACAGTGATCGTGCCTGTACACACAGAAAAAATATATTGTATTGCTGTCGTCGGGCAATTCTAATCGACGAGAGGGGAAGCGTAACAGGTAGACCCATTCGCTCTATTTGTCTACCGCAGAAGTGGTACGACGAATAAGGAAAACAAGTGGCACCGAAAAGTGCCGCATCGACAGTTGGATTTTCGCAGCAAGCCACAGGTAGCCACACTTGTCTACCGCGGTGGTGGAAACGGAGAGAGCGCGCTTGTGGTGGTGATACCGACGAGCAGCTTAACCGGAGAGTTTTGAAGTGTTGCAGGTAGGCCTATTTCTCTACTGAAGAAGCAACGCGACAAAGAAGGACAGCAAGTGTCACATTGTCAAACAACGGGCACCGAGTTTACAACGTAACACATGAGGTGTGTTCTACCGGTATAACAGGTATATTTTTCATTCCTTTTTGTGATAGTTTTTCTTGCTGGGTAAAATGGATGACAAGATGGGAGAACGAGTAACAGACCCTCCCCCTAAGCCTACTGAAAATGTAAACCCGATTAAAATTAAAATTTACCCAGAGTCGTCAACGGGACCATGGATTGTATTTATTAGGCGTAAAGTAAAGGCGCTAAATATCATTCAAATTTCGTAAGATTTGACTTCGCGATTCTCGGATGTAAAAGAGATCGTCAAAGCTAATAAAGATAAAATACGCATTGTCGTTGGTAGTCTCAAACAAGCCAATGTAATTGCTTCTTGCGAGCTTTTTACGCGTGAGTATAGAGCGTATATTCCTTCAAAGGAAATTGAAATTGATGGGATCATCACAGAATCGAGTTTGACTGTTGATGACATAATTAAGCATGGGGTTGGTCGTTTCAAAGACACCATACTTAAAGACGTAAAGATACTTGAATGCAAGCAATTGCATTCAGTATCACACGAAGGAGATAAAAAAGTTTATCGACTGTCTGACTCATTTCGAGTGACTTTCGCTGGTTCTGCGCTGCCCAACTATGTCATTATCGATAAGATTCGTCTCCCTGTTCGCCTTTTTATCCCTCGTGTAATTTTAAGTTTATTTTCATGCACATATTTGGAGCATGAATATAAATGTAAAATAAAGTTCCACCACAAATACACACGACTTGTCGTGCTTTCTTCAGCGTATTTTATTATAATTTTACACGGGGATTGAAAATTACAGTTTCTTTAAACGGAACACCAATGCACTTCAATGTATTTTTACTTGAATAATGCTGTAAAATGAATGACATGTAATATTACACGAAATTAAAGTGTAAAATTGTATGCTGTTTGATGCTCCAATTGATTTTATCGTAATTTTCAATCAAAGTTTTGTTTCAATCGTTGTATGTTTACATTCGTATTGGTCAACGGCATCCTAGACAAGTGGTGTTTTGACAGCAAACCGCGGGTAGACGAATTTGCCTACCGCGGTGGCAGAAATCGACAGTGATCGTGCCTGTACACACAGAAAAAATATATTGTATTGCTGTCGTCGGGCGATTCTAATCGACGAGAGGGGAAGCGTAACAGGTAGACCCATTTGCTCTATTTGTCTACCGCAGAAGTGGTACGACGAATAAGGAAAACAAGTGGCACCGAAAAGTGCCGCTCCGACAGTTGGATTTTCGCAGCAAGCCACAGGTAGCCACACTTGTCTACCGCGGTGGTGGAAACGGAGAGAGCGCGCTTGTGGTGGTGATACCGACGAGCAGCTTAACCGGAGAGTTTTGAAGTGTTGCAGGTAGGCCTATTTCTCTACTGAAGAAGCAACGCGACGAAGAAGGACAGCAAGTGTCACATTGTCAAACAACGGGCACCGAGTTTACAACGTAACACATGAGGTGTGTTCTACCGGTATAACAGGTATATTTTTCATTCCTTTTTGTGATAGTTTTTCTTGCTAGGTAAAATGGATGACAAGATGGGAGAACGAGTAACAGACCCTCCCCCTAAGCCTACTGAAAATGTAAACCCGATTAAAATTAAAATTTACCCAGAGTCGTCAACGGGACCATGGATTGTATTTATTAGGCGTAAAGTAAAGGCGCTAAATATCATTCAAATTTCGAAAGATTTGACTTCGCGATTCTCGGATGTAAAAGAGATCGTCAAAGTTAATAAAGATAAAATACGCATTGTCGTTGGTAGTCTCAAACAAGCCAATGTAATTGCTTTTTGCGAGATTTTTACGCGTGAGTATAGAGCGTATATTCCTTCAAAGGAAATTGAAATTGATGGGGTCATCACAGAATCGAGTTTGACTGTTGATGACATAATTAAGCATGGGGTTGGTCGTTTCAAAGACACCATACTTAAAGACGTAAAGATACTTGAATGCAAGCAATTGCATTCAGTATCACATGAAGGAGATAAAAAAGTTTATCGACTGTCTGACTCATTTCGAGTGACTTTCGCTGGTTCTGCGCTGCCCAACTATGTCATTATCGATAAGATTCGTCTCCCTGTTCGCCTTTTTATCCCTCGTGTAATGAATTGCCTTAATTGTAAACAGCTTGGCCACACAGCCACTTACTGTTCCAATAAGGCACGGTGTGGCAAATGTGGGGGTTTTCATCAAGAGGATACATGCAATGAAAATTCAGAAAAATGTTTAATGTGCGGAGAAAACTCGCATGAGCTCCTTGCATGCCCCATTTATAAATTGCGCGAGGATAAAATTAAACGATCCTTGAAGGAGAGGTCTAAGCGCTCCTATGCAGAAATGTTGAAAAATGCTACCCCTAAACCCATCTTCTTAGAAAACACTTACACATCTCTATTTTCGGAACAGTCTGACTCCGACGGAGCGTGCGAAGGTACATCATTTGTTTTACCCGTAAATTCCAGAAAAAGAAAACAGTCTTCTTTTCCCAAGCTGCCAAGAAAGGGCCTTAAAATTTCTCCACCAATAGATAAACTGCGCCCAAAACCGAAAAATTCCGATTCAAAACCGAAATCAATTCCGCCCGGTTTTGGGAACGTACAATCCAAACAGAACACCATTACTGGAAATAATAAAATTTCGACTTCCTCTGAGCCTTAGCCGGGGGTAGGATTATTGAAATTTTCTGAAATTGTTGATTGGATTTTTAAAGCATTCAATATTTCTGAACCACTAAAGAGTATACTTTCAGCTTTCCTCCCAACAATTAGAACAATTTTAGAGCAGCTGATTGCTCAATGGCCCATCCTTGCAGCAATTATATCCTTCAATGGTTAATTCAACTCCTAAGGTGAAAGACTCCATCACTGTTTTACAGTGGAATTGCAGAAGTATCATACCAAAAATTGATTCCTTAAAAATTGTACTGCATAATTTAAAATGCGATGCTTTTGCTCTATGTGAAACATGGCTTACCTCAAACATTAATTTCAACTTGAATGATTTCAACATTATACGCCTAGACCGAGACACCCCGTATGGAGGAGTGCTTCTAGGAATTAAAAAGTGCTATTCTTTCTATAGAATTACCATCCCCATGATTGCTGGCATTGAGTCTGTAGCAGTCCAAACGAATATTAAAGACAAAGACATGTCTATCGCTTCTATATATATACCTCCCAAAGTTCAAATTGGACAACGTCAAATTTTTGAGGTAGTGGAATCCATGGCTGCTCCGCGTCTGATACTGGGAGACTTCAGCTCGCACGGAGTATTGTGGGGTTTAATTATTGAAGCAGCAGAACAAGCCCAAACGAAATGCAATCCTGGAATGACAATAAATAGACGGCCCCCTAATCCTTGGTGGGACAAAGAGTGCTCTGATGCATATGAAGCTAAACAAGTTGCCTACAAAGAAATTATGAAACAGAAAGGGAGTATACGTGAGAACTTTGAAAATTATTTCATTTTGCAAAACAAATTTGACAGTATACGTCGTGCCAAAAAGTCTAGTTATTGGAGACGCTTCGTTGATGGCTTGTCAAGAGAAACATCAATGAGTACTCTTTGGAACACAGCCAGAAGAATGAGGAATCGAAACGTGACTAATGAAAGCGAAGATTTTTCGAATCGTTGGATATTTAATTTTGCCAAGAAAATTTGTCCAGATTCTGCTCCTGCGCAGAAAATCATTCGCGATGCTCCCACAAGTAACGATTTCATAGATTCGCCTTTGACAATGATGGAATTTTCAATTGCACTCCTCTCATGCAACAATAATGCTCCGGGACTAGACAGAATTAAATTCAACTTGGTGAAGAATCTGCCTGACCTAGCAAAAAGACTTCTTGAGCAGAATATTGTCCCGCGTGATTGGAGACAAGTGAGAGTTATCGTCATTCCAAAACCGGGAAAACCAGCCTCCGATCATAACTCGTATCGACCGATTGCAATGCTATCCTGCATCAGGAAATTGTTGGAAAAAATTATCCTACGACGTCTCGACAATTGGGTTGAGGCGAACGGCTTGCTCTCAGATACCCTGTTTGGTTTTCGGAGAGGAAAGGGAACGAATGATTGCCTGGCGCTACTTTCGTCAGAAATCCAACTCGCTTACGCAAAAAAAGAACAAATGGCGTCTGTGTTCTTAGACATAAAAGGAGCATTCGACTCAGTCTCCATTGATGTTCTCTCGGAGAAGCTACATCAATGTGGTCTTTCACCGATATTAAATAATAATTTATACAATTTATTGTCAGAAAAGCACATGCATTTTTCATATGGCGATTTGGCGACACTCAGAATAAGTTGCATGGGCCTCCCACAAGGCTCTTGTCTAAGCCCCCTTCTCTATAAATTTTACGTGAATGACATTGATAATTGTATTGTCAGCCCATGCACTCTAAGACAACTTGCAGATGATGGGGTGGTTTCTGCCACAGGACCAAAAGCTATAAATTTACAACAACCATTGCAAGATAGCTTGGATAATTTATCAATTTGGGCTTTAAAACTGGGCATCGATTTCTTTACGGAGAAAACAGAGTTGGTCGTTTTCTCAAGAAAGCGTGATCCGGCTCAGCTTCAGTTGGTTGGTAGAACGATAGCCCAAGTCCTGACTTTTAAATACCTTGGAATTTGGTTCGATTCTAAAGGCACATGGGGAGGCCATGGATAAAATTTCTGCGAACAATAACTGGATCATGGTGGGGTTCTCATCCAAGTGACATGATAAGATTGTATCAAATAACAATATTTTCAGTAATGGAATATGGGTGCATCTGTTTCCGTTCAGCTGCGAACACTCACATTATTAAACTGGAACGGATACAGTATCGTTGTTTACGAATTGTCCTAGGTTGCATGCAGTCGACCCATACGATGAGTCTTGAAGTACTAGCGGGAGTTCTTCCTTTAAAAGACCGATTCTGGGATCTCTCCTCTCGTTTACTTATTAGATGTGAGGTTATGAACCCACTGGTAATAGAAAATTTTGAAAAACTTGTTGAGCTTCAACCCCAAACCAGATTCATGACAGTGTATTTCAATCACATGTCACAAGAAATAACGCCTGCTAGGTATGTTCCCACATACGTCAATATACTAGATACTCCTGAATCCACTTTATTCTTCGACACGTCCATGCAAGCAGAGATTCGTGGAATTCCGGATCATCTACGCTCGCGGGAGATCCCTAAAATATTCACAAGTAAATATCAACACATAGACTGCCTTAAAATGTTTTACACTGATGGGTCACGAATCAGTGAGGCCACTGGTTTCGGTATTTTCAACAATAATTTTTCAATTTCTCTCAAACTTGCAGAACCCGCCTCTGTTTATATAGCGGAACTAGCAGCAGTTCACTATAGTTTGCAAATAATTAATACTTTACCCCCGAACCATTACTTTATCCTAACTGATAGTCTCAGCGCAATTGCAGCTCTACGCTCAAAGAGGATTGATAATCACGATCCATTCTTTTTGGGGAAGATACGAGAATCTCTGAGTAACCTAACAAGAAAATGTTATAAATTTACCCTAGTGTGGCTCCCCCCCCTTGGTCTATTGCGGGCAATGAGAAAGCTGATAATTTAGCCAAGATTGGTGCACTAGATGGTGAAATATATGAAAGACCCATCGCTTACAATGAATTTTTTAGCGCTTCTCGACAGAGGACACTTGCTAGTTGGCAAACATCTTGGGACAATGGAGATATGGGACGATGGCTACACTCAATTATCCCTAAAGTATCAACGAAGGCATGGTTCAAAGGATTGGATGTAAGTCGGGACTTCATCAGTGTGATGTCAAGGCTCATGTCCAATCATTATACTTTAGATGCGCATCTCCGTCGTATTGGGCTCGTTGAGGGTAATCATTGTGCTTGTGGAGAGGGTTACCATGACATTGAGCATGTTGTTTGGTCCTGCACTGAATATCGTGAAGCCAGATCACAATTAGTAGATTCTTTACAAGTCCGAGGAAGACCAATCCATGTTCCTGTTAGAGACATCCTGGCGTATCGCGATCCTCTATACATGGAACTTATCTATCATTTTCTAAAAACAGCGTCTGTCAAAATTTAATTAAATTCATCTCCTCATACTCTCATCCAAGGCTAATCATTCACCAATTAAAGTGTCCTAGAATATTCAGTTTTTAAATTTAGACAATAACAGAAAAAAAGTAAATAAATACACCCGAAAATACTAGATCATTATGAAATATAACAATGTAAGGAAAAAAGCAAACAATAAAGTGATTTCAGTGTTAGTTTTAGACAAATTACTAGTATAGTTAAAATTAGTCTTAAGGATTTTTGTAACGTGCTATGTAAAAAAAGAAACTGGCGTAAAAAGCTTTTGCAAATGCCGTGTCAAATAAACGTATGAAAAAATAGACATATAATGATTTTTACTATTGGCGAAATGCTCAGTTTATGCACACTACTCTTAAGGTCGAACATGACTTTTATTTATAAGTAAAATTTAAAAGAGAGACAACTGCAGAAATTTACAGTTCCTCCCTTTTAAAACTTTCTAAGACAATAGCTACTATATTCCTACGCAAAACACATTTTTGCTAAATATCAAAACGGCAGAACTGAGATTTCATTAAATGTTGAAAGGTGAAAGTGTTTACATTTTGAAGTTTATAACATCGATTTAGCTGAAAAAAATTATGATTGTTGGTCGACAATATGTCAAAATGTTCTCGCGCCTCTAAAGCAGTAGTCAACATATTGCAGCTACTGTTTTATTGGCTGTATGACAGTTGCAACCAAACTATGTTTCTGAAATAGCAACATCTACATTACCTCTAAGGCCAAAAAATAATTAATTTTTTAGAGAAATGAAATTCGTACGTGTATCCAACCATGTAAAAATGAACTTTACTATGTACAGGAGATTGGGTACATTTGATTAGCATTTATTTTATTTTTATGTTAAACAAAACTTTTCATTGCAAAATATGCATTTGGCGGTCCATTTAAACTGTAATAGCTGTGGATAATATGTAAATTTTAATATCATGGATGGCAGTAATGAAAACAGTTTAAAAATGACGCATCGCGAAAACGTGGAGTAATATAAGCTAAACACAAAGCCGACCATGTCTAATAAATACGAAAGTTCAGCTAATCACGTAATATCTAACAGCGGGGCTGGAGCGAAAATTAGCAAGACAAAACATCTAACGCCTTGGGAGTGCATTTGTTTTAGTTGCTATGCTCTGCAAAGTATCTTGGTTTTATCTGCGCCTTATTTTGAAGATGTAAAATAGTTTGGATTTTCACTGCATAGGTGCCGCTGCTAGGTTAACTTTTTTATTTCGCATCCTAAAGGTTTGGTGCCTTCTGCAAAGTTTTAGAACTTTTAAAAATACGATAAGTTGTCGAAGACAATAAAGCTCTATATCGTCAAGTAACAAAGTTATATCGATTATTATAACATTCCTCTGAAAATCACTTTTTTATTAGTGTTTGCCTTATTTTCGTTAAATTTATCACTCATAACATAACAATTCTATCAGGACTGATGTTTTGCGTCTATTATAGAAGATTTTGCGAATATTCAACACGTTTTAAGTGAAATATGAGAAAAAGTATTAAAAAAAGTTATGATTTTAAAATCAGTTTTCTTAAAAAGTTGCATGTTTAGGCAAACGATCATCTTCGTTTTTTAGTCTACCATATATGTCCTACCAAATGTGAAAATACGCTGGATACATATTTTGATATATCTTGTTTTACGTTTTAACGACATTCAATCAGGGCAGGAAATATTCGAACCGAACCTATGTTCGAATACTTTCAAACCACGAAGCTTTGCGTTACTGGTTCGTATACACAAGCTTCGCATCACAATCGCTTACTATCGTGATTGCGGACATTTGGGCGATACTTTTGCATGCTCTTCGGCGAGGACAAATGAAGCTTCTTGTTCATTTCATTGATGTTCGGAAAGATATGTAAAAGCTTTTGCGTAGTTTTCGACGAACACGAGCTAAGCTCTTGGTTCGTGTGATCGATATTTTTGAAACAGTTACACGGAGCTTCGAAACGATGTTCGCGAACACAGAAAAAAGATTACCTCGAAGTATTCCAGAATCACGAACACCGAAAGATTATATCAATTTAGCATCGCGAGGGCCATCGCTAACATGTTCGCCGGACGATATTAGTTTTCTTTATTCAAATACCTACCTACTAGTTTTACCATTTTTTTTGTTAACCATTTTTGTTAACGACCTATTGAGTTAATTTGTCAACAGTTTTTTCGGCATTTAATTAGCAAGGGACTGGAAGGTGAAGTATATTTTTCCATATTTAGAGCCATAGTACTCAAGGGAGAGCAAGGTGTTGAAAGGAGAAAGTTTAGAAAAGCGTGGAAGGATCATATATGCAAGCTTAGAGCTCACCGGCGACTTAACCCTTTGTCTGCTACCGTAGTGGTCAGGGTTTTTTGGCATTAGAAATGCGAATCACCTGAGTCTACGGCATGTCCGAACAAGCGTAAAGTAACTTGTTACTTCATGCTGTCGGAACCGACAGCATGAAGTAACAAGTTACTTTACGCTTGTTCGGACATGCCGTAGACTCAGGTGATTCGCATTTCTAATGCCAAAAGACCCTGACCACTACGGTAGCAGACAAAGGGTTAAGTCGCCGGTGAGCTCTAAGCTTGCATATATGATCCTTCCACGCTTTTCTAAACTTTCTCCTTTCAACACCTTGCTCTCCCTTGAGTACTATGGCTCTAAATATTGAAAAATATACTTCACCTTCCAGTCCCTTGCTAATTAAATGCCGAAAAAACTGTTGACTACCTACTAGTTATGCAAAAAAGTATATTCTAGACAGAGGCCTTGTATTAAGAGTGGAATAGGTGAAAAATAATTGTGACAATGTGTAGCTTATGGATGCTGGGGTTAACTGAACAGTGACGTAACAAGTTTATTTAAGATACCCTACTGATATATTACCAGTAGGGATAAAATCAAGATTTCGTGACAGGGCGGGGATAAATTTTCAAATGAAATAAATTAGGGCTAGAAAATGAAGTTAAACACAATGTACACGACGTATTGAGTGGGTTGCTTATCTTAGTCATGTTCCTATAGTCACCTACCAGTTATGTCAGTTTCTTGAGGATAAAGATATCGATATCCATTCAAAGGAAAAAATCGATTATCAGTTAAATAAATAACGTCATGATGTGTATGATGAATCCTAGAAATAAATAGGGAATGTCAATAAACTCGACCATTCCCGATTCATATTTGGCAGTGCTGGTCGTTTTGTAAATCTTGTTTTCGACTAACCGTAAAACCATTTTGATTCAGAAGTATGTTTTAGAAGGGCGCATGTTTTTTCGTGAACTTATTTAAAAAAACGCGTTGAATCCATCTACCAGTGTGATGAGACATTTTTTATAACTGTTTTCGAATATTATATCGGTTGAGAACTTTTAGAACATGATGTTTCGAGAAATTTTGAAAGTGAAATTAAATCAGTTGTAAAGTTATAGAAAATGGCCTTTTAAAATGAACGGACAATTGAAATATTATTAATACTTTATGAATACATTATCTAAGTTCTTCATTCAATGCAATATGTATGCAAAAAGTTGAAAACTGGATTTCCCTTGAGAACTGGGCCAAAAAATAGAAAAAAATGTGTTGGCGATCCGAGAACTAGAACAGAAATTGTAACTCTTGGACCTCTGAAGTGCATGCGTACAAAATGCTATAGTCTAATATTTGTTTTTATTCGTTTCATTTAATAATTTTCAGTTGAACAATTCTGTCGCAAACTGCATTGTGGAGCTAGGGTCATAACTTCCTAAATTTAAGTGTTCCTATTAATTTAGTACACTCTTTTTAACATAAACTACTCTAACGAATGAACGAATGGGAGTAGGTTCGATATATTTTGAAAGAAGCCGTTAAATCAACCACTTAAGGGGTTACACCACTGTAAAATTTAAAAAAAAATCGAAATTGATCTTGATTGATTTTATTATTGATCTAAAATATGGGTCTTCAAAATATATCACAATATGGAATACGACAAAACAGCGAATAATAATGGAAAGACAGTATTCGAAAAAGTTCGAGTTTAGAACGACTTTCATTCTACTTGGAGTTATTTATTTCGTTTCTCATTTTCCGAGATATGTTCCAGATCGATTTGATGGTTATGTGTTAGAAAATTTGCTGTCACAAGGTACATGAAAATTTGTGCACTGATAAGTGATCAAGGTACATTCAGATAACTTGGAATTGTTCGGTAGTTGCTTCTAGCTGTAATAGTGAATGAAATTCTGATTTCATCCTTTTCCGTTTTATAGAAATGAAATTCGACTAGTTTATTTGAACGGATCATTACTATATTGAACAATAAATAAGCGCCGATGGGTCATCCACAAACAATAAGCTACAACTTTCAAAGTATTCAACATAGATACTTGGTGTCTTCAGCAAACTTGTTCGCAAAAGAGCTACGAATTCAATGAAAGCATCATCTCAATCAAGGATGCAAAAAATCGTTCAACTAAAAATCAATCGAATCTCTTTAAAAATATTTCATCCCTACTGAAACTTTTTAATAGACAGTGATAGAAAATCGATTACTATGATCTGATGCTACAACCTAGTTAGCTCATTTTCACTTTCTCTGATCAACATCAGACACTGCTAAAACTGGAAAAACTCATCGAAAGAGGATAGCGGAAACTTAATTCACGATTTAGAATCGGGAAAACCGAAGCCAATGCAACAACTGCCTGTGATAATATTGGGCGTGTAATACCAGGGTATGCGCTCGCCAAAATATTGTTACACTATGCTCTTCCCTTACATAAAGCAATTCAGCTATAACGGATTCAGTTAAAGGCTGTTTTCCGCAGCACTGAGAATGGAGGAAAAAAGCAATCCAGTGTTCCAGTGTTATCCTACTGGATCAAAACTAGTAAGACAATACTTCTAGCGATTTAGGAAATTTTAGTCAGTGTGTTCAGCAGAGTATCACATTTTTACCTGCGCCATATTCAGGTGATGTAAGATTGACAGTCCGAGCTTTTCCAAAGAACCCTTTATACATGCATTTCGTCGCAGTATAATTCATAATAAACTACTTGGCTACTTTCATATTGATAGCTCGATGTAGTGGGTATGAATATATTCCATTGAGAAAGATGTTTAACCTTCCGACAGTCACACGAATTCGTTATGTACTACGTTGTTATTCCAGCGAAACCGTCATCGAGCATCAGCGGCTGCTCGCTTAGGGAAGCTTTAACACGACTTCCGGGCGGTAAATCATCAAAATTTTAAAACAAAATATCACAAATATATCAAAATATGTATACGGCGTATTTTCACATTTGGTAGGATATATACAGCAGACTCAGAAACGTAGATGATTGTTTGCCAAAACTGCCAAACCAAAACTACCAACTTCTTGAGAAAACTGATTTGGGGCCGTACACAAATGACGTAACTTTTTTCGGCGATTTTTGACCCCTCCCTCCCCCTCGTAGCATTTGGTCACAAAATTCTAACCCCCCTCGTAAATAACGTAGCATTTACCTACCCCCTCCCCCTAGTCCTATGCAAAGCGGCCGGGGATGAAAATAAGTTGTATATGTTTTTCAATTATTTTAAATACATGTCCTTTCAGAATGTTTGACGACTTTTATCAACATTTTCATTATAACAGCAAATTGCGTGCAAAATAAGCCCATTTCATGACAAATATAGTGTTGATAGTTTTGTTTTGAATTTTATATGTCAAGGGGAGCAAGTTCTCTCAGTTCACAATCCTGCAGCTGCCAATGATTCTAAGAAGCATACGTTCATCCAAATTACTAAATTTTGTTTGGTTGAATCCGAAGTGAAAATTTAATTCAGCTTCCAAATTAAGTCTACAAGTTAGCAACATTAGCTAACTAACGTAGCAAGTTAAATCCGCATACAAAATCTTTTCGTATTTTTGCGAACTTGTAATTCTGCGAATCGTAATTTACCTCATGAAAAACCGCATTAAAAGTAACTTGTTTGAATTTAAATTTATTTCTCTTGGGAATGGAGTATCATTAAATTGTTGTCTGCAAACAATGGGTTTTGAGCTTAATGCTACGTCGCACAACTTTTGACCCTACCCTCCCCCTCGTCGACTTCGTCACAAATTTGATATACCCCCCCCCCCCCCCCCCAATGCTACGTCACTTATGCATGGCCCCTTTTTAAAATCATGAATTTTTCAATACTTCTGCTTATAATTTACCTAAAAAGTGTCGAAAATTCGCAACGTCTTCTATAATAAACGAAAAACAACAGTCCTGATAGAATTGTTATGTTATGAGTGATGAATTTAACGAAAATAAAGCAAACATTACATAAAACGTGATTTTCAGAGGAATTTTTAATAATCAATATAACTTTGTTACTTGAAGATATAGAGCTCAACGCTCTCGGCAACTTATCATACTTTTGAACGTTCTAAAACGTTGCAGAAGACGCCAAACCTCTAAGATGCGGAATAAAAAAGTTAACATAGCAACGCCACCAACGCCACTAGAGATGGGCCATTCGTTCGCGAACGGTTCAAGTGAACTGGTTCTTCGAAGAGAATGAGCGAACGGAAGTTCTTTTTAAAAGAACGGTAGTTCTCAATTCTCTTCAAAGCGAATGAACTGAACCTGACCCAAAGCCGTTTGACGAATTTCTCGGACCGATTTTTAGGCGAACGAATGAAAATGAACCGACTTGCCGTCCCACAAACCGCTCTCTGTGCTCTCCCAGAATGGAACCGGTGAAGAACGACTCACAAGCGAACGACTCATCACATTCTCTATTTCTCTAATTATACATCATGAAGAAATCGCTACCCTTGATGAACTTGTTAAGCATACAGGGGTATAATATTTTGGGCAGCATCTGTTTGGTTCCTCTCCAAGAATCGAATGTTTTGAGAGACATTCGCTAGATACAAGTAAAATATCAGCTGAACAGAAGAACGGTTCATCTGAACTAGTTCTTTTTACAGAACTGTTCAGTCGGGAATGGTTCTTCGAAGTGAACTGTTTCGCCCATCTCTAAACGCCACCAAATCCAAACTAATTTACATCTTCAAAGTAAGGCGCAGATAAAACCAAGATACTTTGCTGAACATAGCAACTAAAAGAAATGCACTCCCAAAGCGCTAGATGTTTTGTCTAGCTAATTTTCGCTCCTGTCCAACTGTGCAGTGCTGTTTAGCTGGTTTGCCCAACATTCAATAACATATAATATAATTTGTTCACGAAGCAAATATTTTCGACCGATTATTTGTGTCAGATACTGCAAATGATGCGAATCAAAAGTACCTAATGTAAATTTTCATTAAAAACGCTTTTAATCCACCTAACAGTGTGATGAGACATTTTTTATAACTCTTATCACTCTCTTCGGATAAAATATCGTTTGAGAACATTTAGAACTTGATGCTTCGCGATGTTTTTGATAACACATACTACATGGGATAGTGGAAGGACTCAGAGAATCGCTCAAATTAGCATACAATATCAGTGCTAGAAATCTCAAACCAAATCAATGGGAAAGCGAAAAAATGGCCCATGAAATAGACATACAAACGAATTATTGCTAATGCTCTGTTAATTTAAATTCCTCAATCAATGCATTGTGGTAGGAAAACTGAATTTTTCTAAAGGGGTTATATATTGTGCTGAGCCATAAATGGAATTTTTTGAATCGATTTGAAGTTTATATTTTACTCAAATTTCCAACGCGACTGAGAACTAAGAAATGAAATCGCAGCTTCTGATATCACGCTACCTCTGACGTGCATGCGTGCACGTGCATAGTTCAAACTTTACTTCGACATCGACTTTTTCTAAAAGTGACTTCCCAGTAGTATCCATGATTTGAATTATTATCGCCAATCCTAATGCCAAAGAACAAATAAAAACCTCTCGAAACCGAACCGTGTGGGAAAATCATCTACTGGAATTTTCATTTTCCGAAACTTAGTAACCTTCCGTTACTTGCGTTAATGCACTGGGTGCATAGTGCTCTGAAAATCTAGCGAAATCGTCTTAGGACACCAGCGGGTCTAATTCAGAGCTATCTGCGCGGCGAGTTAAATTTGTAAAGAATACTAAAAATTAATTTCTATTCCATAATTTTCAGTTCAGCAATTCGAGAGATCGTTCTCACCGCAAGCTATGAAAAATAGACTACGTTGTGAAGCGATGGTCACTATTTATTAAAATATCACGGTTAAATAAAAAATAAAACTATTAAATAAACACAAACTTATTAGGAAAAATTGTTTAATAAGCTTTCGTAATATTGTGTAGGAAAAAAGCTGAAAATTTAAGTATTTTCTCTATCTGCAACATATAAACCCTTAAGTATACCAATTAATTGGTATACGAATTGGAATAGGTTCGCCAAATTTTGGAAGAAGTCTATAAAATAACCCCTTGAAAATTGTTGTAGTTCGATGCAATAAAAAAAATCCCCAAAAATGAAATGTACCTATTAATGTGAAATACAGTGAATAATACATACAATAAAGACCCATTTTTATCAGTCTCATATTGTATTATAGGCTGACAAAATGGGGATTTTGACTAAATCGGGCAATTTTTTTCTTTATAATGAACTGAAGCTGTAAAAATATTCTTTCCGTCCATTGATGTAGTCTGATAACTATTTCTGATTATGATGAGCTTTTTATGCTTTTTATTTTTGCATATTTCCATCTTCATGATAAGGAAAACATGCTCCAGAAAGGATTTACTCGAATTCAGTCTTGTTCGTCCGCTAGAGCCCATCAAACATATGTTCATATTTTGCAGATAAAATCGGGGTTTCAATGTATTATAATAGATATTCAGCATTCGAAGAAGTTTCTAGTAAACGAGTGTAGAACGACTTTGTTTCTACTTACTTGAAGTCAGCGGCGTAACCAGAAATTCGGCTTGGTGGGGGTTTGGTGAAAATCGATCTTACTGTCCAAACGGCATAATTCCGAAACCGTAATTTTTGATGTTTTGAAATTATGCAGAATTATTTTTTCAGAAAATAGTAACAGAGTTCGTGTCTTTAGCGAATTTGTTGAGACATTATTGTAGTCATGAATATTAACCTGAGAAAATTCACTATAAATACTACTTTTGTACAGACTACGATTCCATGGCTGGTTATGTTCAATACAATGGTGGAAATGAATATTACATGTTCAGTACGATTTGCACATACATACAATGGATCGACAGCCACGATCTTGAGAAACTATGTGATACTGAAACATCGCTTGAAAACAGCGGCGGATCACGGAGAAAGATCCGGGAGGTCCGGCTCCTGCCGAAAATTTTCAATTTGTTAAGAAATTTTAAACTAGTTTTAATTTTAAAGTAGCAACCCCCATGCATACTCCCTCCGGGCCGGACGATTTTTAGAGTGATTGCATAACCTTTCTATATGAGAAAGGCAAAAATGTACCAAAGTCCAAAAAAGTCAATTTTTGTCGTACAATATTTTTTTCGAGTTTACATCAAATCTCAATGTTTCATGCATTTTAAAGTTATTTGGCATCAAAAATACAAATTTGATTTTGTACATTTTCATTTCAGTTTATATGGGAATTTGCTGTGTGATTGCACTCTTCAACTCGTAACTCCGGAACCGGAAGTCCAATCTATAAAAAATTCAATAGCAGCCGATGGAAAGGTTGTACCTTACATTTGAGACTATGACATTTGTGCAAATCCGTCCAGCCATCTCTGAGAAACAGAGGTCACATTTTTTCCACATACACGCATACATACACAGACATTTTTCGGTCTCGACGAACTGAGTCGATTGGCATATGACACTCGGCCCTCCGGGCCGGGATTAGATTGACGAACTTTAGAGTGAATGAGAAAGGCAAAAACATTTTTAGCAAATGTTGAAAGCTAAGCATTTTTTTGGTGAGCAGTTCTATGTTTCATAGACATTAAATCAATTTTAACTTCGCTTCCTATTAAATGAAGACCCTTATTACAGTACATCTACAAAAGCGAGCTCAATTTGAAAAGAAATCTGAGGATTATGATTGATTACAGAACTCTGGAATTTTCTATTGGAATGTTTTCAGGCAGTATTTTGATATTGATGCTATTAGACAACTGTGGAGTCAGGACCAATAGATCAGTTACATATCAGGACCCCATTCCGAAAATTTATCAAAAGTCCTCATGATGTTTACAACAACAGGTTATCAATGTACAGATCAGATAATTGTTATTGTAATATTGAATTAAATCAGTCAGCTTCAATAAATTTTCAACTTCAACCCAATATTTTTTTGTGTGGTGGGGTGGGGTTGTATGGTGTTAAACCCCAAAACCTTCTCTTGGCTACGCCGTTGCTTGGAGTTATTTATTTCGCTTTTCATTTACCGATATGTTTCAGATCGATCCGATGGTTATAAGTTAGAAAAATTGCCGTCAGAAGGTTCGCGCAAATGAACATTTTTGCACTGATAAGTTATCAAGTTCCTTCCAGACAACTTGGAAGTGTTCGGTGATTATTTCTAGCGGTTGTAGATAGAAAAATGAAATACAAAATTCGTTTTATCGAAATAATACTTGGCTTATTTCAATGGATTATTACTATATTGAACAATAAATAGGCGACAAAAAGTAATCCACAAACAACAAGCCATAACTTTTAAAGTATTCAAAATAGATATTTGAAGTCTTCAGTAAAGTTATTTGCAGAAGTAAGAGCTACAAATTTGCTGAAGGCATCATTTCGATATAATCACTTCCAAGAAAATTTGTGAAAATGTCTCACTCATAGGGGGATTATTCAGCAAACGCACAATACCAAAAGAAAGGGCATATTGCCTCCATTAAATTCTCCGAAGCTACTATTGACCTAAAATAAGCCGTTTTGGCGTTAATAATAGATTACATGTTTTTGGTCATATTTCTGGCAATGGGAAATGATAAAAATCTTTCGTCCGCATTTAATGTTAAATATCTCTTTTGATAATATTCTGATTTCAACAATCTGTAGCTTGTTCGAAAGGTATTCGTATAAGCCGCCTAAAATATACAAAGTGTTAGTCTATGTTGTCAATTTCTGCAGATAATTTTAAAAAACTGCAAAAAACGCCATTTTCATACATTCAAACATTAATATCTTAGAAACTAAGCATCAGAATCAAAAACAAATTAATAGCGTTCTTACTGTTTGATAGGTCTTTCATTTAAAATTGGTTTGGATAAGATCGGTTCAGCCATTGCTGAGAAACACGAATGAGAGTATGTCCGTTACATACACACACAGACATTGTCCCAAATCGTCGAGCTGAGTCGATTGGTATATAAGACTCGGCCCTCCGGGCCTCGGAAAAAATCTTGAAAGTTTGAGCGAATTCTATACATTTCTTTTATAAGAAATGTAAAAAGCTGTTTTTTTCTGGACGGAGACCATTATTTATTTATTTATAAAGGATTGAAAGGCCAATAAATCAACAATTTAATACAATAAAATGTAGAATAAACATATATTTGAAATCCCGCGCCCAAAAATTTTGGAACATAAATTTGTCAGGCGCACCAACACTTGAAGCGACAATCAACGAGTTAAATTTACTGATTTAGCGTCATCTACAGTTGTCATTGAACAAGATTTAGATTTTAATATCTTAGCTCAAATATGTACCTGAGAATGTCATTCGTCGTTTTATGGAAGCTCCCACAAATTACCTCTCATAAATAGGAACAATATCTCAAAATCCTTTTGTCTATCTCGAGATAATCTTGCATTTCGTCATGTTGTTGCAGTAAAAAAGTCATGCTAGTAAGAGTAAGAGAAAATTTAGGAAAAAATAATAGCTCTGTTACTTTGCCAACCGATTGTAATGATAAAAAGGTCGTCAGATGCGGAATTAAATGTTCTCTTTAACTTTTATTGAAGCAAAGACGCTTCATTGTAAAAATGTTGAGCAATTTTCACATTTTTCATGAAAAAATCGCAAAATAATGGTAATTTTTATATTGCTGTCCCAAAACCGCAAAGTATTTTTAACAAAATAATATAACACCGCTAGAAAGGGTTATTCGTCCTTCAAGAACAATCAAAAAATTTAGAATCGGTTGAAAAGCGTAGTTAATTTTTTTAGTGCCGGAAATTCCAAAAATAGGTTTTTTGGCTTTGAATCAAGATGTTGAGGGTATATTAAATTGATCAAATATTGTGATTTTGTGTTGTATTTGAATTTGACCAGACCAACAACCGTTACTAGATCACTTACAAAATACATTCATTTTTTTATTTTGTGGCACCTTGTCATGAATTCGAAGGAATTGATATGTTTCATAAATTAAAACAATTTAATGAATCTCTTTGCTTGGCTTATAAGAAACAGATAGATAAAAAAGTGGCTTGATAATTGCGGTGAGTCTATGAACATAAGAGATACACTGCATTGAAAACATATTTTATAATTCTATCTTTACCTGAACGCACGTATTTAGAGCATTAAAATGATGTAACCAAAGAGAATAGGGAAAGAGACGAATAGTGTGAAGCCAAAAATACCTTATTGAGCAGACCAATCGTGCAATGTAAATAAACATTACTCATGCCTGAGTTGGAGGAGATAAGTATTGTACATCTATCAAAAAAGAAATTTGATTTTCGTCAGAATTTAGTTCAATCGTAATTGTGTAAGGAATATACTCTATATATGTATGAGTAAAAACAAGCTTTAGAATTATTTCATCTCTTTGTTTCGAAATGCACATCGTTTGATAAACAAATCCAACTATCGACATAACGTTTGTTTTCAGAATATAATAGGAGTCATTTAAAGTGCTGCCTGTGGAAGCGGTTGCCAAAATTCTAGTGTTGAAATCATCATAAAGAGAGTGTTGCCGTTTTGACTGATTTTCACTCTTCGTCTCTTTCACTATTCTCTTTGGATGTAACATTAAAACTTTGCAGGAAATTCACACGACTTGACGTGCTTTCTATAATGAATATTGTTTTATATCCTAGTGGATTCATTTTGGACTTCAGCCACCGGATGCAACGCGGTTTCTAGAATGGTTTGCACTGAGAAAGATATCTAGCCTCCCGTGGACTCCTATCTAATAGCAATGGAATATTCTGAAAATAATGCAACAAAAAACCAATTGCTTAGCGAGAATAAAAAGAATATTATATTAGGTGACTGTAGGGACTGAGATGACGAGAAAGATAATATTAAAATAAAATTGTGAGAGCGAAGTGAGAAATATGGATAAAGTAAACGAGCAGGAAAAAGTTCGGCAGTTGTGTGATTGACTTTGAACGAGGAAGTCTGGCTGGTAGAACGTCCGGACACAACAATGGTGCAGTTCGGTAAATAAGTAAGTATATGCATAGAAAATTTCGCCCGAGAGGGCATTTATAGTATAATCTCCTGAGAGGGTAATGAGAGTTTAGCCTCCGAGAAGGTATGCTTCGTATTATTCCCCCGAGAAGGTATATAAAGTATTGCCCCCGAGAGGGTTTTTCTAAGAATAATTCCCCCGAGAGGGTGTGTAAAGTATCGCCTCTGAGAAGGCACGTAACGTATTGCCCCCGAGAGGGTTTTTCTACAAAAATTCCCCCGAGAGGGTTTTCAGAAAATGTTCCTCTGAGAATATGTGTGTAAAACCCTCGAGAGGGAAAAGAAATGTTAAACGAGCATATCACTAGAATCAATTTAACTTTTGGTCAACATTTTTTAACTTGTTCCTTCATTTAATATCTGCTGAAAGACGCATTGATACACCTTGAAAAGGAAGGAATTCGAAAGAAGCGAGAAATTTTCTCACTATCGTTTCGTTTCGCAAGGGAATCTTGCTTGACTACGATACTTGTTTGGTTGCACATGTAGGTATGTATTTTTGAGCGAGAAATCAACGAAGTTATTGGCTGCGTGTATAGATGTTGGTATTTAGCTTATTCAACACATGCATAGTGTGTGAATGAAGTGAGGAGGACTGTGGTACCGGTTCGCTTGGTGATATTTTTGGGAGTGTAGTGCTATTCGTGTTAAGAAAACACATGTTCGTTGGCATGGATTCGCTGATTCAATGCATGCGTGATGTGTAAACGAAGCGAGATTATTATCTCGATAGCCTTTCCGTTTAGCAAGAGTTTTTGCTTGACTACGGTTTGTTTGTGTATGAATATTATTTATCTGAGAGCGAGGAATCTGCGATTGTATTCGCGGCTCTCTCCGTGTATAGAAAGTAAAGCTCGTTGGCATGGGGTTTATTCAACACATGCATGGAATGAACTATTTAACACACACACACACACATGGTGTGAATGAAGCGAGGTTATTATTTCGATAGCCTTTTTGGTTAAGCAAGAGTGTTTGCTTGAGTACGGCATCGATTTGATTCGACATGTATATTATGTATTTGAGAGTGAGGTATTCACGATCGAATTTTATGTTATCCCTCCGTGTTTAGAGAGTACATAATGTACATGTCATGTCCGTTGGCATAAGTTTGTCTAACACAAGCATGGTGCGAATAAAGTGTGATGGACAGCGGCACCGAGTTGCTTCCGCGTTCTTGGGAGCGCGGAAATTACGAGCTGATTTTTCTTTTACCTCTCTGTGTTGAGAGAGCACATGTTCATTTGGATGGGTTGGGTACGTTTGTTAGATACGCGTGGTGCATGAATGAAGCGAAATGATTATCTCCCTATCGCCCTTTTGTTTGAAAAAGTTGTTTTGCGTATTTGGCTGAGGCTATGCATTTGTGAGCGAGGAATTTGATATAGTTTTCGCTTTTTTACCTTTAATTTTGTCTCACCAACAAGTTTTTTGTTTCGCAAGGGTGTTTGCTAAGGCTACGGGACCTGTTCGCTTGTCATGTCGTCGCTGTTGTGCTATCTTATGACAAACGCCATTTTGGGGTAAACTGAGTTAGATATGCCACATTACTTGTCGAAAAAATCTCTACAAAGTGGCGTTTTCAGAATTTTGATATTCTGCTTAGTTACTGAGATATAGCGAGAAACGTGCTGAGAAATTTTAATTTTTTTGCTTCAAATGACTGTGTCTGGGGATTGGCTCAAATTATCGTGATGCATAAGATGTTTTCATGTGTAAAACTATCTGAGAAACACAATGACACAATCATTTAAAAAAGAAAAATACACGAAGTGTGAGAAAAATGCAGTTTTAGTTTTAAACTGGAAATTTAGAATATTTGGCGACACTATATCAAAAAAATACTATTTTTTCTAGATTCCCATACTAATTTCCTTCAAAATGCATCTTATCGATTGTTTATAGACCAAATGAAGCCAAAGATATGAATAAAAGTTTATAATTGATGGTTTTTTTCTATAGAAAATTTTCCATGCGCGATTATGACACGCCATATAAATTTTGTCATCAATACACACTTATGACACGTGTGAGTGCGACTTTTGTTTACATTTTTAGTAAATACTCGCAACATAGTCAACCGATCTTCGTAATATTTGAGAGATTATTACAGAATGTGGACGATGTGGGTTGTGTATTTGGAAACGATGAAATTGCGTTTGTATTCGGTGTTAGCCTCTCTGTAGCGAGAGTAATTGATCGTTGGCCCATGCGTGCGATTTTTTGCACTCGTGTTGATGTTTGACAAAGCAAGAAAATGTGATCTCGCTATCCTTTTTCGTTACGCAAAAGCAGGGGTTACGGCACCAGTTCAATTGTATACGGTCGTTGTGCATTTGAGAGACAGGAATTTTCGATTATATTCGATGGTCTCTGGTGACTGGTCTCTAACGTAGTACATGGTGTTTTTTTCACACTCATAATGGTGTGTGGAAGAGGTGAGAAAATATGATCGCGCTATTGCTCGCACGGCTACGGCACTGATTCGCTTTAAAAACGACGGGTCTTTTTCATATTCGTGTACGAAATATCCAAAGGAAGAGTAGAGGTTGTGAAGGATGTAGGGACTGAGATGAAGAGAAAGAGAATATTAAAATAAAATTGTGAGAGCGAAGAGAGAAATATGGACAAAGTAAACGAGCAGGAAAAAGTTCGGCAGTTGTGTGATTGACTTTGAACGAGGAAGTCTGGCTGGTAGAACGTCCGCACACGACAGTGACCAGTCCCCACTCTACTATAACGCCCACCCTCTTTACGTCCTGCTAATGGCAAAACCAATACGTTCTCTCCCAGCTGTCGGAAGAAAAATGTTATGACATCGCGATTATAGTTATTAAACAGCTCCGTTCTTGGGCGGTCATGACATCTCGAAATCATAACATTCCCGAAGAACAAGTTCAAAACGAATTGGGCAACACCGTGTAAGTTCATTAATACACTGCACCACTCAGAAACAGCAATGTCTTCGGCTACTGTTGGCGACCGACACGAAGTGAAGAGTTCCGATTACCGCTCGTGTGTGTTGTACCTCTCGCAGTAACCCGGTAACTCATTAAGACACTGGTGTGCTATAGCAGCATGTAGCAGCAGTGCCTGTGGCTGGTTGTGATTGTATGAAATTTGGTGCCAGCCGCATTTGATGTTAACGGTTCGCAAGCCTGCACTGGGTACACTTGATCCCTATCATTAGCTCTCTCAAACACTTTCGAAATGTAAAAAAATAGAAAAACATCATTTTCATAAAGTGCCTGGCACTATTAATTGATCTAAAATGTTTTTTCTGTGAACATATTATGGTATAAGTTACTGAAGGTTGAGAAAGCCAGTTAAACAGTACTGATTTATCGCAAATACTTGTCTTGACTTTCTACTGTGATTGAAGTTTGTCGTGCATCTAAAAAGATAGTCTAATTAATTAATTTATCAGGACAGGTAATTAGCTGAACATTCGTGTCTATTAGTCATGTGTGATTTGTTTATTTAGTCATAGCAGGCAGGAAATCATGTTACCACACGTTTTTACAAAAACCTCGTCTGACATGATTTTCAAAATTGTTCATATTACTGACAGGGCATAGTGTTCGAATTTACATATTATTCATAGCTCTCACGATTAAAATTGACTAGAAAATGGCGAATTTTGCAATTTAAATTTTTATTTCATTGAAAAGCTATGAGAAAAAAAAACAAAAATTGGATCAAGTGTACCCACTCTCCCCTATATATATTCAAGACATTAAAAAAAAAAGCAAAATAATTGTGATTAGTATCGTAGTTATAATAAATAAGTAAACGATTTCTCATCTGTTGTTTGTTTCCTTGTTCGTAGTCCTGCTTCCTGTTCCTGATATGTTTGGGCTATTGGCTTTTCGTTTCCTTGGCCGTCACGTTCTCTTGCACCGAGTTGCATATATTGTAGCAAGAGAAACAAATGAAAAGACAAAACAAAAAAATGAAAATGAATGCGAAATGCTCTCCTTCCAGACCGCGAACATAACCCTTACTTTCCCTTTGCTTATCATTTTGGTACCAACTAGGAAGCACTTGGCCTTGTACCCACGGCTCTTCCACCATCCTCGTGGTTTTCTCCATTTATCACTGGCGTCACATGTGATATTTGGGTACGGAAAATGATTTCCTGAGCAGACAATCACATGAAAGAGGATTGCCAGGTAATTAGTGCACTTTCTGCACCAGGTATCATATCGCATTTGTAGATACACATATTAAGTGTATCTACTATACGATATGATGGCCGGAAGGATAGATAAGCAACCCAAGCTCCCCTTAAGCCAAGCAAAGAAAGATCAAGCAAAAAATCTGAATTGATGTTTCAACCATATGCGATATAGTCCGTTATTGTTCACATTTTGTAATAATGGTCATTCGTAATCAACGATAGTTTATTAGGATATAGCATGTCGTTTTAATTCTTCCCAAAAGCCACTTGTGCCTAGATTATTGGGAAGACCAAAATACGTTCCACAAGATTACAGAAATAGCTCAATTGGTAACAGTGGCAGTAGTTACGGCACCAGTTCAATTGTATACGGTCGTTGTGCATTTGAGAGACAGGAATTTTCGATTATATTCGATGGTCTCTGGTGACTGGTCTCTAACGTAGTACATGGTGTTTTTTTCACACTCATAATGGTGTGTGGAAGAGGTGAGAAAATATGATCGCGCTATTGCTCGCACGGCTACGGCACTGGTTCGCTTTAAAAACGACGGGTCTTTTTCATATTCGTGTACGAAATATCCAAAGGAAGAGTAGAGGTTGTGAAGGATGTAGGGACTGAGATGAAGAGAAAGAGAATATTAAAATAAAATTGTGAGAGCGAAGAGAGAAATATGGAAACGAGCAGGAAAAAGTTCGGCAGTTGTGTGATTGACTTTGAACGAGGAAGTCTGGCTGGTAGAACGTCCGCACACGACAGTGACCAGTCCCCACTCTACTATAACGCCCACCCTCTTTACGTCCTGCTAATGGCAAAACCAATACGTTCTCTCCCAGCTGTCGGAAGAAAAATGTTATGAAATCGCGATTATAGTTATTAAACAGCTCCGTTCTTGGGCGGTCATGACATCTCGAAATCATAACATTCCCGAAGAACAAGTTCAAAACGAATTGGGCAACACCGTGTAAGTTCATTAATACACTGCACCACTCAGAAACAGCAATGTCTTCGGCTACTGTTGGCGACCGACACGAAGTGAAGAGTTCCGATTACCGCTCGTGTGTGTTGTACCTCTCGCAGTAACCCGGTAACTCATTAAGACACTGGTGTGCTATAGCAGCATGTAGCAGCAGTGCCTGTGGCTGGTTGTGATTGTATGAAATTTGGTGCCAGCCGCATTTGATGTTAACGGTTCGCAAGCCTGCACTGGGTACACTTGATCCCTATCATTAGCTCTCTCAAACACTTTCGAAATGTAAAAAAATAGAAAAACATCATTTTCATAAAGTGCCTGGCACTATTAATTGATCTAAAATGTTTTTTCTGTGAACATATTATGGTATAAGTTACTGAAGGTTGAGAAAGCCAGTTAAGGGACCGTTCATAAACCACGTAGACCGAAATTTGAGAATTTTTAACCCCCCCTCCCCCCTAGTAGACCTTAGTAGACTTTTACCAAACCCCCCCCCCCCCCCTCCATCAAAAGTCTACGTAGACTTTTAATTTTTTTATTCGCGGGAAAATTGTAATTAGCAAGAAGCACATTATAATGTTCAATTAAAAATTAGCGTTCAGATTTTTTTCAAGCTTTTTTAAATATTAAAGAAAGGTGTTTCACATTGGTTTTTTGTCTATGATTGAGCAAATCAATTAGTACCAATTCAAGGTGCCTTCCAACGTTTGTGTACTTCTTTCGTTCAACGTTCGGAATACTTCTTTTCAAGGTTAGTCACTCAAATATATGTAAAAAGATATATTGCTATAACTAGCTTAAATTTTGGCCGAAGTGTGCGAACAATGCAGAATTGCTAAACACTTTTTGAGCCTTACTGGTGCATTCAAAATTGTTAAATTATAAGAAACATTTACGAAATAATACTGTCGATGTGTACTATCATCTAGACTAAAATAATAAACCAAACATGCACACAAATTTCACTTTTCGTGAACAAATTGCAATATATAGACGTAAAATTTAACGGGTGTTTAAAGATTTTGAAATCAGTGTAAATGATTGCAAGAGAAACTGATTAACTCGAGTAAACACTTTGTTGTTGATGTTTAACTACACTACTGCTTTAACCACCGAAATCAATAAATAAAAAATAAAATTAATCCACTTATTGTTAAAAATCGGGTGTTTTGCTGTTACAATGCTTAACTTTGACCATTTTTTACGTTTTTATGGCTCATACATTTAATGGTCCATGCATGTCTGCTAACTAGTGATGTCTCAGATGATTTCACAGTCAAAATCTTCCGTCGAGAGGAATTTTGGGCGAACGTCTTTGGAACTGTCATTTTGTATTATTCCTAGATCAAAACTATATCGAAATATACACAAGAAACAACACTGTGTGAGGTTGTCCAAAAAAAAAATCGTGGGTTCTGGGTTGAGTGGTCGCTTAACGAGTAGTTACCTCAATAGTGTACTAGCTTTGAAGTGTCTGCATAAATACTGAATAGACCGATATTTTGAATACAACTCTCTTTAAATCCCATTTATAATTAGTAATACGAGAATAACAAAAAATAAAAGTCTACGTAGACTTTTTCAAAGACCCCTCCTCCCCCCTCGTAGACAAACGTAGACTTTTGCCAGACCCCCCGTCCCCCTTATGAGTCTACGTGGTTTATGAACGGCCCCTAAACAGTACTGATTTATCGCAAATACTTGTCTTGACTTTCTACTGTGATTGAAGTTTGTCGTGCATCTAAAAAGATAGTCTAATTAATTAATTTATCAGGACAGGTAATTAGCTGAACATTCGTGTCTATTAGTCATGTGTGATTTGTTTATTTAGTCATAGCAGGCAGGAAATCATGTTACCACACGTTTTTACAAAAACCTCGTCTGACATGATTTTCAAAATTGTTCATATTACTGACAGGGCATAGTGTTCGAATTTACATATTATTCATAGCTCTCACGATTAAAATTGACTAGAAAATGGCGAATTTTGCAATTTAAATTTTTATTTCATTGAAAAGCTATGAGAAAAAAAAACAAAAATTGGATCAAGTGTACCCACTCTCCCCTATATATATTCAAGACATTAAAAAAAAAAAAAGCAAAATAATTGTGATTAGTATCGTAGTTATAATAAATAAGTAAACGATTTCTCATCTGTTGTTTGTTTCCTTGTTCGTAGTCCTGCTTCCTGTTCCTGATATGTTTGGGCTATTGGCTTTTCGTTTCCTTGGCCGTCACGTTCTCTTGCACCGAGTTGCATATATTGTAGCAAGAGAAACAAATGAAAAGACAAAACAAAAAAATGAAAATGAATGCGAAATGCTCTCCTTCCAGACCGCGAACATAACCCTTACTTTCCCTTTGCTTATCATTTTGGTACCAACTAGGAAGCACTTGGCCTTGTACCCACGGCTCTTCCACCATCCTCGTGGTTTTCTCCATTTATCACTGGCGTCACATGTGATATTTGGGTACGGAAAATGATTTCCTGAGCAGACAATCACATGAAAGAGGATTGCCAGGTAATTAGTGCACTTTCTGCACCAGGTATCATATCGCATTTGTAGATACACATATTAAGTGTATCTACTATACGATATGATGGCCGGAAGGATAGATAAGCAACCCAAGCTCCCCTTAAGCCAAGCAAAGAAAGATCAAGCAAAAAATCTGAATTGATGTTTCAACCATATGCGATATAGTCCGTTATTGTTCACATTTTGTAATAATGGTCATTCGTAATCAACGATAGTTTATTAGGATATAGCATGTCGTTTTAATTCTTCCCAAAAGCCACTTGTGCCTAGATTATTGGGAAGACCAAAATACGTTCCACAAGATTACAGAAATAGCTCAATTGGTAACAGTGGCAGTACCACCACCATAGGATGTTAACAATCTAACATGGAAGGCTTAAATCACAGATTACCATAAATCGATAGAATAAGAAAACGTTATTCGAACTGAACTGAGTGAGTCAGAAAAAAACCGATTTAATCCACCTAGCAGTGAGATGAGACATTTCTTACACATTTCACTATTGGATTAGTTTGCAGAACTCACGAGAAGTAGGCACCCAACTAGAGGTGGGACGAAAACAGTTTCTAGTCTTGCACGAAGAAAATCTCGAATAAACTGAATGAATTATAGAAATCAACAAAACGACCGAAATAAAAAAGTAAAGCAAAAAATGAAACAATAGGTTTTTAAATTCATAAAATGAGTAGAAAAATTAATGTAAATCAAAATTATAATATATACGAATCAAATTAGATTAGGTTATTATATAAAAATAAAGATTATATTTAGAAATAGTTATAAGATTAATAGAATAAATTGACTCATACTAACAAATTGAATGAAATAAAACGAATGACTGAACATGAAATGCATAAAATTAAAGATATGAATAAAATGAATCAAATGAATCGAATGAATCAAATGAATCAAATGAATCAAATGAATCAAATGAATCAAATGAATCAAATGAACCAAATGAACCAAATGAACCAAATGAATCAAATGAATCAAATGAACCAAATGAATCAAATGAATCAAATGAATCAAATGAATCAAATGAATCAAATGAATCAAATGAATCAAATGAATCAAATGAATCAAATGAATCAAATGAATCAAATGAATCAAATGAATCAAATGAATCAAATGAATCAAATGAATCAAATGAATCAAATGAATCAAATGAATCAAATGAATCAAATGAATCAAATGAATCAAATGAATCAAATGAATCAAATGAATCAAATGAATCAAATGAATCAAATGAATCAAATGAATCAAATGAATCAAATGAATCAAATGAATCAAATGAATCAAATGAATCAAATGAATCAAATGAATCAAATGAATCAAATAAATCAAATGAATCATATGAATCAAATGGATCACAAGAATCAAATGAATCAAATTAATCAAATAAATCAAATGAATCAAATTAATCAAATGAATCAAATGAATCGAATGAATCAAATGAATCATATGAATCAAATGAATCACTTGAATCACATGAATCGCATGAATCAAATTAATAAATGAATCAAATTGATTCAATTCATCCAGTGAATACAATGAATCAAATTAAAGAAATGGATTAAATGAATAAAACGAATGGATGAACAAAATGAATAAAGTAAAAAAGAAATGAAATGCATAAATAAAACAAACGAATCAAATAAACAAAATGAGCTAAAGTGATAAAATGAATAAAAAGAAGAAAATGAGCAGAATTAAATGCATTAAAATAAAAAATTGAACAATGGTAAAAGGTTATAAATTAATATAAAGAAATAAATTGAATCAAATAAATTATGTGGATGAAATGATTAAAACTGAAAAAGTAGTCAGATTACTAAAATGAAGAAACTGAACAAAATGAATAAACTGAAAAAAAATGAATAAAATGCATACAATCAAAACAATGAATAAAATATGTTAAATTAATGATATGAGTAAAATGCACAAAAAGAATAAACTGATCAGAGTGAATCCAAAGAATGAAACGAATAAAATAAGTAAAATGAATGCAGATGAACATAACGAAAAAAAGATGCGGAATGAAATAATTAAAACGAAATGGTCATATATTTGAAGCTAAAAGCATTTTTGAATAAAGAAAATGAATAAACCGGATTGTACGAATTTGAGAACCATTGCATCAGAAAGTTTTGAAATGTTTTTGAAAATCCCATCTTCTGAGAAAAGGCTAATAAATATGCAATGGACTTTCTAGGGCTTCCATCTTTTTTTGGTTTTATTCTTTTTGTTTTCATGCTTCTTTACTTGACGGCGTCGTTTTAAGATTATCTGGTGTTTCTTTTCTACTTTATTGTTGGACCTTAATTAGTTATCTTTAATACTCACCATTATTTATCTTAGCTGAACGCTGCTCGTGCACATGCGAGTCGTAATTAAGAGGACAGAAAATAAATGATTTTAGTGTCTATCAATAGAACAGTTAAACAAAGACTACTACAGATGCAGGATGCAGGTTCGCGTTTGTTTTACATACCACCATATCCGGGATATGGTGAAATATTGGGTTGCGGCGCTACGTAGCCTCCAGTGTACTGTGGAGCATACTGAGACATTCCCATACCAGGGCCTGCTGTTAGCATGAGTTGGGGTTCGGGCAAGATGATTGATTTATGCTCCGAACGCTCACCCTCTTTCTGTCGTTCAGCATCGGTTGCCTCCAATTTGTCAACTTTAGAGGTGTATTCCCTTGTCACCTGTAAATTAAAACCAAATTTTAAACTCATTGTCGTTACCCTATTACTATAACATATTGTTAACCTGAATTAGGTAGGGCATTGCAAAATCCATGATGTTGTGACGCCAAGCTAGCTCAAGAATGATGTCGGGACGCAATAAATCGTAGCACTATATAGGAATAAAATATCATGTATAAAGGCTCAAATAACTCAGGTATTTGATATAAAATAATGTGGAATAAAGACTAAGTAATACTAAAAATTCAATGTTATGAGTATGAGAGCTATTGATACAGAAAAAATATGTGAGCTGAATGATCAATTCCAATAATTGAATTCTCACACATTCCAAACGGCATTAGGACAACCGATCATGCCGAATAATTCTATGTGAATGGGCTTACTCCCAGGTAAGCAATAAGCAACAAAAATGCACTTCCAACGTCCTATAATCATTTATGACAGCTTTTTCATAAATAATTATTTCGTGTTCATTTTTTTCAAAAATATTGTTGCGACTGAAATACCTATTATGACAATGTCGACATCCACTCGGCGCAACTCTCAACCGACCACGAAAAGAGAGAAGAAATGTCATCAATGTCATGTAGATGGGGAAGAGATAGATCAGAAAAATGTGTGCTCGCTGCTGAAGTGAACGTGTCGGGAAAATTTATTTTGGATTTCCTTAAAATTAATATTGATATATCTTAAAACTAAATTTAACAATTAAACATCGGAGCAGTTAGAGTAAGTACTATTTAGAAGATGAAAATGGTGAATTAAATCTAGCATAGAATTATTAACTATGTTAAATCTAATCTAACCTAAAATGGAATTTCAGATCCCGGAATATTGCGAGTTAGCTAGACTGGAATCGTCTGATAGGAGTTTATTCAATCTACGGGTTGATCACCAATATTGTGAGTAGTATGATAAATTGCAGTCGAATGAAAAGACTAATAAAATCCATTTTTTTTAGCTTGAAGCTAACCGATATAAAACAGTGTTTGCTGTCAAGAATTGGCCAGTAACTTACGCCCACATTCTTCAAGAATATTGTACGTGGGTCGGAAGAACTCTTCGACACCAGCGGTTACCATTGTCGTCGATGCAATCGGCCGGACTCGGCCGAGGCCCTCATGGTCGCATGCGATCAGTGCCATACGTGGGAGCACTTGGGATGTGCAGGTGTGACCGAAGCAATAACTGAGCTCCCGTACACTTGCCAAGAGTGTACGTTAGGTGAATCGGCTAGAGCAGCTGTCCTTCAGCTTCTAAAACCCCCAAAACCGGAAGGGAAAACTGCCAAAACATCGAATAAAAGCGTGGGGTTGAAAAGAAGCAAGAAAACCGTGGCTCCTGTACCAGAAAGTGTAACTTCCAGCACTCGCGCTGCTCTACTCGAAGCACAAATGAAATTACTGGAGGAAGAGCAGCAGATGAAAGAACAAGCAGCTAAGGAACAAGCTGCTCTGAGGACCCGAGAAATGGCAGAGAAGCAGCGCCAGATAGCCGAGATGAAATTGCTGATGGAGGAGGTGCGAGAGCTGAAACTTCAGGATGAAAAAGCCTTTCAAGCAAAGCAACAGTTGATTCGGCAGGAGTCGCTGGAACAAAAACGAAAACTCCTTCATCAAATAGCAGCGAGTAGCAAAGCTGTTAAAACAGTACACTCCAGAGGCGGGTTTAAACTAAGAAACTTTCGATCAAACTCAATTGACACCGAAGGATCTAAATACCTACTGTTGGAGAGAAACGAATCAGCAGAATCAGTCCTCGGCATGCGTTGGATACCGAAGGATGATGCGTTCACATACACGTTCGCGCTTCGCGGTGACCTACAACCAATCCTAGCAGACGGCCACACTCCCACCAAGCGTGAGGTGCTTAAGATACTCATGAGTTTATTCGATTCGCTAGGCTTTATCTGTTTCTTCCTTACACATGGAAAAATACTAATGCAGGATATATGGGCTTCAGGATCCGATTGGGATGATCAGATAAACGCTGCCCTCTATCAGCGCTGGATAAAATGGACAGATCTCTTTCTACAGCTAGACAGCATTCGTATTCCACGTAGCTATTTCCGACCTCTGTTCCCGAAAGACATCCATCATTATTATTATTATTATTATTATTATTATTATTATCATTATTATTATTATCATTATTATTATTATCATTATTATTATTATTATTATCATTATTATTATTATCATTATTATTATTATTATTATTATTATTATTATTATTATTATTATTATCATTATTATTATTATCATTATTATTATTATCATTATTATTATTATCATTATTATTATTATCATTATTATCATTATCATTATCATTATCATTATCATTATCATTATCATTATCATTATCATCATTATCATCATTATCATCATTATCACCATTATCATTATTATCATTATTATCATCATTATCATCATTATCATCATTATCATCATTATCATCATTATCATCATTATCATCATTATCATCATTATCATCATTATCATCATTATCATCATTATCATCATTATCATCATTATCATCATTATCATCATTATCATCATTATCATCATTATCATCATTATCATCATTATCATCATTATCATCATTATCATCATTATCATCATTATCATCATTATCATCATTATCATCATTATCATCATTATCATCATTATCATCATTATCATCATTATCATCATTATCATCATTATCATCATTATCATCATTATCATCATTATCATCATTATCATCATTATCATCATTATCATCATTATCATCATTATCATCATTATCATCATTATCATCATTATCATCATTATCATCATTATCATCATTATCATCATTATCATCATTATCATCATTATCATCATTATCATCATTATCATCATTATCATCATTATCATCATTATCATCATTATCATCATTATCATCATTATCATCATTATCATCATTATCATCATTATCATCATTATCATCATTATCATCATTATCATCATTATCATCATTATCATCATTATCATCATTATCATCATTATCATCATTATCATCATTATCATCATTATCATCATTATCATCATTATCATCATTATCATCATTATCATCATTATCATCATTATCATCATTATCATCATTATCATCATTATCATCATTATCATCATTATCATCATTATCATCATTATCATCATTATCATCATTATCATCATTATCATCATTATCATCATTATCATCATTATCATCATTATCATCATTATCATCATTATCATCATTATCATCATTATCATCATTATCATCATTATCATCATTATCATCATTATCATCATTATCATCATTATCATCATTATCATCATTATCATCATTATCATCATTATCATTATCATTATCATTATCATTATCATTATCATTATCATTATCATTATCATTATCATTATCATTATCATTATCATTATCATTATCATTATCATTATCATTATCATTATCATTATCATTATCATTATCATTATCATTATCATTATCATTATCATTATCATTATCATTATCATTATCATTATCATTATCATTATCATTATCATTATCATTATCATTATCATTATCATTATCATTATCATTATCATTATCATTATCATTATCATCATTATCATTATCATTATCATTATCATTATCATTATCATTATCATTATCATTATCATTATCATTATCATTATCATTATCATTATCATTATCATTATCATTATCATTATCATTATCATTATCATTATCATTATCATTATCATTATCATTATCATTATCATTATCATTATCATTATCATTATCATTATCATTATCATTATCATTATCATTATCATTATCATTATCATTATC
The DNA here is from genome assembly GCF_030247195.1 of Topomyia yanbarensis. NCBI lineage: Eukaryota > Metazoa > Arthropoda > Insecta > Diptera > Culicidae > Topomyia > Topomyia yanbarensis. The sequence continues at coordinate 290,973,479 of NC_080671.1, read as the reverse complement.
ATTATCATTATCATTATCATTATCATTATCATTATCATTATCATTATCATTATCATTATCATTATCATTATCATTATCATTATCATTATCATTATCATTATCATTATCATTATCATTATCATTATCATTATCATTATCATTATCATTATCATTATCATTATCATTATCATTATCATTATCATTATCATTATCATTATCATTATCATTATCATTATCATTATCATTATCATTATCATCATCATCATCATTATCATTATCATTATCATTATCATTATCATTATCATTATCATTATCATTATCATTATCATTATCATTATCATTATCATTATCATTATCATTATCATTATCATTATCATTATCATTATCATTATCATTATCATTATCATTATCATTATCATTATCATTATCATTATCATTATCATTATCATTATCATTATCATTATCATTATCATTATCATTATCATCATTATCATTATCATTATCATCATTATCATCATTATCATCATTATCATTATCATTATCATTATCATTATCATTATCATTATCATTATCATTATCATTATCATTATCATTATCATTATCATTATCATTATCATTATCATTATCATTATCATTATCATTATCATTATCATTATCATTATCATTATCATCATTATCATTATCATTATCATTATCATTATCATTATCATTATCATTATCATTATCATTATCATTATCATTATCATTATCATTATCATTATCATTATCATTATCATTATCATTATCATTATCATTATCATTATCATTATCATTATCATTATCATTATCATTATCATTATCATTATCATTATCATTATCATTATCATTATCATTATCATTATCATTATCATTATCATTATCATTATCATTATCATTATCATTATCATTATCATTATCATTATCATTATCATTATCATTATCATTATCATTATCATTATCATTATCATTATCATTATCATTATCATTATCATTATCATTATCATTATCATTATCATTATCATTATCATTATCATTATCATTATCATTATCATTATCATTATCATTATCATTATCATTATCATTATCATTATCATTATCATTATCATTATCATTATCATTATCATTATCATTATCATTATCATTATCATTATCATTATCATTATCATTATCATTATCATTATCATTATCATTATCATTATCATTATCATTATCATTATCATTATCATTATCATTATCATTATCATTATCATTATCATTATCATTATCATTATCATTATCATTATCATTATCATTATCATTATCATTATCATTATCATTATCATTATCATTATCATTATCATTATCATTATCATTATCATTATCATTATCATTATCATTATCATTATCATTATCATTATCATTATCATTATCATTATCATTATCATTATCATTATCATTATCATTATCATTATCATTATCATTATCATTATCATTATCATTATCATTATCATTATCATTATCATTATCATTATCATTATCATTATCATTATCATTATCATTATCATTATCATTATCATTATCATTATCATTATCATTATCATTATCATTATCATTATCATTATCATTATCATTATCATTATCATTATCATTATCATTATCATTATCATTATCATTATCATTATCATTATCATTATCATTATCATTATCATTATCATTATTATTATTATTATTATTATTATTATTATTATTATTATTATTATTATTCACCTGAGTTGGAAACACCGTTCCGTACGGTACCTACAACGCGCTTTCGAAAATTTCACACTGTGTTTTTTCGGTGTTTTTCGCGATATTCGCGGTTTATTTTTGAGCAAAAACACGAGTGAAGTGGTTTTTCAGTGACTGACAGTGAAAGTTTCACGAAAATCGGTGAAGAAACGGCTGAAATAAGTGGATTTTAGTTTACCCACACGGCAATAAAATCAAAACAACCAGCCATCGCTGTGGCTACCAGTGCGGTCGCCCGGCTAGTTTCATTCACTGGCTGTGCCGGCTGCGTGTGTGACGGTGACGGTGGGCTGGAAGCAAGTTTTTTTTTGAGTTTGGAAAACTGACGAAAAGTTTTTAAAAAAAGAAAAATATTTTTTTCTTGCTTGATCTACAGTGTGGTACAGTGCGAATTGGACGCGCCACAGTGCATGCCAAAAGTGTCGAAACAGCGAAAAAAGGAAAAAAATTGAAAAGTGATTTTTTTTTGCACGTTTAATTCATTGAAGGCAACGTAGAAGCAAAAAAAGGTAGCTGCGATTCTGCCTGCCTACAGTGTGGCCCAAAATTGTTGGAACACTTCGAAAAAGTCGACGTTGAAGGGGCAAATAAGGTAAGACCTTTCCTTTTCTTCACCTTTTTTGTCCATTTGGGGTTGGTATCGGGTGACCGTGCCACATAGCAGTTTCCAACGTCTGGTGGTGTAATCCAAGATGGCGGCCGCTAGTAGCGGTGATCCGGGAGGGTCAAGCCAAAGGAGATTACCGGAATTTATGGATCCGACAAACAAATTTGGTGAACTGACATTCCTGCAGCTGACAGGTAAAGACGGCGTACCATTGCCAAGAAACCCGTTCGTCATTGGTAAATCGGTGGAGGTTGTCGCTGGAGGCCCAATTGAAGGTGCGAATACCGAAGCTCAAGGGACACGGTATACCCTTCGAGTTCGGAACCCAGTCCAAGTTACCAAATTAATGAAGATGACCAAGCTCATTGACGGTACTGATGTTGTGGTTGAATCCCATCCGAATCTGAACGTAAGCAGATGTGTTATTTCCTGCTACGATCTGATTCACCTTGAAGAGAAGGAGGTTTTACAAGAAATTATAAGCCAGGGTGTGATTCGTGTACAGCGAATTACACGTAAAGAAGCCGAAAACAGAGTGAATACGCCAGCACTCATCTTGACTTTCTGCAAGACCACATACCCGGAATACATGAAGATCGGTTTGCTTCGCGTCCCTACCCGCCCGTACTTCCCAAACCCGATGCTTTGTTATGGATGCTTCAAATACGGTCATACGCGTGTTCGCTGTCCTGGCCCGCAACGTTGTCCTAATTGCTCTGGAGAACATCAAGGTGAAGAAAAATGTCAAGCAGCCCAGTTCTGCCTAAATTGTAAAGGTGATCACCAACCAACAAGCCGCCAATGTCCAAATTATAAAAAGGAAGTAGAGGTCATAAAAATAAAAATCCGCGACAATTTGACATTCCCGGAAGCGCGCAAACGAGCTGAACAGCAAAATCTTGGAAGTTACGCCCAGGCTGCAGCGCAACCGAACGAGATCCTGAATAAATTGAAAGAACTGGAGCAGACAATGAAGAAGAAGGATGCGCAGATCGTTAAACTTCTGGCAGAGAACAAACGCAAGGACGAGAAAATTGAGCAAATGATGGCGTACATCAAACAACAGTCCGCCAGCCAAGAAAAACCACAGCACAGTAAAGAACAAAAACCAACGAATCAGACGGCCGGGCCAATAACACGATCCAGGAACAACTCACCAGCGATAAATATGGAATCAAAACGAGGAAGACCACAGAAACAACACACCCCTCTCAGCAAACCAACGACAACCTCACCGGATAACTTAAGCCCACCACCAAAAAGAACCGCTACCACTACCACCAACGAAACTATGGAATATTCAGACGATGAAATTGAGATTACCGAGACGCCTCCTAGCCAGCCTCTTCGATAATTCTCATTTTCATCAACGTTTGGATACCAACGAAAACCCACGCACGAATACTGACCACGAGATAGATCGGTTTGGAAGAGAGGAAAGTGTAGTACTCCTTCCAACGCAAGCACAGCAGGATGAAGGAACTATCCGGGCCGTCATACCCCAACCCGTTGATAGTGAATTCACCTCTGTGGCCGATAGGAACACCGATTTCACCACTACAACTTGCGAACCAGTAAACAAAAGAATCCCGAGCGACGAACAGAAGGAGATCAGCAAAACTACACGAAGCCTTTCCCCAGTGCCGACTGCAGTCGGTGTTTTTAAACATGATAGTGTAGTTTGTACGACAGCGGTTGGCACTGCGGGGCTTGACCCTCCACAGGTCAGTTCTGACTTTGCCAAACCTGATACTGCTGCGCTAAATTCCTTTACAGAGTCGACTAACACCACCGTACCCATACATCTCTGGAACCAACCATTGCTTTCACCTGGAGAAGGCATATCTACAGGAATGTTCCACGTTGGCTCAGCAACTCTAGCGTCGAAGCAGCAATCAACGAAAACTACACGAAGTCCTTCCCCAGTGCCGATCGCAGTCGGTGTTTTTGAACATGATAGTGTAGTTTGTACGACAGCGGTTGGCACTGTGGGGCTGGACCTATCTCAGGTCAGTTCCAAGTCTGCTAACCCTTTCACAGATACTGCTGCGCTAAACGTTTTTACAGATCCGGTTGGCAACACTGTTCTTGCTGAACCTTGGCACCAACCGCTGCTTTCACCCGGAGAAGGCACATCGACAAGACTATACCACAACGAATCAGCAACCCGATCGTCGAAGAAGCAATCCACTAAAACTACACAAAGTCTTTCCCCAGTGCCGGTCGCTGTCGGTAGTTCTGGAAGTAATCGTGTAGTTGTTTCGACAGCGGCTGGCACTGTGGGGCTAGACGTCCCACAGGTCAGTCCAATATCGCTTCATCTACGCGCAAATGTTGCTGCTGCTTCCTCTGTTGCAGATGTAACCAGTTCGAGTCCAACGAGTAACCGGTTTGGGGAAGAAGAGAAGAAAGTAGCTTCCCCACTTCATAATGAAGGGATCGACCGGGGGGAAGAGGACTGTCCCTACCTCCCTGATATACAGTCCTCGCAATTCTCCTCCTGGCTTTCCGCCGGCGAAGATACATCGCAACATCACAACCAGTACCAGAGTACCGATCGTTCCGTGGATATCAGCACACGCAACGTGCCAGCTGGACATCGAAGGTCTATTTCGTCTTTATCATCGTCTTCGTCAACGACTTCCGCCAGACGCGATAGTAGATGTTTCGCACTTCAGTGGAACATTCGGGGGCTGCGAACCAATGTCAGCGAGCTTAAACAGCTCATCACTGAATACGAACCGAGCCTAATAGCACTACAGGAAACCAAAGTGGACAATCGAGTGATCCCAGCCGACTTCATTGGCAAGAACTATACTCTGTTGCTTCAGACTGGTAGCTGTCGACACTGGCAACACGGAGTGGGCCTGGCCATTAGGGATGGAGTGCCCTTTGAGCGGATTGACGTCGATAAGGATATCCAAGCGATCGCAGTTCGGGTTCAACTACCACAGCAAATGACGGTGGTATCAATATACATTCCTCCCAGTACCCAACAGTGCCAAGAAAAACTATGTGACCTCCTCGAACAGCTCCCACGTCCTATGTTAGTGCTAGGTGACTTCAATGCTCATCACATATGCTGGGGATCCAACAAATCGTCCGCACTAGGTCAATTCATCGCAGAAAAAACGTTGGAAGAACACCTAGTTATACTTAACAATGGGTCGCATACACGAGTCGACCCAGCCACCGGTGCTACTTCAGCTATCGACCTGTCAATCTGCTCCGTTACTGTGGCCTCGAAATTCACCTGGCGAACGCTTCCAGATACCTATAACAGTGACCACCTGCCAATAACCGTTTCCATCCCCGGGTTCTCACATGTTCCAACAAAAAGGCGACAATGGATTTATGACCAAGCGGACTGGACAGCTTACGAACGATTGACCGCCAACGCCATACAACCGGGCGTCGAAATGTCAATCGACCGTTTTGTCGATCATTTGATCACTGCAGCAAACACTGCAATACCCAGAACCAGCGGAAAGGTCGGACCTAAGGCAGTTCCTTGGTGGTGTCCGGAGGTAAAAGCAGCCATAAAAAGTCGAAGAAAAGCACTCAGAGCACTGAAGCGTATCGAAATGGAGGACCCACGAAAACCTGAAGCACTTAAAAGCTTTCAGGAAGCACGGGCAGCATCAAGAAAATCAATCCGTGATGCCAAACAACGATCGTGGGAGGAATTCGTCGCGAAAATATCCCCAAACTCCACTGCATCGGAAATGTGGCAGACAGTGAACGCATTAAGAGGAAAACGTCAGCATCGCCCAGCCGTCATTAAACGTTCAGCTGGCTACACGGATAATGCAGAAGAAGTGGCTGAAGAACTAGCAGAGCATTACAGCGCAATATCGGCAACATCCAGCTACCCTCCTTCGTTTCAAATTGAGAAGGAAAAGGCCGAACGAAACCGTTTCAACTTTTCACCCGAGACCGACGGCATCTATAACTCCGACTTCACTTTGAATGAGCTTGTATGGGCGCTTGACAGAGGACGAAGTAATTCTACAGGTCCGGATTCAGTCGGCTATCCAATGCTACAACGACTACCATTGTCGGTGAAAACTGCTTTATTGGAGCTTTTCAACAGGGTTTGGCGCAGTGGCGTATTTCCATCCTGTTGGCGAACTGGAATTATTGTGCCAATCCTAAAGCCGAATTCGAGCGACACAGGTCCATCTGCTTTCCGACCGATCACGTTAACGAGCTGTATGGCGAAGGTATTCGAGCGGATGGTGAATCGACGGTTAACTACCGAGCTTGAATCGAACGGGCGGCTAGACACTCGACAACATGCCTTCAGATCCGGCCGAGGTACTGACACATATTTTGCGGAGTTGGAGAGGTCATTACCCGACCGTGACGAGCACTGTCTGATAGCATCGCTTGATTTGGCTAAGGCGTACGACACCACTTGGAGATACGGCATCCTGCGAACATTACGAAAGTGGCAGATACGCGGAAACATGATAAACATGCTCACTAGCTTTCTTTCAGAGCGAACGTTCCAGGTAAACGTCGATGGGCATTTATCGCGCAAGCTGCCGCTGGAAAATGGTGTACCACAGGGTTCTGTGCTCTCAGTTACCCTATTCCTCGTAGCAATCCAACCTATCTTCCGGGTGGTTCCGAATACCGTGACAGTGCTATTGTACGCCGATGATATCCTTCTTGTAGTGCGGGACAAAAAAGAACAACCACTCTATCGGAAACTACAGTCAGCAGTAAAAGCCGTTCATAGATGGGCGAAAAGTGTTGGATTCACGATATCAGCAACAAAATCCAGCATCTTTTACTGTAGCCCGAATGCCCGCCGTGAGCCCACGCAATCCATCAGGATAGATACAGTAGCTATACCGTCACAAAATCAACTGAAAACCCTCGGTATCACTCTCGACAGATCGCTGAACTTCAAAGCGCATTGCAAGCTAACGAAGAAGGCATGTGAATCCAGGCTGCGTATCCTGAAAATGATCGGAGCAAAGCTACCACGTGGTCAACGGACTTCTTTGTTACAAATCGGCTCCGCCATTGTCACTTCGCGACTATTGTATGGGATGGGACTCGTTAGTCGGGGCGGAGATGTCGTCACCAAAACTCTCGCGCCCGCCTACAACAGGATGGTAAGATTTGCATCTGGTGCATTCGTTACAAGTCCGATCTTAGCCATCATGGCCGAAGCAGGCACTTTACCATTTGATCTCCTCGTTCTCCAAAACATAACCCGATTGTCCATCCGTTTGTTGGAAAAAAGCAGAGATAATGCGGATCTCCCACTAGTACGTCGAGCTTCCGAAGAACTGTCAGAGGTGATCGGAATGCCCTTACCAAATATTTGTACTCGAACCCGACTAGCCACCCGAAAGTGGTACGAGCCCAAGCCCCACGTCGTGTGGGATATCAAAAGAAGTGTGAATGCCGGAGATCCCTCTGAGGTGGTCCGTCCTGTCGTTCAGGAGCTCCTGAATGCTCGCTTCAACAACTCAACGGTTGTGTATACTGACGGATCGAAAGACGACGACGCAGTAGGCGCGGGAATGTTTGGAGAACATCTCCAGCAGTCGACTGGTCTTCCGCCACAGTGCAGCGTGTTCTCGGCCGAGGCGTTTGCAATTAAAACAGCGGTAACTTCGTACTACACTTCCAACGATCTGCTAATAATGACAGACTCAGCCAGTTGTTTATCGGCAATTGAAGCTGGCACGTCCCAGCATCCGTGGATCCAGGAGATTGAAACCATGATAAGACATCGTCCAATCAATCTGTGCTGGATTCCAGGAATGAAGAGGCAGACCGCCTCGCAGGAGAAGCCAGGGGTAATGCCCCTTTGCAAATAGCCATTCCGGGAGCAGACGCCAACAATCAGGTAAAATCAGCTATCCGAAATCACTGGTACCGTCGATGGTCTGCATCCACTGAAGTGAAGCTTCGCGAAATAAAATTCGATACGGTAAAGTGGACTGACCGCGAGAGTTCGGCTGATCAACGAGTGCTCACCCGGTTGCGAATAGGGCATACCCGATTGACGCACGACTTCCTTCTAAAGAGAGAAACCCCACCAGTTTGCGACTGCTGCGGGGTAACCGTAGATGTTCGTCATATAATCCTTCAGTGCCGAAAACACGACGATGCTAGAAGGATGCACAACATCGATTCGACCAGCCTGCGAGTGGCTCTAGGCAACGACGGGGACACCGAAGACAAACTGCTAAGCTTCCTCAAGGAAACTAATTTGTACAAACGAATATAAAAATACTGAATTGTAAATTATTATGAGATGTTAATACGAGTATAGAAACCAATTTTCTTCCGACACGAATGCACCCTTAGGTGTAAAGTGTCGTTAATAAACAACAACAACAACAACATTATTATTATTATTATTATTATTATCATTCGTTTTCGAGCTCTCCATCGAGACAGAGGTTGTTTTTTCTAGTCCGTAGTGCTGTGTGAGGCGATAAAGAATAGTTTTAATCCGCATTCAAGGTTATTTTGCCAGTTCGGTTCGGTCCTCAGTCTTTTGTTCGCGTGTGAGGATTAAACAATAGCCAGCTGTATAAGCTGGATCGGTTCGTCGTTGGACACCAGTTTAAAGCTAAGTGGTTTTTGTCTTTTGTAACACATTTATTGCTTTCTTCCGTCTGCGCGGGCGCTGACCCCGTGCGTTGACGTTTTCTATGGTTCCCTCTCCGGATGGTCAAATGGAAGTTGAATCGGGTTCAACTTGTAAGGCTCCCCCCCGGCCCAAATGCTATCCAGAACTCTCAACTGGTCCATTTGTGGTCTTCTTTCGGCCCAAGACTAAATCACTGAATCTTCTTCAGATTTCTAGAGACCTGACGGAACGGTTCTCGGCTGTGACCGAAATTTCAAAGGTCCGCTCGGACAAGATAAGGGTGTTGCTAGCCAACTCAAAGCAGGCAAACGATATTGCTTGCTGTGAGCACTTTACGCGGGATTATAACGTGTATATTCCGGCGGTAAGAGTACAATCCGAAGGCGTCGTAACCGATGAGAGTTTGACGTGCGAGGATCTGCTGAAGTACGGGGTTGGCCGATTCAGAGACCGCTTACTTCAGCCAGTTAAAATACTTGAGTGCAAACGTTTGCACTCAGTAGTAGTTGCGGGGGATGGTTCAAAAACGTACCCCCAATCAAACTCTTATCGGGTGACCTTCGCTGGTACCGCTTTGCCAAATTTCGTCCTCTTGCACAGGGTTCGTCTGCCTGTGCGTCTGTTTGTGCCGCGGGTCATGAATTGCACAAAGTGTAAACAACTGGGTCACACAGCCACCCATTGTAGCAATAAGGCCCGCTGTGGAAAATGCGGGGAGAATCATCTAGATGATTCGTGCAGTAAGCAAGCCGAAAAGTGTCCTTACTGTGCGGAGAGTCTGCATGATATCTCGGCATGTCCCGCGTACAAACTACGCGGGGATAAACTGAAACGTTCCCTTGCGGGACGATCCAAACATTCTTTCGCAGAAATGTTAAAGAATGCTACGCCACCATCCTCAGCAAACATCTATACTCACTTGCCTCCTGACGAGGGCGAGGCTGGTAACCCACAAGAGGGAACATCTACTAGGGTGCCTAGAATTTATAGGAAGAGGAGGAACATTTCCTCTCGTAAAGTTCCTTGTAAAGGCCAGAAGGTGTCCCTTGAGGGGGCTCCGAAAGTCACATCTATTGGAAGTGTTGCAACCAAACCGAAGCAATTAGCTCCTGGTCTCGGAGGATTAAGCTCAGAGAAGGAGTTCCCAGCACTTCCAGGAACATCAAAAATCCCAAGTGTTCCTTTGTTTCAGTTCGAGAGTAATCACAGCACTGGAATTATAAAACTCTCGGACATAGTGGAGTGGATAATAAAAACTTTCAATATTACTGATCCTATTAAAAGTCTTATGTTAGCTTTTCTCCCTACAGTGAGAACATTTTTGAAGCAGTTGACTGCTAAATGGCCCCTCCTCTCAGCGATTGTATCCTTCGATGGCTAACTCATCGAACGAGGTCACGGATTTGATCACTGTTCTACAGTGGAATTGCAGAAGTATCATCCCGAAAATCGATTCCTTCAAAATTTTAATAAATAATTTGAGTTGCGATGCATTTGCATTATGTGAAACTTGGTTAACTTCCGACATAGATCTCAACTTCCACGACTTTAATATTATTCGCCTGGATCGAGACACCCCTATGGAGGAGTGCTTTTGGGGATCAAAAAGTGCTATTCCTTCTACAGAATTAACCTTCCCTCGATAACAGGTATTGAAGTTGTCGCTTGTCAAGTAACAACCAAAAGCAAAAGCCTTTGCATAGCTTCCATATATATTCCCCCCAACACCGCGGTTGGGCACCGACGGCTACAAGACATCTTAGAATCCCTGCCAGCACCGCGACTAGTTTTAGGAGACTTTAACTCTCACGGTACAGCATGGGGTTGCCTCTATGATGATAACCGGTCTTCCTTAATTCAGGATCTTTGCGATAACTTCAATTTGACAATTTTAAACACGGGTGAAATGACACGGATTCCTGCTCCTCCAGCGCGCCCGAGCGCCTTAGACTTGTCCCTTTGCTCAACATCGCTGCGGTTAAATTGCACGTGGAAGGTAATTCCTGATCCCCACGGCAGCGACCATCTGCCGATTGTAGTCTCAATCAATAACGGTTCAAGGCCATTGAAATCAATCAATATTTCGTATGACCTCACACGAAATATCGATTGGAAGAGCTATGCTGCCGCGATATCCGACAACATCGAATCTACCCAAGAACTTCCTCCGGAGGAAGAGTACAGTTTTTTGGCTGGCTTGATTCTCGACAGCGCGAATCAAGCTCAGACTAGGCCAGTACCCGGCGCGAACATACAAAAACGTTCTCCCAATCCCTGGTGGGATAAAGAGTGCTCAGACGTGTACGCAGAGAAGGCCGCCGCGTTTAAGACCTTCCGGAACGACGGGTTACCCGCTAGTTTTCGACAGTACGCGACGTTAGACAAGCGAATGAAGAGTTTGATGAAAGCCAAAAAACGCGGTTATTGGCGCCGGTTCGTCGACGGATTAACGAGAGAAACATCGATGAGCACTCTTTGGGGAACAGCCCGACGTATGCGAAATCGAAACAGTACTAATGAGAGCGTGGAATATTCAAACCGTTGGATATTCGATTTCGCCAAGAAGGTTTGTCCGGATTCCGCCCCGGCACAGAAGATTTACCGCGCCGCGTCTCCTCACGATAGCGCGAACGAAACACCTTTTTCGATGGTGGAGTTCTCACTTGCTCTCTTGTCGTGTAACAATAAAGCTCCGGGGCCAGACAGAATCAAATTCAACTTGTTGAAGAATCTGCCTGACTCTGCCAAGAGACGCTTGTTGAACTTATTTAATAAGTTTCTCGAGGCTAACATTGTCCCACTCGATTGGAGACAAGTGAAGGTCATCGCCATCCAAAAACCAGGAAAACCAGCCTCCGACCACAATTCGTACCGTCCGATCGCAATGCTATCCTGTATCCGGAAGTTGTTCGAGAAAATGATCCTATCCCGCCTCGACAATTGGGTCGAAGCAAATGGCTTACTGTCAGATACACAATTTGGTTTTCGCAAGGGCAAAGGGACGAACGATTGTCTTGCGTTGCTCTCAACTGAAATTCAAATGGCCTATGCTAGCAAAGAGCAGATGGCATCAGTGTTCCTAGATATTAAGGGGGCTTTTGATTCAGTTTCGATCAACATTCTTTCAGAGAAGCTGCACCAGCATGGTCTTTCAGCGACTTTAAACAACTTTTTACTAAACTTGTTGTCGGAAAAGCACATGCATTTTTCGCATGGTGACTTATCGACATCACGATTTAGCTACATGGGCCTTCCCCAGGGCTCATGTCTAAGCCCCCTTTTATACAATTTCTATGTCAACGACATTGATGAATGTCTTGACAATTCCTGCACGTTAAGGCAACTTGCAGACGATGGCGTGGTGTCTGTTACGGGACCCAAAGCTGTCGATCTACAAGGACCATTACAGAATACCTTGGACAATTTGTCTGCTTGGGCTATTAAGCTGGGTATCGAATTCTCCACGGAGAAAACTGAGCTAGTTGTATTTTCAATGAAGCGTGAACCAGTACAACTACAGCTCCTATTAATGGGTCAAACTATCGCTCAGGTCTTCACAGTAAAATATCTAGGGGTCTGGTTCGACTCGAAAGGTACTTGGGGATGCCATATTCGGTATCTGAAACAGAAATGCCAGCAAAGGATCAACTTTCTTCGTACAATAACCGGAACATGGTGGGGTGCCCACCCAGGAGACCTAATTAGGTTGTATCAAACAACGATACTGTCGGTAATGGAATACGGATGCTTCTGCTTTCGCTCCGCCGCGAACATACATTTCATCAAACTCGAAAGAATTCAGTATCGTTGTTTGCGTATCGCCTTAGGGTGCATGCAGTCGACCCATACGATGAGTCTCGAAGTGCTGTCGGGCGTTCTCCCGTTGAAAAATCGATTTTGGGAACTCTCATATCGATTGCTCATTCGATGCGATATCTTGAACCCGGTCGTGATTGAAAATTTCGAAAGGCTTGTTGAGCTCAATTCTCAGACCCGTTTCATGTGCCTGTACTTTGACTACATGGCGCAGAATATTAACCCTTCTTCTTACAATCCCAACCGTGTGCATTTCATAAATACTTCTGAATCTACTGTTTTCTTCGACACATCCATGAAAGACGAGATTAGTGGAATTCCGGACCACATACGCCCACAAGTGGTTCCAAACATTTTTTTTTTAATAAATTCCGAGAAGTCGACTGTTCTAAGATGTTTTATACTGACGGATCAAAACTCGAAGGATCCACTGGCTTCGGTATTTTCAATCAAAAGTTCACCGCCTCCTACAAACTCAGTGACCCTGCTTCAGTTTACGCCGCAGAACTAGCTGCCATTCAGTATACCCTTGGAGTCATTGAAACATTACCCGCAGGCCATTACTTCATCGTTTCGGATAGCCTCAGTTCCATTGACGCTATTCGCTCGATGAAACATGGAAAGCACTCCTCGTATTTTTTGGGGAAAATACGGGAGCTACTGAGTGCTTTATCTGACAACTCTTTCCAGATTACCTTGGTATGGGTCCCTTCTCATTGCTCCATTCCGGGCAATGAGAAGGCAGACTCCTTAGCTAAGGTGGGTGCCTTAGAAGGAGACGTTTACGAAAGACCAATTTGCTTCAGCGAATTTTTCAGTATTACTCATCAGAGAACCCTCGAAAGTTGGCAAACTTCGTGGAGCAGTGGAGAGCTGGGAAGGTGGCTACATTCGATAATCCCTAAGGTATCGACGAAACCTTGGTTCAAGGGGATGGATGTGGGCCGTGACTTCATTCGTGTGATGTCCCGACTCATGGCAAACCATTACACGCTGGATGCACATCTCCGGCGTATTGGGCTCGTGGATAGTGGTATCTGCGCTTGTGGCGACGGCTATCACGACATCGAGCACATTGTCTGGGCGTGCACCGAGTATAGTTCCGCTAGGTCTCGGCTAATGGATACCCTGCGGGCCCGAGGAAGACCAACCAACGTCCCGGTTCGAGATGTGCTGGCAAGCCGCGATGTCCTCTATATGTCCCTTTTATACGCCTTTGTGAAAACCATCATTATACAAGTCTAACTGCCCCTTGTTATTTTCCTTATCATTCTCAGAACCCTCTTCCACCTGTATCAAAGCATCTGTATCGAATGAGCCAACAAACACGGGACCTACGGCACGAACATAACACGCTTAACTCGAAATGTAGCCGATCCACATCTGAGCCGTACTACGAAATCGTCTGGAAAACCCCTGCCATCTTGAGGAGGACCACCCGGCGTCCCAGTACATGATTCCCCTGATGAAGGCCACCCGAGTTTGTGATCCATCCGTTGATCTCACGATGCCTGAAACTGAAATAATTTTCTCTCCCTGCCGTCTTTGTCTACCCTCCCTCCCCTGACTCTTATACCCAGAAGTAACACCCCTACCCCCCCCCCCAATATCATCACGAAGCATTTAGCTCTTCTTGTCTCTTCTAGTTTTAACTATTATATTATATAATCTCGTTGAAAATGCCCAACTCTACTACCCACAAAAAATAACTATAATTACGAATCTTTACAAAATTCAATCATGTCCTCTAGTTATTCCTAGTTTTAAGTTAGTCGTAATAAATTGTCCCCCTTAGTTAAACATTATTTGCTCCAATTATCTCACTGATAAAAATGTCAAACCATATTGCCACAAAAACTAAATGACCCCCCTAATCTTACGAAAATAATATTATCCCCTTGTGTAGATATATAAGATAGCTATAAAATCGCATTAGTTTCATTTTAAAAAAAAATCAATATGTAATCCCCTAGTTTTAAGCAATTTAAAATGTAAAACAAAACAAAATTGGCACCTTTAAGCTAACGCAACGTGCCTTATCAAATAAACGATTTGAATAAAAAAAAAAATTATTATTATTATTATTATTATTATTATTATTATTATTATTATTATTATTATTATTATTATTATTATTATTATTATTATTATTATTATTATTATTATTATTATTATTATTATTATTATTATTATTATTGTTATTATTATTATTATTATTATTATTATTATTATTATTATTATTATTATTATTATTATTATTATTATGTTTATTAAGGCTTTAACCACTGAGGGTCATTCGCCTAGGGACATCCATCATCTTCAGGTCCATGTATTTGTTGACGCTAGCGAGGCAGCGTATTCTTGCGTGGCCTACTTCCGCCTGCCCACGGAAACAGGAATTGATGTATCGTTAATCGGTACCAAATCCAAAGTTGCACCCCTGAAGCCACTTACTGTCCCCA
Source organism: Topomyia yanbarensis (assembly GCF_030247195.1). NCBI lineage: Eukaryota > Metazoa > Arthropoda > Insecta > Diptera > Culicidae > Topomyia > Topomyia yanbarensis. The sequence continues at coordinate 290,958,208 of NC_080671.1, read as the reverse complement.
AACTCGAATTGAAAGCAGCAGTTCTTGGAGTCCGTTATTTGGAGTCGATACAGAACTATCATACTTTCGAAATCCAGCAATGGTATTTATGGACAGTGTTGGCGATTCTATCTAAGCAACCTGAAAAAAGGGATACTTACCTGCATAAAATACTTACCGCTTAAATAAAATTAAATTCTATAACACACCCTATTGTACCATTACCACAATTATCATACCTCGAAACGCAAACGCAATCACTGAACATCCGCTCAATCAACACACATACACACAATAGATTCACACGAATAAAATGTACAATTGAACAGAACAGACAGTTATTAAAAGCAAGTCGAACAGAACACAAGCCAGTCTCGTGTCGTTATTAAGAATCGAAATTCCTCGTGACAATTCGGTCAACCTTTCTCGCGAGTGCCTAATCGTACAAATAAACTATCCTGACTGTGAAAGGGTGAACAGTAGTGCCGGACGTATAGCATTGTAACAAACATTTTTTGGTGCCGAAACCCAGGACTAGAGTTGCAGTCCCATCCGTCGCGAGTGCTGAAGCTAACCTCCATTGTTCAGGTCGAATCACCACGTGATTATCGTACAGGAGGATCATTGTTTCCTCGTCCGTTTGATACGGATTAGTCATCGGAGCAGCAGCACAAGTGATTACCATCGTGGTGTAATAACCATCTTGCAGCAGCAGTACCCGTCGTCGTCCGGCAGCAAGTAAAAGTCGCTACCTAACCGTCGCCCTTCAGGAGAGGTAGCAGTCGGTAAAATCTTCACCAGACACATTTGGCGGATAGGTAAATTCGTCCGTATACACCAACGCTGATTAAGGTAACCCGTTTCATTATTTTGGTGTTGGGATAGTTTGTGTAAAATGACTCCGCCAAAGAAAGCTAAGGCGGTTGCAACAAAGATGACGAAATTAAAGTTGTTGCACCGTAGGCGGACCAACGTATTAGGTTCCGCTGAACTGATCAAATCAACGAACAATTCGATGTCATGCACTGTGATCAATTGCCGGTGCGCATTGAACGTCTTGATGCATTGTGGCGAGAATTTGAGGTGATTCAAGACGAAATCGAAGTTTTAGAAGATGAGAAAGAACAATTTTCGGATCTGCGAAAGGAGTTCCAGGCCATGTATTTTGAATTAAAGGCATCTTTGCAAACAAATTACCTCTTCGCCCATCGACGTCCGTGACGTCATCGGTGCAAGCGCAGCCTATAGCCCACATTAGGCTGCCTGAAATTTCATTGAAACAGTTTTCGGGTAGATTCGATGATTGGGTTTCGTTTCGTGATCTTTTTGTGTCTTTGATTCACAACAACCAGCAATTGAGTGCAGTGCAGTAACTGTATTATTTGCGAGCAACACTTTCCGGTGAAGCGGCTGGAATAATATCGTCGCTCGAATTATCGGCTAATAATTATACCGTTGCTTGGACCATGTTGAAGGAGCGGTATGAGCACAAAACCTTCTTGATAAAAAGACACATGTCCGCGTTTCTAGCACTTTCTCCAGTAAAGAAGGAGTCGTCTGTAAAGTTGTCGGAATTGGCCGATGAATTTGACCGTCATGTTCAGCTGTTAGATAAACTTGAGAATGCAGTTGAACACTGGAACTCGTTCCTCAGCGAGCGCTTGAGTAGTTCCTTGGACCCCGTGTCGCTGCGCGAATGGGAGACTCAAGTTACTGAAGTTGACAAACCAACATATAAGGCACTGCTTGAGTTTGTACACAAAAGATCCCGAATTCTACAAACGTTATTGTTCTCCCAAACTGGCTATACCCAAACCGAATCGAAACCCTCAAAGCCTCGTCTCACTACCGCCCACGTTGCTTCAGATAATGTACCTAAGTGTCCCAGTTGCAAGCAGGCACATTTGCTGTTCCAGTGCGACCAGTTTCGCGCGTTGCCACCACAACAGATTTTTGAGTTCGTGAAGAAACATGGACTTTGCATAAATTGCCTCAAGGGTACTCATCTTGCAAAGGATTGTTCCAGTGGTTCCTGTAAGAGCTGCGCCAAGAAGCATCATTCCCTGCTGCATTTGCAACCTGTTTCGGCGCCCACGGCGGCTGGAAATTCGGCAGCAGGAACTAATTCATTATCTGGAGCATTCCATTCGCATCTCGAATCGTCGGTCGGTCACACCCCTCCGGTTGGGTTTTCGGTTGCCTCACCACTTGTCGCTCCGTCGTCGTCGTCGTACACGCATTCGTTTCCGATCGGTATAGCTCCCTCGTCGCCGGTAAATTCGTTCGGTATCGTCAATCCGCCACCTGGCCCCTCCTGTAAAAGTGCAGAAGTGAACACGCGAGTGAGAAATAATCTAGTGGTTGACAACATCACTAGTTATCAAGGTTAAGGATGCAGACAATAAATATCAGTTCGCTAGAGCTCTACTGGACAGTGGCTCACAGCCCAGTTTCATCACCGAAGCGCTTTGTCAGAAGCTTCGACTGAAGCGCATAAAGTTAAACTCGCCGGTCAGTGGGATCGGACAATCTACCCTCACCGTGCACCATGGTGTGATGTTATCGCTCGCCTCTCGTTTCGGGGAATTCAAATACAACCTGGATTGCCTAGTGCTGCCAAAGCTTACCGTCTCGCTGCCCAGCCAACATATTGACGTTTCGCGTTGGAGAATTCCACGTAGTCTCCCGCTCGCCGATCCGCTGTTCAACGTCAGCCAAGGGGTTGACATCATTATTGGTGCTGAGCTGTTCTTCAATTTGCTTGACAATCAGCAACTTTCGTTAGCGGCGGGCTACCCGATTCTACAGAAGACTGTGCTAGGATACATCGTCTGTGGAAAAGTTGCCGAGCCAGTCTCGGAACCAACAGTCACTCAATGCAACCATGTCTGCGCAGAAGATCCGCTCGATTCTCAGCTCGAGCGTTTCTGGGAGATCGAAAACTTCGATGACGGTAAGGCTTTCACTTCTGATGAACAATTCTGTGAAGATCATTTCACCGATACCGTTTCTCGTGATCAAGAAGGACGGTATATGGTTCGTCTTCCGATGCGGCAGGAGATGCTTTAAATGTTGGGAGACTCGTACACGCCCGCATTGCGGCGATTTTTGTCGATGGAGAAGAAGTTTGTTGCCGATGAAGGTCTTCGCCAAGAATATAAACAGTTCATGCAAGAATACGACAGGTTGGGCCATATGGAGGTGTTGTGGCGCGCGTCGTGTAGCCCACAGTTTTTCCTACCCCACCATGCCATCCACCGTCCAGAAAGCTCAACCACAAAGATTCGAGTAGTGTTCGATGGATCTTCTCGTGGTTCAACCCAGCTTTCACTCAACGATGTTCTCTATGCGGGACCAACAGTACAGCCAGCCCTGTAGTCTACTGTCATCAATTTTCGGCTGCCTTGTTTCGCCATTACTGTTGATGTGGAGAAGATGTTCAGACAGATTTTGGTCCACCCCGAGGATCGTCGCTACCAACAAATTCTATGGCGGAATGATCCATCAGAACCCATTCGAACGTACCAGCTGCGAACCGTTACTTACAGTCTAGCTAGTTCACCGTATCATGCGACGCGAATTCTGAACCAACTAGCTACAGATGAAGGAGAACGTTTCCCACTAGCGGTTCCGATCATTCAGAAAGGGACATTTGTCGACGATGTCCTTTCCGGACATGACGATCATCAAATAGCCAGATATTCGTGCAAACAGTTGATGGAAATGTTGCAAACCGCTGGTTTCGTACTCAGGAAGTGGGCTTCCAACGATCCTTCTATTCTCGTAGACGTTCCTCCCGAATTGTGGGACTCTTCCCTAGAATTGGAAATCGATCGGTCGTCCACTGTAAAGACACTTGGACTGTTATGGTTTCCCCAGCCGGATATTTTTAAATTTAAAATTCCCACATTACCAGAACTGGGAGCCGTCTCAAAACGAATCGTCGTATCGGAAATGGCTCGTTTATTCGATCCACTTGGTCTACTTGGCCCGGTGGTAATGAACGCTAAAATGTTCGTGCAACAACTATGGGTGGAGAACTTGCCGTGGGATAATTAATTGTCGGAGGAGCAAAGTTTGTGGTGGAAGAAATATCGCACGGATATTCATCATCTCCAATCTGTAGAAATCCCTCGAAGGGTGCTTGTCAATGCCAGTCGTCAATACTCTCTGCACTGTTTTTGTGACGCATCTAAACGAGGCTATGGATGTTAGTCTACGTAATCTCGCCAGATGATACCGGTATGCTCCACTCCCGACTGCTCACATCGAAATCTCGTGTCGCTCCATTGCGAGGCCAGACGATTCCAAGATTGGAGCTCAGCGCCGCGCTCTTGGGAAGCCAGGTGATGGATAACCTACAAATAATGACTGAATTCATGGGTCCAGTTACATTCTGGACAGATTCAACGATAGTGCTTCACTGGATCAAGTCTCAATCTAGTTCGTGGAAAGTCTTCGTTTCAAATCGAGCGGCGGAAGTTCAACGGTTGACTAAAAGATCACAGTGGAGACACGTTCCAACCGAAATGAACCCTGCAGATAGGATTTCTCGGGGCTCACTTCCAAGTGATCTGCTAGACGACAAATTGTGGTGGCATGGGCCGAGTTTCGTCACGACTCCCGTTGAGCAATGGCTACAGTGCGTGGTTTCGCTGCCAGATAACCACGTTATCCAAGAAGAATCTCAAACCGTCGTCGCTCTTCATGTCAGCCACGCTGATTCAACATTCTGCGACAGATTATTGGATCTCGCCAAGTTGATTCGGACAGTAGCTTACTGTTACCGCTTCTACAACAACTGCAAATTACCGATCAGTGAGAGGATCACTGGATCTTTGGCTTCTAGCAACTGCCAGTTCGCTCTGAAGATACTCGTTCGCCTAGCACAGGCACATCCGCATTCCCAGCTGAAGTGCGATTGTATCAAAACAACCAACGATATGTAGTGAACTCGATAGAACTTGGCTCGAAATCACCCCTTAGGAACTTGAACTGTTTGATGGACGATTTGGGTTTGCTTAGATTGGACGGTCGATTGAGATACAAAAACGCATCCTTTGACACTCATTTTCCGATGATACTCCCAGCGGACCACAAGCTTACCTGGTTGATTGCTCGATCACTCCACGTTCAGACACTGCATGCTGGTCCTACTCTGCTACTCGCTACTATTCGCCAACGGTTCTGGCCGCTCCAGGGTCGTCATCTCGCTCGCAGGGTGGTACGCAATTGTATCACTTGTTACCGGTGCAATCCTCGATGTAGCAACCAGCAAATGGCACCACTTCCATCAGTACGTGCTACACCTGCTCGAGCATTCGCATACTCTGGGATGGATTACTGTGGGCCGTTTCTCGTTCGTCCGTTGGTTGGAAGGGGAGCATCGGTGAAGATATACGTTGCGCTTTTCGTGTGTCTAGTGGTGAAGGCCGTACTTCTCGAGGTCGTCGCAGACCTAACATCGGTCGCGTGTATTAACGCCGTGAAACACTTCGTGGCACGCCGCGGCCAAGTGTTCGAATTACACTGCGACAATGCGACTGCTTTCGATCGCGAGTTGAAGGCTGCGCGTCAAGCCTTTCGCGAACAGTTTCGGAGCAAGCAATGGGACGAATATTGCACAACTAGCGGAATCACGTTTCGCTTCATACCACCTCGCCCCACTTCGGTGGGCTATGGGAGGCTGGTATCAAGTCCTTCAATTACCACTTTCGCCGCATCATGGGCTGCAAGGCGTTCAACATGGACCAACTGCTAACCGTCGTAGCCCAAATCGAATCCGTTCTCAACTCCCGTCCCTTAGCTCCACTGTCCGACTCCCCAGACGACACATCCGCTATGACCCCAGGTCATTTCCTAATCGGAGAACCACTCTTTTCCATTCCAGAGCCAGACCTCTGCGACTTGGACACCAAACGCCTGTCACGTTTGCAGGATATGAAACGATCCGCGCAGGATCTGTGGCGACGGTGGTCCAGGGACTACTTGAGCCAGTTGCAGCAATGTTCAAAATGGAAGAAATAAACTGCAGACGTGGAGGTGGGTCAATTGGTACTGATGAAGCAGGACAACACCCCATCCCTACAGTGGCCTGTAGGTCGTATCACCGAAACGATCGTTGGGCCAGACGGTCATGTTCGCGTGGTGGTCGTGAAAACTTCTGCAGGAACGAACAAACGGGCAGTCACCGAAATTGCAGTGCTTCCCATCGACGAAGAGAATTCTCAGTTGGCAATTGAAACGGACAGTTTCAACGGGGGCCGGCATGTTGGCGATTCTATCTAAGCAACCTGAAAAAAGGGATACTTACCTGCATAAAATACTTACCGTTTAAATAAAATTAAATTTTATAACACACCCTATTGTACCATTACCACAATTATCATACTTACCTCAAAACGCAAACGCAATCACTCAACATCCGCTCAATCAACACATATACACACAATAGATCCACACGAATAAAATGTACAATTGAACAGAACAGACAGTTATTAAAAGCAAGTCGAACAGAACACAAGCCAGTCTCGTGTCGTTATTAAGAATCGAAATTCCTCGTGACAATTCGGTCAACCTTTCTCGCGAGTGCCTAGTCGTACAAATTAACTATCCTGACTGTGAAAGGGTGAACAGTAGTGCCGAACGTATAGCATTGTGACAAACAGACAGATTCTACCACCGTTCTGGCATGGATTACGTCAGATCACCGTTGATACAACAAGTTTGTCGCTTTCCGTGTCGGCGAAATACTATCGTTGACCGATCAGAAGGAATGGAAATGGTTCCCCTCTAAGTTAAATGCGATCGACGAAGCCACCAACAGATTTGGACTGCAATCCGATGGTGTTTGGTTCACAGGGCAAAGCTTCTTACGTAAACCAAAAAGCATGTTGCCCGAACTAAAGCCTGTCTCAACCACGCGAGAGGAATCACTTAATATTCACCATCAGAACAGCCCAACACCGTTGGTTAGCGTCGCTCGCTTCAGTCAATGGTCCCGACTGCAGCTATCAATGGCATTTGTACTCCGGTTCCTGAGCAATCTTCATCGCAAAAAAACACGATTTGGAGCTGCAACTGGGTATTCTCCAACAGGACGAACTCAAGTCAGCCTAAGAATTGTTATGGAAACTCGCTCAAGCGGAGACATATCCTGAAGAAATCGCTCTACTGAAGCCCACTCAAGGCGATCCCGGGGAGAACATGCGATCGTAGCCAAATCCAACCCTCTCTACAAAACTTGGCCGTTCCCCGATAGACATGGAGTTCTCTGAATGCGCAGTCGAGGTGGTGCTGCCGCATTCGCACCATTCGAAGCTAAGTATCCGGCTATCCTCCCAAAGCAACACCCAACTACTTTTCTTATTACAGACTGGTACCATCGCTGCTTTCGCCACGCCAACCGCGAGACAATCGTCAACGAGACGCGCCAACGCTTTGAAATTGCCAAACTACGAGTACTAATACATAAAGTAACCAAAAACTGCTGTTGGTGCCAGGTGGCTAGAACAATTCCAAGAGTACCTGCAATGGCCCCCCTTCCTCAATTTCGAGTAACACCGAACTTTCAGACGCACAGGATGTGCAGCAACACCAAGGTTTACGGGCGGGAGTGTTGCGACTGAAATCCCTATTATGGCAATGTCGACATCCACTCGGTGCAACTCTCAATCGACCACGAAAAGAGGGAAGAAATGTCATTAATGTCATGTAGATGGGGAAGAGATAGATCAGAAAAATGTGCTCGCTGCTGAAGTGAACGTGTCGGGAAAATTTATTTTGGATTTCCTTAAAATTAATATTGACATATCTTAAAACTAAATTTAACAATAAAAAACATCGGAGCAGTTAGAGTAAGTACTATTTAGAAGATGAAAATGGTGAATTAAATCTAGCATAGAATTATTAACTAAGTTAAATCTAACCTAACCTAAAATGGAATTCCAGAACCCGAAATATTGCGAGTTAGCTAGACTGGAATAGTCTGATAGGAATTTATTCAATCTACGGGTTGATCACATATTGTGAGTAGTATGATAAATTGCAGTCGAATGAAAAGACTAATAAAATCCATTTTTTTAGCTTGAAGCTAACCGATATAAAACAGTGTTTGCTGTCAAGAATTGGCCAGTAACTTACGCCCACAAATATAATATCTGAATATTACATAACAATACATGGAATATGCTTTTCATTACAATAAAACAACATTTACACGAAACGGCGTATGGGTTCCACGTCAGATAATAGCATATTCAGCAAAAATATTAGAATGTTAGAAGCAAATTGAAATTTGTCTAAAGTAGACCAAGATCATTGCCTTTCTCGTATAAATAAGGGATCATCCATAAATGACGTAGCATTATATGGGGGAGGGGGGAGTTTTGCATTTTGTGATGATGTGTGACGACGGGGGGTAGGGGGTCATGTCAGGCTACGTAGCTTTTTTAAAGGGGAATAACCAACATCGTTTTTTATTTTTTAATAAAAATTTACGGTGACAGGGGGAGAGTTACCGTCAAGCTACGTAATTACCAGGGGGTATTTAGAGGTTTGTGACGAAATGCAACGTTGGGGGAGGGGGTGTTAAAAATTACTTAAAAAATAAATTACTTAAAAAATAAATTACTTAAAAAATATGGAAAAACGTCATTTATGGATGATCCCTAAAAGCTATGCAATAACTAAAAATCTGTTTTACAACCGAGGCCCGGAGAGCCGAGTGACATATACCATTAGACTCAGTTCGTCGAGATCGGAAAATGTCTGTGTGTATGTGTGTGTTATTTAAACTCGCACAAGTTTTGGGCGTATAAAAATCAGTAACATTTTTTTTTCTTCTAAATCGATCGTAATTATTATTAATTGTGATGGAAAGAGTAGAAGCAATCCTTGTCTGGATTTATACATAGATGAATTTAGCCTGGCCGCGATTTGTTAGTCAAAATTTCAAAATAGCTGTATCAACGAACGCAGGACTGAAAAAGTTTCCTTTTAACTTAATAAAATTTGAAAACGATACAAGAAAAATTAATGGACCCGAAAATGGATTGAAGTGAACCAAAGGCATATTAATATGAAATTGCATATATATTATTTTTATTGACGCGAGAAACAAATTACAAAATTTAAATTTCGCGCGGAGTCGATCATTCCTAACCAGGGGGTAATATCCCTATGTTGATGTACATTGACCGTAGTCAACATATGGTGGGTCCAGCCGCTTCTAGGCCCATGCCACCCATGTTCTTGCATTGGGCTGTTTCAATGTTGACTTGAATCGAGGGCGAATGACCGAAGAAGTTAAAGCCCCAATAAATATACAGTACAGAGATTGGAAATCCTTCAAACTTCTCTAGAACGAACCATCAAGCGAATTTACGTCGATAATGCTGCTATTCTTGCAACAAATTACTAGTTGAAAGCATTTAGTTCTCCGGGCCCTGATGGCGCACAGTGGCCGGAGGCTGGCCAAAACCTCAAAAATTTATTTTTGAAATATTGATATTTCATATTTTTCCTAAATTTCTCATGTATTGAATGATATATATTCAAAATTTTATGATCATTGGATAAGAACACGATTTTTAACAGGAGTTTAAACGTACCAAAGTCCGGATTTTTTAATGATTTTCATTTCCGAAACCACCATTGCTCTGTTCACTTCAAATGCATGTTGCTCTTTTGATTTTGGTCCGATTTTAGCACAACTAGTTTCATTGTGTAGAGGAACGAAAGAACTTTGTTAATGAGTAAAATACATTTGGTAAATTTGCTTGGAACTATGACTTTTTAGTTTAAATATGTTTAAGGTGGTCAGATCCAAAATACTTTTTTCACTAATGTATTCTGTACAAATTTCGGAATCATTTCGGAACGGTCACATAGTATACATTCTATGTGAAATTACCTCTACTTTTCGAATATCATGGTCTCGTTCTGCGCCTAGGTGCGCCAAAAGGTTTAAGGCGATTTTGAAGCTTTGTCGCTGATATGGAGACGCATGGTGTTTTGTGTAAAATAGTTAGACAATCTACAGTAAACCAACACATTATACAATGGATTTAAAGTAATGTTCTTAATTTTTTATGAGATTGCTGACATTGGTGAACAGTAACGGAAAATCTATCATGAAAACGGGATCATAGTTATAAGAAAGGTTCAATGACACTGTATGGGAAAATGCATTTAATATTTTACGACTTTTGACATCAAAAATGAGCTCAGCACCTCAAAATTAGCTTAAATTGTGATTTTCAGCCAAATTAGGTAACATTTGAGGTTTTGTCCGACTTTTGTTTGAAGAGCGGCGTTGTGTGGCGTTCTCTCAATTTTTGTTAAAAAGTGCATCAGGGGGCTTCCTTAACCACTTTGGCGAGTCTTCATGCTATCATAAAAGGGAAAAAATCCAATATTGATTATATCTATCGGGGAAACTCGTGTTTAAGTGCCGGATCAAAACTATTCAAGCTAGTTGGTTTAGATTTCATTTTCTTTCACTGCAAACACTGCATTGCAAACGGCCAACACGGTTTTATGCCTAAACGATCGACAACAAACCAGCTCTCGTTCACAACATATGTACTCGATGGATTTGCTGACGGATTGCAGCCTTTGACAAAATCAACTGTGACATTACAATAACAAAGCTGGACAAACTCGGTATTCATGGACAACTCCTACCTGCCTATCTGCACCATTCTTCTCTACATCCGACATCCCACAAAGAAGCCATCTCGGTCCAGTAATGTTCCTCCTCTACTTTAATGATGTCAACATCACATTACAAGGACCCCACCATTCTTTTACCGACGACATGAAAATTTTTCGACAAGTACGAGATGAAACCGATGCTTTAGCACAAGGTGTGATCAAAGCAGAATCGCTTCAAACCCGAGGAAATGCTTCATCGTTACATTCACGCGGAAACGCCATCAGACTCAGTAACTACAAATTCTTCGACTCGAGCATTCAAGACACGCTCACATCAAGCATCTCGGAGGCATCATGGATTCGGCACTAACGTTCAAACCACATACTTCGTACATCGTGGATAAGGCATTAAGACAGCTTGCAAATTTCGAAAATCTCTAGGAACGTATACTGTTTAAAATCACTCTATTGCGCGTTGCTTCACTCAACACTTGAATATTCTGTTGTTTGGAATCCGCACTACCAGAACGGCGTTAACAGAATCGATGCCGTCCAGCGCCGGTTCATACGTTTTATACTCCAACATCTTTCTTGACCAGGCATTGTAATTCTCTCTCACTCACGCGAGAAGAGGCTTATCCGATGTCCAACTTTTCCGAGATAAGATGAGTCGCAAAATTCTCCGTCTCCACAAATAGCGTGAGAATAAATATTCCGGATAAAGTTTATTAGACTTTTTCCTTCCGGAGAAGTTGATAAAATTTTAATTTCGTGGAAATCAATGAAATTGTCAAAATATACAATTAATTTCAATGAAAAGCGGTAAAGAAGTACGACAGACTTGATTTTTCGTGTTTTGGAAAAGCGACAGCAAGGCGGCAAGTGCAAAAAGGATACCATGATAAACTCATTCGCTCATTCTCCGGTGGTTTTCTTTATCCGGAGAAATAACACGTTGTATTTATCCGGAGAAGTTGTGTGAGTGTCAATAACTTTTCGTGTGAAAATGTGAGTTTGTATTGTCGCAGTAGCAAATTATCCGGACGCATTTACTCATATGAGCGATAAATGCAATGCCAGTTCTTGACAAAACAGATTTCAGCTGCCGACCTACGAAATCCGGTGTCAGAGCTCGATAGGCTAGGCATTCGGAGGGACTGTTTTCAAGCCCTGCCCTCTCAGACTTACTGTCTGCCAGAATGGATTGCCCTACAATCCTTGGACGCCTGGATCTTCAATCCCGCGTTCGAGCTCTACGCAATAACTCTCTTCTGCGAGTTCCGTTCAGGAGAACCGACTATGGTCGCGCTGTTACCAGACTTCAGCGGTTTTTTAACAGTGTGGCGACGGCCTTGACTTCAAACGGACGAGGAATTCGAATAAAGCTAAAATATTATCTATCCAGTATACTCTCAGCGTTCCTCCCAACACTTAGAACATATTTAAAGCAGCTGATTGCTCAATGGCCCATCCTTGCAGCGATTGTATCTTTTGATGGATAATTTACCTCCTCAAGTGAAAGATGCCATCACTGTTTAACAGTGGAATTGCAGAAGTATCATACCTAAATCATTCCTTAAAAGTTTTGCTGCATAATTTGAAATGCTTTTGCTTTATGTGAAACATGGCTTACCTCAAACATTAATTTCTACTTGAATGATTTCAACATTATTCGCCAAGACACCCCGTATGGAGGAGTGCTTCTAGGAATTAAAAAGTGCTATTCATTCTATAGAATTAATATCCCCTTGATTGCTGGCATTGAGGCTGTTGCTGTCCAAACGAACATTAAAGGCAAAGACATGTGTATCGCTTCTATATACATCCCAAAGCTCAAATTGGACAACGTCAGATTTTTGAGGTAGTGGAATCCATGGCTGCTCCGCGGATGATACTGGGAGACTTCAACTCGCACGAAGTATTGTGGAGTTCCCTCTTCAATGATAATCGATCCTCTTTGATATACAATGTTTGTGACGAGCTCAATATGACAGTTTTAAATACAGGAGGAATTCCATGAAAAACCAGCCAACCACAAAATATGACCATCGTCGATTCGAACGCAACTTTTAAGTTCTGTTCGGTTTATGAATCTCCATGGTTTTCTTTGACAATCGCAATAATTTGAAACAAGAACAACTTTTCAAAAAGAGGGTAACATTTCTACTTGCACTAATTTCAAATTTTTTTAATTGTTCGATTACTGTATTTTATACATCAAAACATTCTGAGAACGAGTTTCAGGGAATGAATGTACGAAAAAATAGACCGAAAAAAACTGTTGTCATTTTTCACAAAAACAAAAATTTGTGTTAAAAATTTAAATTGCAAAAAAAAACTATTTTTACTAATTTTTTATATTTTGTTAACAAAAACCTAAAGAGAAAAGAAACATTTTGAATGTAATTATAAGATGGGGAACTTATCGGTAAAAAAGTTTATAAAACAATAACTTTATACATGTTTTAAAATTTCATACTAATTGACATACAAAACTGCAATTTTATTACTGAATATAATTCTAAGTAACATACTAAATCAAAATGCATTTAACAAAAATCTTCCAAAATGTGATAGTTTCCGAGATATTTGGAATTTTGTTCCAGCGAAACAGTTAATTCGTGTGATAATGCCCATTTTCGAAGTTATTCGCGTTAGCCCATCATTAAATGTCAAAAATCTATATTTTATCGTTTTAAAGACGAAACTTTTTCAGTGTATTTGGATCATGGAGAAGCTTTCAATAAAAAAGTTTCCTAACACCAACCTTTGACATATTTATATAATTCATACTATTTGCAGTCAAAAACGCAATTTTCTTTTTGAATATGATTCTAAACGCCATTTTAAATCAAAATATCAATTACAAAAAATTTCGGAAATGTGATGGTTCTCGAGATATTTGAAATTTTGTTTCAACAACACAATTCTTTTGTTTTATTGCAACCTTTTATGAAGTTATTCGCGTTTCTCCATCAACAACAATAGGTTTTTCAAAGGGCCCATAACATTTCCTGTAACTTCTCTTTTGATATCAAGGCGATATTATAACCCATTTGAAAGCTACATGAAAACAAATATATGATCTAAATAATTAGTTATGATTAAACTCTACGGTTGAATAGTATTTTGATTGTTTTCGTATAGCTTTCAAATGGTTTACAATATCACCTTGATGTCAAAGAGAAAGTTATAGGAAATAGTCTTTTAAAAAACTTATTGTTGTTGATGGAGTAACGAGAATAACTTCTGAAAAGGTCGTAATACAACAAAAGAATTGTGTTGTTGAAATAAAAATTCAAATATCTCGAGAACCACTCACTACATTTCAGAAATTTTTTGTAATTGACATTTTGATTCAAAATGGCGTTTAGAATCATATTCAAGAAGAAAATTGCGTTTTTGACTGCAAATAGGATGAATTATAAAAATATGTCAAAAGTTGTTGTTAGGAAAACTTTTTTATTGAAAGCTTCTCCATGATCCAAATACACTGAAAAAGTTTCTTTTACGTCTTTAAGGGGCCGTACACAAATGACGTAGCTTTTTTCGGCGATTTTTGACCCCTCCCTCCCCCTCGTAGCATTTGGTCACAAAACTCTAACCTCCCCCTCGTAAATAAAGTAGCCTTTACGTACCCCCTCCCCCTAGTCCCATGCAAAGCGCCCGGGTGATGAAAAAAATTACATATGTTCTAAATGTTTGACTTTTATCAACATTTTCATTATAACAGCAAATTGCATGCAAAATAAGCCCATTTCATGACAAATATATTGTTGATAGTTTTGTTTTGAATTTTATATGTCAAGAGGAGCATGAAGAAAAGTTCTCTCAGTTCACAATCGTGCAGCTGCCAATGATTCTAAGAACCATACATTCATCTAAACTACTAAATTTTGTTTGGTTGAATCCGAAGTGAAAATTTAATTCAGCTTCCAAACTAGGTCTACTAGTTAGCAACATTAGCTAACTAATGTAGCAAGTTAAATCCGCATACAAAATCTTTTCGTATTTTTGCGAACTTGTAATTCCGCGAATCGTAAAATTTACCTCATGAAAAGTAACTTGTTTGAATTTAAATTCATTTCTCTTGGGAATGGATGATCATTAAATTGTTTTCTCTAAATAATGGGTTTTAAACTTAATGCTACGTCACACAACTTCTGACCCTACCCTCCCCCTCATCGCACTTCTTCGCAAATTTGGTATACCCTTTCTACCCCCCAAAATGCTACGTCATTTATGCATGGCCCCTAAAACGATAAACATTAGATTTTTGTCATTTTATGATGGGGTAATGCGAATAACTTTTAAAAATGGCATTATCCAACAATTAACTGTTTTTATTGAAACAAAATTCCGAATATCTCGAAAACTATCGCATTTTGGAAGATTTTTGTTATATACATTTCGATTGAAAATGATACTTAGAATTACATTATGTAAAAAAATTACAGTTTTGTATGTCAGTCACTATGAAATTTAAAAACCGATTTAATCCACCTAGCAGTAAGATGAGACATTTCTTACACATTTCACTATTGGATTAGTTTGCAGAACTCACGAGAAGTAGGCACCAAACTAGAGGTGGGACGAAAACAGTTTCTAGTCTTGCACGAATAAAATCTCGAATAAACTGAATAAATTATAGAAATCAACAAAACGACCGAAATAAAAAAGTAAAGCAAAAAATGAAACAATAGGTTTTTAAATTCATAAAATGAGTAGAAAAATTAATGTAAATCAAAATTATAATATATACGAATCAAATTAGATTAGGTTATTATATAAAAATTAAGATTATATTTAGAAATAGTTATAAGATTAATAGAATAAATTGACTCATACTAACAAATTGAATGAAATAAAACGAATGACTGAACATGAAATGCATAAAATTAAGGATATGAATAAAATGAATCAAATGAATCGAACGAATCAAATGAATCAAATGAATCAAATGAATCAAATGAATCAAATGAACCAAATGAACCAAATGAATCAAATGAATCAAATGAATCAAATGAATCAAATGAAACAAATGAAACAAATGAATCAAATGAATCAAATGAATCAAATGAATCAAATGAATCAGATGAATCATATGAATCATATGAATCAAATGAATCAAATGAATCACAAGAATCAAATTAATCAAATTAATCAAATAAATCAAATGAATCAAATCAATCAAATGAATCAAATGAATCAAATGAATCAAATGAATCGAATGAATCAAATGAATCATATGAATCAAATGAATCACTTGAATCGCATGAATCAAATTAATCAAATTAATCAAATTAATCAAATGAATCAAATTGATTCAATTCATCCAGTGAATACAATGAATCAAATTAAAGAAATGGATCAAATGAATAAAACGAATGGATGAACAAAATGAATAAAGTAAAAAATAAATGAAATGCATAAATAAAACAAACGAATCAAATAAACAAAATGAGCTGAAGTGATAAAATGAATAAAAAGAAGAAAATGAGCAGAATTAAATGCATTGATTAAAATAAAAAATTGAACAATGGTAAAAGGTTATAAATTAATATAAAGAAATAAATTGAATCAAATAAATTATGTGGATGAAATGATTAAAACTGAAAAAGTAGTCAGATTACTAAAATGAAGAAACTGAACAAAATGAATAAACTGAAAAAAAATGAATAAAATGCATGCAATGAAAACAATGAATAAAATATGTTAAATTAATGATATGAGTAAAATGCACAAAAAGAATAAACTGATCAGAGTGAATCCAAAGAATGAAACGAATAAAATAAGTAAAATGAATGCAGATGAATATAACGAATAAAAAGATGCGGAATGAAATAATTAATTAAAATGAAATGGTCATATATTTGAAGCTAAAAACATTTTTGAATAAAGAAAATGAATAAACCGGATTGTACGAATTTGAGAACCATTGCATCAGAAAGTTTTGAAATGTTTTTGAAAATCCCATCTTCTGAGAAAAGGCTAATAAATATGCAATGGACTTTCTAGGGCTTCCATCTTTTTTTGGTATTATTCTTTTTGTTTTCATGCTTCTTTACTTGACGGCGTCGTTTTAAGATTATCTGGTGTTTCTACTTTATTGTTGGACCTTAATTAGTTATCAGGAACCTGGAACGTTCAATTTGCTTTAGAATTCGAAGTTTACTTTTTGGTCACATATTCCCGAAAAAACGATTTATGTACAGAATAGAATTTACTGGTCCAGTATTTTAACGCGTAATTGAATATAGTAAAGTGAGGCAAGGTCACATGTGATTTCAAGCCGCTTGAACAGAGAACGACAGGGAGAACGCGATTCGTGAATGAGACAGGTGGATATTTCAAAATTTTTATTTGCATTGAAGTAAATAGTGTGAAATGTCTAGGCTATGTCGATAGCATAAAAGCCGTGCAAGTTGATTGCAATGCAGTCTCTTTCCATTCATCATATTGTTTCGTTCGGAATTCTCGTGCAGGAAATATGGATAAATAAGTCCTATACAGACCAATAAGAAATGGTTCAAACTACTCGGTATATTCAGATATGGACGACGATAAGTTAGAAGACACATTGTAGTTGCATCCCCCATCGAGAGTGGGTACTTTGGGAGACTTCTTTTCCTGGATCTAATTTGTGGATATTTTTGGTCTTTGATCCGTTATTTTTCATGAAAGTTCGTACCAATACAACGAATGTGCAGCTGATACAACTCATGGTTCATTCGCCTGCGCAACGTTCCGTCTTCCATCTGCACGCCACCATAGATGGTACGCAACACCTTTCGTTCGAAAACTCCACGAGCATAGTCCAGGTCTCGTGGCCGTAGAGGACCACCGATCTAATTAGCGTCTTAAAGATAATCAATTTCGTGTGGCGGCGAAGTTTGTTCGACAGGAGCGTCCTCCGAAGTCCAAAATAGGCACGGTTTCCCGCCAAGATCCGTCTCTGAATTTCTCTGCTGGTATCATTGTCGTCGGTTACCAGTGAGCCCAAATACATGAATTCGTCGACCATCTCGATTTCAACCGTCAATCCGAACTCGGGATGGGAGGCTCACATTGTCGTCTCTAGAACCTCTTCCTCTCATGTATTTTGTCTTCGAAACGTTGATGGCAAGTCCAATCCTGCTGGCTTCAGCTTTCAGTCTTTGAACATATATTTCATTCAAAATTCTCTTTTGAAAATTTTCATCGTCAAACTTTCATATTACCCAGTTAAGCCAAATATTTTTCTGATATAGCCATGAATTTCCTTAATTATAGTGAGATACAGGCTTTGAATACAATTGAATCAAAGTTGAGTTGATGTAGCAGCAGACAAAAAATAGTTTTGTTTTCTCAAACCTTCGCAATTACAATTAATAAATATTTCAGATTGGCAGAAGATCTTATCACACAACTTAGAAATGGATACAGAAATAGCTAGATAGATGCGATAGAAGAGAGACAGGGAGAAAGAGAGAGAGAGAGAGAGAGAGAGAGAGAGAGAGAGAGAGATGGTGGAGCGGCGTGTGAGGAATGGCAAATGATGGTTAATGCAGTGACATTTTCAAAGGTATATTATTATGATATAGGGTGATGAGCCCATTTACGCCATGTTTCTATTATGATCCTACCCATTTGAAGCCGTTGCTAGAGCAGTGTCTGCCATCTTTGTTCAACGCATTGAATCAAATGGTAGCGCAACAATAGGGGCACTCGATTCGAGTTTTCGTTGCGCTCAAACACGAGAATTTCACTGTTTTCAGCGCATTTGTGTTATTATATTGGTTCTTAATAACGAAGCAAAGCTGTTGATATCAATTTTTTCGCATTCCACTGATTGTAGGCCGAGAAATTAATGAATTAGTGAGGCACCCTGCTTAGTATGGTGAAAATAGGCACTTTACCCTATTGATTCTTACATTCTTATCATAAATAATGTAAGTAGTAATTTTTGCGCCATAACCAGTATAACCTAAATCTTGCAAAAGAGCTAAATTTTCGCTAGATTTTCGGGCTTCAAACATACAGTTGCTTTCGGTGACGCCACGAGAATAATTATATGAGAAATATTTTATCTCACTACTAGGTGAATTACTTGTTGATCTGTGTATTGATATACAATCCAACATTTAGCTCATGATTGAACGCAATGCCTAATCTAAGGGATAAATACTAGAACTCACTGTTTCTTTATCCACATATTATTTTGTCTTTGAAGTGAACTTATATATTGATTTTAGAGAAATAGTTATTTTATTACAAAGGTAATTCACAAAATGTTCTCAACATCGAATTCCTTGAATCACGTAGATGTGTTTTCATACCCCGATATTCAATATCGGTTTAGTTTTGCCCCTAAGACACCAGTAAAGCAATACTCTGTATGAAACAATCTCATTTTTAGGTAATGGAAATTGGTAAGCGAGGACTAAAAATACAAAATGTTTAATATCTCCGCCGCTCGTGCACGGATTTAGACAATCTATAGCTTGTTAGAAAGGTATTTTTACAAGCCTTCTATTAATGTGCAGTTTGTATGCTGTTATTGTTGTGTTCGAAAGTTATTTGCAAAAAATCTGCTGTGTTTTGACAAAATCGCCCATATCTCAGAAAGTAAACAACATATCGAAAATCAAAAATAATAGTGTCAAATGGCAACGTTAGGCCTTTCATTTGAAACTAATTTCATTAGGATCGGTTCAGCCATTGCTGAGATAATTACATGACACTTTGTACATACATACATACACACATACACACACATACAGACATTGTCTCAATTTGTCGAGCTAAGTCGATTGGTATATGAGACTCGGCCCTCCGGGCCTCGGAAAATGTTTTCAAAGTTTGAGCGAATCCTATACATTTCTTTTGTAAGAAATGTACAACATGAATAAAGTTATTGTTAGAAAAACTTTTTTACCGATAAGTTCTCCATCATACAATTACATTCAAAATGTTTTTTTTCTCTTTAGGTTTTTGTTGACAAGATATAAAAAATTAGAATAAATGGGTTTTGTTACAATTTAAATTTTTAACGCAAATTTTTGTTTTTGTGAAAAATGACACAACATTTTTTTCAGTGTATATTTTTGTACATAAATATTCATTCCCTAAAACTCGTTCTCAGAATGTTTTGCTGTGTAAAATACAGTAATCGAACAAAAAAAAATTGAAATTAATGCACGTAGAAATGTTTACGCTCTTTAAAAAATTGCTCTTGAGTCAAAATAATCTTATTGATTGTGGAAAATGTTTAGTCTTCCATACCGATGAAACGTGTAAAGTTTCATAGGAATCTAAGATGATCCTTCGTTAACAGCAAGAATATGAAAATTACCCGAAAAACAAATTCAGTCTACTGTAAGTCTACCCGCATCCACAGGTAATGCCTTGAACTGATGGTGGCTTCCTATTACATACATACATACATACATACATAAAAGGAGCACTCGACTCTGTTTCCATCGATGTTCTCTCAGAGAAACTACATCAATGTTGTCTTTCACCAATATTAAATAATTATTTATACAACTTTTTGTCAGAAAACCTGAGCAAATGTTCATGGTCCAAGGCCCCATGTACGACCATAAAAGGACCATAGTGTGGTCCACAAAAAACATTGAACCCCATGATGCACCATGAATATACCATAATATGGTCCCTTCAGAAAATAATACATGTGCTATACCATAAATCACCCAAAGCATGGTCTCATTAAGGATGTAGAATAAGAATTTGGTTTGTATCTGCTGTGACCATCTCATAATATGAAATATTCTATTGGCTGTATCATTTTAAACCCACCTCTGTACTCTTAGTGTAGTCTTATTTTTTATATAATTTATTCAGAAAAATATCTAAACATAATAAGTATATCACAATTATACTGCGCAGCTTGTGGAGAAAATAATACTTCACTATTGTTCTAATCATGATCTATGGAATTCTATATATACATGGAAAACTATACGTTGGTCAGCGAGGAAGTATAAGCGTAAATATGATATATTTATTCCAAACAAGTAATATTAGATTGCCAAGAAAACACATTTATTTAAGCACACAGAAACGAACAGACATGTTTACCTAAAATATTGCTTGTTATGAGCTTGGTTTATCGTAGTAAACATATACATATTTCAAACCTAGTCCGCATATAAATGCGTTTTTGGAAATGCAATGTAAAATGAAGTGACATTAGCATCTTTAATTGTAACTAGTAAACATTTTTTAGGATTTTTAACCTCGCGCGAACCTGTTTCCCAGTGGCAGTATATTTAAATACATTTTTGGTTACGCATTCTGTATTAAGTTCTTTGCCAATTATGCATATTTTACTTTGTTCGTTAACAAGAATTTTCACGATGACATAAAAATGTTCAATGAAAATAGCAGAGTCATGATATCTCAAATGCTTACAATATTCTTGCGTACAATAGTTATCGCCTTCATGTGAGAATTTGGCATGCTCATCTTCCAAAACTACAACATTTTGGTTGAACGTCATGTTTCTGAATCGATTGAATTGTATCTTCTGAATACTTTTTCTATTTAATATTTTATCAGCAAAACTCTCAGCTTTGGGATATGTTGTTAACTTATACAAATGTAGTAATTTAGTGCATCGTGTAACTATTTGGTGAGCTGGGTCGGTTGCCCATGCACGTAACTCAGAAGAACTCTATTCATGTTCTCGTACGGATATCCTTGAATTTAGGTATCAGAGATTGATACCTAAATTCAAGGTCAGCTGGCTTGAAATTCTGCGAACACACATGGTATGTACCGGAGGGATCTCGGGTATCACAGAACTGAAACCATTTCTTCCGGCGCGTTTCCACATGTGGTGCTGCATATAGTCCTATTTATAATCAATTTTTCCTGATCGCGTACGGACATATTGTATACGATTGTACCGAACACGACGGCATTTTGCTAATTGTCTTTTAAGCACACTTGTTTCTTCCAATAGTTAACAATCAGTAGGCGAAAAATTAATCACAACACAGTGTGACGTCATCACCTTCCACTTCTGCTATCGGTGATGTAACAAACGGAAAAATCACATACACTATTGAACATTCCTTATGTGTATTAGTGATATGTACAATCATCTGCTAGAGCTTTTAATTTTAGACATGGCATGAGCCGTAGAAAAGTCTATGGATTAGTCTAAGCGTTGAAAGTACCAGGTTGAATATAGTCTGTGGAAGAGACGCTTACTTATGTGGTATCAAATTTTCAAAAATGGCGCGGGTCACTAAAAAGGGTCGAGATTGCAGGTGAACAATATGAGAATTGTCCTCGAGCGGCTAAAGACCGAACAATTACAAGTAAATAAAAAGTAGACTGTTTTTCAAACCATTAAAAAGTTATTGTTCCATCCATTGCGGAAAAAATGTTCCAAATAAGTTTAGCATCCGATCCACCATGTGTGATTTATGTACCATGTATTCGAAAAGTAATCATTTTTAGAATTAAAAGCAGAATTTTCACTGCATTTGACTAAATCTTGAAATTCAAAGCCTATTCTAAACATTTCATAGTGTTGCTGATTGATTATCATAAAGATTTAAACGACGCGAAAACTGCTTTTTCAAAGATTGCCATCTTTCGAATTTAAGGTTATGCTCCATCCCGATTCTTTTGATTATTTTGTTGCATTTAACAGCTTCCAATGGAGAGTACAAGCAAAACGAGGTCAGCCTCTGACTCTTTTTCGGATGATGAATTGGTCGAGGCAAGAAACACTTCAGAAATCAAATTTACTGCTGTAGCAAATATTTCTTCATGCCCTTTGCCAAGCAATACCAGTATTTCGCTACCGTTTTACCATGTGAACTGAAAGTTAACTTTTCCAAAACGAGCGGCAAGCAAATTTTATTGATAACTTAATTTATTGTATAATATGAAGATGGTGTAGTTGAAAATAATTTATATTAATGAAGTGCATAGTTCGGATGTTCGTATTGATGAAGTATTTACAATAGCTCGGTTGCCCAAATTTTCTCGAATAAAGCAGATACTATATGAGTCAAGATTATTGCCAATAAAAATATTGACAAGATCGCATCAATATAATACATTGATTATTGTGCTCATGAAGAGTTCGCTCAATGCAAGGTCATGCCGGACAATAGAATTGTCACTACTGTTTCAATCATGGACGCCAGGTGTGCAGATTAATCTGTGTTTCACAGATTTTCAATATGCTGCACAGATTTCCAGTGTTTTCTGTTATAATGCACAGACTAGCACAGATTTCTCAAATTTTGTCTCGTACAAGAACCAAAAAAAGGTCGTTACTTCTTGTTTGGGAGACAAACTTGTACGTTTTCCTTAACACAGATTTGCAATTTTTTTTACATAGACTGCGCATTGATTTCATAAAATATTACCTGGCATCCCTGGTTTCAATACGTCAGATTTAGCTAAACACATCATCGATCTATTTTTTTTTCTTTAAATTGTTAATTTAAGCTAAGTATGCACCTCTTGCGAAATAAAATTTCCTATACAAAACCTATGCATAAAAAACGTCGCGAAGTGCTCGCGAAAAAAATTTTCTTTTCCATTTCGTAAGCGGTACGCAGCTCTCGCGAAAACGATAACGAAAAATGAAGTTAGCTGAGACACGGTTCGACAAACGATAAGTTTCATAATACTTCCGCGAGACAGCGCTGCTTTCTATGCGCTGTCACCAAGGCAAATTTTTTTCCTTGCGAAATAATGGTCAGCGGTATTATTTCGCACGGAGGCTCGCGAAATTTTGACAGGTTGCAATGAAAAAATATAAAAAAAAACACAAGATTGGTAATTTTTTTATTTTTTTCATCGCAACCTGTCAAAATTTCGTAGTTTAGAGATTCAATATTTCGAATTTGAATGGTAAGTTTAAAGATATTACTGGAAGTGTGATTGTTTCTAGTTTTAAACAATTAAATTTAAATAATTAATATTATTTACAACACACCCGAACAAAGCAAATCAGCTCAACTAATCTTGTCTCAACATCCTGGATCTGGCAATCAGCCAACCAACATTAAATCGATACAACCGCAGCAGTACCAACAACTCCAAATCCAGCAACAGCCAACAACCTCTCAAAAAGGACCACATAGCAACTACTGCTCAAACGAACAACAGGAGTTTACGAATGATGGACACATCGGAAAACATTTCATCGGCACATTCTGCCTTAAAACTAATTTAGAGAAATCGGAGTCAAGCACAAACGTCATATTCCAGCCTTGGTTCCTATCACTGCCCCCACAGTGCTCGTGATTCCATTCCAGCAAGCAATCACTATTCGAGTACTTATCGCCAACATTTCACAGCAAGCTCAGCAGCACCTTCAACCATAACATCAGAAAATTAAGATTTCCTCCAGACCATGACCATCATCCTAAAGATCGGTAGCAATAACGTTCAACCGATGGTACAACCTGGCGAGCAACCGCAATTAGTGCAATAGATCCAAGCCAAATGTAGAAGAACATTGACCAACTGCAAAAAAAGATAGCAACAGCACCTTCAAACACAGTAGCAGCAGCATACTATACTGTACCATGCGGTGTGCAGGAGGACTTTTTTATTCAGTTGGTGCGGCAAGGTGAGACATTTTTATTACCTTTTTTATTTCGAAAGGATCAGTACCGTGTTTAGTACATTGTAATGTAATACCGTATTCTTCTTTAAAAAGCTCGAGTTCACTCATTTACGGATATTTTTTATTATGATTTTTTTTCAGATCGAACACCAACAACATAATATCATGGTAATCACCCAGCAAGAGAACGCAGTGATAATGGGCCAACAGAAAACACAACATTAAGATGCTCGGAAAGGACTTTCTCTCCAGTAGCATCCGTCCTCCAAACATTCCTTTGCATATCTAGATGTCCTTATCAATTTACAGAACAAACATAATGGCACGTCATGTTCAATCGGCTAACCGTTTGGAATAAGCGCTCATCATCGTTTTCATGGCAGGGAAGTGAGCAGGCAAAAGAAGGCATCGTTTTTTCCGCAAGGTCGCTCTGGTCAAAATTGCAGCGAATTGCAAGGAATAGACCACCCAAAGGAGCAGTACCCGTGCTGATTCAGGACGATTTCCCATACTTTGTACCTTGCTATTGAATTTTAATACCCGATCGAAACGATGGCAAGCGCTGCCATCGCTTTTTCGTTTCAATACAAATAGGTTAGCGAACTGAGTACATATCACCAAGGATGAGGATTCAGAGCCGGCGGATGGCAGTCCAGAGAAAGAGAATGCGGAAAAACCTAGTCCACCGGCAGTAGAACCAAAGCTGCACCTGCTGTTTTGAGTTCGGTAGCTACGGAAATTCTGACTCTAGCAGCTCCTGAAGAAAAACAAGCTCCAAGAGAAAATGGAGAAACAGCTTCCTCCGCGGAAGATGCAGAGGCATTCAAGTAAGTCGAAATCTGCAGAAAATTTTGATTAGGACATAAGGAACATTGAGAGCCTCTCTTTGTTTACTTTCTCTTTCGATTATTATGACGTCACTATAACACTGCACTAATTTTCCAGTATAGCCGATGGTTTTCACTAAAATATTAGGCAAAGAGTTGAGTACTAAATATTGAAACGACCGAGTAATACACAAGAGAGAGAGACCCCAAAGAGAATCTCATTGTTGCTTACGTCCTATTCTAAATTTTCTCCCGAAATATTTAACATCAGCTTTAAAATTATCAATGACTAATCTTTTAGCCCGGCGGATGCAAGTTTGCTAATGAAAGATGTTCGCTAAGGTCTAGTAGAATCAAAGCTGGATCTGGAGGTGCAGCGGAAGGATTCTTCTTCGCCGGTTGGTTGGTTAAAACTTTCGAAGCTTTGCACATGAAGCCGGAATTACTTCAGGGAGTCTATGCGATGGGTTTCAAAGCCCCTTCCAAGATTCAGGAGATGGCACTACCTACTCTGTTGGCCGGTCCGCAACGGAATATAATCGCCCAGAGTCAGTCGGGAACAGGAAAAACCGCTGCCTTCGTGCTGGCCATGCTCAGTTGAGTCCATCAGTTAAACTATCTGCAGGTGATTTGCCTTTCCCCCACGTATGAGCTGGCAATTCAGAAGGGGGAAGTAGCTGCCAAAATGGCAAAGTTTTGTCCGGAAATCAAACTTCCTTACGCCGTTCGCGGTGAGAAGACCGTCAAAAGGGCGAAGCTGACTAATCATATCATCATCGGAAATCGGTATAAAGTTCAGGACGTACGACCTAGTTTTCCCTTTTTGTACTGGACGAGGCGGGCGTTATGGTCGGTGTTCTTCTTGGCCACGTACGAGCGCGAGGTGATGGAGTTTGCCGAGTACATCGTACCCAATCCGATCGTCATTCGGCAAGCGCGGGAGCAAGAATCACTCGATAACATCAAACAGTACTACGTCAAGTGCCGCAACCAGGACGAGAAATTGTGTGATTACTGTCGGACAAGCGATCATTTTCTGTCATATGATGTACAGGACAGTTGTAAACTCCAAGTAAACTTATTTTCAGAACTGTTAATCGATCGAATCAGGTACGCAAAACGGCCGGTGGGTTGACCGGCAGGATGTCCCAGGATGGTCACTCGGTGGCGGTACTGTCCGGTGATCTAACGGTGGAGCAACGGTTGGACGCTCTGGATCGATTATATCGAACGTTTTGTCCAGGGGTAAGTTCCACCACTTGATTCTGGCTACAGCACCAGGTTACGGAGAGATTCTTTCGTCTTAGGTATCGACGTCGAACAGGTGACCATTGTCGTCAACTTCGACCTGCCGATGGATCAGCAGGGACGAGCCGATTGCGAAACGTATCTACATCGAATTAGACGCACCGGTAGATTCGGTAAGTGTGACTCATTCTTGTGATCCTATAGATTGTATTTCTTTCCACTTCTTTAACAGAACGGAATCACCATCAACCTAGTGGGCAGTGATCGAAGCATGATGATTTGCAGATCAATCGAAAAACACTTCCGGAAAAAGATTCAGTTGCTACACGCGGAGAACTCGGATGAAATTGAAAAGATCGGATCGTAAAGTGGTGAAAGGCGTAGGAGCTTTTTGGGTCATACTTGTTTTGATCCTGAATTTATAATTTTTGTTATATTTTTTTTCTTCCTTGACCTGACATAAGGTATACAAATGTAACCAACAGGGTATCGTAAGCTGATAAATTTACAATTACAATTACAATTTAGCTCTACCCAGTTCTATCCAAACATTTGAAAAGGGTCTAAGTGCAAAATGTAACAAATTGATTTTTCATGTTTTCCATTAACAAATATCTACCCGAGCACGTACATAACGCAACATTTGATTATGAAGAATTTTGATAGCGATTTTACAACAATTTATAGAAGGGCCTAATTGATTTTTATGACCGAACTGATTATGAAAGGACCTAACTGATTGAAAAGTGCCTAACTAGCAATACACTCGTTTTAAATGGATTATAACGTATACTACAATAATAACTGATTGTAAAAGGCTTATAACATCTTTTCCATAATTTACATACAGGGCCAATCTGATTTTATGATGTTCAGTGGGGTCAATCTGACCATCAAATTAGAATTCAGTTAATTCGTCTAACTTTCGGTGTAGTATCAGACTTGAACAGCATTTTTTGTGTGAGGTATACTGCCGCTAGAAGCATAACTGTCCCATGTGCTATGGGAATCCCTATACACATGGGACAATTATGCTTCTTGCGACAGTAATACAAGTAGTAGCAATCAAAAGAAATAAAATAGTAACGATTTTCCAAATAGGATTATAATGAATCTGACCTTTGACAATTTTCTCAATGTTTACGTTTTGCAGATAAACCCCTTTTTAAATGTTTGGTAGAGTTGGTTTCCTTACGTGGATGAGCAAAGTTTCTCTTTCGCGAAATACGCATTTGTTAGAAATAGGATGTAATTTAAGGATTGTATAGCGCATGTTTAATGCTTATAACTTTCAGTTAAATGGACTTTTCAGAACCCGACTTTGTTTTTTTATTTTATTTTATCGTTGAACGGCCAGTAGAGAAAGCAGTGGAAAAATTATCCGAAAGACTAACCTTGAAGCAGAAGATGAAAAATAATTTGCTCATTATCATGTGAATCAAAATTCCAAGAAGACAAAACATAGCTATAAAAACACAAAAAGATATCTTAACTGATATATGCTTTGAAGCGATTCAAGGCGAAAGCGACTGGGTTTGAATTTAGTATATTTTTATATTTATTTTTTCATTATTTACTTATATGTTCATTTACTTCTGGGGAAAATTTTCATTAGGTCGTATTCGTAAGTAACAATGTTATTCTCTTTGTTTACTTTTTACTCTGTAATAAACCAAGCCGCTTAAATATTCGCCCCTTTCGTTCTTTGCATAATGTGCTAGCTGAAACCCTCGATATGTGCTGAAGCATATGTGAAATGTTTATGTTAATGCCTATAAACCGAGAAACTATTCATTAATTTATTTACCAATTTAATTATTTATTGGTGTATTAATTTCTTTATATATTTATTTAAATTTTATCAGTGTAGATGTCTCACAATCCTTTCTGATTATTTAGGTTAAATTTTCCTTGAGCGGGTCTGACAGTGCAAAATTTAAAAAAAAATCAGATATTTATTTTTGGATACTTTGGATCCCTAAGACAAGAAATATATGCCCAAGAAAGGATTTACTCGAATTCAACTTGGTTCGACTGCTAGAGCCCATCAAACTACCAACTATCAATTTTCATATGAGGGGGCTGATAAAATCGGGTCTTCAGTGTATTTAATATTTTATATTTTATATTTATTTTATATTTAATATTTATTATTGAATATTTAACATTTGATATTTAATATATAAAATGGAATATTCATTTTTTAATATTCATATTCAATGCGTGATATTTAGTATTTGATGATCAATGTTTCATGTTTGATACACAATACTCAATGATGATGAATGCTCTACTAGACTCGTCACACAAACGTCATATAACTGCGCGCATCACATAGCAACGCTTGAGAACTTCGCGATCATTCAAACGTGATCATTCACACACACCGGCACCCACCGTCTAGCATACAAAAAGCAACCTGGTGATTAAGTAAACGTGCTATAGCACATACGGTATTCTTGAAGTACAGCAGTTGTTGATCCGATTGGTTGACGATTCGTTTGACCTTCGGTTTCGTTAAGTGACCAATTTAGTTATATAGTATAATCCAGTAATTTGGAATCACGATTCAGACCATGGAACACTTTCCCGGGATTCCTTAAACCTTCTCTAGTGTTTCATGCAATAAGAATTACCACGAATTACTTATGGCAACACATTTGAATTACGATTCTCACAATTGTTATACCAAAAATAGGTTTGTATCCGTACTGATTATTGGTAGCATTCCCTGAGCCTTCCAGAACCTTTAGTAGTAGCCATTGTTATCATAATCGATTTTTAACGTCAGCCAAAGTTTAAAGCCTAGGGTTTGGTTCGAACTGAAACCGATTGAGTTGGAGTCGGTTGTTATATTTGCGCTGGAATCCATTCCGGATTCCGAAACGTGTTTCGAAAGGTAGTTTCCCCGAGACTTGTGAAAGCGGTAAAGGCGGCCAAGGCAATCAGATTTGCTTCTTAATGGTCAAACGCAGATTTAGACTTACGATTCGGACAATTACAATAGATTTGGTTTGAGCGAATTTCGATCATTTCCCTGGGTCTTCTAGAACCGGTAGAAGCAGCCAATTTAGATAGAAAATGGCCAGCCAATGATTTAAATGTCCGATTGCAGGAATTGTGCTGTCTAAATTGGTCAGACTGAACTTCCCCGAGACATCCGGAACCGTCACAAATAAACATTATGATTAATCATGCTCGAAATATGATTCACACTGAGTACGTCACTATCCTGAGAGCTTCATGAATGGCAAATAGGTTTATAATTGTTACCGATTTCATACACATCAGTGATAAATTAATAAAATACATCATTTAAAACATTCAAATAACAGCAGAAATAAAAAAAAAGAAATAAACAAACAACAGCTGATGTCGTTTTTCAGTTATCAAAAGCGACATCTAACAGCAAACACAAGGACTAGTTTTCGCGAGTAAATGTCAAAATTCCGCACGGAAGAAGGAAAAATATTTCGCGACCTCATTTCGCAAGAGGTGCATACTAAGGTTTAGTGATCTAGTCATAATCGAGGCAGTGGAAATCTTAGTGCTCACGTAAGTTTTCCCTAAAAATGCTTACTTACAAAGTTAACTTCGCGGAATGTTCTAAGTAGTAGGCATTTCACAAGTTGATTGTTTGACAAATCAGCGGTGGGTTTTATCATCAAATGTGTTTTGCTTTGTTCCGTAACGTAATAATAACGGTAAGTGACAACATGTTTGTATATTATGTGGATTTGGTGGTAAAAGTTTATTATCATCATCGCTTGTAATGATTTTTTTTTGGTTGAAATGAGATTTTTTATTTGGCGGATCCCACACGACAATATTGTCACACTAATATATACGTATATATTGACAAGACTGCTTCAATGCGTCAATTCGATTTGTGTTCAACAGATTGAATATTTTCAAGACGCCTTTACACTTTCAGTATATTGATCAATAATGGTTTAATGTTAATATTTCTGCTCGTGTAGGGCCCGCTTTATGTGCGGGTTTCGATTGATTAGCACCGTGGTAGTGACGTAAAACGAATGTTTCTTCTCGAAATGACAACCAGTGTACTGGATCACGATGGTTCACAAGCACTGGAAATTGAAAAGTTATCGAATTATCGAAACAATTTACAATTTTAAGCTCTGTAAATAAATTATATGCCATTCGCAAATGTGCGTATTTGAAACTATGTGAAAGGACCCATATGCCAAATAAAAGCATATGAAACTCACTGTTCTGATATTTATTTATTTATTTTATTTTTCATCTGACCTACATGGTCTACATGAAATATAGAATGAGGAAAAGCCCATTTGGAGTCCATCAAACAACCTCCAAATGCGCGTAAAAACCTCATTATCTTTTCACATATACATATTAAACAATATTACACATTACATTACATAACATTACAATGTGTTACTAATAATACATCTAACAAATCAAAATCACTATCTTAATCACATCTTATGCACTAAGTTAGCCGTTTAAGCCTATTTTTAAAAACGTCACTTGATACAGAGAAGTCAAAACATTCATAAACATTATTAAATACGCTACACATCGCCCTTATGGGTTCATTCTGTCCATAATCAGTACTTTGATAGTCAAATTTTAAAAAAATCCACGATCTTATACTTCTAGTGGGCACATTTACATTAATCGGAGAAAGTATATTTGGGGCATATGAAACTCACTGTTCTGATATACGAAAACTATGCCAAATCATGTGTTCTCAACAAAAGGATTTGATTAGTGATCATATCACTAATTTACATTTTGTAGATCGCCAAGGAAAAAGAAATGGTCGAAAATGAAAAAAAAACCTGTATAATAGCAAAACTGAAGAAAAAACCTGTTTTATTGTGCCTTTCTCATTTATCCAAACTACGATTTCATGGCTGGGTATGTTTAATATAATGGTGGAAATGTCTATTACATATTCAGTGCGATTTACACATACGTACAATGAATCGACAGCTTCGAACTTGAGTTGCTGTGTGTCGACGCTGAAACACTTGAAATCAGTGGCGGATCCAGAAGAAGGGTTCGGGAGTTTGGATCCCACCACAATTTTTCAACTTGTTAAGAAATTTTAAATTAGTTTCTTAACTCAAAATTTTGGGTTTTCACACCCACTAGGATAAATTATTCTGGAGGAACTAGAAAATTTTATTCGGGTAGGGAGGTACATGATGAGGGAAGGGCGGTTTAGGAACAGGTGGTGTGTGATGTGGGGGAGAGAGGGTACCCCTCACCGTATTCCCCCGGGATTAAGTTGACGATGTTCAGAGTGATTGCATAACCTTTCTATAGGAGAAAGGCAAAAATGTGAATTTGCTGTGTGTCCGCACTCTTCAACACGTAACTCCGGAACTGGAAGTCGGAATCAATTGAAATTCAATAGCAGCCTATGGGAACGTTGTACCTTTCATTTGAGACTAAGTTTGAAAAAATCGGTTCAGCCATTCCTGAGTAACCGATGTGCTTATTTTTGGTCACATGCATACATACACACACATACGCACACACACACAGACATTTAACTCCGCTAGCGAATGACGGATCTCAATAGTAGCATGTCTGTAATAATATACGTACATGGAACTATTGAGAACCAGAGCTACAGGTCCAAAGCCCTGGTAAAGGAGCATGGTTGTGATGATCTGGGCCGCGGTCACCACGTAAAGCAAGATAGGTCATAACCCCAATTCCAAGGCGTGAAGCGATCCGTGCCGAGGGATGAGTGATCGAGGAGGTGAAAAAGATGCTCGATCGTTAACGGAGCCTGTGGGGTACCTGGGCAAACCCCACAGTAAGCGTCCCTTACCACGTTAATGCGGAGCTCTGGCGTGACGCACATTTATTCTCGCGCTACTCGTGGGTTCAAACATGGAGATAAATAAAAACAAAAATAAACAAACAGAGATGCCAAACCCCTTTGCTAGAGGTGGTTTGGCGAGGTCTCCCCCCCCCCCCCCGTGGGGAGAGCAGTGGAGCGACAAGTTCTGCATCTGATAGCACCAGTGACCCCCAGTAGTGGTAGGAAATAGCCCTACCAACGCACTGGACGGGCCACTATCTGCGATGCGCAAAGTGGTGGAGCAGCTCGATTCAATAATCGAGTTCACTAGCGCAAAGCAAAACATAAGCAAGGAGTTAAAGCAGAGCCTCCTGGTGCTTCGGAAAACTGTTCGTGTCGCAAGACAGGAACAGCAGAGTTTTGCCAAGAGGGTGGAATGTCGGGAGAAGTCCGACAGAGAAACCCAGACAGTAGCCTCCAAGAGGAAGGGAAGAGAGAAGGTCGATACAGGCACTCAGACAGTGGCCTTCACCTTCTACGGAGCAGCCACGTCGCTCGGAGCGGCGGCCGAGTTCCCCTCGAAGGGGAAAGGCAAGGGCAAGGGCAATCGTAAGACGGCGCCGAACGCGAAGCGCCCTAGGAAGTCGCCAGGCGAGGGTGCAAAAACCAACGCCACACGGCGTGCAACCGTTAAGGCCAGACGCCGTTTGGTCGAGGTAAGCGAGGGCGAGAGTGACCTCGCTGAGCAGAGCGTTGGTACCAGCAACCCGGCACGACCGGGCAGGGGGGCGTTAACCCCTGGACGCAGGTCACCAGGAAGAAGCCGGCACCGACACCGGATGTACCGCGGCTCGCGAAGAAGGCCAAGGACAGAGGCGAGGCCTTGTGGTTAAAAACCGGCAAGGACAAATACGCCGACGTCCTAAAGTCGATGAAGGCGGCCGAAAGCCTTTCGGTCCTTGGGCAAGATGTGCGTAGCGTGAGACGCACCAACACGGGAGAAATGCTTCTGGTGCTGAAGCGAGGCGCACAATCTAGTGCGGTGTACAAGGCCTTGGCCCAAGAGGTCCTTGGTGAAGGCGCCCAAGTCAGGTCGCTGGGGGCGGAAATGACTCCAGTGCAAGCATATGGACGAGTTCACAACCGCAGAAGATGTCGCAGCCGTTAAGGAGCAATGCGACGTCACAATCGAGCGGGCCTCTGTGCGATTTAGAGATGGACCCTCTGGCACCCAAGTAGCCTACCTCAGGCTACTGAAGGCGGATGCCAAAAAGGTAACCGAGAAAGGTAAGCTGAAGATCGGCTGGTCGGTATGCCCAATTAGCATACCCCAGCCGCCTTCAGTGGATAGGTGCTATCGGTGCCTTGAATCCGGCCACAAAGCCTACAAGTGCAATGCCATAGCTAGGAGCAAACTATGTCGTCGCTGCGGCGAGGAAGGGCATAAAGAGCGGGGTTGCACTAAGGCGCACAAGTGCCTTATCTGCACCGCTAAGAAGCAAGCCCATAAACATGCTATGGGTAGACCTTCGTGTCCCTTCGGTGAGGTAAATAAGAAGAAGCCGTGAACGTCACACAGCTAAATCTTAACCATTGTGCAGCAGCCCAACAGCTGCTGTGGCAGTCGGTCTCGGAGTCGAGGACAGATGTCGCCCTCCTATCAGACCCGTACAACATCCCTGCCGGCAACGGCAATTGGGTGTCGGACGGGTCTGGAATGGTGGCAATCTGTACAACGGGACGGTTCCCGGTTCAAGAGGTAATACACTCCTCCGCCGAGGGTGTTGCGATTGCCAAGATCAATGGTGTGTTCTATTGCAGCTGCTACGCTCCACCAAGGTGGCCAATCAACCAGATGATCGACAGGCTCTCGTCAGACCTAGTGGGCCGGAAATCGGTGGTCATAGCGGGAGACTTTAACGCTTGGGCAGTGGAGTGGGGCAGCCGCTGTACAAATAGCAGGGGTCAAGCGCTAATGGAGGCGCTTGCGAAACTCGATACTGTGCTAGCTAATAATGGCTCCGCTAGTACATTCCGTAGAAACGGGGTGGAGGCGTGGATTGACGTAACATTTGCCAGGCTCCAGGCATGGAATGGAGGGTAGACGAAGGCTACACCCATAGCGATCATTTAGCAATCCGCTTTAGGATCAACTATGGTGTGCAGCATCCGAGGGCGGGAGATCCCTGTCAGGTACGCGGGTGGAAGTCCAATCACTTCGACAGCGAAGCTTTCACCGCGGCCCTGGGACTGGAGGCCAACACCGACAGTCTAAGCGGGGATGCGCTGGTAGCTGTTCTATCACGCGCGTGCGACGCCACTATGCCGAGAAAAAACTGCCAAGAAACGACAGATGCCCGGTATACTGGTGGAGTGCCGAGATTGCAGCTCTACGGTCAGCCTGCCTCAGAGCTAGACGTAGGATGCAAAGAGCTCGCACCGAGGATGCAAGAGAGAACCGCCGTGAAGTGTTTCGAGCTGCGAAATTGGCCCTTAACAAGGCTATTAAAAGCAGCAAGAGAGCGTGTTTCGACAACCTGTGTGAGAGTGCCAACGCGAATCCGTGGGGTGACACCTACAGGATTGTGATGGCCAAGACCAAAGGGGGCTCTTCACCCCCAGAACGTTCTCTGGACCGGTTGGCAACGATTATCGAAGTACTCTTCCCGTCTCGAGCCACAAGCCCCTGGCCACCTGCACTACGAGACAGTGCCGGCACGGCCGAAATGGTGGCTCCAGTGACGAATGAAGAACTACTCGCAGTGGCTAAATCCCTAGCAATGAACAAAGCTCCAGGGCCGGATGGAGTTCCAAACAACACTCTCAAGGCAGCGATTATAGCGAACCCGAACATGTTCAGGCTAGCTATGCAGAGATGCCTTGACGAGCGTCGTTTCCCCGATAGATGGAAAAGGCAGAAATGGGTGCTGTTGCCGAAGCCCGGGAAGCCGCCAGGCGACCCATCGGCGTACAGACCAATCTGTCTGATCGACACGACTGGCAAACTGCTTGAGAGGATCATCCTCAACAGGCTAACCCCGTACGCGGAAGGTACGGACGCCCTGTCAAGCAACCAGTTTGGCTTTCGGAAGGGTAAGTCCACAGTGGACGCTCTCAACTCAGTGATAAATACTGCCGAGATAGCGATCCAACGGAAAAGGCGAGGCATTCGATACTGTGCGTTAGTGACACTTGACGTGAAGAACGCATTGAACAGCGCAAGCTGGGATGCCATCGCGCTTTCGTTACACCGGCTTAGCCTACCAGTGGGTCTGTACCGGATCCTGGAAAGTTACTTCCAGAACCGCGTACTGCTATACGAGACCGATGCCGGTCAGAAAAGGGTTCCGATTACCGCCGGAGTCCCACAGGGCTCGATCCTAGGCCCGGTGCTATGGAACCTCATGTATGACGGGGTTCTGAGACTGAAGTTCCCTCCCGGGGTCAAGATCGTCGGCTTTGCCGACGACGTAACCTTGGAGGTCTACGGGGAGTCAATTCCTGAGGTAGAACTAACCGCAGAACACGCGATCAGCACGGTGGAAGAATGGATGAGCGCGAGAGGCCTGGAGCTCGCTCATCATAAGACGGAGGTAGTTATCGTCAACAACCGCAAGTCGGCACAACATGCAGTTATCCATGTGGGAGAAGTCGCGATCACTTCACAGCGAAGTCTGAAGTCTCTCGGAGTCATTATAGACGACAAGCTGACCTTCGGCAGCCATGTCGACTATACATGCAAGAGAGCGTCGACTGCTGTTGCGGCTCTATCGAGAATGATGTCCAACAGCTCAAAGGTGTGCGGCAGTAGACGTAGGTTACTGGCAGGCGTTGCCGTATCTATCCTCAGGTACGGCGGCCCATCATGGTCAAGAGCACTGAGGGTAACCAGTTACCTACAAAAACTGGAGAGCACCTACCGCGTGATGTGCCTCAGAGTGATATCTGCCTACCGCACGGTATCACACGATGCATCCTGCGTGATAGCGAGCATGATGCCAGTCGGGCTGGTCATTCGGGAAGATGAGAAGTGCTTCGAGCTACGTGGAAATAGGGGAGCCCGCGAGCGCACCAGGGTGACCTCGGCAGCGTGAGTGGGACAACTCCTCGAAAGGTAGGTGGACCCACCGGCTGTTACCTAGATAATATATCAATTAGCTAGAGATTACTGGGTAGGGAAAGTTATGGAAGCTAGAGCCACAGTACTCAAGTGAGAGCAAGGATGTGAAGTAAACAGATCGGAAAACTAGAAGTAGCAGGGTCATTAGAACAGGCTTAATATCGTGCGGGCTTAATCTTTGTCTTCTGTTAATGAGGGTCGAGCTTAGGCAGTATAACTACGAATCACCCGAGTTCACTAACATGTGTCCTGGTAATGATAGACGTGTCCATCTTCACCGTGACACGGTAAAGATGGACACGTCTATCATTACCAGGATGAGACGAGACGACGTGCAAATAAAACAATTCCTAATATAAATTTTAATACTTGATATATACCTGAAAAGAAAATAAATTTTAACTTCACAAAATAAAGCTTACCTGGAAAAGACAAGCCGCAAAACAATCATACGCGCCTCTCTCCAGAAACCAACCGAGTAATTCTTCAGCGATTTCACCTTGGTGTGACTCTGCAGCATATTCCATGGCGTCTTTGAATAGGCGATCTTTTTTGCATAGTTCCACACTTTGCTTCCAACGGTTGTTTCCTGAAAACAAAAACTTCAAATTCTCAAAGTAATCCTTTGATTGCCAATTATATAAACCAAACCTTTGTACAAGTAAGCAGCAATTCGTCTAAATTCAGTCAATTCGTGCTTTTCCAATTTTTGAGCAAGAGCAATGTTATCAAAATTATCGAAAGCATCAATCGAG
Source organism: Topomyia yanbarensis (assembly GCF_030247195.1). Lineage (NCBI taxonomy): Eukaryota > Metazoa > Arthropoda > Insecta > Diptera > Culicidae > Topomyia > Topomyia yanbarensis. Next base: position 290,921,214 of record NC_080671.1, on the reverse strand, counting down.
GTTCTGAGTCCCTGATAGTCTTCCTCGTCAATCAACAAACCATTAAGAGCCTCATTTATCGCCTTATTATTCAAACTCTGCACCGAACGTAGATACGTTTTAACTAACTGAAGATGACCTTGTTTAGTGAAAAAGTTCACAGCACGGGTGTGATCCATACGAGGCGCCAGTACAAGCAGCATATCGTTTAACAACAGCGGTTTATAGTCCAGATAAAATTGAATGGCTTTATAGTAAAGCTCAATATTGGCTACTTTTGTAATGATATCCTTGAAGTGTCCTTCACGCCACGCTTCGGTTGGATGTGCCATCATGGCCAGTACTGCATTATCGTATTCCTCATATTTGTCAAACAAAAACACCAATTCGGACCAAAGGTGGGCTTGTTCGGCAGCACGTAATACCTTCGGGATGTTAACTCGTGACCAGAATAACTCCAAGTGCTCACGCATTTTAGCAGGTTTGTACTTGGAGTAAAGAATAGCCAACTCGGTAAACATTCCCATATGAGCCCGTTCTAAACCAAGTGCAGCTTCTAATAATCCTATCAATTCCTCAAAATGACCTCTATCCTGGTAGTAAGTTATCAAATCCTCCAACTCGTCTGCATGAACAACTATATGTAATCCACACATTTGAGCAAGTCGAAATTCTTCTGCGTCCACGCAAGCAAAGCACACCTCCTTCCAGGTACGTGTGGAATTGGCCTTTCTTGCACCGTCGACAGCTCCTTGGAATTCTTTTAAATGTACAAGTGTTATCGCTAGTCGAGCAAAATTGCTTACATTATTATACAGTAACTTTGCGGCTTCATACATTTTATCATTAAAGCACCTGTCGCCAATCTTCTGTATATCAGCGTGATTCGGTCCAGAAACAAACTCCTCTAAATCAGCCAACCTTCCAGTGCGGGCATACGCATAAATAAGTTCGCTTTCAATATAACTTTCTCTCGCCTTCTTCCGTGCCATTTGCAGATAGCGTACCAAATCATCCCAGGATTCATTTTTACTGGCTGTTTCAACAACATCGATGTACGCACTAGGATCATCGGCTTTGATATAGCTGTCAATAGCCTCCTTAACTAATCCTTGCTGCAACTGCGCGCGTGCCAGCTGAGACCACACAGCCGGTTCGTTGCAACGCTCAGCAAATTCATTAGCCCGTTCTAAATTATGAACTTGCTCAATTAACACTTGTATGGCTGAAGTATTGACATCAAACTTTTTGAATATAGCGAAAGCTTCCTCATACAATTCATTATTGATGGCAATATTGGCGATATCTGGAGCATCGTAGTTATCCAAACGATTGATATAATCCATCACACGACTTCGGTCAGCCTTAATTGCCGTTAGAATAAGCAAATTTTGGAGATTACGGTGATCTGAGAATACTGATGAGTCTAGAACAATCTTTTCTAGCAGCTCGATTAGCTCGTTGGGTAAATCAGCTGTCATAAATGCTTTAACCGTGACCGAAATGTCATCTGGATCTTGAGTTTCGGACAGAGCAGTTTGAACAACCTGATCTATGAGCTGGCGCTTGTAGGGATTAGCCTCAGACAACACATCGGCCCATAACTCAGCATCCCGACGGCGAACAAGATATCTTGCTTCAGATTTGAATAATGAATTTTCATTGCACACCGCAATTAACTCCCGATCACAATGACCACGTTCATAAGCGACACAAGCTAAATGCGGATCACGTTTCTCACAGTAGCGACCAACAACACGACTATCATAGAACTGATTTTCTTTTAAAAACCGCTCAGGATTATTATTAGAGTCTATGTAAATTTTAGCCAACGCATTATGTGTGGCAGGTTCAATGCAACCTTCATGAACACGGGACTCCAGCCATGGCAACAGTAGCTTCAAACGATTACGTTTCTCTACTTCCTCGACCAACTCATCAGTAGAAAATTGGCCTTTGACGACCAGGATCAAATTCTTTATAATATCTTCGGAACAATCAACGTCTAATAGACCTCCAACTACTACGGGAAGCCGAGATGGATTTACCTTCTGGACATAGATTTCTATATATTTTTGCAGACTGTTGCGATACAAATAAAGCACCAAATCGTGAACGAAATCAAAACGGTCGCAAACGATAATCAACGGAAGTTGATCGGTCAATTTAGCTTCTTTCAAGAAATTTTTCACACGTTCAGCATTGTAGCAATTCGATTCCCGGCAGATACGCTCGACTTCTTTTATTTGGTTTGTCTTGCATGCAGCTTGAATATACTTGAAATGCACTTCTGAATCTTGGCTAAAGTTAACAATAGAGCCGAGGAAATAGAACAGACCTTCGTAGCTCTTGAAGCTTTCAAACAGATCGATCAATGCTTTCGTCGTCAACTGTTCATGATATTTAGTAGCAATCTGTACACAAATCTGTAGATTTTGACGAATGTTGGCGGTCAGCATTGCTTTCAGGCATTCCAAAGAGTCCTCAACCGAAAGGGTACCAAAAAATCCGACCAACCAATCTCCGTTAAGCAGATGTGTATGTACCACTGCCCGCTTGATGTCATACAGATCTGTATAATGCTCCAGCGCACGTTGTAGCAATCCTGCCTTCTCGCAAAGTTGGGCGATGTGAGCTCGATCATAATGTGTGAACATGGCATTGCCAAGAATAGCATCTGCCACTTGTGGAGCCGACATCAGATTCATTTCGAGCAACCGCGTTTGCAATGATCCTTCGCTAGGGCGATTGTTTTTCAAAGCATCCAGCAGAAATGCTGTACACTGCTGTACCATATTCTGCTCCATAAAGATATCCACAATCTGGTTGATATCCGCAAGTGGCTCTTCATCAGCAACCAACATGCTAGCAAATCCAGCACCTTGTTCAGGATTAGTACGCATGACCGAGCGTAGTAAAAACACGTAATCCGGAGTGTAGTTGACTTTTTTGGCGTAAAGAACTATCTTTTGAAACTGTCCCGTCTCGGCAAAACATTGGATAACTTTATTTGGTACATTCGAGCGCAGATATATTGAAAGAGCTAGTGTTGGATCCGACGGCTTAACTAAATCACCGAGTTCTTCACTACATTCAAGTTTCTCTTCTTTTAGCCACTTTTCACATAACTGCTTACGACCTTGTGCTAGAACAGGGCGACATAGCTCCAATGATTCATATTTGTTTAATTTGCCTTGGTCCAATAATATTCCAAAATATTGCAATAGCGGTGGAGAATTAGTTCCAGGTTGAGTGGGAACCTGCTGGAATTTTTGGATTGTTTGGGGGGTGCGTAAAATACCCTTTGGAGCAATTGCTGCTACTTTTGCCGATTCGGCGTATTGGCCATTTTGGAACAAATGGTTAAACTTACGCACGAATAAATCTTCAGCCCCAGACAAATTATTTCGAACGGCCATACGCAATGCTAGATCCGGATTTTGCAGAATATTGTTGATATATGGGATAATTTGCTCTTCATCGACTGTCACCGATAGCACCTGACCCTTGCGATTGACACCAATAATACCACCACTCGATTCATGTGGAGCCGTCACGAAAATAGTATCTGCTGAGATGCGATTCATATATATGCAAGTTGCCGTTTCGATGTCATACATGTGAATATAGCCATATTTTGTGATTAGATAGATCACATCGTACTTTGGCGAAACTTGCATAGCGACAGGAAAATCGCTCTGCGCCTCTGGGGGAAAAAACACATCCACCGCTTTCTTAGTGAAAGCAGCGTTACCTTGAGGTGGTGCTCCTACTTCAATTATATGCAATTTTGCTGTGGTAGCTGAACGCACTGCGAAGCAGAACAAAGTTGATGCTTCCTTATTTTCCTCCATCTTGAAAGTAGCAAACGATGCGGCATGTCCCTCAATAGCCTGCGAAACCTTACGTTCAACTGAATACAGCTGCATTGCTCCAATGACACGGTTCTGCTGGGCAGAAATACCTGGTGAGGAAAAAACGGATACTTTATGTACTGAGAAACAATGTAATATTAGCTATGGACTACCCACCGACTAAAAGAAGCCAAGCTTGCTTGGGATCAGTTCTATAGTTGATGATCTGACACCCGTTCAGCGATGAGTGCCTTTCGAACATCTTCACGGGAGTAGAGTCTCCCTCCATCGACCAATGATACACCGATGTTTCAGTTACCAAAGACAATGTATTCAATGTAATCCATTTCCAGAAAACTACCTCTTCCGTCATAGTATGGGCTTTCATTTTGGATTTCATTTCAATGTTGAAAATCTGTAGAGTCTTTTGAGCTGCTAAGGAATGATTGGTTTATAAATGATTGTAACATTGTAGATTTAAATCAACCAACCTTTCAGTGCAATAACTTTGCTTGCAGGATTCATGATTGCCGAATCAGCGCTGATTGGCCGACGAATCGGGTTCTGCGTATCGTTCATATCAATAATTACCACCTGCGCTGTTTCTCCTACCTTCTCGCGGACGCAGATGAACTTGTCAGATTCCATTGTCAAGTTCGTAAAGGATATGGAACTTGGATTTATGTTGATGTTGGTGAGCTGCAATTATACAAGATTTGTTCTGGTTACTTATGCAAGCAAAGATACACATATGGCATATGGCAAGCATTATGTTAATACGGTTTAGTGATGGTCGATCGGGATATATACGAGAAGGTCTCTCATTCTATCAGTAAGGTTATGGTGCCGGTATCATTGTAGGTACCGAAATACTAAACATAAGTGCCGGTATTTTAGGGGTTATGCAAAACTTTTGATGAACAATGTACCTAACCATGGTGTGCCATTAAACTTGAATTCATAGGACCGAAGGCTTTGAAAATATAAAGCGTTTTACATGGCAATCCTCTTATGGGGCCACGTAAACTCATGAGGGGGGCGGAGGGTTTAGCAAAAGTCTACGTTTGTCCACGAGTGGGGAGGTTTCTGTAGAAGTCTACGTAGCCTTTGATTTTTTCGTATTGAATGCAAAATTAAATTTTAAATTGGATTCAAATAGAGTTATATTCAATATATCAGTCGATTCAGCTAGATGTATTTATGCAGGCACTTCGAAACTAGCACCTACTCTATTGAGGCAACTACTCTTTGGGCGACCACTCAACCCATAATCCTCCTATTTTTTGGAAAAAACAACCACCCGGCACGTTTTTGTTTCTTGCGTTCATTTAGATATATGCTTAATCTCATGAAAAAATTGTAGAAAATACACCAAAAAAGTTCTAAAAGCGATCTCCCAAAATACCTCTCCGCGGAAGATTTCGAATGTAAAAATCCTATAGTCGTGAATTATGAGACACTACTAGTTAGCAGACATGCATGGACCATTAAATGCATGAACCATTGAATGTTAAAACATGGTCAAAGGTCAGTGGTTAACAAGAAAAAGTCCGATTTTTAACAATAGGTGGATTAATTTATTTTATTAATTCCGGTGGTTGAAGCAGTGTTGTAGTTGAACTTCTACAATAATGTGTTTACTCGAGTTAAATTGTTTGAAATTTCTCTTGTAATCATTTGGTGAAAGTCTACTTAAGTCTACAAGGGGGTCAAGAATTTTGTCGTGGTTTGTGAATGGTCCCTAAATTAAGTGTTTTTAATGTGAATTTTTTTTTTTTTTTTTTTTTTTCGAGAGTTGTCCTACTGGAGCTGTAGAGCTAGGTTCTCGGAAGGGCTCCCCGTCAGAATCACATACTACAATTTGCAGACGAGACAGGCAATGTCGCCCAATAAAACACTGCAATAGGCCAATTGTAGCGGGCCGTGATTCTGAATGTGATATTCATTGTACGGTTCAGGCATGTGCGGGCGTAGGGAATCGCGTGTATCATCGCGAAGGGCTCGAACATTTGTACGTTAATGTGCTCGATCGCGTGTGCGTTTGTATGTCGCGTGTGCTAACGTGTAACTTCGCGTGCATAAATTCTATTTCATAATCGTGTGCCTTTCGCATATTCGCGTGTGTTCTAGAATAATCGCGCGCGGACCGTGAATCTGATACTTAATTTTTTGTGTACGGTTCAGATTCCAGAAGGAAGTGGGTTCTTCCATATCATTAGAGTTCCCAATCATGTCGTCGTAGAACGCGTGGTCTAGTGGATATGAGCTTTATTTTTTTTTTTTTGATTGGTCCAACTGAATGTATAGACCTAAATTGCTAGAATGAAGGTTAAAGATTTCCGGACGTGACCGATTCATGATCGCGCATTTGCGGGTTGGCGTTTGAGATCGCGTTTGTAACTTCGTAAGTACTAAAACGTTCACACAATTGCCGCAGTGTTATCAAGTTTACGCGATCGCGGGCATAGGTGTGCGTAGATGATCGCGAAGGGCTTAAGCGTTCGTATGTTGACGTGTTTGTCGCGTGTATGTGACTTCGCATGTATAAATTCGATTTTGAAACCCTGCGGCGATTCATATATTCGCGGACCGTCATTCTGATCTTTAGTTTTCGGTGTACGGATCACATTCTGACAGGGAGAGAGTTACCCCATATCACTAGAGTTTCCGGTCATGTCGCCATGGAACGTTTTGTCTAGTGGATATGGTAGTTATTTTTCAATTTTATTTTTTTAATAATTAACAAGGACCTAGATTGTTTGTAGCGAGGATAGATACTTCCGGACGATCCCGATTCATGATGTCGTGAGCGCGGGAGTTTGTAGGTTGACACTTGAGATCGTGTTGGTAAGTTTATGAGTGCTGAGATTTTCACCTTATCACCGGGGTGTAATCATGTTTGCGAGTTCGTATGTTGCTTGGAAAATCGCGAGGGGCTCTAACGTTTGTGCGCTGACGTGATTTTGTAACGTGTGTTCTTGAATGGTTGCGCGAACCGTGAGTCTGATATTAAATTTTCAGTGCGCGGTTTGAATTCTGGCAGAGAGTGGGATCGTTTATATCGATAGGGTTCCCGGTCATGTCGCCATGAGATGTGTTGTCTAATAGGTATGGGCGTATTTTCTTAATTGGTCCAGCTGAAGGCATGGACCTAGGCTTCTAGGATCAAGGATAGACTTTCGGACGTGACCGATTCGTAATCGCGTGCACGATGGCATTTTTGTAGGTTCCCGCTGAGACCGCGTTTGAGAATGTGTGAGTGTTAAGACGTTCACTATCACCATCTTTGTTGACCCAGCTGAAGGCGGGTGTAGAATGGCAGTATAGGACTCGAAAAGAAGAAATAAAAGACAATATATGAGAGACGTAATAGATTAGATAGGTACAAGATACAGCTGAAGTTATGATCATCACATGAGACATACATTAGTACTTCAAACACTACTAATACTTGAATAGCCAATCACCACACATAGCACATCCTTTCTCAATTATCTATTTGTTACTGGTTGATTGTTGGTTATGAGCTGGTGAATAGAGGAAAGGTATAGAACAGACAAAAGGCTCATATCAGCCCTCCCGGCCTCCTCGACACACCACTATCGAGGCGTATTGTAATCAACATCTTGAAGCGGGCTTCTTATATAAATCAAATCCTCAGTAGTCATAACGTTTGGTGGATTATTAACATGAGAACTAATTAACCTCTAGTAGTAGAACTTGGTGCAAATAAAAACTAAAAAGAGCGAAGGTCCTTATATTTAGATAACTCTATTGAATATATTGTGGCTTGATGATGTTTACAATACCGTCAATCCCATCAACCTGCGAGAGGGAATTAAGTGTTTTTAATGTGAATTTATATGCAAAAAATGTTCGAGCATAAAATGTAGACACAACAAATTCTCGAGAATAATGTAGACACGAAAATGTTTGACAAAATGTACAATTTTTTGTCGAAGATTGTATGCAATACAGAATAATTCATGTCAATAATATCGCATTATCACGCACTTTTTAAATATCCAGGCTTTTTGCTGCATTTTTAATGTTATTTATAAAAAATCAGCCAAAAATTTCTAGGTTGAAGTGCTATAGAACCTTTGTCAGACAATTGGTTTAAGAAGGTTATTGCATTACGTCTCGAGTGGGACATCGAGCAAACCGAAAGGGCTTATGGGCCTTTTTGTGTTGTTTCATACTCTGCACCTGCCCATACTAACGCTCAACCAATAGTGTACGCGCTGGTGTGGTCAACAGGCGGGTCTCCGTTGATCTTTTCTGTGGGCTGTGTTTGCAAACATTGTTCAACAGCTTAATACCAGTGTTTGTGAACACGGCTCGCAGTGGGGGTCATTGTGTGTCGATTTATTGGTCGACTTCGTCATCGTGCACAAGCCAATTAATTACAGTAATCATTCGGTAGCGAGGCGCTCTTTAACTAGGTGTTCGGTAATTGAGCTGCAGCCCAGTTAAAAGCAGTTAAACGTCAAAACATAGACGTCAAACGTGATTTGGCATTTTGATGTCAAAACTAATCAGGGGCAAGCGAATGAAAAACAATACTGACAAATCAATAATAATATTAATTTAAATTTCGATAAAGTGATATCAAGAGTGCTGATTCAAATGGTCCTTAATGACAAATGTAAACAAACTGAGTTATTCGCAGCGCAGCATGTTATTACAACATAGCTAACGAATACCGAAAACCAGGTTTCATTATACCCAGTATTTATCAAAATAACAAGCATTATATAAAAAGTCGCAAAGTTTTCATGATCATATTTTGAAATTTTGCACTTGAGACCTTTTAAATTGAAATTAAACCTCTCCAACTGTTCATAGGCGCCACGCAAAAACGACGCAAGATTCTTTTCATTCTATGTTTTTCCCACTGCACATAGGTACCTAGTAAAAACGTCCTAAGCATCAAAAAAAAAGAAATTATTTTCTTCTGTTCATGCGACTTATTTTCGAAGTTGAATTTAGAAAGTATTATAAATCAAATGATAATTGGAAAGCTTAGTTATTCTAAAGTAACATGCCATTCGTTGGTTTTAACCACTTCTAGCTAATGGTTTGTTAATATAAACTAAAGTTTCCCGCAATTTTTTTCTGCAAGACTTCTATTAAATCCAGTGCAACTATTTACCATAGTAATGAAGAACATTCGTATTCCGGTGCTCATCTTGTCGAAAACTTTGAAGAAATTCAATATTCGTCGTAGGAGCTACCTTTGCTGAAAAAAGTCTTATGTGCAGCGTCGTATGATTCTTAGACCCGAAAAAAACCTATGTGAAAGGTCCTATAATTTTCAAAAGGACGCATCATTCTAAAGCGCTTAAAAACTAAATTAGCACCAAACATTTCATGTTTTAAGAATTATTTACCTAAAAAGCGTATTCCTTAGACTATATTGGCATAATTGGTCCATCGAAACACATATTTGTTCTCTAATAGGGATTTGTTTTAGGTCCATGAAACTTCCGCCTCGTTTTTCTCAGTTCGAGCTCAATGTCACTTAGGACCTTTTGAATAAGTACTCTTGATATATTAGCTTTTGTTTGTTGGGAATTAGGTGGACGTAAATTAACAATTCGACGATTTATTCGCCTCTTTACTGAGCAAGCAGTGAGTGGTATTTGTCCATATTTATCGGTAACCTATCAATTAATCGACATCGTAACCATAACATCATTCTTTGGCATCGAAATCGTCACCGGTGATTTTTAGTATTTGACAGATCAGCCCAGTTAGCGAGCGGCACTACCGGAATGGACGACTGTTCAACTTATTGAATACGTCCAACCCTTCGGCAACTACCATGTACTGGAAATTTTCGATATAATACGGTACCAGAATAAAACATTTTTTGAATTTTTTGAACTTCTTCGGTGGCAAAAATTTAATCTTGCAAGTCACCATTTGTCGATTTTATCCCATATGTAGGGAAAAATTGAGAGTCGGCTCCGTATTTTCATGATCACTGTCCATCTGGAGTACATTACATTTCTAATCCTTCTATGTTGGGTGCTCAGCCACAAGTGGTGACTTTTCATTCCTAGGAAATTTTACTACTTGATTTCCAACTTGACCTCGAGCGGATTCACCGGCATTTTGTCACTGAAATCCGCTACAAGGAATCTATGAGGACGTTAATGATTTTGAGGTGCTAAATATCACACTGCATAATCCAAACAGATCCAGTTTTTTATAAATATAATGCAAATTTTCTGAAAAATCATTTGGCATCCCTGCACTAGCACAAATATTTTATGTGTTTGCACTTGCAGTCACACGGGCAGATTTTTCAGATAGTCGTCAATAGACTCTGCCTGAAAAATGTGGCTCAATCAAACACGAAAAGCTATAAATAGAGGTGATGCGCGTCTGTTTGAATGAGTTGCTTTTTTGCCAAACGAGCAACATTATGACTATAACCAAAGATGATAAAGTACAAGATATCCCACTTTCAAATACCACGAACAAACCTTCGACAACATCATTTTGGTGATTCCAACACCATCTTTTGAGTTTTTATTGAGCCAGCCGAATGCACTTGTACAAATTTCTTCTGCGTGCAATAGCGCGAGTATGTCAGATGCTTTCGGAAATGTGGTTCTTTTCGAACCGGAATGAGAGTGAGAAGAATGGCAAATGGATTGAAACGGGCAATAGGAGAACGATGAATTCCGTTTATACTTGATCGGAGCTAAAGGCTCGCACCTATGAGGCTTGCGTTTGTGAGAATCGTATTCTAATCAACGATATCTCGAATATTATATTCATGCATTGTTGAGTGCAGATATAACAATTTCCAATTGATACCACTACTTTTTTGGAGAATGTATTGTACTAATGAAGCAAACTGTGATTTTCATTTGGAGAACTGTTTGTATCGTTCATGAAAAATCCAAGCACATCGTTTATAGCAACATTTCTAAATGAAATTAAATCCAACAAGTCCAAGTAGCTATTAAAGTGCTACAGATTTTAATAATGGAAAGATTTCAACGTGTAGACCTTTTAGGAACTGACCGAACACTTCATTATTTTAAAAGAAAGTAATGCGCACTCCGGCAGACTGACTCAGCCATGAATGTCTCCACTCTGTATTGGCAGCCGCACGATGCAAACGATAACCGAGAAGTACTTTTCAAACAGATATTTTCAGCAGGGGAATTATGGTTAAAACCGACACCTTAAGCTTAACACTTCTTCTGGGTTACCACAAAATTAATAAAATTATAATTTCTACGCAGAATTCTTCTTCAACAAATTCTTAACAAGGCTTAAATTTCAAAAAATTTATTTCATAGAGAATTATTGGTTGCAAAGTGACTTCTTCTAGACACTGCAGGTAAAACCGACACCCCATAGGGGTAAGATCGACACCCCCTTTAATTTATTTTCCCTCCACTTTTTTCATTAAGAATGTGATATATGCGTGTGTGATAAAGTGTGAATATGTGTGATGCAAACATGTGCTTTTTGTAGCTTCGTCATGTAGTGAGGAGAAGAGAGTTCGAAAGCGCAGTGTTATAAACAAGAGTATTTTATATTTAATATTACCGGACGTTACGCCTAATATTATTTGACAAACATAATAAAACCAGTTTCATAGATCAGTACACTGTTTGTCAAATGTAGTCAAACCGGCGTATACGTCAAACAAATCGCCATGCGATAAAATTTTGTGCTGTTTGAACTTCATGAATTTTCAAGAGTGCAAACACATGAAATATTTGTGTTAGTGCAGGGATGCCAAATGATTTTTCAGAAAATTTGTTTTATTTTTATAATAAACTGGAATTGTCAAAGCAACTATATCGCACTCCTTTGTTCATGATTATGTAGAGCAAGGTGTTGAATGTGATTCGTCTTTGGCAGCAACTAGGTGAGAAGCGAGGTAAGGGTGCCCGGTCAAACCATTCGGAATTTGATTCGGAATCCTGAATGGAGTCAGTATGGATTCCAATTCAAATGCAACAACCGATTCTGAGTCGGAATCGGTTGTTACATTTGATTTGGAATCCATACTGACTCCATTCAGAAATCCGAACCGGTTCCGCAATGAGTTTAACTGGGTGGCTGCGGGGGTGAAAAATGACAGCAAACAACTTTGTGTGCAAACTGAAATCCAAGCAATCATATATCGAGACGAATGTTTCATCACTAGTAACTAGTAAACAATGTTGTTAGCTGTCGTTTATAAAACCAGCATGGCTAATCGGCGTTTTAGATAATCGTATCACCTGAGAATAAAAGCTCCTTGATGCAGAGTGTATCATCATCGATTTCCTGTAGCGGATTTCAGTGACAAAATGTCGGAGAATTCGTTCGAAGTCAAATTAGAAATCATGCCGGAAGATTTCATGTAACAGTGATCATGAAAATACGGAGCCTGCTCTCAGTTTTTCCCTACAGTCCATTGGTATTAAGTGAAGAAGAAATTAAGAATGTAATAAAATCGGCAAAAGTTGACTAGATAGAGCGTAAGCAAAAAACTTGTCGCCGGAGAAGTTCACACAATTGAAAAAAAAATATTTTACAGTCGGGTCTCCTACTACGCGGATTATTTTGGGATACTCTCACAGTGAGGATACAAATTTCAGTACATGCCAGATTGCAATATATTCCAAAAAATGATAATTTAGAAAAATGTTTTTATAAAATTCTTGTGGAGGTAGAAATTTTGATAATCGAAATTTTTCTACAATATGGCAATAAGTTTTATTTTGAAGGGCAATTTTTTGGCAGATGAAAACCTGGGACGGGACATGCGGATAGGAAAAAAACGGGTGTCAAATTGATCCAGCTATGAAACGTCACTTTGAACCAGTGTGAGCCAGAATGAGAAAGCTTGTGAGCAATATGTGAACCAGAATGAGAGCGTATGTGAGCAAAGTTAGAAACGAAGAATGAAAAAGGGAAAAGAAAACATCTTTCCGCTTCAGGGTTGTTAATACGATACATTTTTCGCGATAATTTATCGGCATTACTCGTTAACGATAATGTATCGTCATCGAAAACTCCGTTAACGATAATGTATCGTCGCCTTCATCGTCATCGTCGATAATTGTATCGTCGTATTCATCGTCATCGTCGGTTCATCGGTTATCGCGATACATTTTGCGTTACTTTCCCGTTTATTGGAGTTGAAGTTGATGCGGTTAACTTTCAGTTGTTTAGAAATAAATACCTATTGAAGGACATATTGTTGGCAGTTGAAAATCAATAGTTTTGGACATTTTCTATGCACAGCGGAGTCCGACGATGCGCCAAAGAGAATTTTTTTCAACTTTTCGGGAAAGTGTATTATACTGAAGGGAAAGTTGTTGGCAGTTGAAAATCAATAATTTTGGACATTTTCAATACGCAAATTAACGATGAAGCCACGCGACTCAGGTGCTGACGTCGAAGTTCCTCGAGACAACCGGCAAACATCGCAATCGCCAAGCTAGGCATTTTTGTTAGACGACGACAACGTGCGACCCAATCGATGGCAACGTGTGACCGGATGGATGGCACCACCGCGAGGATTGCAGAGTTAGCAGTATTGAACTGTAGTTAGGGCCAATTAATTGAAATACATTCATTCGATGTGGAACGGTAGAGTAGTGTAGTTGTATTTTTTAAAAAGAGTATCACAAACTCTTTTTGTTAACTGGAGGCTCCGGCGAGATCCATCTCGTGCCGGGAAGTGTATAAGTGTTCGAGTGACTTGTGAAAAAAATCTTACAACCTGGTCTCTAGAGCCAAGCAAAAAAGTGCAAAAATCTAAATAGTGGTGGTCCAATGAGCCACATACAAGTTAAAAACCGACACAAAGCGAGAAGCGAGGACACCGTGGATTATCCCAATTGATAGTAGGGTCCGGAGTAGTGGATGCAATACAGCAGAGCAAAACGGAGCAACCCAAAATATCTGCCTCTTCTCCCCCGACACTTGGTGGAACGCCAAAAAGAAGACCGGATTAACTTATGCCGGCCGAACCGAGGACACGGTCCTATATGTAAGTACCAATAATTTTTTATCATTCTAAGTGTTAGTGACAAAAAAATCCAAGAAAATCCAGAGTACAGGTGTATAGTGAAAAAGTGTTAATTATCAATTTTCATTAAAAATAAATTTCCGTCAAAATTAGTAAGAAAAAATCTAGATTAAACTTTTACTTCAAAAAAATAATGGAAAACCCAGCCCCAATTCCTGCGGCTGCACAGTTGACCATGCAACAATTTATTGAATTAGGAAAACTACCAAATTTTATTCGTGATTTACAAAATTTTGATGGTAAGCCAACAGAACTATTAGTATGGCTTACAGATGTTGAGGGCATTTTCTGCATGTACAGAGATGCCGGAGCCACGGAAGCTCAAATTGATTTAATTGAACGCTCCGTGAGACGAAAAATTAGAGGCGAAGCAGCCGATATTCTCAATTCGAATAACATTGTGCATGATTGGGCACAAATAAAATCGACGTTGCTTCTATATTACAGGGATAAGCGTGATATGAAAACATTGGACTTCGAACTAACAACTATTAAAAAGAACTCCAATGAAAGTTTAGGCAGTTACTACTCCAGGGTGAACGAACTACTTTCATCCATAGTAGCTCAAATTCAAACGGAGGAAAAACTGTTCCTCCATGCTAATTCACACATTGACTATTTTCGAAAAAAAGCAATAGATGCATTTATTCGAGGGTTAGAAAAACCTCTGTGTCATTTACTAAAAACATTCAATCCAAAGACGTTAAACCAGGCGTATCAGTTTTGCCTAGACTACCACAATATGGATACCAGATCGGCACCCTTCCGAAATGAACATTTCACCCCAACTCCCAAACCAAGGGATTTGGAAATCAATAGGCTTCCTCCTAGACCACCTCCAAGGAGATATCCATCTCCACCAATTCCAGCCCCAAGGAATTTTCCACAGATGCCATCATTTGGCAGGCAACACTTTCAAGCCAATCCTTTCGCCCAAACCAGACCTCAGTACCAGCCTAATCCATTCCAGGCACCCCACGGCCTTGGGCTGCGAAACCATTACCGAAACCCGAGCCGATGGATATTGACCAGAGTATAAGAACACACAATTTGGACTATGGTAACAGGCCACCAATGAATCTTAAAAGACCACCGCCGATATAGGGGCAAGCATATCCGTACCCATTCAAAAAGATGGGTGGGTAATGTCTGCGACATAACCGGAGAGATGTAGAATACATAAGGAACACGTTCTTCAAATATGTTGATACTCATTAGGATTTTCGGACAAAAGCTGATTTGGGCGAGGAATATTTCAAATTATTCTTTACAAAAATGACGGTGGTCCTGAAAAGGACCGGTTTTGTTGGCGTTGTTGGCCTTGGTGAGGGAGATGGCTAACGATGAAATTAATTGTTAGCATGAGGAAGTCGCGTAGTACTGGCCAATGGAAGAACAGATAATAATTGATTCCTGAAAATCAATTTTTCTTTATTCATGTAAATTATACATACTTACAAATCTAACAGAAGATTCCTGATCATATTTCTGAATCATTAGTGCGAACATTGTGTAATTTGGTTAAGTACAATGAAAGTTACAAACTTTCCAAACTCGACCTTCTGTTCCTTCAGAAATATTGAAATGGGGTGTCTATATTAAACCGTTAGTCGTGGTCACAATAAAAAAAGATGGGTGGGTAATGTCTGTCACATAACCGGAGCGTCGTGATTTCAATTCGAGACGTTAATTTAAATCTAATAATATTCAACAGAATCACGTTTGAATGGGAAATTTTCAAATAATTCTCTATGGTAATAATGGTGGTTCTGAAAAGAACCTTTGGTATCGGCGTTGGTGTTGATGGTGATGCGCTGGATCGTTGGATATTTTTGGCATGATAGTTACGTGCCTGGCGAACTGTTTTGTAGCCTCGAACAAAACGACAAGACTGGCTTCTTCGGGTACCATTACGGCTGAACTTTATAAGCTTAGCTCGACTTTGAAATCCTGCACAATCTCACGAATCAGACACTGGTAGGGCCATTTTGTTTGCTACTAGCACGGAGCTGCACAAAAAAATCATTTAATGCAGTTAGTTCACGGGGGCTGCCAAAAAGCTTGAATAGAAGCATGCGACTTCAACGTTTCTCTTAAACACATGCAACAACACATTCGTTTTGGTAATACTGATAATAACAGTAGAAAGGAATGGAAAAGCAGTGCACGAAACGAGCGAGAGGATAATATAAATTTTTGTTCCGTGTGCAAGCTACTTCTTTCCACCCAACGTATTATGTTGCTTGTTGAAAATTTGCTACACACCTTAAAATGAAAGTTTCAGTTTAACTCTCACTAGAACACAATTGATTGGTCCTGAAAAGAACCGTTGCTTTTATTGTAATTTACGCCCACTCCCACAAACCGACCAAGTAGGCATCACTGGCTTCATTACGGCTGAGTTTTGTAAGCGTAGCTCGACTTTGAAGTAATACACAACCTTACAAACCAGACGCTGGAATGTTAGCCAGCGGATTAGTTGCTCCGTTGCCCTTTAGTTGGGGCGAAATACTAGCATGGCGACAGTTCCTGATCGGTAGCTGGTTGCGATGGGCCACCAGCAGCTGGGGCACTTTTGCGGACCGTCATCATCGCCAACTGTTTTCCTCCGGTGGACTGGCTGCTTGCTAGTGCTTGAACGAATACGAATGATGAGAAAAACCGACCGACCAATATTCATATATGAAAACACGAGAAAGCACTACTATCGCTCTCCCGCTCGTTTTCGTGCCATTCCTGTGCCTTTCCTTTCCGTTCGGCTACCGATACTAGCATAACCAAAACGAATATTCTGTCTTTCCATCGCCTTCAATCTAGTGGCCAGTGCTAGCAAACTTGCATGTTCAGTTTTTCAATAACAACATTCCAACAATATTTTCAAAGAATGTTGCAGATTTGAAAAGAAGGAAGGAGAAGATTTTCACAAATTTAAATTCTTTTGTCTTATTTGTTAGCGCTGATAAAGGCTATTTAGTTTGCTACTAGCAAGGAGCTGCACAAACAAATCGATTTATGCAGTTAATCAACGGAGGCTGCCAAAAAGTTCGAATAAAAGCATGCGACTAGTGTACTTTGCATGTTCTATATTTTATCAATACTAGAGAGGATCAATAAAATAATTCAAATTGTTATAGCGACATGCATTTGTGGCAACACTGGCCATGAGATGGTGGGGGAACACGCACATTCGTTTTAGTTATGACGGTAGTAGCAGCAGAAAGGAATGGAAAAGCAGTGCACGAAAACGAGCGAGAGAGGATAATTTAAATTCTCTTTCTTTCTTTCCACACATCGTATTTCTTATATTGCTTTCTGAAAATTATTTGTTATACACTATAAAATGTAAATTTCAGTTTAACTCTTATTAGAACACAATTAATTGGTCCTGTAAAGAACCGTTTATTGTTTTATTGCGGGAGCATAATTCAGACGCACTCCCCGCGGACACGGTGAGCTAGAAAGCACTATTTTGCATTCTCGAACAAACCGACCAAGTAGGCATCGTTGGCTTCTCGGGGCATCATTACGACTGAGCTTTGTAAGCGTAGCTCGACTTTGCAGTCCTGCACAATCTCACGACCCAGACGCTGGAACGATAGCCTACTCTGTTGCCCTTTAGTTGGGGCGAAATTCTTGCAGGGCGACAGTTCCGATGAGTCACCAGTAGCTGGGGCATTTTTTCCGTCCGTCGCTATTGCCAACTGCTTTCCTTCGGTGGACTGGCTGCTTGCTAGTGCTTGAACGAATACGAATGATGAGAAAAACCGAACGACCAATATTCATATATGAACACACGAGAAAGCACTACTATCGCTCTCTCGCTCGTTTTCGTGCCATTCCTGCGCCTTTCCTTTCCGTTCGGCTACCAATACTAGCATAACCAAAACGAATATTCTGTCTTTCCATCGCCTTCAATCTAGTGTCCAGTGCTAGCAAACTTGCATGTTCAGTTTTTCAATAACAACATTCAAACAATATTTTCAAAGAATGTTGCAGATTTGAAAAGAAGGAAGGAAAAGATTTTCACAAATTTAAATTCTTTCGTGTTATTTGTTAGCGCTGATAAAGGCTATTTAGTTTGCTACTAGCAAGGAGCTGCACAAACAAATCGATTTATGCAGTTAATCAACGGAGGCTGCCAAAAAGTTCGAATAAAAGCATGCGACTAGTGTACTTTGCACGTTCTATATTTTATCAATACTAGAGAGGATCAATAAAATAATTCAAATTGTTATAGCGACATGCAATTGTGGCAACACTGGTCATGAGATGGTGGGGGAACACGTACATTCGTTTTAGTTATGATGGTAGTAGCAGCAGAAAGGAATGGAAAAGCAGTGCACGAAAACGAGCGAGAGGATAATTTAAATTCTCTTTCTTTCCACACATCGTATTTCTTATATTGCTTTCTGAAAATTATTTGTTATACACCATAAAATGTAAATTTCAGTTTAACTCTTATTAGAACACAATTAATTGGTCCTGTAAAGAACCGTTTATTGTTTTATTGCGGGAGCATAATTCAGACGCACTCCCCGCGGACACGGTGAGCTAGAAAGCACTATTTTGCATTCTCGAACAAACCGACCAAGTAGGCATCGTTGGCTTCTCGGGGCATCATTACGACTGAGCTTTGTAAGCGTAGCTCGACTTTGCAGTCCTGCACAATCTCACGACCCAGACGCTGGAACGATAGCCTACTCTGTTGCCCTTTAGTTGGGGCGAAATTCTTGCAGGGCGAAATTCTTGCAGGGCGACAGTTCCTGATCGGGTTGCGATGAGTCACCAGTAGCTGGGGCACTTTTTCCGCCGTCGTCATTGCCAACTGCTTTTCTTCGATGGACTGGCTGCTTGCTAGTGCTTGAACGAATACGAATGATGAGAAAAACCGACCGACAGATATTTATATAATCGCGCTAATATGCACTACTATCGCTTTCTCGCTCGTTCTCGTGCCGTGCATGAGCCTTTCCTTTCCGTCCGGCTTCTAATGGCCTAACCAAAGGAATATGCCGTCTTTCCCCCACCAAGTGCTCTCGCCAAGCAACCCAATGCGAATAACCATACGAACAAACATGTAGTGGACCTATATATAAACTTTTCATTATTTTATTGTTCGGTTGGTCTACCATAACGACGGCTCTGTGCGGGATGGGCTGAAAATTTTCACTTTTCCGAGTCGTTTTCGAAAGATTTTTCAAAACACTTTTAATGTAGAATACATTTAAGGTTTCAATATAGGGGTCCCGTTTCAAAATATCGGCTGCGGCGCCGCGTCAGATTTTGAACGTTAATAACTTTTATCATACTTAACAGAATGATTTGATTTTTAGACCAATTTGTTGCAAATATGTTCCTCTATGCTGTATTAAAATTTGAAGTATGTATAACATGTACTAATAACAAAAAAAATGTGTTTTGAAAAATCTTTCGAAAACGACTCGGAAAAGTGAAAATTTTCAGCCCATCCCGCACAGAGCCGTCGTTATGGTAGACCAACCGAACAATAAAATAATGAAAAGTTTATATATAGGTCCATTACATGTTTGTTCGTATGGTTATTCGCATTAGGTTGCTTGACGAGAGCACTTGGTGGGGGAAAGACGGCATATTCCTTTGGTTAGGCCATTAGAAGCCGGACGGAAAGGAAAGGCTCATGCACGGCACGAGAACGAGCGAGAAAGCGATAGTAGTGCATATTAGCGCGATTATATAAATATCTGTCGGTCGGTTTTTCTCATCATTCGTATTCGTTCAAGCACTAGCAAGCAGCCAGTCCATCGAAGAAAAGCAGTCGGCGATGACGACGGCGGAAAAAGTGCCCCAGCTACTGGTGACTCATCGCAACCCGATCAGGAACTGTCGCCCTGCAAGAATTTCGCCCCAACTAAAGGGCAACAGAGTAGGCTATCGTTCCAGCGTCTGGGTCGTGAGATTGTGCAGGACTGCAAAGTCGAGCTACGCTTACAAAGCTCAGTCGTAATGATGCCCCGAGAAGCCAACGATGCCTACTTGGTCGGTTTGTTCGAGAATGCAAAATAGTGCTTTCTAGCTCACCGTGTCCGCGGGGAGTGCGTCTGAATTATGCTCCCGCAATAAAACAATAAACGGTTCTTTACAGGACCAATTAATTGTGTTCTAATAAGAGTTAAACTGAAATTTACATTTTATGGTGTATAACAAATAATTTTCAGAAAGCAATATAAGAAATACGATGTGTGGAAAGAAAGAAAGAGAATTTAAATTATCCTCTCGCTCGTTGTCGTGCACTGCTTTTCCATTCCTTTCTGCTGCTACTACCATCATAACTAAAACGAATGTGCGTGTTCCCCCACCATCTCATGACCAGTGTTGCCACAAATGCATGTCGCTATTACAATTTGAATTATTTTATTGATCCTCTCTAGTATTGATAAAATATAGAACGTGCAAAGTACACTAGTCGCATGCTTTTATTCGAACTTTTTGGCAGCCTCCGTTGATTAACTGCATAAATCGATTTGTTTGTGCAGCTCCTTGCTAGTAGCAAACTAAATAGCCTTTATCAGCGCTAACAAATAACACGAAAGAATTTAAATTTGTGAAAATCTTTTCCTTCCTTCTTTTCAAATCTGCAACATTCTTTGAAAATATTGTTTGAATGTTGTTATTGAAAAACTGAACATGCAAGTTTGCTAGCATTGGCCACTAGATGGCGATGGAAAGACAGAATATTCGTTTTGGTTATGCTAGTATTGGTAGCCGAACGGAAAGGAAAGGCGCAGGAATGGCACGAAAACGAGCGAGAGAGCGATAGTAGTGCTTTCTCGTATATGAATATTGGTCGTTCGGTTTTTCTCATCATTCGTATTCGTTCAAGCACTAGCAAGCAGCCAGTCCACCGAAGGAAAGCAGTTGGCAATAGCGACGGACGGAAAAAGTGCCCCAGCTACTGGTGACTCATCGGAACTGTCGCCCTGCAAGAATTTCGCCCCAACTAAAGGGCAACAGAGTAGGCTATCGTTCCAGCGTCTGGGTCGTGAGATTGTGCAGGACTGCAAAGTCGAGCTACGCTTACAAAGCTCAGTCGTAATGATGCCCCGAGAAGCCAACGATGCCTACTTGGTCGGTTTGTTCGAGAATGCAAAATAGTGCTTTCTAGCTCACCGTGTCCGCGGGGAGTGCGTCTGAATTATGCTCCCGCAATAAAACAATAAACGGTTCTTTACAGGACCAATTAATTGTGTTCTAATAAGAGTTAAACTGAAATTTACATTTTATGGTGTATAACAAATAATTTTCAGAAAGCAATATAAGAAATACGATGTGTGGAAAGAAAGAAAGAGAATTTAAATTATCTTCTCTCGCTCGTTTTCGTGCACTGCTTTTCCATTCCTTTCTGCTGCTACTACCATCATAACTAAAACGAATGTGCGTGTTCCCCCACCATCTCATGGCCAGTGTTGCCACAATTGCATGTCGCTATAACAATTTGAATTATTTTATTGATCCTCTCTAGTATTGATAAAATATAGAACATGCAAAGTACACTAGTCGCATGCTTTTATTCGAACTTTTTGGCAGCCTCCGTTGATTAACTGCATAAATCGATTTGTTTGTGCAGCTCCTTGCTAGTAGCAAACTAAATAGCCTTTATCAGCGCTAACAAATAAAACAAAAGAATTTAAATTTGTGAAAATCTTCTCTTTCCTTCTTTTCAAATCTGCAACATTCTTTGAAAATATTGTTGGAATGTTGTTATTGAAAAACTGAACATGCAAGTTTGCTAGCACTGGCCACTAGATTGAAGGCGATGGAAAGACAGAATATTCGTTTTGGTTATGCTAGTATTGGTAGCCGAACGGAAAGGAAAGGCACAGGAATGGCACGAAAACGAGCGGGAGAGCGATAGTAGTGCTTTCTTGTGTTTTCATATATGAATATTGGTCGGTCGGTTTTTCTCATCATTCGTATTCGTTCAAGCACTAGCAAGCAGCCAGTCCACCGGAGGAAAGCAGTTGGCGATGATGACGGTCCGCAAAAGTGCCCCAGCTACTGGTGGCCCATCGCAACCAACTACCGATCAGGAACTGTCGCCATGCTAGTATTTCGCCCCAACTAAAGGGCAACGGAGCAACTAATCCGCTGGCTAACATTCCAGCGTCTGGTTCGTAAGGTTGTGTATTACTTCAAAGTCGAGCTACGCTTACAAAACTCAGCCGTAATGAAGCCACTGATGCCTACTTGGTCGGTTTGTGGGAGTGGGCGTAAATTACAATAAAAGCAACGGTTCTTTTCAGGACCAATCAATTGTGTTCTAGTGAGAGTTAAACTGAAACTTTTATTTTAAGGTGTGTAGCAAATTTTCAACAAGCAACATAATACGTTGGGTGGAAAGAAGTAGCTTGCACACGGAACAAAAATTTAAATTATCCTCTCGCTCGTTTCGTGCACTGCTTTTCCATTCCTTTCTACTGTTATTATCAGTATTACCAAAACGAATGTGTTGTTGCATGTGTTTAAGAGAAACGTTGAAGTCGCATGCTTCTATTCAAGCTTTTTGGCAGCTCCCGTGAACTAACTGCATTAAATGATTTTTTGTGCAGCTCCGTGCTAGTAGCAAACAAAATGGCCCTACCAGTGTCTGATTCGTGAGATTGTGCAGGATTTCAAAGTCGAGCTAAGCTTATAAACTTCAGCCGTAATGGTACCCGAAGAAGCCAGTCTTGTCGTTTTGTTCGAGGCTACAAAACAGTTCGCCAGGCACGTAACTATCATGCCAAAAATATCCAACGATCCAGCGCATCACCATCAACACCAACGCCGATACCAAAGGTTCTTTTCAGAACCACCATTATTACCATAGAGAATTATTTGAAAATTTCCCATTCAAACGTGATTCTGTTGAATATTATTAGATTTAAATTAACGTCTCGAATTGAAATAACGACGCTCCGGTTATGTGACAGACATTACCCACCCATCTTTGACCACGACACCCCATTTCAATATTTCTGAATGAACAGAAGGTCGAGTTTGGAAAGTTTGTAACTTTCATTGTACTTAACCAAATTACACAATGTTCGCACTAATGATTTAGAAATATGATCAGGAATCTTCTGTTAGATTTGTATGTATGTATAATTTACATGAATAAAGAAAAATTGATTTTCAGGAATCAATTATTATCTGTTCTTCCATTGGCCAGTACTACGCGACTTCCTCATGCTAACAATTAATTTCATCGTTAGCCATCTCCCTCACCAAGGCCAACAACGCCAACAAAACCGGTCCTTTTCAGGACCACCATCATTTTTGTAAAGAATAATTTGAAATATTCCTCGCCCAAATCACCTTTTGTCCGAAAATTCCAATGAGTATCAACATATTTGAAGAACGTGTTCCTTATGTATTCTACATCTCTCCGGTTATGTCGCAGACATTACCCACCCATCTTTTTTTTTGTTATTAGTACATGTTATACATACTTCAAATTTTAATACACCATAGAGGAACATATTTGCAACAAATTGGCCTAAAAATCAAATCATTCTGTTAAGTATGATAAAAGTTATTAACGTTCAAAATCTGACGCGGCGCCGCAGCCGATATTTTGAAACGGGACCCCTATATTGAAACCTTAAATGTATTCTACATTAAAAGCACGCTCATCCTATCGATACCATTTTTGAAGATCGAACAGAAGATCTCTATAATTACGAATATGATTATTACGACGATTCATATCCATATTATGATATGCAATCACCGGCAGAACCGGAACCTAAATTAGATACGCAAGAACAAGAACCGCAGCAGAATTAATTACGTTACTAAATTTCTGTTACATAAGTTCCATTCATTTTTCTACGGAATCATAGGGACAGAAATACTGAATGACTTAAATGCAAATATTGATTTTCCTAATAGGACTTTGACCTTGTATTCTGATAATCAGAAACTTGTCATTCCTCTCTGCGAATATTCTCAGACAAACTGTGCTTCCAATGGCGTTTTTCGAACAGCTCATCTTACTGAAGTGGAGCAGAATCAACTAAGAGTTGTCCTCGACAGCTCAAAAGAAGTTTTTCATGAAGCGAATGCAAAATTAACATGCTCAACAAACGTTGAGTGCACGATCAATACCACCGATGATATTCCAGTTCATCAGAAGGTATATCCTTACCCTGCTGCCTATGCAGACGAGGTAAAAAAGCAAATCAGCAAACTCCTGGAAGATGGTATTATTCGACCATCTCGTTCAGCGTGGACGGCACCAGTATGGGTTGTACCAAAGAAACCCGATGCCTCAGGAAAGAAAAAATTCCGAATGGTGATAGATTATCGGAAGGTGAACGAGAAGACAATTCCCGATAAATATCCAATGCCCGAGATTGGGTATGTTTTAGATCAGCTAAAGGGTCAAAAATACTTCACCACCCTTGATTTAGCGTCTGGATTTCACCAGATTAAAATGAGGGAGAAAGATATCGGCTTTCGCCATCAACAACGGGAAATATGAGTTCACTCGAATGCCGTTCGGCTTGAAGAACGCTCCTGCGATCTTCCAGCGGGCAATTGACGACGTGCTAAGAGATCACATAGGGAAAATATGCTATGTGTACATCGATGACGTCATCGTGTTTGGAAAGACCCTGAACGAACATTTGAAAAATCTTAAAATAATTCTAGAAACACTAAATAATGCAAATCTCAAGATTCAGTTGGACAAATGCGAGTTTTTGCATTCTGAAATAGAATTTTTAGGATTTATTATCGGTGCTGAAGGAATCAAACCTAACACTAAAAAAATTGAAGTTATCAATAGGTACCCAGAGCCTAAGAATCTCAAAGAGCTTCGTTCCTTCCTTGGAATGATGAGTTATTATCGAAGATTTGTAAAAGACTTTGCGAAAATCGCAAAACCTCTTACAAACCTTCTTCGGGGGGAAAGAAATCCCTCATCAAATAGAAAAATTTCGCTCTCGAGTGATGAAAAACGATGCTTCGACAAGTTGAAGAACGTAATAAAATCGTCTGACGTTCTCATTTACCCAGATTATGGGAAACCTTTTATTCTCACAACGGACGCATCTGATTTCGCTATAGGTGCTGTCCTATCCCAAGGTGTCATCGGCAAAGACAAACCGATTCACTTTGCTTCCAGAACTTTGTCTTCAACGGAAGAAAAATACTCTGTGCCAGAGAAGGAAATGTTAGCGATCTTCTGGTCTTTGCAAGTATTTAGAAACTATTTATACGGGGCGAAGTTTAAAATTCTAACTGATCACCAACCGTTAACGTTTGCTTTATCTCCAAAAAATACAAATGCAAAACTCAAAAGATGGAAGGCATATTTAGAGGAGCATGATTATGAAATAGTGTATAAGGCAGGAAAAGCAAACGTGGTGGCAGACGCCTTAAGCAGAATTGTATGCTCCCTATCAGCAACCTAACATTCAGCCGAAAATAGCGACGACTTTTATATACCTTCGACTGAATCGCCAATCAACGTATTTCGTCATCAAGTGGTAATAAAGAAAGGACCTGATAAACCAATAACAGAAACCCCATTTTCAGGATACACAAGAATTACAATTTATATAAATGAAATTAACGATGATTCATTATTACAGGTATTAAAAAAACTAACTATTCTAAAGTAAATGGTCTGTTAACAGATGAGAACACAATGGGAAAAATGCAAAAGGTCTATAAAAGACATTTCGGACAACAAAATCTGTTAACGATTCGTTTCACTCAGAATATGCTTGAAGACAACAGAGGAAGATGACCAATGGAATATCATCCGCACTGAGCACTATAGAGCCCACAGAGGTGCACAGGAAAATAAGCAGCAAATATTTCGAAATTATTTCTTTCCAAAATTAGCTTAAAAGGTAGGAGATTTTATCACTAACTGTCAGATTTGTCATGAGTGCAAATATGATAGAAACCCGATAAAGTTTCCTATACAAGAAACACCAATTCCAAAGGCTCCATTTGAAATAGCGCACATCGACATTATGTTTTTAGAGAGTCTTCACTTTTTGACATATGTCGACAAATTTTCAAAATTCGCTCAAGTCACACAAATCGAATCAAGAGCAGCCGTCGACCTCATACCAGCAATAAAGGATATTCTCTTAAAGTACAAAGCACCAAACACACTTGTGATGGATGGTGAAAAATCCTTTATGACGGGAGAGATCGTTAATTTTTACAACATACACAAAATCAACCCATATGTAACCGCCACCGGACGGAGCGAAATGAACGGAACCGTTGAACGTTTCCGCTCAACGCTCCTAGAAATTTACCGAATAACAAAAACTGAAAATCCGAATCTCTCAACTCCAGACCTGTTCCAACTATCCGTACAGAAATATAATTCTTCTATTCACTCCTCCACAAATTTCACTCCTTTGGAAATAATTCTCCCCTCTCCTCGTACACCGGACATTATCGAAAAGACTTACAGAAACCTACTACGAACCCAGAAAAATGCGTTGGAACACCATAATAAAAAAAGAAACCTGTACCGATCGAAGAAAATCAAGACGCATACGAGACGACCCGACAAAGACTTAAACACAAGAAAAGGTTCAAAAAAATAAAAATTTCGAAAGTTAACAAAAGCACAATTACGACTGACGATAACCGACGAATCCACAAAGACGACCTGAAAATTAGGAAAATATAAAACGTGACTTCTACTTCTACGTTTCAGACTACTACTGCTATTATGTATTCAACCAGACCAACTCAAATCGAAACAAGATGTGACACTCGACTTACGGGACGTAGGACGCCAACCAGTCATGATCTTCGATCAAGGCGAGGCACGGATCAAACTTGACCACACATATTACATTCATCACTTCAATCTAACGACTATTAGAATGCAAGTAAAAAGCCTTAGAGATCAGTTTGAAAACTTTAGCAGAAATCAATTTTCCGACTTAATAATAGAAAAATTTAACGAAATAGATTTTGCATTAAAAAGCATAGACTCTATCAGACGTCATAAACGTTGGGATAGCTTAGGCACAGTTTGGAAATTTATAGCTGGCAGTCCAGATGCTTATGATTTGAGAATCATCAATTCTACCATAAATAATTGAATTATGAACAATAATGAGCAGATCAGGATTAACCGTGAGATAAACCTACAATTGAAGGAAGCAATGTTTGAAACGCAAAAGGCAATCAATCTGTTTAACACAAGATCAGCCGAAACTTATTCCACTAAGATTTTATTTCATTTAAACTACTTATCAAAGAAATTGAACCAGATAATTGATACAATCTTGTTAGCTAAATTAGGAATAGTAAACGAAAAAATTCTGAGCCAACGTGAAATTGATATTTTAATCAATGATTTAGCTAGGGAAAATATAACGGTTCATACTGCTTTGGAGGCAATGAATTATGCGACGACATCAGTGGCAACGAACAGTTTGGAAATTGCACTCATAATAAAAATGCCAAAACTCGACCCGAGAATATTCAACAAAATACGTCTATACCCAATCATTCACAAAAATAAGCAAATTCATATAGATCATCGATTTTATCTAACTCACAAAGACGAGATTTACTCCATAAACTCAGTCGAACCTACTATATTCGACGCAAACGAAATCAATTTGGACAATTCAACCTGCATACCGAAGCTATTGAAAGGAGAACAGGCAACTTGTAATTTTATTACCAACCCAGTTGAAGAAGAAGTTATTTTTCTAGACAACCAACACTTGTTCATAAACACTATGAAAAATTTCACCCTTTCATCAAATTGTGGCCTAACAAACAGAAACCTGACCGGAGCATTTATCGTTTTCTTCAGAAATTGTCAGTTATACATCAATAATATTTTATATAGCTCAAGAGTGAAAACCTTACCGGGAAACCCAATACCCCTAGACGGAATCGATGTGAATATGCATCAAGAGATTCTAAACATCAGCCTGGACCATTTACATAAACTCCATCTGGAAACGAGGAAGGAGCTGGATGTTATCCGGCTATCAACGAACAGTATAAAGTGGCCAACATTATCCATTTTCGGGGGAATTATGTCCCTACCTAGCTTAATCGGTATAGCATTTCTCCTTAGATTTCTTATCCATAGATCAGCTACCATAAACATACAACCTGTAGCCAGGACCACAACAGTCGAAGATCCAGTACCAGACATCCAACCTAACATTAGACGTTTGACAATCAGAGAAGTGATTCGTACGGAACCTCATCTCTCAGGAAGGACGAGTTAACGATGAAGCCACGCGACTCAGGTGCTGACGTCGAAGTTCCTCGAGACAACCGGCAAACATCGCAATCGCCAAGCTAGGCATTTTTGTTAGACGACGACAACGTGCGACCCAATCGATGGCAACGTGTGACCGGATGGATGGCACCACCGCGAGGATTGCAGAGTTAGCAGTATTGAACTGTAGTTAGGGCCAATTAATTGAAATACATTCATTCGATGTGGAACGGTAGAGTAGTGTAGTTGTATTTTTTAAAAAGAGTATCACAAACTCTTTTTGTTAACTCGCAGAAGGGTCATGTGTCAAAATGGATTTTTTTTAATTTTTCGAGTAAGTTGGTGCACAGAAGAGTCCCAGGTGCACAGTGCGGCAAAAAGGTGATCAAAATTGTTTTGACCATGAAGAAAACAAATTTTGAGCTATTGTGTAGTTAGTAATTTTTATCACGCAAAGACATATATTGAAAAAACTACTAAACCACTATTATTAGGCCATTCACAAATTATACTACACATTTAAGTGGTGTGGTGATTAACAGATTTTATTATAATTTTAATTTAAACTAGAAGATTTTGAATTTTAAAAAGGAGAATATACATATTTCCAATGTATATTTTTTTTCTAGTTGGGAAGCTTTTACCCCCTCCACCGTTTCTTCTCTCCACTATGTAACAAGATGCTTCATGCTTCCTTCTTTTATCCTCAAATATGTAGTGTAATTTATGAACGACCTCATAATAGAGTTTTTGTCGTTTTTGAATACAGTGAAGACCCGTTTTTAACAGCCCCTAGGTGAATTGACATTGACAAAATCGGCACATATTTTTTCTGGTTCTGAAGAGACGATGTCGAAACGCAAACACCAAGACTAATATATTTTTTTCCTTTCTTTTTAGTAAACCGCAGTGGTTAAAATAATCTTCTTTAGTCCCTCGACAAAGCCTCATAACCCGTTCTTATTATTTAGTAAAAATTTCCCTTAGGAGGTCTTACAGTACAGTAGTATTATTTTTGTATATTTTGCAGTATATATAGTGTTTGTTTTACAGATTCGTCTATACCTGCGGAAATTTGTGGCTTCCATACCAAAACATTGCCTTTTGGACACTAAATCATTCGATAACTTCTAAGTTGTAAGAGATACAAATAAACTAACATTACAAAAATTCTGTATTTTCTTATGTTGAACGAAATCTTGGAACATTTTGAAATTCTACAAAATTACCAGGAAAAGTATTTTGAAATAAGCAATCAAATCTTCACAAACGTATAATTAAATCGACAGATAGACACATAGTCCCTTCAGCGAAATTAATATTAAAGATATTCTCAACAACTTTGCCAAAAAAGTTTTTTTTATTTTCATTTAAATGACCAAACAAAAACTTGCTTCTCAGCTTTAGAGGGATTAATCACCTAACTAGTACTTTTTAAATGCAAAAAAATATAAATAAACTTTGCTGAAGACACTATAGCTAAAAAAATTTCGTGGTTCAAAGAACTTCTTTCACCTTTTTGCCATTTTGGAAACACTGTGCACTGGTGGATTCTCCTGTGAGTTGAAAATGTCCAAAACTATCGATTTTCAACTGCCAACAACCTGCCTTTCAATATAAAAAGTTTGCGAAAAGTTGAAAAAAATTCTATTTTGACGCACCGACGGTACATGCCCAAAACTATTGATTTTCACTTATTAATAACTTCTTCAATATAATAAACTTTCCCGAAAAGTTGAAAAAAATCCATTTTGACACATCGTCGAACCCCCTGTGTATTGAAAATATCCAAAACTATTGATTGTCAACTGCTAATAACATTCCCTTCAATATAAAACACTCCCGAAAAGTTGACAAAAAATTCCATTTTGACACATCGTCGAACCCCCCTGTGCATAGAAAATGTCCAATACTATTGATTTTCAACTGCCAACAACATGTCCTTTAATAGTTACTTATTTCTAAACAATTGAAAGTTAACCGTATCAACTTCAACTCCAATAAACGGGAAAGTAACGCAAAATGTATCGCGATAACCACCGATGAATTATCGACGATGACGATGAATCCGACGATACATTATCGTTAACGGAGTTTCCGATGACGTCATCGGACGTTATCGACGATGACGATTAATTAACAACCCTGATCCGCTTGTCCCGTCCCAGATGAAAACTAATTGTTTTGAACATTTTCAATGCACATGGGGGTCCGCCAATGCGGCAAGAAAAATTTTCAACATTTTGTGACTGAATTTCATATTGCAAGGCAAGTTGTTGGCAGTTGAAAGTCAATAGTTTTGGACATTTTTAATGCACATGGGGGTCCGCCAATGTGTCAAAATGGAAAATTTTGCAACTTTCTGGGAATGATTTTCATATTGAAAGACAAGTTGTTGGCAGTTATCAATAGTTTTGGACATGTTCAATGCACATGGGGGTCCGCCAATGTGTCAACGATTTTTTTTTCATTTTTATGGGAGTGAGTGTTATATTGAAAGGCAAGTTTTTGGCAGATGAAAATCAATAGTTTAGGGCATTTAGGGGGTCCGCCAATGTATCAAAACGAAAAAAAATCAATGTGTTTTATGTTTTATATTGAACGGCAGGTTGTTGGCAAATCTAAATCAATAGTTTTGAACATTCTCAATGCACATGAGGGTCCGTCGATGAATCAAAATGGAAATTTTTTCAACTTCATGTGTGAGTTTTATATTGTATGGTAAGTTGACAGATGAAAATCAATAGTTTTGGACACTTTCAATGCAAATGTGTCAAAATGGAAAATTTTTCAACTTTCTAGGAATGCTCTGAAAGATAAATTGTTGGCCGTTGTAAATCAATAGTTTTAGACATTATTAATGCACATCGGGGTCCGTCGATGAATCAAAATAAAAAATATTTCAACTTCATGGGAGCGAGTTTTATATTGAAGGGTAAGTTGTTGGCAGATGAAAATTAATGGGTTTAGTGCCGCATAGTGAGAGTATCCCAAACTAATCTGTCACTATCGGGCAGTCCTTGACATCTCGAGTTACTTTGCTGAAGACGTCATCCTTCTAAATTACCATCATTTAGAAACACTGAAATAAAAATATGTATGCTCACTAGTACCGCCTAGCGGGTGATATCGACTTTAATCATTACATTATCAAACAGCCTTTGTCGTCCTCACAAACTTTACAGAAAACATCATTTCCCTGAATTATTAAACTTTCGTGACAAAACATCTCCTAACATGAACTAGAAGTTGTATTTTCCCTAACGCCTAGTGGCTGAATTCTGAAATTATCTATTCGCCTTCGGGCAACACTCGACCCGCTGATGAATATTGCCGAAGACACCACACTCCTAAATTATCATGATCTCGAGATATAGAATTTGAAAAATAGTACATGCTCACTAGCGCCGCCTGGCGGATCTATTTCAATTTGATTTGCCCACAATCGCGTAGCCCTAGAACATTCCCGAAAATACCATCTTTCCAAGTTATTAGACTTTTGAGATGATTCATATTCTATAATGTACTTTAAGGTGGTACGCGTACTAGAGCCACATAGTGAGAGTATTCTAAATTAATCTATCACTAGTTTCTCGAGTAACTTTACTGAAGACAGTACCCCTCTAAACATTCTCGTAATTGAGATAAAAAATGATTTGTCATGATGTCAATGACAAAGTTATAGAAAATTCTACTGCAAGAAAACTTGTTAAACATGCAAACTCTTTAAAATGGAATGGTGTTAAGATAAAGCGCGTTGTTTGTGGGAGGCATCAAAAAATCATTTTTTCATTATAACTTTTTTGTGAGATTTTTGCAATTCTTCATATGTTCTATGAAGTTGTTGAAATTAAGAAAATACAGATATTTGTCGAAGACGTTAACATTTTTTATTTCAAAACTAAAGAGTTATTCAATAAAGTGGGTTAAAAATACCTCCATTTTGAACTTCAATTACTAAGAGATGTGGAAATATGTGGAAGACACTTCGATTCTACGAGAAAGACAGTGACAAGTACATAAAAACATGCTACCCACAACGGGCATCCACTGGCCTGTATACAAAAAATACTTTCCGGCAATCTATGTTTTGCATTTTGTAACAAAATAAGTGCGACTTTTTCAGCATAACCTTTTTGACGATTTTTTTTCCATGTGTCGAATATTCTAAAAAATCATTGAGAGTAATAAATACACACATAAATCGTGAACTTTGAATTTCTATTATCTGAAACTTACGAATTATTTATAATTTAACAGGATTTTGAAAGTGAACACTAGAGACGTTTAAAAAGGTTTACTGTATTTGAATGAGTAGAAACCATAGCAAAGAGTATTAGATATAATTTTCACGAAACGACTACGTAGTCAGAGTTGCTATTTAGGATCCGACTTGTCAGAAAATCTTTAGAAAAATATTTTCACCCATTTATTACATCTCTGTCAAATTTTAACCCTTAAAAAGGCAAGGGGTCTCAGAAGCTCGGCTAGTTACAGGTCTCTAGTTTCAATGAACTTGTAATTCGAAATACAAATGATCGAGCGTTTTCGGGCTTTCGATTCTCTTACTGGTAAAACGACAAAAAAAGCTCTTGGTTTAAATGGGTCTTAGAAGCGATGCTTTATAAAGTCACAATTTTCGCTTGCCTTTTTAAGGATTATTTTCAAATATTTAATAATTCAATGCGTGCTGCTTGCAAAAGAATTATTGACAATTCCGGCCACGTAATCGTTTCATAAGAACTGCATATAGGGTAGACGAGCCCTTATGCATCTCATTAGTCGGGTTGTCACACTATTTCGTTGATACCACGACTTAGAGTGACTGGATTGCGCTTAAATAAGTATCATCATCTTTGCTTCGTTCCTAAGAAGCAGTACAGTTAGAACTTTTGCTTGGAAAATGTAAAATGCTCGTCATTGAGCGAAGCGAAAAGTCGAGTACAACGTGCCTTTACCATTTGAGCTAATGCGTTGTTTGTTACAAAATGCAAAACATACATTGCCGTAAAGTATTTTTTGTATACAGGCCGGTGGATGCCCGTTGTGAGTAGTATGTTTTTATGTAGTTGTCACTGTCTTTCTCATAGAATCGAAATGTCTTCCACATATTTCCACATCTCTTAGTAATTGACGCTCAAAATGACTTTTTTAACCCACTTTATTGAATAACTCTTCAGTTTTGAAATAAAAAATGCTGACGTCTTCGAAAAATATCTGTAATTTCTTAATTTCAACAACTTCATAGAACATATGAAGAATTGCAAAAATCTCAGAAAAAAAGTTATAATGAAAAAATGATTTTTTGGGTGCCTCCCACAAACAACGCGTTTTATCTCAACACCATTAGATTTTGGAGAGTTTGCATGTTCAACAAGTTTTCTCGCAGTAGAATTTTCTATAACGTTGTCATTGACATCATACCTCTGTCTCAAAAGTTAGTGGAAATAAATGTTCTATCTCACTTTTAGGTGGATTAATCACAATGCAGTATACATCAAAAGAAGGGGGCTTCCATTCTGAAAAAGTGTTCCTAACACACCAAATCGCTAACATCTACTCCTAGAGCACCATTAATTAAACGCACCTTTTGGTACCATTGCGACCACTGTGGATTGGTGTAGATAAGTTTCCTGTGGCTGGTTCAGGCCATGTTTTTTCGTAGGCGGTCGCTTGGTTACATAACTGGTACATTAAAACCGAACCGGGGTAGTTGACCAGCGCATTATGGGGTAACTCGGCCAAAAAGCTGGACAAAACTATTTTCTGCTGTTCTATGTATTATTTTGCATTTATAATTCAAGCAAAGTCTAAATAATTGGTGCTGAGCACATTCTTCATAAAAAAAATCCGCTTATCAGTGCGAAATTTGTTTTTCACTAATATTTTCTCAAAAGCCTAACCTAAATTAAACCATTATGATTGTCATACAATGTTGCATTTCGGCTTCGCCTCATCAGAAACCGACACTAACGTATTGTCGGAATAGATTAGCGCCGGCTTGACGCAAATCCCTTAAAACTAAAACACACTATGTGTTTCAATCAAACGACTGATCAAACGTGATGTCCCGTTCGAGCAGAAGTTCTGTTTATGCCGATGAGACACAAGTGAAGCCGAAACTTGTCTTGGCTTAGCAGGCCTAATCGAAAGCACTATGCTATATTTCACCCTAAGGAGGACAATTTGGTAAAAACCAAAATTTCTCACTAGGGTGAAAATTTGTTGGTAAAAACCAGTCTTTGTACAGGAGGGCACAAATCCTTATTTCATACTATGTTGCGTTTCGGCTTCGCCTCATCAGAAACCGACACTAACGTATTGTCGGAATAGATTAGCGCCGGCTTGACGCAAATCCCTTAAAACTAAAACACACTATGTGTTTCAATCAAACGACTGATCAAACGTGATGTCCCGTTCGAGCAGAAGTTCTGTTTATGCCGATGAGACACAAGTGAAGCCGAAACTTGTCTTGGCTTAGCAGGCCTATGCGAAAGCACTATGCTATATTTCACCCTAAGGAGGAAAATTTGGTAAAAACCAAAATTTCTCACTAGGGTGAAAATTTGTTGGTAAAAACCAGTCTTTGTACAGGAGGGCACAAATCCTTATTTCATACTATGTTGCGTTTCGGCTTCGCCTCATCAGAAACCGACACTAACGTATTGTCGGAATAGATTAGCACCGGCTTGACGCAAATCCCTTAAAACTAAAACACACTATGTGTTTCAATCAAACGACTGATCAAACGTGATGTCCCGTTCGAGCAGAAGTTCTGTTTATGCCGATGAGATACAAGTGAAGCCGAAACTTGTCTTGGCTTAGCAGGCCTATGCGAAAGCACTATGCTATATTTCACCCTAAGGAGGAAAATTTGGTAAAAACCAAAATTTCTCACTAGGGTGAAAATTTGTTGGTAAAAACCAGTCTTTGTACAGGAGGGCACAAATCCTTGTTTCATACTATGTTGCGTTTCGGCTTCGCCTCATCAGAAACCGACACTAACGTATTGTCGGAATAGATTAGCGCCGGCTTGACGCAAATCCCTTAAAACTAAAACACACTATGTGTTTCAATCAAACGACTGATCAAACGTGATGTCCCGTTCGAGCAGAAGTTCTGTTTATGCCGATGAGACACAAGTGAAGCCGAAACTTGTCTTGGCTTAGCAGGCCTACGCGAAAGCACTATGCTATATTTCACCCTAAGGAGGAAAATTTGGTAAAAAAAGATGGGTGGGTAATGTCTGCGACATAACCGGAGAGATGTAGAATACATAAGGAACACGTTCTTCAAATATGTTGATACTCATTGGAATTTTCGGACAAAAGGTGATTTGGGCGAGGAATATTTCAAATTATTCTTTACAAAAATGATGGTGGTCCTGAAAAGGACCGGTTTTGTTGGCGTTGTTGGCCTTGGTGAGGGAGATGGCTAACGATGAAATTAATTGTTAGCATGAGGAAGTCGCGTAGTACTGGCCAATGGAAGAACAGATAATAATTGATTCCTGAAAATCAATTTTTCTTTATTCATGTAAATTATACATACATACAAATCTAACAGAAGATTCCTGATCATATTTCTAAATCATTAGTGCGAACATTGTGTAATTTGGTTAAGTACAATGAAAGTTACAAACTTTCCAAACTCGACCTTCTGTTCATTCAGAAATATTGAAATGGGGTGTCGTGGTCAAAGATGGGTGGGTAATGTCTGTCACATAACCGGAGCGTCGTTATTTCAATTCGAGACGTTAATTTAAATCTAATAATATTCAACAGAATCACGTTTGAATGGGAAATTTTCAAATAATTCTCTATGGTAATAATGGTGGTTCTGAAAAGAACCTTTGGTATCGGCGTTGGTGTTGATGGTGATGCGCTGGATCGTTGGATATTTTTGGCATGATAGTTACGTGCCTGGCGAACTGTTTTGTAGCCTCGAACAAAACGACAAGACTGGCTTCTTCGGGTACCATTACGGCTGAAGTTTATAAGCTTAGCTCGACTTTGAAATCCTGCACAATCTCACGAATCAGACACTGGTAGGGCCATTTTGTTTGCTACTAGCACGGAGCTGCACAAAAAATCATTTAATGCAGTTAGTTCACGGGGGCTGCCAAAAAGCTTGAATAGAAGCATGCGACTTCAACGTTTCTCTTAAACACATGCAACAACACGTTCGTTTTGGTAATACTGATAATAACAGTAGAAAGGAATGGAAAAGCAGTGCACGAAACGAGCGAGAGGATAATTTAAATTTTTGTTCCGTGTGCAAGCTACTTCTTTCCACCCAACGTATTATGTTGCTTGTTGAAAATTTGCTACACACCTTAAAATAAAAGTTTCAGTTTAACTCTCACTAGAACACAATTGATTGGTCCTGAAAAGAACCGTTGCTTTTATTGTAATTTACGCCCACTCCCACAAACCGACCAAGTAGGCATCAGTGGCTTCATTACGGCTGAGTTTTGTAAGCGTAGCTCGACTTTGAAGTAATACACAACCTTACGAACCAGACGCTGGAATGTTAGCCAGCGGATTAGTTGCTCCGTTGCCCTTTAGTTGGGGCGAAATACTAGCATGGCGACAGTTCCTGATCGGTAGTTGGTTGCGATGGGCCACCAGTAGCTGGGGCACTTTTGCGGACCGTCATCATCGCCAACTGCTTTCCTCCGGTGGACTGGCTGCTTGCTAGTGCTTGAACGAATACGAATGATGAGAAAAACCGACCGACCAATATTCATATATGAAAACACAAGAAAGCACTACTATCGCTCTCCCGCTCGTTTTCGTGCCATTCCTGTGCCTTTCCTTTCCGTTCGGCTACCAATACTAGCATAACCAAAACGAATATTCTGTCTTTCCATCGCCTTCAATCTAGTGGCCAGTGCTAGCAAACTTGCATGTTCAGTTTTTCAATAACAACATTCCAACAATATTTTCAAAGAATGTTGCAGATTTGAAAAGAAGGAAGGAGAAGATTTTCACAAATTTAAATTCTTTTGTTTTATTTGTTAGCGCTGATAAAGGCTATTTAGTTTGCTACTAGCAAGGAGCTGCACAAACAAATCGATTTATGCAGTTAATCAACGGAGGCTGCCAAAAAGTTCGAATAAAAGCATGCGGCTAGTGTACTTTGCATGTTCTATATTTTATCAATACTAGAGAGGATCAATAAAATAATTCAAATTGTTATAGCGACATGGAATTGTGGCAACACTGGCCATGAGATGGTGGGGGAACACGCACATTCGTTTTAGTTATGATGGTAGTAGCAGCAGAAAGGAATGGAAAAGCAGTGCACGAAAACGAGCGAGAGAAGATAATTTAAATTCTATTTCTTTCTTTCCACACATCGTATTTCTTATATTGCTTTCTGAAAATTATTTGTTATACACCATAAAATGTAAATTTCAGTTTAACTCTTATTAGAACACAATTAATTGGTCCTGTAAAGAACCGTTTATTGTTTTATTGCGGGAGCATAATTCAGACGCACTCCCCGCGGACACGGTGAGCTAGAAAGCACTATTTTGCATTCTCGAACAAACCGACCAAGTAGGCATCGTTGGCTTCTCGGGGCATCATTACGACTGAGCTTTGTAAGCGTAGCTCGACTTTGCAGTCCTGCACAATCTCACGACCCAGACGCTGGAACGATAGCCTACTCTGTTGCCCTTTAGTTGGGGCGAAATTCTTGCAGGGCGACAGTTCCGATGAGTCACCAGTAGCTGGGGCACTTTTTCCGTCCGTCGCTATTGCCAACTGCTTTCCTTCGGTGGACTGGCTGCTTGCTAGTGCTTGAACGAATACGAATGAAGAGAAAAACCGAACGACCAATATTCATATACGAGAAAGCACTACTATCGCTCTCTCGCGCGTTTTCGTGCCATTCCTGCGCCTTTCCTTTCCGTTCGGCTACCAATACTAGCATAACCAAAACGAATATTCTGTCTTTCCATCGCCTTCAATCTAGTGGCCAATGCTAGCAAACTTGCATGTTCAGTTTTTCAATAACAACATTCAAACAATATTTTCAAAGAATGTTGCAGATTTGAAAAGAAGGAAGGAAAAGATTTTCACAAATTTAAATTCTTTCGTGTTATTTGTTAGCGCTGATAAAGGCTATTTAGTTTGCTACTAGCAAGGAGCTGCACAAACAAATCGATTTATGCAGTTAATCAACGGAGGCTGCCAAAAAGTTCGAATAAAAGCATGCGACTAGTGTACTTTGCACGTTCTATATTTTATCAATACTAGAGAGGATCAATAAAATAATTCAAATTGTAATAGCGACATGCAATTGTGGCAACACTGGTCATGAGATGGTGGGGGAACACGCACATTCGTTTTAGTTATGATGGTAGTAGCAGCAGAAAGGAATGGAAAAGCAGTGCACGAAAACGAGCGAGAGAAGATAATTTAAATTCTCTTTCTTTCTTTCCACACATCGTATTTCTTATATTGCTTTCTGAAAATTATTTGTTATACACCATAAAATGTAAATTTCAGTTTAACTCTTATTAGAACACAATTAATTGGTCCTGTAAAGAACCGTTTATTGTTTTATTGCGCGAGCATAATTCAGACGCACTCCCCGCGGACACGGTGAGCTAGAAAGCACTATTTTGCATTCTCGAACAAACCGACCAAGTAGGCATCGTTGGCTTCTCGGGGCATCATTACGACTGAGCTTTGTAAGCGTAGCTCGACTTTGCAGTCCTGCACAATCTCACGACCCAGACGCTGGAACGATAGCCTACTCTGTTGCCCTTTAGTTGGGGCGAAATTCTTGCAGGGCGACAGTTCCTGATCGGGTTGCGATGAGTCACCAGTAGCTGGGGCACTTTTTCCGCCGTCGTCATCGCCGACTGCTTTTCTTCGGTGGACTGGCTGCTTGCTAGTGCTTGAACGAATACGAATGATGAGAAAAACCGACCGACAGATATTTATATAATCGCGCTAATATGCACTACTATCGCTTTCTCGCTCGTTCTCGTGCCGTGCATGAGCCTTTCCTTTCCGTCCGGCTTCTAATGGCCTAACCAAAGGAATATGCCGTCTTTCCCCCACCAAGTGCTCTCGTCAAGCAACCCAATGCGAATAACCATACGAACAAACATGTAATGGACCTATATATAAACTTTTCATTATTTTATTGTTCGGTTGGTCTACCATAACGACGGCTCTGTGCGGGATGGGCTGAAAATTTTCACTTTTCCGAGTCGTTTTCGAAAGATTTTTCAAAACACATTTTTTTTGTTATTAGTACATGTTATACATACTTCAAATTTTAATACAGCATAGAGGAACATATTTGCAACAAATTGGTCTAAAAATCAAATCATTCTGTTAAGTATGATAAAAGTTATTAACGTTCAAAATCTGACGCGGCGCCGCAGCCGATATTTTGAAACGGGACCCCTATATTGAAACCTTAAATGTATTCTACATTAAAACCAAAATTTCTCACTAGGGTGAAAATTTGTTGGTAAAAACCAGTCTTTGTACAGGAGGGCACAAATCCTTATTTCATACTATGTTGCGTTTCGGCTTCGCCTCATCAGAAACCGACACTAACGTATTGTCGGAATAGATTAGCGCCGGCTTGACGCAAATCCCTTAAAACTAAAACACACTATGTGTTTCAATCAAACGACTGATCAAACGTGATGTCCCGTTCGAGCAGAAGTTCTGTTTATGCCGATGAGACACAAGTGAAGCCGAAACTTGTCTTGGCTTAGCAGGCCTATGCGAAAGCACTATGCTATATTTCACCCTAAGGAGGAAAATTTGGTAAAAACCAAAATTTCTCACTAGGATGAAAATTTGTTGGTAAAAACCAGTCTTTGTACAGGAGGGCACAAATCCTTATTTCATACTATGTTGCGTTTCGGCTTCGCCTCATCAGAAACCGACACTAACGTATTGTCGGAATAGATTAGCGCCGGCTTGACGCAAATCCCTTAAAACTAAAAC
The DNA here is from genome assembly GCF_030247195.1 of Topomyia yanbarensis. Taxonomy (NCBI): domain Eukaryota; kingdom Metazoa; phylum Arthropoda; class Insecta; order Diptera; family Culicidae; genus Topomyia; species Topomyia yanbarensis. The sequence goes on along the minus strand of NC_080671.1, from coordinate 290,881,092 downwards.
ACACTATGTGTTTCAATCAAACGACTGATCAAACGTGATGTCCCGTTCGAGCAGAAGTTCTGTTTATGCCGATGAGACACAAGTGAAGCCGAAACTTGTCTTGGCTTAGCAGGCCTAATCGAAAGCACTATGCTATATTTCACCCTAAGGAGGACAATTTGGTAAAAACCAAAATTTCTCACTAGGGTGAAAATTTGTTGGTAAAAACCAGTCTTTGTACAGGAGGGCACAAATCCTTATTTCATACTATGTTGCGTTTCGGCTTCGCCTCATCAGAAACCGACACTAACGTATTGTCGGAATAGATTAGCGCCGGCTTGACGCAAATCCCTTAAAACTAAAACACACTATGTGTTTCAATCAAACGACTGATCAAACGTGATGTCCCGTTCGAGCAGAAGTTCTGTTTATGCCGATGAGACACAAGTGAAGCCGAAACTTGTCTTGGCTTAGCAGGCCTATGCGAAAGCACTATGCTATATTTCACCCTAAGGAGGAAAATTTGGTAAAAACCAAAATTTCTCACTAGGGTGAAAATTTGTTGGTAAAAACCAGTCTTTGTACAGGAGGGCACAAATCCTTATTTCATACTATGTTGCGTTTCGGCTTCGCCTCATCAGAAACCGACACTAACGTATTGTCGGAATAGATTAGCACCGGCTTGACGCAAATCCCTTAAAACTAAAACACACTATGTGTTTCAATCAAACGACTGATCAAACGTGATGTCCCGTTCGAGCAGAAGTTCTGTTTATGCCGATGAGATACAAGTGAAGCCGAAACTTGTCTTGGCTTAGCAGGCCTATGCGAAAGCACTATGCTATATTTCACCCTAAGGAGGAAAATTTGGTAAAAACCAAAATTTCTCACTAGGGTGAAAATTTGTTGGTAAAAACCAGTCTTTGTACAGGAGGGCACAAATCCTTGTTTCATACTATGTTGCGTTTCGGCTTCGCCTCATCAGAAACCGACACTAACGTATTGTCGGAATAGATTAGCGCCGGCTTGACGCAAATCCCTTAAAACTAAAACACACTATGTGTTTCAATCAAACGACTGATCAAACGTGATGTCCCGTTCGAGCAGAAGTTCTGTTTATGCCGATGAGACACAAGTGAAGCCGAAACTTGTCTTGGCTTAGCAGGCCTACGCGAAAGCACTATGCTATATTTCACCCTAAGGAGGAAAATTTGGTAAAAAAAGATGGGTGGGTAATGTCTGCGACATAACCGGAGAGATGTAGAATACATAAGGAACACGTTCTTCAAATATGTTGATACTCATTGGAATTTTCGGACAAAAGGTGATTTGGGCGAGGAATATTTCAAATTATTCTTTACAAAAATGATGGTGGTCCTGAAAAGGACCGGTTTTGTTGGCGTTGTTGGCCTTGGTGAGGGAGATGGCTAACGATGAAATTAATTGTTAGCATGAGGAAGTCGCGTAGTACTGGCCAATGGAAGAACAGATAATAATTGATTCCTGAAAATCAATTTTTCTTTATTCATGTAAATTATACATACATACAAATCTAACAGAAGATTCCTGATCATATTTCTAAATCATTAGTGCGAACATTGTGTAATTTGGTTAAGTACAATGAAAGTTACAAACTTTCCAAACTCGACCTTCTGTTCATTCAGAAATATTGAAATGGGGTGTCGTGGTCAAAGATGGGTGGGTAATGTCTGTCACATAACCGGAGCGTCGTTATTTCAATTCGAGACGTTAATTTAAATCTAATAATATTCAACAGAATCACGTTTGAATGGGAAATTTTCAAATAATTCTCTATGGTAATAATGGTGGTTCTGAAAAGAACCTTTGGTATCGGCGTTGGTGTTGATGGTGATGCGCTGGATCGTTGGATATTTTTGGCATGATAGTTACGTGCCTGGCGAACTGTTTTGTAGCCTCGAACAAAACGACAAGACTGGCTTCTTCGGGTACCATTACGGCTGAAGTTTATAAGCTTAGCTCGACTTTGAAATCCTGCACAATCTCACGAATCAGACACTGGTAGGGCCATTTTGTTTGCTACTAGCACGGAGCTGCACAAAAAATCATTTAATGCAGTTAGTTCACGGGGGCTGCCAAAAAGCTTGAATAGAAGCATGCGACTTCAACGTTTCTCTTAAACACATGCAACAACACGTTCGTTTTGGTAATACTGATAATAACAGTAGAAAGGAATGGAAAAGCAGTGCACGAAACGAGCGAGAGGATAATTTAAATTTTTGTTCCGTGTGCAAGCTACTTCTTTCCACCCAACGTATTATGTTGCTTGTTGAAAATTTGCTACACACCTTAAAATAAAAGTTTCAGTTTAACTCTCACTAGAACACAATTGATTGGTCCTGAAAAGAACCGTTGCTTTTATTGTAATTTACGCCCACTCCCACAAACCGACCAAGTAGGCATCAGTGGCTTCATTACGGCTGAGTTTTGTAAGCGTAGCTCGACTTTGAAGTAATACACAACCTTACGAACCAGACGCTGGAATGTTAGCCAGCGGATTAGTTGCTCCGTTGCCCTTTAGTTGGGGCGAAATACTAGCATGGCGACAGTTCCTGATCGGTAGTTGGTTGCGATGGGCCACCAGTAGCTGGGGCACTTTTGCGGACCGTCATCATCGCCAACTGCTTTCCTCCGGTGGACTGGCTGCTTGCTAGTGCTTGAACGAATACGAATGATGAGAAAAACCGACCGACCAATATTCATATATGAAAACACAAGAAAGCACTACTATCGCTCTCCCGCTCGTTTTCGTGCCATTCCTGTGCCTTTCCTTTCCGTTCGGCTACCAATACTAGCATAACCAAAACGAATATTCTGTCTTTCCATCGCCTTCAATCTAGTGGCCAGTGCTAGCAAACTTGCATGTTCAGTTTTTCAATAACAACATTCCAACAATATTTTCAAAGAATGTTGCAGATTTGAAAAGAAGGAAGGAGAAGATTTTCACAAATTTAAATTCTTTTGTTTTATTTGTTAGCGCTGATAAAGGCTATTTAGTTTGCTACTAGCAAGGAGCTGCACAAACAAATCGATTTATGCAGTTAATCAACGGAGGCTGCCAAAAAGTTCGAATAAAAGCATGCGGCTAGTGTACTTTGCATGTTCTATATTTTATCAATACTAGAGAGGATCAATAAAATAATTCAAATTGTTATAGCGACATGGAATTGTGGCAACACTGGCCATGAGATGGTGGGGGAACACGCACATTCGTTTTAGTTATGATGGTAGTAGCAGCAGAAAGGAATGGAAAAGCAGTGCACGAAAACGAGCGAGAGAAGATAATTTAAATTCTATTTCTTTCTTTCCACACATCGTATTTCTTATATTGCTTTCTGAAAATTATTTGTTATACACCATAAAATGTAAATTTCAGTTTAACTCTTATTAGAACACAATTAATTGGTCCTGTAAAGAACCGTTTATTGTTTTATTGCGGGAGCATAATTCAGACGCACTCCCCGCGGACACGGTGAGCTAGAAAGCACTATTTTGCATTCTCGAACAAACCGACCAAGTAGGCATCGTTGGCTTCTCGGGGCATCATTACGACTGAGCTTTGTAAGCGTAGCTCGACTTTGCAGTCCTGCACAATCTCACGACCCAGACGCTGGAACGATAGCCTACTCTGTTGCCCTTTAGTTGGGGCGAAATTCTTGCAGGGCGACAGTTCCGATGAGTCACCAGTAGCTGGGGCACTTTTTCCGTCCGTCGCTATTGCCAACTGCTTTCCTTCGGTGGACTGGCTGCTTGCTAGTGCTTGAACGAATACGAATGAAGAGAAAAACCGAACGACCAATATTCATATACGAGAAAGCACTACTATCGCTCTCTCGCGCGTTTTCGTGCCATTCCTGCGCCTTTCCTTTCCGTTCGGCTACCAATACTAGCATAACCAAAACGAATATTCTGTCTTTCCATCGCCTTCAATCTAGTGGCCAATGCTAGCAAACTTGCATGTTCAGTTTTTCAATAACAACATTCAAACAATATTTTCAAAGAATGTTGCAGATTTGAAAAGAAGGAAGGAAAAGATTTTCACAAATTTAAATTCTTTCGTGTTATTTGTTAGCGCTGATAAAGGCTATTTAGTTTGCTACTAGCAAGGAGCTGCACAAACAAATCGATTTATGCAGTTAATCAACGGAGGCTGCCAAAAAGTTCGAATAAAAGCATGCGACTAGTGTACTTTGCACGTTCTATATTTTATCAATACTAGAGAGGATCAATAAAATAATTCAAATTGTAATAGCGACATGCAATTGTGGCAACACTGGTCATGAGATGGTGGGGGAACACGCACATTCGTTTTAGTTATGATGGTAGTAGCAGCAGAAAGGAATGGAAAAGCAGTGCACGAAAACGAGCGAGAGAAGATAATTTAAATTCTCTTTCTTTCTTTCCACACATCGTATTTCTTATATTGCTTTCTGAAAATTATTTGTTATACACCATAAAATGTAAATTTCAGTTTAACTCTTATTAGAACACAATTAATTGGTCCTGTAAAGAACCGTTTATTGTTTTATTGCGCGAGCATAATTCAGACGCACTCCCCGCGGACACGGTGAGCTAGAAAGCACTATTTTGCATTCTCGAACAAACCGACCAAGTAGGCATCGTTGGCTTCTCGGGGCATCATTACGACTGAGCTTTGTAAGCGTAGCTCGACTTTGCAGTCCTGCACAATCTCACGACCCAGACGCTGGAACGATAGCCTACTCTGTTGCCCTTTAGTTGGGGCGAAATTCTTGCAGGGCGACAGTTCCTGATCGGGTTGCGATGAGTCACCAGTAGCTGGGGCACTTTTTCCGCCGTCGTCATCGCCGACTGCTTTTCTTCGGTGGACTGGCTGCTTGCTAGTGCTTGAACGAATACGAATGATGAGAAAAACCGACCGACAGATATTTATATAATCGCGCTAATATGCACTACTATCGCTTTCTCGCTCGTTCTCGTGCCGTGCATGAGCCTTTCCTTTCCGTCCGGCTTCTAATGGCCTAACCAAAGGAATATGCCGTCTTTCCCCCACCAAGTGCTCTCGTCAAGCAACCCAATGCGAATAACCATACGAACAAACATGTAATGGACCTATATATAAACTTTTCATTATTTTATTGTTCGGTTGGTCTACCATAACGACGGCTCTGTGCGGGATGGGCTGAAAATTTTCACTTTTCCGAGTCGTTTTCGAAAGATTTTTCAAAACACATTTTTTTTGTTATTAGTACATGTTATACATACTTCAAATTTTAATACAGCATAGAGGAACATATTTGCAACAAATTGGTCTAAAAATCAAATCATTCTGTTAAGTATGATAAAAGTTATTAACGTTCAAAATCTGACGCGGCGCCGCAGCCGATATTTTGAAACGGGACCCCTATATTGAAACCTTAAATGTATTCTACATTAAAACCAAAATTTCTCACTAGGGTGAAAATTTGTTGGTAAAAACCAGTCTTTGTACAGGAGGGCACAAATCCTTATTTCATACTATGTTGCGTTTCGGCTTCGCCTCATCAGAAACCGACACTAACGTATTGTCGGAATAGATTAGCGCCGGCTTGACGCAAATCCCTTAAAACTAAAACACACTATGTGTTTCAATCAAACGACTGATCAAACGTGATGTCCCGTTCGAGCAGAAGTTCTGTTTATGCCGATGAGACACAAGTGAAGCCGAAACTTGTCTTGGCTTAGCAGGCCTATGCGAAAGCACTATGCTATATTTCACCCTAAGGAGGAAAATTTGGTAAAAACCAAAATTTCTCACTAGGATGAAAATTTGTTGGTAAAAACCAGTCTTTGTACAGGAGGGCACAAATCCTTATTTCATACTATGTTGCGTTTCGGCTTCGCCTCATCAGAAACCGACACTAACGTATTGTCGGAATAGATTAGCGCCGGCTTGACGCAAATCCCTTAAAACTAAAACACACTATGTGTTTCAATCAAACGACTGATCAAACGTGATGTCCCTTTCGAGCAGAAGTTCTGTTTATGCCGATGAGACACAAGTGAAGCCGAAACTTGTCTTGGCTTAGCAGGCCTATGCGAAAGCACTATGCTATATTTCACCCTAAGGAGGAAAATTTGCTGTGATTTTTATGCATTTTCTAGCATATACTTCTAATAAGCATTCAATGGAATAGATCGAATATGTCCAATGCATAAAATTTACAGCAGAAGAAACGAAAGGCAGATAGAAAAGTATGCTATCGATGCATAAATAAATTTCTGCGTGTTGAAGACACATCTCACGACGAAAAAGCATTCTAATCAATCATTTTTAGCCTACCTGCGTTTAGCGTGTACTGTGAAATTAAATGTCAAAATGAAATCGATTGCAGGGATGCCAGGTGCACAGATTCTGTGTTACACAGTTTTTCAATGTGCTGCACAGACTTTTAAAACTGCACAGAATTCCACAGTTTTCTGTTATTATAGCGCATTTTCCACCAACCTGGACTCCGCACTTTCAAAGTGCGAGAAATGAGTTGACAGCAAACTGTTGTCGTGAGCACACGCGTTATAACGACAACAATAGTGGTTTTTCTATAACGAAATTTGCGGACTTAGTTCGGCATATTATAACAGTTTAAATCCGATATTCGGAACCAGCAACTGCCAATATGGCATCATCAATTGAAAAAACATTTGTCATCAACTTCAAAGTTGTACCGACTAAACTAAACCTGCATGCGATCGCAAAATTCATAACAAAAAATCTCGCTATTGAAGCGACTAAACTACAGCCCTTGCAAGTCAGCAACGGACGCGTCTTCGTGGGCACCGATTCCGCTCAAAAAGCACAGGACATAGTGCAAGAACACAACATGCAACACCAGCTAGAACACGACGGGAAAACCTACAGCATTCCACTTTCAATGGAAGATAGATCTATTGAGGTTAGAGTTCATGACCTCCGCCCGAGCACAACTAACAGACAGCTAGCATACCGGATGCGGGAGTACGGTGATATCATCTCAATCCGTGATAAAGTTTGGAAAGATTTCTTTCCTGGTGTTCCAAATGGAGTGAGGATTATGCGTATGAAACTATCAAAACCGATACCGTCATATGTGATGGTGGACACGACTATGACTCTCATAACCTACAAAGGTCAAGTCGCCACATGCAAACATTGCAACCGTAGAGTTCACTATGCACAAAAGTGCTCTGAGTATGCAAAATCATTGAAACCGAGCGTCAGCGGTCGTCTGACACTAACCGAAATCGTGAAAAACGGCGACAGTCGGTCGTCTCCGCAGCAGAATTTTCATCAGCCAAATAGCGCCAGCTCCGCAGGGTTAAAAAAGGTTATGCCTCACCACGGGTCAAACGTATCGCTGGCTGGAAGTGATAGCAATAACAAGAGACTATCAGCATTTCTCAAGCCACGAATGATCATCAAATCGTAAACGTTACGAGCCCCTTTGCTGGCTTCGCAGACGAAAGCAACGATTTAATTGCAGAGAAAAACAAAGCCAGCACAGTGAACACAAAAAGACCGGCATCACCTCTTGAAAATAAAAGAAATAACGAAAGAAGACCGTCCCGGCCTGACACAAAACTAGAGCCACATCTCACTCGATCGACTTCACGCCACAAACAATAAGTAGGGAAGCAAACCTCAACCAGCCCTATCATAGCAACGACAAAAAAACGAATGTGAAAACTTTTTCTTCTCCGGTAAGCACCTTGAACAGTACATGTTCAGCCGTAGCAAATCTCGATACTGCCGCTCTCAGCAAAATTTTACCTTCATCAGCTTGTGCCGCTGCTGATGTACCCGGCGAGCACCGTTTTCGTCAATACAACAATAATACGCCGCTGCAAGATCCTTCCGCCAGTGATACCTATAGTTGGGCCCGTCACTGCAAGAAAAAAGTATTATCTTCTTACCTGCTCCAGTCGCCAATGTAGTTCGCAATTACCCTCTAGAAGGAAAATTGACAAACTATTCGTCTCATCACCGTAGTAACAAAAAGAATCTGCAAGCAGAGCATCTGGCTGCCCCGGTAAGCATTTTGGACAGTATATGTCCCACCGAAGCAAACGTCGATACTGCCACCCTCAGCAAGTTTTCAACGTTTCTAGCTCCCCCCGACGCCGCTGAGCCCTGCCGCTATTCGTCGCGTCATCAAAATATAAACAAATTCAAAATGCAATATTGCATTGCAGCAGTTATACTCGTCAGCCATCGGCCCAGTTTGTGCAACATTGAAATGATTAAGCAAGCGCCCTTCGTCAGACAAATTTTGACTAGCTACTCGCCTCGACACTGCAGCAACGAACTGGATGTGCAAGCAGCGCCCTTTGCATTTCTGCTTCTATCGTTCCCAGCTTATATCGCCACCGCAACAACACCCATCAGCTGTCCATCCTGTCGGGGCAATCACTCGATGTCTCTGGAATTGTCCGACTGCTGTGATGGAACTTCACATAAAACGATTATGCCAGCAGTCATTTCAGCTTCCTCGTTTTCACCGTTCCCAGCTCACCCTGCTGCTTGCTGCCATTCGTCGTGTCGGCGAAACATAAATATATGCAGTATTGCGTTGCTGCATTTGCACTCGTCAACAATCCGTCCAGTTTGTACAACACTCAAATGATTACGCTAGTGTTTGTCGCCAGGCAAATTTTGATTAGCTACTCGTGTCACCGCTGCAGCAACAAGCTGAAGGTGCAAGCAGCGCCTTTTGCTTCACTGCTCCTTTCTGTATCAGTTTACGTCGCCACTGCGACGGCACCCATCAGCTGTCCGTACTTTTGGAGCAATCATTCGATCAATCTGCAAGAGTCCGCCTGCAGTGATGGAATTTTGCATAGAACGAATATGCCAGCTTCGATTTCAGTTTCCTCGGTAAGCATTTTGGGCAGTATATGTCCCGCCGAAGCAACATATGATACTGCCACCCTCAGCAAGATTTCACCATTCTCAGCTTTCGCTGCTACTGCCACTACTGAGTACAATGTAGACGAGCATAGAAGAGGAACAGCGATTGCAGCACGAAGCTTTTTCCCCCTCACTAACATTGATAGAAGCATGGACTCAAGAATTATCAGCGCACGGATAAATGACGTTACATTCATCAACGTTTATGTACAGTCAGGAACGCAATAGAAACGCTCGGGAGAATTTCTATAACAATGTGCTACCATACTACTTCTACAATGCGACACACACTGCAATTATTGGGGGTGATTTCAACTCTGTAGTAAATCAAAAAGACGCCACCGGTTCTAATGCACACAGTCCAACGCTTAAAAGGTTCATGTCTGCCTCAGGAGTTGACGACAGCTGGGAGCTTATACATCGACAACATGTAGAATTTTACTTTATCAGACCTGGATAGACCGAATTCTTCTCACTCCAAGTATACGATAAGAACAGCACGTTTTGCAGCAACGGCTTTCTCGGATCATAAAGCATACATTATCCGCACAGTGCTTCCCAAATTTGGGAATCCACCTAGTCGGAATGTATGACGTATGCATCCAAATTTAGTGAATGATCCAACAGTTATGAACGAACTTCAAGTCAAATGGGTGTGTTGGACAAGGTACCGAAGGAATTTCCGTATATGGATCGAATGGTGGATTAAATTTGTCAAACCAAAATTTATTTTCTTCCTAAAATGGAAAACTTCGATAAAAAGACGTTCCTTCTGTGACACAATGTAACTGTATTACGCTCTGCTTCGCTCAACCTACGATCGCTACTATGGCGATCCCCGACAGCTACGAAGTATTAACCACATAAAGGGAAAAATGCTGCTTCTTCAACGGAACTATGCGCAGCAAACGCGGTGTTGGAACGAAGTATACATCGGCGAAGAAAGCACATCAATATTCCACGTAGCAAATAAAAAGACTCGACCAGCTGAAACTTCGATGAAAACGCTGCTCAATGAAGCTACTATAATAAGGGATCCAAATGAAATACATCAGAGCGTGCAGGACTATTTCGCGAACCTGTACTCCTCAACAAACACCACAGTAAACGACAGCTTCGATCCGGCAAAACGCATGCCAAACGAGAATAAAGACAACGATCGCATACTTTCATTTTCATTTGGCAGCGTTTGGTGGGGCAATGAGAGCGCAAGTCAGTCCAAGGCCGATGATAGGAGGGGTAATGGCAGAATAGTCTATGCGGACCACCAAAACGCCATGGGAGAGGAACAGGGTGTGGGTTGGGGTAGGGTTAAGGACTTGGTGTATGCTCGACGAAAGATTGCGCTGCAGAATGGGATGAAAAAGTAGATCGAACAGTACTACTGTTGGCTGTTCATAAATAAAAGTTGTTTTTTCACTAGCTCTTTTTTTTAATCTTGTTATGAAATTAACTATTAACGAAGGATTTCAAGTGAATTAATAATGTTCATATGGTTTCAGTTGGCTAGTGGTCAAACTAGTGAAGATTTAACCCGAGAGCGGTCCATCTAAAAAGTAACCAACCTGCGAATCATGATCATACCAATTGCGATCAATAACTTGAAAAATATACTTGAATATAATATGTTGTGCAAAATACATGACCGTTTTAGATTAAATATAATGAACCAAAATCCTTAGGATACTGCATCGGTCTGGATCTAGTTGAATGTCGAAAACAAAATAATTCAATCTGCCAGACGTCAGGGTATCCCTTAGCTTCTATCCGCTAACTGAAGCACGCGCCGTTGGGCTACTCGATTCTAGGGACTGCCAGAATCATGGAGATCAATATACAAATCTCTAAGCATAAAGATTTCTAGACTGAGTCTCACCGTCAAGCCCACGGAAAGACAACGATCGCATACTGAATGAAATTTCACCAAATGAGATATTACAAGCAACAAAAGCAAGTAGCTCACGTAAATCGCCGGGCGTGGATGGTCTACCGAATGAATTTTTTTTGAAATCATGGCATGTGATCCAGCGGGAGTTCACATTCATCATGAATGAAACTTTGTCATCCCAAGCTCCCAAGGAATTCTTTGATGGCGTTATTGTGCTAATAAAAAAGAAGAAAAGTGATAACAGTGTAAAATCGTATAGACCGATCTCACTATTGAACACCGACTATAAAATATTCGCTAGGATATTGTAACGTACGTAGTAATTAAGCAAAATCTATAGCATCTGGTGTCCAATAAGTCAGAAGCGCAACATTCAAAACTGCGGAAAATCAGTAAAACTGGCATCCCGCCACACGTCAATAATTAAACGCACGCAGCCAGCATCACGCACACGAGCAATGTAATTTCTGCATCACACCTTGGAGAAAGGTTGGCAAGAGAACCGGAAAACTGAAATCGTCATTCGTGTAGTGTTAGTGGTAGAAGGAAGTCGGTGCAGTTTTGGTTGTGCCAAATCGTTTGCTACGGTGGACATTTTGTCCTTGGTACAAGCACATCTTGGGAAAACCTGAGTCCCGTCAATCGTATTGACCGTCGTTATTTGAAAGAATTGGTAAGCACTAAAGACACAACCTAACATATAGCCAATTATCCAAACCTCCCGGTACGCAGGCAAAACCATTTTGAACCTTATTCTACGGCGTCGCTTAGAAACCGAAGCTGATAGCAGACCGGTTCCAGAAAAACAGTAACGGCGAAATCAACACACGGAGGTCGAATAAATAAATCGGTTCGCCCAGCAAACGAACGAAAAGGACATTCAACGAGCACGCTACCACGTACTTCTGCCACCAAGTAAGGTTAGGTTGAAATTATTGAAATCGCCCTGCTAACCGCTTACGCTTGCAGCACTAATAGTGGCGATTCACTAATTGGACAGGTTGAGCTACAAACCGTAAATTACACTCAACTGAAAGGAGCCGATCGGATCGGAAACGAAAGCGTCCAAAAGGATACTCAGATCACGTTACTCCGTATTTCTGCCACCAAGTAAGGTTATGTTCGAATCATTAAAGTTGTAAAGCTAACCGCTGACGATTGCAGGACACATTTGGAAGTGACAGACTAGAAAGCGCTACCGACAGCGAGCACAATATCCAACAACGGATAATTTCCCTCGCCATCGCTCAGCTTCCGACGATACATATTCATGCAAGGGCGCTGACGTCGAGAAATAATAAGCGTGTGAGAGCTTTATGTCGGTGGTTGGACAAGAGGAAGTACGGGCAATTCGGTTCACGGTCATTAGCAAACAATCGCCCCCAAGAGGGTAAGTGAATCCTAAGAAGTATATCGTAAGAAAGGGCTAACACAGCTTGCCCTTTAGGGCCTATTTTGTTTGTTTGAAATTCCTATTAAGGTGCGCCCATCGCGGAAGTAAGGAGTGTGCATATTTAGTCGTGCGTCGGATATCGATCACTCCCAGCAAGGAACGAGATCATTCAGATCCGCGATCTCGTAATCGCCGCTGGAACGAAATCTATGATGCGAAGCGAATCGAGGTGAACCGGAATGACGTGTGAACGGTGTGATGCTCGGCCGGTAAAGATGATGATCGTGTGCGTGAGTAGGACAAGTGACCATTGTATACGTGTAGCGATAGGACAAGCAGGGAGCGAGCATAGAATATTATTGTAAGGATGTAATCGAGGGAGAAAAGAATATAAGTGAGATGCGATCATAGATTTTGGCTTTTTTTCATACGTTTATTTAACACGGCATTTGCAAAAGCTTTTTACGCCAGTTTCTTTTTTTACATAGCACGTTACAAAAATCCTTAAGACTAATTTTAACTATACTAGTAATTTGTCTAAAACTAACACTGAAATCACTTTATTGTTTGCTTTTTTCCTTACATTGTTGTATTTCATAATGATCCAGTGTTTTCGGGTGTATTTATTTACTTTTTTCTGTTATTGTCTAAACTTAAAAACTGAATATTCTAGGACACTTTAATTGATGAATGATTAGCCTTGGATGAGAGTATGAGGAGATGAATTTAATTAAATTTTGACAGACGCTGTTTTTAGAAAATGATAGATAAGTTCCATGTATAGAGGATCGCGATACGCCAGGATGTCTCAAACAGGAACATGGATTGGTCTTCCTCGGACTTGTAAAGAATCTACTAATTGTGATCTGGCTTCACGATATTCAGTGCAGGACCAAACAACATGCTCAATGTCATGGTAACCCTCTCCACAAGCACAATGATTACCCTCAGCGAGCCCAATACGACGGAGATGCGCATCTAAAGTATAATGATTCTAATCATCTAAATCGCATCTAAAGTATAATGAAGTCCCGACTTACATCCAATCCTTTGAACCATGCCTTCGTTGATACTTTAGGGATAATTGAGTGTAGCCATCGTCCCAGATCTTCATTGTCCCAAGATGTTTGCCAACTAGCAAGCGTCCTCTGTCGAGAAGCGCTATAAAATTCATTGTAAGCGATGGGTCTTTCATATATTTCACCATCTAGTGCACCAATCTTGGCTAAATTATCAGCTTTCTCATTGCCCGCAATAGAGCAATGGGCGGGGAGCCACACTAGGGTAAATTTATAACATTTTCTCAGAGATTCTCGTATCTTCCCCAAAAAGAATGGATCGTGATTATCAATCCTCTTTGAGCGTAGAGCTGCAATTGTGCTGAGACTATCAGTTAGGATAAAGTAATGGTTCGGGGGTAAAGTATTTGATCGATCGTAGCGGTAGAACCTATTCCTGCCTACCGATATTCAATCAGCACAATCAAACGAAACACAAATTGGCGAAACAAAAGACGGACTGTGATACGAAAGTATAAAATAATACACAGTGCTGGACGATGATCAACCGACCGCCGCTGGCGGTGGCTGAACGGGACTGGGCTTTATTTTATTTGGCGCACTTTATCACAGATAATATTTCGGCGGGGGCATGTGCACAGATTGCGCTCTGCCGCAACATACTCCCCCACCAAAACGAACGTTTTATATCAAGAACTACACGATTGGGTTTTAATTAAATCAAATGACGACAACTGCGGAACTTTGAAATTGAAGTTGTAAACGTTTCTTCCATTGTTGTAAATTTGGACAGTGGCATTCCATTGTGGTGACATGATGGCGTTCAGCGATTTACTTCGACGGAGCACTTGCTGTGTGATGAATGCATTTGGGGACGTTGCGATCCGCGCAACTGGGATCCCGCTGGAGTAATGCATTCCACTAAGCGGCTGCAAGTACGCCCACACCGGCTTAGCTCCGCAGGGGGATGATATTGCTAAGCGGCTGCATACTTGCCCACACCGGCATAGCTGAAGTGACGCGAAATAGATCCGTAACCGATTGTCCTCACATGAAATCCATTTGAATTAGCGGTCGGCAGGTTGTTGTGGTACGGCGGTATCCTGGTCACGGCACCATATGATCGATCGTAGCGGTAGAACCTATTCCTGCCTACCGATATTCAATCAGCACAATCAAACGAAACACAAATTGGCGAAACAAAAGACGGACTGTGATACGAAAGTATAAAATAATACACAGTGCTGGACGATGATCAACCGACCGCCGCTGGCGGTGGCTGAACGGGACTGGGCTTTATTTTATTTGGCGCACTTTATCACAGATAATATTTCGGCGGGGGCATGTGCACAGATTGCGCTCTGCCGCAACAGTATTAATTATTTGCAAACTCTAGTGAACTGCTGCTAGTTCCACTATATAAACAGAGGTGGGTTCTGCAAGTTTGAGAGAAATTGAAAAATTATTGTTGAAAATACCGAAACTAGTGGCCTCACTGATTCGTGACCCATCAGTGTAAAACATTTTAAGGCAGTCTATGTGTTGATATTTACTTGTGAATATTTTAGGGATCTCCCGCGAGCGCAGATGATCCGGAATTCCACGAATCTCTGCTTGCATGGACGTGTCGAAGAATAAAGTGGATTCAGGAGTATCTAGTATATTGACGTATGTGGGAACATAACTAGCAGGCGTTATTTCTTGTGACATGTGATTGAAATACACTGTCATGAATCTGGTTTGGGGTTGAAGCTCGACAAGTCTTTCAAAATTTTCTATTACCAGTGAGTTCATAACCTCACATCGAATAAGTAAACGAGAGGAGAGATCCCAGAATCGGTATTTTAAAGGAAGAGGCGATTCGTAAACAACGATACTGTATCCGTTCCAGTTTAATAATGTGAGTGTTCGCAGCTGAACGGAAACAAATGCACCCATATTCCATTAATGAAAGTATTGTTGTTTGATACAATCTTATCATGACACTTGGGTGAGAACCCCACCATGATCCAGTTATTGTTCGCAGAAAATTTATCCTTTGTTGGCATTTCGTTATTAGATACCTAATGTGGCCTCCCCATGTGCCTTTAGAATCGAACCAAACTCCTAGGTATTTAAAAGTCAGGACTTGGGCTATCGTTCTACCAACCAACTGAAGCTGAGCTGGATCAAGCTTCCTTGAAAAAACAACCAACTCTGCTTTCTCCGTAGAGAAATCGATACCTAGCTTCAATGCCCAACTTGATAAATTATCTTGCAGTGGTTGTTGTAAATTTATGGCTTTTGGTCCTGTAACAGAAACCACGCCATCATCTGCAAGTTGCCTTAGAGTGCATGGACTAACAATACAATTATCAATGTCATTCACGTAGAAATTATAGAGAAGGGGGCTTAGAATGTCTTCTGAATGTCGCCAAATCGCCATATGAAAAATGCATGTGCTTTTCTGACAATAAATTGTATAAATAATTATTTAATATCGGTGAAAGACCACATTGATGTAGCTTCTCCGAGAGAACATCAATGGAGACTGAGTCGAATGCTCCTTTTATGTCTAAGAACACAGACGCCATTTGTTCTTTTTTTGCGTAAGCGAGTTGGATTTCTGACGAAAGTAGCGCCAGGCAATCATTCGTTCCCTTTCCTCTCCGAAAACCAAACAGGGTATCTGAGAGCAAGCCGTTCGCCTCAACCCAATTGTCGAGACGTCGAAGGATAATTTTTTCCAACAATTTCCTGATGCAGGATAGCATTGCAATCGGTCGATAAGAGTTATGATCGGAGGCTGGTTTTCCCGATTTTGGAATGGCGATAACTCTCACTTGTCTCCAGTCACGCGGGACAATGTTCTGCTCAAGAAACTTGTTGAATAAATTCAACAAGCGTTGTTTTCCTAGGTCAGGCAGATTCTTCACCAAGTTGAATTTAATTCTGTCTAGTCCCGGAGCATTATTGTTGCATAAGAGGAGTGCAGTTGAAAATTCCATCATTGTCAAAGGCGAATCTATGGAATTGTTACTTGTGAGAGCATCGCGAATGATTTTCTGCGCAGGAGCAGAATCTGGACAAATTTTCATGGCAAAATTAAATATCCAACGATTCGAAAAATCTTCGCTTTCATTAGTCACGTTTCGATTCCTCATTCTTCTGGCTGTGTTCCAATCAGTTAAAAATATTCAAATTCATTGAATGAAAATTGATCATATTCAGGCGCATTCATTTTCAATATTCAGTGACGCAGCTGAAAACGTCAAACGAACAAACCACCCATTCATCCATGCATATTTTCATTCGTCTCCGATTATTACATGAAGCGACCGTTCAGCAACGAATCAAACGCTTCAAAGTAGGCCCTGGCACAATGTAAGCGACGATGATTGTTGTTACATATGCTTTACCGACATTTGAGAACATTTTCTTAGATAATTAGCGTAATGAATATATTGTACGATATTCAACTGAATGAATAACATAGATAGGGTAACTGCTCCCTAATTCATCTTAGCACCTCTATTCATCTCACCCATTTGAACACATTAGTTAGAGCAGTATCTGCTATCTCTATTCAACGCATTAGCTCAAATGGTAGGATGAATAAGGGTACGTTGTGCTCGACTTTTCGCTTCGCTCAAACGCGAGTATTTTACATTTCCCAGGAAATTTTTTTAACTGTACTGCTTCCTAGGAACGAAGCAAAGATGATGATACCTATTTAAGCGCAATCCACTAACTTTAAGTCGAGTTATCAACGAAATAGTGTGATATCCTGACTAATGAGATGAATAAGGGCTCGTCTACCCTATTTGAATGAATATTTTTTCTATTCGCCGCGAGTCGTATCAGGTTCATTTTCAGCCGTCAAAAAAGAGCTTCGATTATTTTTAACTCTGGTTCCAATTGATGTTTCTCTTGACAAGCCATCAACGAAGCGTCTCCAATAACTAGACTTTTTGGCACGACGTATACTGTCAAATTTGTTTTGCAAAATGAAATAATTTTCAAAGTTCTCGCGTATACCCCCTTTCTGTTTCATAATTTCTTTGTAGGCAACTTGTTTAGCTTCATATGCATCAGAGCACTCTTTGTCCCACCAAGGATTAGGGGGCCGTCTATTTATTGTCATTCCAGGATTGCATTTCGTTTGGGCTTGTTCTGCTGCTTCAATAATTAAACCCGCTAGGAATACATATTCTTCGGTAGGGGGTAGCTCTTCTGTGGAAGCAAGAGAAGTGGAAATTAATGTTTCGTATGTTTTCCAATCAATATTTCGTGTTAAGTCATAAGGAACATTGATTGAATTCGTAAGGCCTAATTCACTGTTAATTGAAACAAGGATTGGCAAATGATCGCTACCGTGAGGATCAGGTACAACCTTCCACGTGCAATCTAACCGAAGTGATGTCGAGCACAGAGATAGATTTAAAGCACTTGGACGTGCAGGAGGTCTGGGGATGCGTGTTGTTTCGCCAGTATTTAAAACTGTCATATTAAATTCGTCACAAACATTGTATATCAAAGAGGATCGATTATCATTGTAGAGGGAACCCCACAATACTCCGTGCGAGTTGAAGTCTCCCAGTATCAGACGCGGAGCAGCCATGGATTCCACTACCTCAAAAATTTGACGTTGTCCAATTTGAACTTTGGGAGGTATATATATAGAACCGATATTCGTTTGGACTGCTACAGCCTCAATGCCAGCAATCATGGGGATGGTAATTCTATAGAAAGAATAGCACTTTTTAATTCCTAGAAGCACTCCTCCATACGGGGTGTCTCGGTCTAGGCGAATAATGTTGAAATCATTCAAGTTGAAATTAATGTTTGAGGTAAGCCATGTTTCACATAGAGCAAAAGCATCGCATTTTAAATTATGCAGTAAAATTTTTAAGGAATCAATTTTTGGTATGATACTTCTGCAATTCCACTGTAAAACAGTGATGGAGTCTTTCACCTTAGGAGTTGAATTAACCATTGAAAGATATAATTGCTGCAAGGATGGGCCATTGAGCAATCAGTTGCTCTAAAAATGTTCTAATTGTTGGGAGGAAAGCTGAAAGTATACTCTTTAGTGGTTCAGAAATATTGAATGCTTTAAAAATCCAATCAACAATTTCAGAAAATTTCAATAATCCTACCCCCGGTTGAGGCTCAGAGGAAGTCGAAATTTTATTATTTCCAGTAATGGTGTTCTGTTTGGATTGTACGTTCCCAAAACCGGGCGGAATTGATTTCGGTTTTGAATCGGAATTTTTCAGTTTTGGGCGCAGTTTATCTATTGGTGGAGAAATTTTAAGGCCCTTTCTTGGTAGCTTGGGAAAAGAAGACTGTTTTCCTTTTCTGGAATTTCCGGGTAAAACAAATGATGTACCTTCGCACGCTCCGTCAGAGTCAGACTGTTCCGAAAATAGAGATGTGTAAGTGTTTTCTAAGAAGATGGGTTTAGGGGTAGCATTTTTCAACATTTATGCATAGGAGCGCTTAGACCTCTCCTTCAAGGATCGTTTAATTTTATCCTCGCGCAATTTATAAATGGGGCATGCAAGGAGCTCATGCGAGTTTTCTCCGCACATTAAACATTTTTCTGAATTTTCATTGCATGTATCCTCTTGATGAAAACCCCCACATTTGCCACACCGTGCCTTATTGGAACAGTAAGTGGCTGTGTGGCCAAGCTGTTTACAATTAAGGCAATTCATTACACGAGGGATAAAAAGACGAACAGGGAGACGAATCTTATCGATAATGACATAGTTGGGCAGCGCAGACCCAGCGAAAGTCACTCGAAACGAGTCAGACAGTCAATAAACTTTTTTATCTCCTTCGTGTAATACTGAATGCAATTGCTTGATACTTGAATCTTTACGTCTTTAAGTATGGTGTCTTTGAAACGACCAACCCCATGTTTAATTAAGTCATCAACAGTCAAACTCGATTCTGTGATGACCCCATCAATTTCAATTTCCTTTGAAGGAATATACGCTCTATACTCACGCGTAAAAAGCTCGCAAGAAGCAATTGCATTGGCTTGTTTGAGACTACCAACGACAATGCGTATTTTATCTTTATTAACTTTGACGATCTCTTTTACATCCGAGAATCGCGAAGTCAAATCTTTCGAAATTTGGATGATATTTAGCGCCTTTGCTTTACGCCTAATAAATACAATCCATGGTCCCTTTGACGACTCTGGGTAAATTTTAATTCTACTCGGGTTTACATTTTCAGCAGAAGGCTTAGGAGGAGGGTCTGTTACTCGTTCTCCCATTTCGTCATCCATTATACCTAGCAAAAAAAACTATCACAAAAAGGAATGAAAAATATACCTGTTATCTGGTCTCTCTGAGGTGACGAAGACACCGGTAGAACACACCTCGTGTGCCACGTTGTAAACTCGGTGCCCGTTGTTTGACAATGTGACACTTGTTGTCCTTCTTCGTCGCGTTGCTCCTTCAGTAGAGAAATAGGCCTACCTGCAACACTCCAAAACTCTCTCCGGTTAAGCTGCTCGTCGGTATCACCACCACAAGCGCGCTCTCTCCGTTTCCACCACCACGGTAGACAAATGTGACTACCTGTGGCTTTCTGCGAAAACTCCACTGTCGATGCGGCACTTTTCGGTGCCACTTGTTTTCCTTATTCGTCTACCTGTGACGCTACCCCTCTCGTCGATTAGAATTACCCGACGACACCAATACAATATATTTTTTCTGTGTGTACAGGCACGATCACTGTCGATTTCTGCCACCGCGGTAGGCAAATTCGTCTACCCGCGGTTTGATGTAAAAACACCACTTGTCGAGGATGCCGTTGACCACGCCTCCGACGTATCAACTGTCGACTCACACTTAACAAACTGGTCTCTCTCTCTCTTTTCCACAAAAACGCAAATAGCGTCTCGCACTCCGTCGTTCTCTCAAGAACAAAACCTTCCACCTGGAGGCACAACCGTCTCAGCCGGTTGCAAAAATTGTTATGAGACTTTGGCTTTGTGTATTTTGTTGGTGGCATTTTCAGTCCATGCTAGTCGGTGCCGATGAGGCTTTTGCCAATCAGCCAAAGCGAAGCCCGTTACAATATTAAAAAATAGAATGAGTCCCCTGCTTCCACTGGTGCTATCCAAAAACCAAAAATGCTGCAATGGTAAGCGAAACATCTTTGAAGCTACCGCCCGAATACTGGACCGCATCTGCGAACTTAAACAACAGCGCGAAAACGAAATGTTAGTAGCTTTCGACTTCGACCATGCCTTCGATAAAGTGGAGTACAGCTTCCTTGCAAGAACGCTGGGAAGAATGAACTTCAAACAGGAATTGATAAATCTCTTCTAGCCGTAAGCTCAAACGCGTACTAACTATTTTTAAACCGGACTAACTTTTAAACCGGCCTAAACTATTTGGTAAGCTTTAACCCAACGATGCTGTCGGCTATATGGCTGCGTTCTGATCGGCGATACACGACAATGTTAAAAAACAACAAATTCATGTTAAAAAAATGAGTAAATTAGACAACACACAGAATTGTTTTTCATGCCGATATTTTCTTGCAGTAAAATAGCTTTTCTTCGTCATATGTCTCGTTCCATAGCGTGTGAGAACAATTGTGTCACCATGTAACTGATATGTTTCTGAACTTAGAACTTCAACTTGGTGGATAGTTTATAGTACAGCTTTTTGTAGTGACATAATATTTAATGCACAAAAGAAAATAAGTTTGAAGTGGTTGAACCATCGTTTGTAACTGGTGCCATGATAGTTATTTTAAACTTTGATTAAAAAATTGGTTGAAATATTTCAATTTGAATTCAAAATGAACTGTGAATATCATTCTAATTGAACACGATACCTGTCGACACGGGGGGAGAATATTTATATTCGTTTCAAGCTAATTTTTACAAGTTTGGAATAAATATCAATTATAAATAAAGGTTAGATCACACTCTGCGAGTTAAAATTGTGCACGTTTTTTCAGCGAAGCTTAAATAAAAAGTAAACAAAGGTCAAACAAAAAATTAAACTTTGACAGAATGATCACAAGTGTTATATTTCATAGGGACCATTCATAAATTACGTAAAGCTTTTAGGGGGGAGGGGGTACGACAAGTTGTGACATAGGGGGGAGGGGATGTTAACTAGATCGTTACGTAACATGTTTTCATCGAAGAAAAAAAATTTTTTCTTGGAATTTGTTACGTAACAGGGGAGGGGGGGATGGAAAAATTTGTGACACTTTGTTACATAGGGGGAGGGGGGGTCAATTTTGGGCAATTTTTGCGTTACGTAATTTATGAATGGTCCCATATTGTTGATTGCATATTTCTGTAATGCATCAATGCAGATTGGAACGATTTTATTTGCTAACAAAATTTCTACGATTTTATAAATAAACAGAAATGAAAGTGTTGAGCATCCTAGTAATATATTTTTACGAACAAATATATTGATCGCCGTTGCGTTCGCAATCAATTATAAAATATTTTTATTTGGATGTTTTATGTGAGTTTATTCATATAGGAAAAAAGCGTATATTTAAAATCTTTTATTTAATCTTTGCTTAGGGTATTTATAGAGTTATTTTGTAAGCAGTTAACATTCTGATTCAATTTATGAACTGGTAGTGAAAATAAGAAAATTTATAAAATAGTGCATTTTACGATCTACATCCAATTGTCATTTATTTGGATCTATCCAATGAAAAAAAAACTATTTTTTTTCGTTATTAAACTTTCTTTGATGTGAGATACGACAGATATATGGGCAAAAATTCGTGATAACATGTTATTGATTTATATTAAGGAATAATATTCTCACAGCGATATGTAAAAGAAGAGAATCAAAACAATTCTTATTGCAGTTTTGATTCGAATTCGCAAAAACTACTTTGAATATGAGATAATCGATTCGATTTATCCAAATGCTTCGATGAGCAATCGGAATCAAGCGTGTAGAGAGAAGGAAAGAACAAAGAAATCAAAGTACAGGTAAATAGTTCGACGGTGCTTGTCTTTCCTACCTGTTAAGGGCATGCTGAATAGAGCCACAAGGTGGAAGCTAAAATGGCTGCCGTCGTTTCTGCTTTTTCTTTTTATTTCATCGTCAAAATCAAAACATTGCATTGGCGTGCAAGAAAAAACAAATTAAAGGGTTGTGTACAGGACACGACCACAGTGACATTAAAAATGTAGCTTTTTTCAAGAGCGTGCAAATGAATTTTATCTATCACACATATCGACTCACGTTCTTGCTCACTCGCTTATTTTCATATGTTATAATTTGCTATATACCCTTCCCATTAAAACATAATTTATTGAAGGTCATTTAACGGTAATCTATTATTACAATTAATCAAGTATCTCACTAGGTGAGTGGCATTATTTGGCTGATCCATATGGTAAAAATAGGCTGGTCTGTCCAGCAAATATATTCAAAAGAAAAGTTCCATATTAAGAACTGTGATGAGGAAGCCCACGCCCGCCAACGGAAATATACAGATTCTCCATGAAATATGAAATGTCATTTTCCATTTAAATTTTCAATAATGTACTAATGAACTTAAGTAAACAATATTAAGGTTAAGTATTTCTTGATCGATTAAAGGTTGAACAAATGAAAATATTTGATAAATTACATTGTTATACAACGTTCGCATTACCGGTTAAAACGGGTTTTTATGCTATCTTGGTGATATTTTTCTTGTTGCTAATTATTATAACGTGTTATAACTCTGTAGTGTAAACATTGTATTATTAAACCAATTTTGCAGCGTTTTATGTTATATAGGTGTTTTATGTGGTAATAGGACTGACATAATTATATCTTTAGACTGACATAATTCTAGTACAGCGGTTTGTTTCATAATTTAAAACAGATTTATTTAAAAATTTAAATTGGTATACCTAACCGTTCCATTTGTTGTATACTTTGAAACGCGATTAGAACTGTGTTTTAAATACACAGGGCAGGACAGATACTCTGACTGCATAAACTGGGAAAACAATTTTAAGTCCAGTAACGCTTAAGATATGGCTTGAATTTTAATCGAAAAAGAACACCCGCTTAAACTGCTGCTGGGACGATAAGTTCTGTTTTAAAATTTTCCGTTTTGTACAGTACGAAACAAAAGTGTTTGAAATTAGAAAACAAAAAGTTCTGCTAGGAATGTGATTGTTTCCGATGCAATTACAGGTTTTTTTTGCGCGAGGGATACAGGCCGCGCAAAATGAAAACCGCGTAAATTTCAAAATCCGCGTAAAACAATACCGCACAAAAAAAACCGCGCAAAAACCTGAGTGTACTCTCCTATATAAAATACTACGTTGCTGAACAGTGCAATAATTACAGAAGCTCGTTGTCAGATGCCTTACTGATAAAAAACATATAACCGAAATATATATCACATATAACCGAAATATGAAACATATGAAAGCTAATAGGCTCTTTACCCTACGCAGCTACAAAGCGCCGTAAACATGGATTAACAAGTTATAACGCACATGCATGCATAAAAATATTTTTTTTTTTTCAACGCAACACTCAAGCAGGACACATAAGTCGCATCCTGCCGTATTGAATTAAGGTTGGACAATAAAAATCAATCAGCGTATGTAGAATGTTGTTACAGTACTGCTGATTGATTTTTATGAAGATCTGACATACGGTGTGGAAAAAAAACTGCTTTTTTCGTTTGCGAATTTTACCCTTTCTCTGTTCAACCTTAAATCCAAACCACCCCACCCACCCACTTTGCAAATCATTCTGTGACACCGTGCTGGTACCCGAAAAATCCGCACACGGCCACCACTGCCGAAAATGCATAGCGTCTACCGCTTAGCGTCCAGACGCTGCAGCCATGATCGACATAAGAACAAAAACTGATTCAAACGTGTACGCGTCACCTCTATTTATAAACTAACCGTATATGGTTTAGTCACTTAGGTGCGAGTGTGTGCAAATGCCAACGTTGCCAAAAATCGATAGCGCTTATTGCATCGCCCGGAGACGATGTTGTTCGTATGGGATATTAGCAACAACTGATTTAAACAGACTTGCGTCGCTTCCATTTATGACTTTCGTGTTTGATTGAGCGACTAAGGTGCCCTCTAATGACGGCTGTGTCTGAGAAATCTGCCTCACGAATGGTAATTTTCCCGTTTTTCGTGAACTTTTTAATTTTACCAATTTCCAAAAGTCTACTTTTATTGGGGAGATATTAAATTATTACCAATATTTAAGTTAGGTGTTTCTGAATCGGTTGGTGTATGAATGATTAAAATCCATCTAGTAATATCGGAGTTATAAGCGTGCAAACCTTACATAGTTTCGTTACATGGGAGATAGTTTAGATTTTAGAATGACACCTAGCCCCAAATAGTGGAGTAAGACATTTTTAATGTCAAAACTGTAACTTGAATGTCTTATCTCAGATTGCTTAGAAATTGTATCACTGTATGCAGACATGTTAGCACAAGATGATGAATAGATTCTCTTCACGGAATTTTGATTCGCTTGGGAAATTTGTACCTTTTTATTTTTCAAAACAAATGAAGCACATGGTGCAAAAGTCAGTCAGCTGATTGCTGAACGATACGCTTGTGTGCGTGCCATCTCATATCGGTATAGTACTTTCTATTTTTTTTATTCCTCCGGCTTTATTTGGTTGGCTCGGAAGCCTTTCGGCGTTAATGAGCCGGAGTATCAGTATAACAAATTAGAGTAAAACATAAACAATATAGATGGTGGTCTGTGGGGCATTTCTTGAATCCAGATGGCGCATCCGCTTGTCGAATCGTCGTTCCTTTTTTTTCTTGGCAGGTGTGGCAATAACCGGTAGTCCATGGTGCTTGTTGGTAGTCCTTGCAATAGATCGCTCGTTGGGTGGTTAATCGCAATTCCCTTATCCGCGCCGACGTCGAATCTCGTAACAGATGGTGTATCTGCAACGAGGAAATCCCAGTTCTCGTTACAGTCAAAATGTCTATAACGAGAACTGGGGAGAAGGGGTACTGGTGTAGATATCTGCTGATGTGGTGTATTACTTTGCTAAGTAGGAATTAGTATAAGAAAAACATTATAAATTCACATTAATCGACTTGAGGAAGAGATATATGGGGTACAGGATTTGGAGGTTTTGAGTTGCCAGGGCGTCCCGGATCGGCATATCGGGTAGTCTTCCGTGTGCTTGTAAAACTCCATTAAGTTTTGCTCTAGCTTCCCGATGATAAGAGTCAGGCTCTGAGCACGACCAAACGATGTGGTCAATGTTTTGGTAACCTTTACCACAATGACACAGGGCACTGCCGGCAAGCCCTATACGTGAGTGGTGAGCATTACTGTTGTAGTGATTTGACATCAGTCTTGACGCAAAACGGATAAAGTCTCTTGACAGATCTAAACTCTTAAACCAAGGTTTAGTTGAAACCTTTGGAATAATAGTGTGCAACCACCGACCTTTATCGCTTATTGTCCATCTCGTTTGTCAGGCAGCAAGGGCCTTTTGCCGAGGAACACTGAAATATTCGCTATACGTGATAGGCCTTTCGAAGACATTTCCTTCGGTAGCACCTTTTTTGGCGAGCTCGTCCGCTTTTTCATTGCCCTGTATTGAGCAATGGGCCGGGACCCACACGAATACCACGTGGAATGACTGGTCGACCAAAGCACGAAGAGTCCTTCGTATTTCCAACAGGAAATGCGAAGGGTGCTTGGCCGGTTTCATTGATTGGAGAGCTTCAATGGAGCAGAGGCTGTCCGAAAAAATAAAATATTTGGCTGAAGGCAGAACCTGTACTAGACCAAGAGCATAATGTATTGCTGCCAGCTCTGCAACATACACGCTACATGGCTCTTCCAATTTGCGAAAAACACTATGATTCACGTTGAATACTCCGAATCCTGTTGATCCATCAATACTTGATCCATCGGTGAAAAATTGTTTGTCTTAATCGATATGATTATAGTTAGCCGAGAAAATAGCTGGTATAATCGACGATCGCAGATGATCAGGGACACCTTGTGTGGATTGTTTCATGGTTAGATCAAAGGTAATCTGTGGGTTGTTCAACTGCAGTGGGATATTTTCAGCATGATTTGCTAATGATGGACTAGGTAGCGTTAAGTAGTCGTAATAAGGGAACATTTGCTTTGTATGCACTTCTAAGCTGTGCAGTACTTCGAAATTGTTGATGACGAGTGGATTCATAACTTCACTGCGTATAAGAAATCGAAGTGACAGCTCATAGAACCGTTCGGAAAGAGGAAGCACTCCAGCTATTACCTCAAGGCTCATCGTGTGAGTAGAATGCATGCAGCCCAGAGCTACACGTAAACACCGATACTGAATTCTTTCTAACTGAAAAATATGTATTTTGGCAGCGGATCTGAAACAAAAGCTTCCGTACTCAATCACTGATAAGATAGTTGTTTTATACAATCTAATCAAATCGAGTGGATGAGCACCCCACCAAGTTCCAGTGATCGAGCGAAGAAAATTTACTCGCTGCTGGCATTTTTGCTTTAGGTAACCAATATGTTTACCCCATGTGCCTTTGGAATCGAAAAAGATCCCCAGGTATTTGAAAAACATCGAATGAGTAATTGGTTTGCCACCTAGAAGAAGCTGGAATTTAGCGGGATCGCGTTTTTTCGAAAAAATAACCATCTCTGTCTTTTCCGCCGAAAATTCGATGCCCAGCTCGATAGCCCACACAGATAAATTGTCTAGGGTATCTTGCAGAGGCTTTTGCATATCTCTGCCGTTTGTGTCTACTACCGACACTACGCCATCGTCTGCAAGCTGCCTCAATGTACAACTACCTTCAAGCAATCATCAATACTGCTGACGTAAATATTGTGCAGAAGTGGGCTAAGACATGAGCCTTGAGGGAGACCCGAGTAGCTAAATCTCAACGTCGACGAAGAACCATGCGCAAAGTTCATGTGTTTTTCACGCAGCAAGTTGGTTAGGAAGTTGTTCAACTTGGGTGAAAGACCACTTCGGTGAAGTTTCTCTGACAGTACATCGATGGAAACTGAATCAAACGCTCCTTTAATGTCCAGAAAAACCGAGGTCATTTGTTGACGTTTGGCGAAAGCAATGTCCATCTCCGTTGCGAGCAGCGCAAGACAATCGTTTGTTCCTTTGCCTCTAGGAAAACCGAACTGTGTTTCCGAGAGCAACTGGTTTGCTTCGGCCCAGTTGTCGAGACGACGAAGAATCATTTCTCGAGCAATTTTCGTATGCAAGATAACATAGAAATTGGTCGATACGAATAATGGTCTGAAGCTGGTTTACCAGGCTTCTGGATAGCGACGACTTTAACTTGTCTCCATTCGTGCGGAACAATGTTTTCTTTTAGGAAACAGTTGAATAAAGCCAACAAACGGCAAGTTTTTAAGCAAAGCAAATTTGATGTTATCCGGCCCTGAAGCATTATTGTTGCACGATAGTAGAGCTATTGAGAAATTCACCATCGAAACGAGAGCTCAGAGTCATTTGAAGTAGCTCGGGAGACTTCTTGTGGGGGGACCGAATCTGGACATACCTTTTTCGCAAAGTCAAAAATCCAGCGATCTGAATACTCAACCTCCTCATTTGTCGTTGACCGATTACGCATGTTTCTGGCTGTATTCCAAAGAGTACTCATTGAAGTCTCTTTTGACAAGCCTTCCACAAAATGACGCCAAAAACCTCTCTTTTTTGCTTTAATGAGGCTTTTTAGCCTACGCTCAAGTGAGGTATATTCGACATGAAGTTCTGGCTTTTCTTCTCGACGCCAATTGTAGTATGCATTAGATTTTTTTCGTACAAATCCGAGCATTCTTTGTCCCACCATCGGTTTGGGGGGCGTGCTTGAAAGGTTTTATCGCGGAAGTGCTTAGTTTGAGCTTTAACTGCACTGTCGTAAAATAGGCTGACGAGGAAGTTATACTCGTCCAATGGTGACATAACTGCAGTAGACTCAATTGTCCTTGCTACCGTTTCCGCATATTTCTTCCAGTCAATATTACGTGTAAGGTCATACGAAATACCTACTGGCTCCACTGGACTGGGTCCATTGGAAATATAAATAGCGATCGGCAAATGGTCGCTGCCGTGAGGGTCTTGAATAACTTTCCAAGTACAATCGAGCGACAGTGAGTTCGAGCATAGAGAGAGGTCCAACCTACTTTCTCGAGCTGGAGGGGCTGGGACTCTTGTGGCTTCCTTAGTATTCAGGATAGCCATGCTGAACTCATCACAAAGGTCAGAGATGAGAGGGGCTCGATTATCATCGTAAGACTCCCCCCAAGCGAGACCATGTGAGTTGAAGTCCCCTAAAATTAGGCGGGGCGCAGGGAGAACCTCAGTTATATCTTTGAGCTGCTGGAAGTTTAACGGAGCTCTAGGTGGGATATAAACTGATGCAACACATAGGTCTCTTTCTTTGATCTGTATTTGACATGCCACCACTTCAATACCTGTGAAGGCAGGAAGGTTGACTCTATAAAAAGAGTAACATTTTCGTATTCCCAAAAGTACTTCTCCATGATGATCGTCCCTATCTAGTCTAATAATATTGAAATCACGAAAACTTAAAGTATGATCGGACCGAAGCCATGTTTCAGAAATAGCGAAAATGTCACAATGTGTGTGGTGCAGAAGTTGCTTGAATGTGTCTAATTTTGGGATGAGACTTCTACTGTTCCATTGAATAATGACAGTATCCTTAACACTGTTCAACTAACACTGTTAGCCATCGAAACTGATTAGTGAAGACAGGAGGGGCCATTTAGCGACTAGTTGCTTAGCAAAATCGCTAATAGTTGGGAGCCAGGCAGAAATAATACTTTTGAGTTGTGTCGGAATTTCAAAAACATTGAAAATCCATTCTACAATTGTTTTGAAGGAGATCAGACCTGTTTCAGTCTTGCTCTCCTGCTGTGGTCGAGCGCTACGGTCTTTCTTTTGAGTTCGAAGACTCGGAAAGTCCTTGCCTTGAAGTTGGAAACCAGGGGCTGCTAATTTATTAGTCGATGGCTTCTTTGAGGTGGCTGGTTTGGTCGGTACCCACCCTTTTTTACGTGAGAGCTTCTGGGAAGATGCAGCATTTCTCTTCCTTTTGGCTCCAAGAGTAGGTACATAATCGGTGTCCCCTGCCGAACTACATCCATCATCTTCAGACAAATTTGAGAATGTGTTTTGCAGTGGTATGGGATTCGGATTCGATGCTTTTAGAATTTCCGCAAAAGTGCGTTTGGATCGCTCTTTCGTGGAACGCTTAAACTTGTCTGAACGTAGTTTATATGTTGGACAATCACGTGCAGAGTGAGGGATACCACCACAAAGAACGCATTTTTCAGCTTTCTTTGTACATGTGTCATCGTTGTGTGCTTCTTCGCACTTGGAGCACTTCGCTTTGTTGCAACAGAAGGTACTTGTATGGCCCAGCTGTTTGCAATTAGTGCAGCTCATAATTTTTGGTACGTACATACGGACCGGAAGTCGAAGTTTGTCCAAAAGTACGTAATTTGGTATAGCGGCACCTTCGAATGTCAATCGAAATGATTTCGAAGGAGTGTGAACTTTTGTATCGCCTGTGCCTGATACTGAGTTCAACTGTTTGATTTCCAGTATGTTAACCTGCGGAATGTGTTTGGCTTTAAAAATGCCCACACCATTCTTTAGGTCGGCGATAG
Source organism: Topomyia yanbarensis (assembly GCF_030247195.1). Taxonomy (NCBI): domain Eukaryota; kingdom Metazoa; phylum Arthropoda; class Insecta; order Diptera; family Culicidae; genus Topomyia; species Topomyia yanbarensis. The sequence goes on along the minus strand of NC_080671.1, from coordinate 290,851,199 downwards.
TTAATGATTCTTTCGTTACAACGCCATCTATTTCGACGACGTTAGCCGGAATATACACGCGATATTCAATATTAAAACGTGGATCATTAACTATTGTGTTAGCCTGCTTCCGGTCTGAGAGCACGACGCGAAGTTTATTCGCGTTGACTTTCATTATTTCGCGCACGCTAGAGAAATTGGCAGTCAGGTTTTTACTAATTTGGGAGACCCTCAATGGTTTTCTTTTAGACCACGAATCGATCGCCTGAACGGTCATTGTATTGCCGAACACGCGGAACATTATTGTTGGGAACGAAATTTTTGTAGCCAGTACCACCAGTGCCAGTACCAGAACCCGCTCCTACACCCGAACCAGAACCGTCACTAGAACCCAATGGAACCAAGGGAGGTAGGGGGAAAGAGGAATTTAGGTTATTGAGTTTTCGGTATTGCACCGGTTGGGTTAATCAAGGGAGTGACGTGATAATCCATGTCGTTCTCGTCAGACATCGGGACGGCAGGTATCACCGTCACCAAGAAAATTTAAAAGCAAAAACAAGCAAAATTAAAATAAAACAAAACTGAAGGAATAATAGAATAAAAGCGGGAAACTTAGCTTTTCTGCTACTCACTGATGCGCCAGCTGGATGGCGCGAAGTGGCGAAATCACCAACACCGTCCAATCACCCTACGCTGCAACACCGATGCGGCCGCCGCCGCTACTGTGATCGATGCGAGTTGAAAAATACCACCACCACTGCGTCGCCGCCGAAGTCACCTACACTGCAACAGCCAATAAGCGCCAAAGCACAACTTCTGGGCGAAACGCCCCGTCGCCACCCTCTTCACTCACGCTTGTGCCGTATGCGTCGCACGATACACACCAGCACAAATCACTCCCGAAAGCGCGCGGGAAACTCCACTCGTAAACTGACCCGAAAGGGAAAAAACTGCCGAGCACCGAACAAACGCAGACCGATATATGACGTCTACCTCGTCCGAGATCAACCGAAGAAATGTAGTACTTTCTAGTCGCACACATATGCTGAACGTAACCCGAACATAACCGAACCTTTGTTTTGATTTTGGCATCGCTTCACCTTAAAACTGGCTTATTTATTGCCATCTATATTGCGAGCAAAGAGAGTTATATTGATCCAGAAGAAAGCCGAAGAGAGGATTGAAAATAACGAAGTATGCGCAAGAGGAGCATGTCATATTTTTGTCTTTTTCCGGTAACATGATGCTGCCATTTGCATTACTGCGTTCTGATGGGCAGTACACGGCAATGTTAAAAACCGTACAATGAGGTTAATAGAAAATTCACTGTTTATGCCATTTAATAGTCTGATGAATTTATATTTCGTTAAAATAATTTTGGAATCCTCGATTTAGCTTAAACAAAGTAACATTAGGATTTTTTAAGATTCAAGTGACTAATACTACGTTCACACAACAAGTAAAAACGCGTTTTAACGCTATTTTAATGGATGGAACAATAATGGAAGCTTACCTTTTTTGGAAACGTAGTTGCTGTTCTGCAGCACACGAAAAAGCCAAAAACAATTATTTATTTGCTTCAGATAATTATGTGGTCATTGGAAAAGAAATGTGACATTTTAGACTGGTGGGGCTTATTATAGGGTAAGGTGGGGCAAATCCGACCGTTGGGTAAACCCGACCCCCCTCTGTTACCAAAAATCAGAAACACTACGCGAACTAATATCAATGTTGTCGTGTAGAGCATCGAAAATAACCATAATGGTGGTGTGACAGCATTTTATTAGTCTACATTGAGATGCTCATACGACAAAAAGCGTGTTTTTACAACTTTTGATTTGACTTTTGTGCATCATTGACTACAGGATATTTCTGATTGTTAAAGTTATTGCATAATAAATGTAAGTGGATTTAAATTCTTTGATTTGAGTCCTACAAAGTGCATAGACGAATTTAGTTCAACCTTTTTCATATATTTTTTAATTGCATCGTAATGAAAAATGACGCGGTGGGGCAAATCCGACCTCCAAATATTGGGGTAAATCCGACCGCTTTTTTTCTAAGAATATTTTTATTTATCAAATTGAAATATGTTTTTATTGTCATTATTTATTATTTTTATGCAAAATGGTTCATAATTACAAACGAAAGACACAAAAACGTGATGATTATAGTATTCGTCGAGCAATTGCTCCAATGCAAATGGGAATATCATTACGTGCTACTGCTCGTGATTTTAGCATTCCAAGATTTATATTGAGCTCCATTCTCTCCATGTTACACTTCAATAACACAACATTGATTGATTTAACGCTTGCATCTCAAGATATTCCGAAGATCCAAATAAAATGCTATATACAGAAAGTTGCCCAGGTGTCTAGCCTTTAATTTGGTATATGAAACGATTCGATTCGATGTAAAATGAGCATTTTACAGCCAAAACCATTTACTAGGTCGGATTTGCCCCACCTTACCCTACCATCCTACCCAACTACTCCACTAACCATGAATATGGAATTTGGCAGACTTTGCTGACAATGAAATTATTCAAATTATCAGCACGATTACCTAATAAATCCTGAAATACCAAAAGTTCAGTAATTGAGCTGAGAATTTGACAACTTCAAAAGCTGATTTTCAACGAAGTAAATCTGTCAAATGGGTTAAATCCGAATTGCTGAGCTTTCAACATCTTGGATTGCTAAAACGTTCAATTCAACGAAATTTTGCGACGTCGTGCGAAAATTGAGAAAGCTTCAAATCCCGGTTACAAAATAATAAATTACAATTAATTACTTCCTATAGTCTGCAATCCATGTGATAATCAATTGACAGATATAACTTAACAAATTGAACCTGACCCTTGATGCAGACATTGAATCTTCAGGAGGCACCTCGACAAAATGCGGCGTAAACCGTAACTCAAAATTTCCTGGACCAATCGTACTGAATTTTGCACAGTTTTTCTTCTTCACAGCTTTTTGCAAAATGCTTGATATTATTTTTTTCATCGTTTTTTAGCAATAATCGGACTTTGGCTTCAAAGTGCTACGAAAAGTTCGAAAATCTACCAAGAAATAAAAGCTCATTAGTTACTTGTGGAGTGATATCAAAACAACTATGCAAATGTATCAACGATTGGTCCAGCAGATTTTGAGTTATGGTGCACACCGCAAAACCAGTTTTCCTCCACGTGGCACCTGACTGAATAGACAATCTTTACATCGAAAAAAAATTAAGGAATCCAATTTTTTGACGATAATGCTTTACACAACCCCATTAAGTTCCGACACGATTTAGGCGATTCTTTCGCATTCAACTTTTTGTGCCATTTTCCAAGTCATTTGTCCAGTCTCAACTTTCACAACTTCTTTCAAACCCTGTGCATTTCTTTTCTATCACTAAGAATTAAACGACAATTTGTTCTACAGTGGAAATGCTAATCGTCCAAGATCTGATGGAAAATTATAAATAGTGAAACAATATAAGTAAGCTTCAATATTATTTAAATAACGATCAAAATGAGAATATCTGTAGCAGATTGTTTGCCGTCATAGTGTTACTTAGGTTGTATGGCATGGCTTTATTTACAATCTTTTATTTAATCTTAGTTTGGATTTTTTCGAAAGCGGTAAAAATATAAGAAAACATCCACTTGCTTATTGTATTCTTTGTGAGAAGAATAGAAGAAGAAGAAAAGGGTACACATTGTGATTATATATTCTTTTCTTTTCCTCTAGTTTAACTAAAAAATTGTGAGTAAATTAAATAGCTTCACTCATTTTGATAGCCATAAGTAAACTAACAAACAAAAAAAAATTTTTTTTATCTTAAATACGTTTATTTAGGCCCAAATGCTTTAGCTTAACGAGACCGATAATTCATTTTTTTAATTACATGTCACATGTTAGTGGGGGAAGGGAAAGCCGTATTTAGGGGCGGCTTGCTCCCCTCTTATGTAAGTAAAGGAAAAAGGTAGGAAGTGGGATACATATTGTGTAATTGACATCGTCGTTTGCTGATTGATCATTGTGGCGGATATGAACACTTTGTTGTAGTGTTGTAGTTTCCAGCCTGTAATCGCAGGGGCGAGGGGAGGGTCGATATTTCGGATAATTATTGGCACTCTGATGCTGTCATGATGTTCTCTATATCATCTGCATGTGAGGTATGTCATGATGTTCTGGGTAGACGGTTATCAAGAAGGGTATGCACCGAAGATTCGTGAAGCAATGCCATATTGTAGATACAGGGATAGGTTGGTGAGATTCTACTGTGAATGAGAGAGGGGAAAATGTATTAAACTTGGACATCAATGGTTTTCAAAAAGATATAGATAAGAAAAATATAGCGGTGGTCACGGCTTGCCAGGACGTCCCGGACTGGCACATAGGGTGATCTACCTCGGGCCCGAAGGGAATCTATTAGTTGGGCAACACAGTACTCTGCGCACAGCCAAACAACATGCTCGATGTCGTGATAGCCGTTCTCACAAACACAATGATTACTTTCAGCAAGCCCTATACGACGGAGATGCGCGTCAAACGAGTAATGGTTGGACATGATGCTTGACATCGTACGAATAAAGTCCCGGTTCACATCCAACCCCTTAAACCAAGCATTCGTTGATACCTTCGGGATAATGGAATGTAGCCACCGTCCCAGATGCCCATTGCTCCATGAGGTTTGCCAACTATCGAGCGTCCTCTGACGAGAGATACTGAAAAATTCGTTGAAGCAAATTTGTCTTTCGTAAATGTCGCCTTCTAATGCGCCCAGCTTGGCTAAAGAGTCCGCCTTCTCATTGCCCGCAATAGAACAATGTGACGGGACCCAAACCAAGGTAATCTGGTAAGATTTTTCAGATAAAGCACTCAGATATTCCCGTATTTTCCCCAGGAAATACGGTGAGATCTTTCCAGGCTTCGCCGCACGGATAGCCTCAATGGAGCTGAGACTATCCGAAACGATGAAGTAATGGTCTGAGGGCAGAGTGTCAGTGATCTCGAGAGTATACTGAATGGCAGCTAATTCTGCGACGTAAATTGAAGCAGGATCATTGAGTTTGAATGAGGCAGCAAGATTTTCGTTGAAGATACCGAAGCCTGTGGACCCGTCGAGAATTGATCCATCTGTGTAGAACATTTTGGCGCAGTCGACTTGATGGTATTTGTTATAGAAAATATTTGGGACCACTTGTGGGCGAATTTACATATGATCGACACATATTATATGTTTTTGGAAAGGGCATCTCGGCACCTTTCAACCTGCACATTAACTAAATTAAAATTTTGACGCGAAATATTGACTAAAAACTACAAAAAGTGCTCAAAAACGAGTTTTTTGAGAAAATCACAAAATCGCTTCTTTGAACAAAAAAATAAATATTGTTTTCGTGTTTAGCGACCCAAAATTAGTCTAAAAAATACTTTTTCTTGAAGCTTCATTTTCCTTGTAAACTAGTGTAATTGATGGATGCGTATTGTATCAAAACAGGGTGGTAATTCCACAACGAATGCAAAGCGGGATACTTAAACTTTTGCACGCCAATCACGCGGGAATGGTTAAAATGAAACATTTGGCAAGAAAACAAGTTTACTGGTTTGGGATAAACAAAGATATTGAAAATTATGTTACGACATGCGAAGTGTGCGGTAGCATGCTAGTAGTGCCAAAGACAAAGGTTTTGTCTTATTGGACACCTACTACAAGACCTTTTAGTCGGATTCATATCGATTTTTTTTCACTGTCCTCACCACACTTTTTTATTGATTGTTGACTCATTCTCAAAGTGGTTGGAGGTAGAATGGATGAAAAAAGACATGGATGGTGCGAAGGTGGTGAAGAAATTGGTAGCTTATTTTGCAAGATTTGGGTTACCAGATGTTCTGGTATCAGATGGTGGTCCTCCGTTCAATTCGTTCTCATTTGTTTTTTTCCTTGAAAATCAAGGGATTAAGGTGATGAAAAGTCGCCCTTATAACCTTTCAAGCAACGGTCAAGCTGAAAGGCTGGTGAGAACGACAAAAGAAGTCTTACGTTGATCTGGAGGATAAGATAAATTCCTAATGAATTATAGGAATAATATTGTGACAAGTAACGAGCAATTACCCTCAGAGAAAGCGTTTCTCTACAAACCAAAAACAATGCTTGATTTACTAAATCCAATGAAATATTATAAAAATTATTTAACAATACCACAGATCCCAGATGATGAAAATAAAATGGAATTTCAAAAATTACCAAGAAATCAAATGACGACTTGAGTGATCTGATGGAAGGGGATACTGTTTGGTGTAAGAATCATCATCATCATCTACCAAATAGACGGGTAAAAACAATATTTTTAAAACAAATTTCGTTAAATACCTTCCAGGTGCTACTTGGAAACGTGGAAATAACCGCCCACCGAGATCAGATTAGGCGTTACAGAGATCGAGACCCGGAGGCGAGACCCATTATTTAAATATGGATAAATGAATTTAATATTTTGATTGATTGATCAGTTCTGAAATGTACGTTGATTAAACTTATATGTTTATTTCGAATTATTGAAATGAAACTAGACAATTAAAATTTTGTAAATTATAACTAGATGAAGTGTAAATACTTCTAACTTGTATAAATATTTGAAATCGAAACTTTCTAATAAGGGAAGAATTGAAGTATATGAGTTTCTAAATTAGATATTCACTGTAAACCGGTTCGATCGGTTTATTAATTGAATCGATTAAATCGATTTATATCGATTATGTCAACCGCGCCATAATACCAACCTTAACATGTAAAGAGAAATCTTAAAAATATATTGACGGCACTCGATGTGTCATTCCTTGTACAACCTGTAACGCGTGTGGTTGACGTTTTTTTACTTCTCTCACCGAAAGCTCCCCAGAATAGTTAAAACTACATTCAACAACTATAAATAAATAAACCAATAAAACAAAAATTTAAGGCATTCTATCAAACACCTTACGATATTTTATAACTATTCTAAACTATTCATAACGCATACGTTCATAAATTAGAACATGAAGATTATCTCTTAAAGAGCTATGAAGGGAAGATTTTTCCAATGATGGTATTCAGAATAGACTGAAAATCTACAAACAAATGTATAAAATTACATCATTTTTTATTCGCCAGATTTCGATAAATTGGAACCACCCTAGCTAAGTCGTTACTAAGGACTACCCTAGGAAATGTTTCTATTCACTTACGAAGTATCTGTTTTGAGAAGTCAATAAAGTTCACTTTTGCGAAATTTAAAAAAAAAACTTTTGGAACCACCCTAGGCTGTCGAATTTTCATTTTAGCGTCCTAATTTAATCAAAATCGAGTTCAGCGCACCAAAATTACCCTTAGATGATATTTTCATTGATTTTAAACTACCTTTGAGGTTTTGTCCAGCTTTTGTATGGAGTGGATCCACTGTGCGGCGTTGGACGGCCTTGATTCTGTCAACACTATTCTGGTAGTACAGATTCCAAAAAGCAGAACATTACTCTAGTGCTGAGCGAACCAGCCCGCAATAGAGGGATTTTAAACAGTAGGGGAACATGAGGAAACTTGACCAAGCGCAAAATTCTATTTTTGGCAATGGTGTCTTCTATTCGATTTTTAAAATGTTTTCAAAAATATTTTTATACTTGTTTCGATCCCTTAAGGTAATTTTAAAAGTTTGGAATGAAAAATCCTTTCCCATGCTTCTGATTCAACTGTGTTCTTCGATACATCCATGTAAGACGAGATTCGTGGAATCCCGGATCACATACGTCCGCAAGTGATTCCAAGCATCTTTCATAGTAAATTTCGAGAATTCGACTGCAACAAAATGTTTTACACCGACGGGTTAAGCCTCAACGGCTCCACTGGCTTCGGTATATTCAATCAAAGCCTCACCGCCTCATAGGAACTCAATGATTCTGCTTCAGTTTACGTCGCAGAACTTGCTGCTATTCAGTATACCCTTGGGATCATTGATACTTTGCCCACCGATCATTACTTTATTGTCTCGAATAGCCTCAGCTCAATGAAACCTAGAGAGCACATTCCATATTTTCTGGGGAAAATCTGGGAGCGCCTGCGTGCTTTGTCTGTAAGATCGTACAAGATTACCTTAGTTTAGGTTCCCTCACATTGCTCCATCCCAGGTAATGAAGAAGCGAACTCTTTAGCTAAGGCGGGTGTTTTAGAAGGTGACATCTACAAAAGACCAATCGGCTTCAATGATTTTTTCAATATCTCTCGTCAGAGGACGCTAAAAAGTTGGCGCCTGTGGCAACGGTTATCATGATATTGAACATATTGTCTGAGCATGCGACGATTACTGTTCTGCCAGATCTCAACTATTCGATTCCCTTCGGGTCCGAGGAAGATCACTAAATGTCCCGGTTCGAGATGTACTGGCAAGCCGCGATCTCCTCTACATGTCCCTCATATACACGTTCCTAAAAACCACCAATATCCAAATTTAACTGCCCCTATCATTTCTCTTATCATTCCCAGAAAAGCCCTTTAAAGCCTACCGTACCCTAACGATGGTCTGATGCGACTCCAAGACGACACAAAACATCTCTGTCGAATGACCCAACAAACACGAGACCTACAGCACAACATCACACGCGCAACGCGATGTGTTGCCGATCCGCATCTGAGCCGTACTACTGCCGTAATCGTCTGGAGGAACCCCTGCCGGCTCAAGGAAGACCGCCCGGCGTCCCAATACATGATGCATCCTTACGAATTTGCAATCCTTGCTGTTAATTCCCGATGCCGGAAACTTTAGTTGATAACTATTTAATCTCGTTAAGAAATGCCCAACAGTACCACTACTTGAAAATAGCCCTGACGAATCCCCCCTAATATTAATAAAATTGCACCACTCCCCCTAGTTAATATGCTTATAAATGTTCAAGTTAGTCAATAATTAATTTCATTTTTCATTTTGCAGCGTTTGGTGGGGCAATGAGAGCGCAAGTCAGTCCAAGGCCGATGATAGGAGGGGTAATGGCAGAATAGTCTATGCGGACCACCAAAACGCCATGGGAGAGGGACAGGGTGTGGGTGGGGTAGGGTTAATGGATTGATGTATACTTGACGAATAATTGCGCTGCAGAATGTGATGAAAAGGTACATTGAACAGTACTACTGTTGGCTGTTCAGAAATAAATACAATATGTTTCTCCATCAGGTTTGATAGCTAATGTATGTATTTTGTTATTAGGTGATGTCAATTCATAAGTGTTAAAAAGTTCATTTTATCCCGTGGTTTTATCAAGTTTGTGAGAACGCAACCGTAGATGTGCGTGGAAGATCGCGAAAAGCTCAAGCGCATGTATGTTCACGTGTTTGTCGCGTATGCCAGAACGTATGTGATTTCGCGTGTATTAATTCGATTTTGTAACTGTGTGGCCATATGCATATTCGCGTGTGTTCTTAAATGATCGCGCGGACCGTGAGTTTGTTGCTTAGTTTTTAGTGTACGGTTCAGGTACTAGAAGATAATTCCCCCATAACACTAGAGTTCCCTGTCACGTTTCCATGGAATGTGGAATTGTCTAATGAATATGAGCCTCCTTTTTCATTGGTCCAACTGAAGACATGAATCTAGGCTGTTAAGAACGAGGGCAGGGACATCCTAATGTGACCGAATCAAGATCGCGCGAGCGGTGGGTTGTTGGCGAGATCGCGAGTATGTGTGGATGATTACAATTGCATGTTCGCGTTTTTGACCGGTTTGTGTTATCGCGAAGGCTAGCGGCGTTTGTACGTTTTGAATGAGATATTATGAGTGCATATGAGAGAATATGCAATTGATTGTGTTAGTGAGTGTTATAATGAATCTAAATTAAGATATAGTGATAAAAGGAAAAAATGAAGACAATAAGTAGAAGCGTATAAATTGACTGATTTTTTTGGTTTACGTGAGTAGTGGAAAAGCAAACTAATAGAATAAAAACTAGGAGTGGGTAATGTCCGGGACATAACCGCGGCGTTGACGTAGGACTAAACTTGGGCATATCATATGACATTCATGGATAATTTGAGCCAATGCCAATTTTGAATGAATGTTTACTGGAAATTTCATGTCGAATGAGATTGCCACATTCACTGATTTTCTAGGACTTGCAAAAACCTTCGGGTTTGTGGATTAATTTGATAAACATTTGCTTATATGAATCACTGGTACATGTACAGAAGAATTAACAGGGGCAAACTCAATCCAAGTTATTAAATGGAACTTTCTAATTCAATTCTTTCTCTATTATGTTTTCATCCTAATAAGAACGGTTTTCAGATAACTATTTTTGGTGATACCAGACGAGAATCCTTTTTAACAACTCGAACCTTGCCCGAATTCGCTTCTGCTGCGTACATACACGAACATTCCCCTTTTGCAGCTCACATCGAATGAGCATTGTATATCGCAATGCGATCTCTTTTATAAACTTCTTAGTGCAGATGGAAGTCCATCCTTTTGTGCGACAAATGGAAATATTTTCATCATTCTTTTTGGTGTGGCTTTCGCTGAGTAGTTTGTAGATTAATTCGATAAACATTGGTTTATATGTGTCACTGATAAAGTACAGTAGACTTGACAGGCGTAAACTCAATGCAAGTTGTTAAATGGAACTTTCTAATTCAATTCTTTCTCCAATATGTTTTCATCCTAAAAAGAACGGTTTGCAAATAACTATTTTTGGTGATACCAGACGAGAATCCTTTCTAACGATTCGAACCTTGCCCGAATTCGTTTCTGCTGCGTACATACACGAACATTCCCTTTTCGCAGCTCACATCGAATGAGCATTGTATATCGCAATGCGATCTCTTTTATAAACTTCTTAGTGCAAATGGAAGTCCATCCTTTTGTGCGACAAATGAAAATATTTTCATCATTCTTTTTGGTGTGGCTTTCGCTTAGTAGCAGGGTTGCCACATTCACTAATGTTCTTGAAAAATTTGCAAAAAACGCCAATCAAAGCAGGCTAATTAATGCTTTTACAAAATCTATCAAAATTTACGGTAAAATCTACGGAATCTACTACACAATTGTTTTGATTATTTCCCAACGAATCGCGCAAATATCTGTTTGTTCCGTACAGCACAGCGCAAATAATTGACGTTGGAAAACAAATCGGCAACTTCAGCTGCCAAACACTTAGACACGATCGAAGCATTTTTCCGTCAATGTCACTTTTCTGACTCAAATTTTTGTAGGTATTATCTTGCTTCCGTCCAATTGGTCAGTTTATTAGTTTTATCGTACATTTTTCGGATATTATTATAGAAAATAACTAACCCGATAAGAGGGAAGTTTTTTTTTCCGAAGCACGAAATGGAAATTTCAATTGTAATTCTTCTGAGAACGATTTTGTGGTCCTAATAAGAACCGTTTGTTGTGAATATTATTTCGCCGTTTCCCGCTCGGCATGATGATTATTCGCTTGGTATGGATAGCGCACAGATTGGTATCTTCCAACAAACTAACCAGGCAGGCCTCGCTGGCTTCTTAGAGGGCCATTACGGCTGAGCTCCGGAAGAGTAGATCGGTTTTGAAATGCTGTGCAATCTCACAGACCAGGCACTGGAAGAGCAGCTTGCGAATTAGTAACTCTGTCCACTTCTGAGAGCGATGAATTTCACGCAGGGCGACGACAGTTCTTGGTTGGCAGCGATAAGGCAGTAGCTATGATTTGGTTGGTGGTCAAAATGCAGCTTCTCGTTGAGCAGCACACGTACGTGCGTTCTGCTCTGTGGCTTACACACGTCTGGCTTTAAGTAAAACTGTGACACCCATATTTATAGGTTCCAGCATTAATGTTGATTCGCATTAAAAGTAGTTTTTGAACTTTTTAAACAAGTTTTACATAGCAAACAAGGTATCAATAGCAAGCGTTGAACGTTTTCCTTTCGATTTATGAAACAATATTAGTAATTCCTTTAGTAGGAGAAAAGTTATTAAGGTTCAAAGTGTACGTAACGCATCCGTTTTGAAAATTTTGAAATGACACCCAGTATAGTAAAGAAAGACGTAAGTCCTACGTCAAAACAAAAAAAGACAAATAAAGTAGAAGAAAAGAACGGGAGGGACGTATTCTAAGTTGCTTATATTTGGGAACATAGCCACTTTATTTGACGGTTTGTTTCGCTTGGATGATGGTTCTTCAAAATTACTAGGCACATTTTGAACTTTTGACTTAATTTGATCCCAATACTTTGGATAGTTCACTTAAATTTTAAATTCAATACATTGTGCAATTGAATGATGTTTACTTTAGATCTGGGTTTAAATTGGTATGATTCGAGTACTTTGGCTAATTGTCGTAAGTTTTAATGCATTGTGCAAATTGAATGATATTTAATTTAGATTTTATGTAATGAACCATCAACTGTAGGATACTGCATCGGTCTGGATCTAGTTGAATAGATAGTGTAACCTTAGAAGAAGATCACAACCCGAACTTTTGGTATTCGGTGGTGTTTTGTTCTTAGAGCCCTTGCAAGTAAATGTAAATTTTACACAAAAACTTGATTTTGAATTGTATCAAATAAACTTTAAAACTAATAAATGTAGGTATAGTAGGGTGATTTGAAATTTCGTGTTCGAGAACAAGTAGGGTAAATAGGTGACTCTACTGCTTGTTCCCACTACTGCTCAGCGAAGATTTGAACCCCATCGGGTGGGAAATGTTGGCTAACCTTCTAGCAACGTGCACGATCGTGATTGGCCACAGCCGATTCAGAAGTTGATGTCCGGTAACGGCCGAGAGCTCCGACCGGGTCTGGAGGAGGTATAAAAGGGCCATTCGACCTCAGATACGCTCTCTTATACCTGAAATAGTTGAATAGTATACATCTAAAAAAAGAGGACGTTTAAAGTTAAATATTGTTCTGTAAAAAAGGAAAACGGAAGAGTTTAGTAAATGGGAAACCAGTGATCCCGTAGTGGTGCGCGAGTACGAGGCCCACAAAAGTGAAACCGTCGGCCATTATACGGAAGTGTTGAGTGTCCCGGCCGCAGAGGAGCGGTGGGTGCATATCCTTGGCGGAGAGGCCGAGTAGGGAGACACGGCGAATAGGCTGACCGCCGAATGCGGCCATAACCACGTGAGCACGGCCGCATTAAAAGTGACAACGACAACGGCAGGATAGTGATCATCGACGAACAAGCAGTGAGTTCAATTAGCTTAGGTACCCAAATTATGATTTTTGTATAGATGTTGATTATTAGAAAATAAAAATATAGTTCCGATTTTTAAAGAGCGTTGGCCAAGTTTTTGCGTACGCCGAACGATCAAATTTCCGGTTGAGAGACATTTAGGGTTACAATACCACAGGTAAGTCTTCTTTAAGCGCAAGCGAGCCGACCCTGAGAGGTAAAAGACACGCCGGGCAATAAAAAAGTTACAATTGGCGATCCTCGTAAAGAATTTTATAAAATGTGTGGCTTCTCCACATTTTCAACGCGCTTAGGGGAGACTCACGATCCTCCGTAGTTATCGTGATTTGACCGGAGTTTGAATTCGATATTGGCATTTTATTGACCCAACAGCAAAGTTTGTTTGATCAATTTCCAACCGTTACGATAAGCAAAAAGCAAACCAAGATTACTGGCATTGTTCTCATGCGGTTTTGTTTGAATAATAGCGAGGAACACGTGGCTCGCTCAGCGAAATAATAGTGATATCTCTCTCCTTATTAAATTCCATTCAGTGTACTAGAATTTTGATTTTAGTTAGAACGGTTTCGTTTGGTTCATTAATAATGGAAGAGGAAAAGAATAGTGCCATTGTGACGGCATATGATCTGCAGAAACGTTTCGCTGATCTACGGGTAGATTTTTTTTTAACGAGGATGAGCTTGATTATGAGTTGAATATTAGGGGAATAAGATATGAGGAGGGTGCGCCAACGGCCAGAAAACGCGGAAACTTAAGGGAAGCATTGAAACACGAAAGGGAGCAGGTTAACGTCTTTGCGATTAAATACGAGCTAGATCCACAGCTTGATTTTGATATTTGCGTTGAGAAGTTTCACAGAGTACAGGAAAGTTTGAGTGGAGATGGTCCGATACCGCCTCGTTGTCGTTCTATTTTATTGCATTTAGGCGTAAGGATGTATAGACTGATTGACCAGGTAGATGAAGAACAACAGGCTGACGTTAAACAATTGATTGAGAAGGTAGTGAAATTATTGAATGTGTACTACTACAACAAAAAGTCAACGTCGGTTCCCGGGGGCAGGACTCCTAGCGTAGGAAGCGTAGATTTAGATACCCTCTTCACTTTACCACCGACTAGTCAGATAGATATACCCAATCCTCCTCGACCAAGTTCCTGCGAGAACAATCCAGACGCAGTAGACCCGACTGATGTTGATATAGTGCAGTGTCTACAAAGGTTAGGTTGTTATGATGCTAGTGGCGCTGATCCCAAAGCGAATTTTCGAGATGCTATGTTAACCCTTGAGCACGAGTTGTATGGATTACGCAAGTACAAAGATAAGACCCAAAGAACCCATAATAAGAACCCAGCAGTCCCTTCAAACCCCGTACCTAGCTCAAGCTCGATAACGAGCAGTACAGTCTCAAATATTAATACAGGTTATCCGGTCACCACGGTAGTGAATACAGTAACCGCGCCGAGAATGGCTCCGTCGATTCAGTGTAGTCAACACCAATAATAATGATACAGATAAACCAGAGCCAAAGGTAAAAAAGTTAGAAAAAAATCCTCCCATCCAAACTTCATACTCAAAGAATTCATCCCAAAATTCCAATCTCAAGACGGGACAAGAAGATCCACACGGGGGCAACTCGTGACAGACACGCAGCTTGAGTGATTTAGTGGCAGCACACAAACCACCAGCTAATAATCAATGCCTATTCTGTCGATTATCCAACCACTCAATCGAACAGTGTAGGGCTGCAAGAGGGCTAATCTGTCGACTATGCGGTTTCAAAGGCTTCGACACCCAACACTGTCCTTATTGCCAAGAAAATGGAGCGCAGATGACCGAAAATCGCCGGTCGTCTCTCCCATCAGCGTAGATTCATTTCAGGAGAACGTTGCTTTCGGTGGTTATTGGGAAACAGTTTCCAGCAACATGCATGAAAGTAACGAGCATCAGGCTCAGGTCATTCTAAAAGCTGAGCCGTACGATAACCGACCATATGCTGATGTGTATTTATACGACGTACATACTAAAGGTTTGCTTGATTAAGGTAGTAATTTATCCTTGATTAACGATAAAATCTATGCAAAATTAAGGAAACCTAAATTACAATCCTTGAAATCTCCTATTGAAATCCGCACGGTTAGCGGAAAGCAACTAAGCGTTTTAGGAAGGCTTTTCATACCATACACCATCGACAATAGAGTGCGTGTGATTCCCACTCTAGTGGTAGAAGATTTGGCCATAGGTTGCATTCTTGGGATGGATTTTCGGGAAAACTTCAGAATTATTCCATCCATCCAAGAATGCGCAACGATAGAAGAAATAGAACCCTGTACGGCAGAATCTGATATTCTTCTGTCAGAAACTGACAGCAATCGACTAGATAAAATAAAACAAATGTTCAAGGTGGCGATTCCTACGGAACTATCAGTTACGCCATTAGTGGAACATCATATAGAAATTATGAATGAATGGAAAGGGAAACCAGCAGTTCGCCAATACCCCTACCCACTTTCACCAAAAGTTCAACAAAAAGTTTCAGATGAACTAGATCGGATGTTAAACCTCGGAATCATTGAAAGATGCCATTCATAATGGTCATTGAAGGTTGTGCCAGTCATTAAACCTTCAGGGAAAGTTCGGTTATGCCTGGATGCACGAAAAATAAATGAGCGTACTGTAAAAGATGCTTACCCTCTTCCCCATCCAGGTCGAATTTTAGGCCAATTACCGCCTGCCAAATATCTCAGCACAATTGACCTTTCCGAAGCATTTCTGTGGCAGATCATAGCCATGGACTTTATAGGCCCGCTGCCCCGTAGCAAAAAGGGTCATCAATACATTTTAGTGATAGTTGATCTTTTCAGCAAATGGATTATGTTGACTCCAATGCGAAGAATCGACAGTCACTTGCTTTGTATCACAATTAGGGACCAATGGTTTTTCAGAAACTCAACGCCAGAGGTGATAATTTCGGATAATGCAACATGTTTTTTGTCTAAAGAATTCAAAGCCCTACTTGACCAATTTAATATACGCCATTGGCTAAATGCTAAATATCATTGTCAGGCTAACCCGTTTGAAAGGGTTAATCGCACTATAAATGCAGCAATACGTACTTATGTTAAAGTAGACCAAAAGTTGTGGGATATTAAATTGGCAGAGATTGAAACTATTATCAACTCCTCTGTTCACGCCGTTACCAAAATGACTCCGTTTTTCATAACTCACGGACACGAAATATTTCAAAAGGGTTCGGACCATAATGAATTGGGGCCAGATAAAACATTGGAACAGTTAGGGGAAAATCAGAGGGAATTGTTTGAGAGCATTTATGACACTGTTCAACAGCATCTCAAGGAGGGACATGAAACTGGGCAGAAACGATATAACCTCCGCCATCGACAGCATGCCAAATCCTTCGAGATAGGACAGCTAGTCTACCATCGTAATATGAAGCAGTCTAACGCGGCACAGAACTATAACGCCAAATATGGATCACATTATTTGCCATCACAAATAAAATCAAAGATGGGCTCCTCGTCTTATGAGATCGAGGACATGCAGGGTAAATCGCTGGGGGTTTGGCATGGCAGTAATCTCAAGCCAGGATAAACGCTACTAGAACATCAAGCAAAGAATCATAGTTTGGTGTCTATGACCCTTTCTACCTTTCACATCAGAGACAGTAATTAAATTACAAGGGTAACATTCTGAAACCCTTGTGGCGCCCAAAAGGATAATGAGAAAATCAGGAGTTCAAGAAACAATGGTTAGTATTTAGCACTCGGATCTTGCCAATCAAAGGCATGAGGTCGACGAAAGTCAGTAGAAGAAATGAATCAGGTTTATGTTGTTAAAAAAACCTAATATAGCTCAAGAAAGTATAATGGGGAATGTGAGAAGATGTGGAGGTAGATAGTGGCCTCTCGGAAAATTTGAGACCTTTAGAACAGTCCCTCTAGAACCTTCGAAGATAGCTTGGTCTCGAAGTAGCAATTACATGTTAGGTTTAGCTTTAATAGGGTAAGTACCGAGTAAGGTTGTACAGTTAGTTATAAGATAGCATAAGGTAGATAATATGGGTATGAATGAGTGAATGAATGGCGAGGAATGAATGGATTTAATTTGGGGCCCTACTGTATGATTGAGAATGTGTGGTTGAACATGAGTGGAATAAAATGAGGTCTGAGTAAGGGCCTATACACAGAGCAGGAAGTTTGATGGGAAAAAGAGGTAGTGTAACAAGAAATCATTAAGAGAGTATCTTTCTGGATGAGAGTGAAGGGGAAAGAGATAAGAAAAAAATTGGTCGCATAGATCAAAGCCACAATGAGAACAAGCCAACCCGTGAATAATTATGATCCGGACTGGCTGTCGCCAGTAACATAAAGATGTCGATGTTAGAAACTGGTCGGTACCTTAGCATACGAAAAAAATTTACCTCATTAGGTAAAGTTTTATCCGAGGAGGGGAACATTGTAACCTTCGAAGAAGATCACAGCCCGAACTTTTGGTATTCGGTGGTGTTTTGTTCTTAGAGCCCTTGCAAGTAAATGTAAATTTTACACAAAAACTTGATTTTGAATTGTATCAAATAAACTTTAAAACTAATAAATGGAACTGCCAGTACTAGTAGGGTGATTTGAAATTTCGTATTCGAGAACAAGTAGGGTAAATAGGTGACTCTACTGCTTGTTCCCACTACTGCTCAGCGAAGATTCGAACCCCATCGGTTGGGAAATGGTGGCAAACCTGCTAGCAACGTGGACGATCGTGATTGGCCACAGCCGATTCAGAAGTTGATGTCCGGTAACGGCCGAGAGCTCCGACCGGGTCTGGAGGAGGTATAAAAGGGCCATTCGACCTCAGATACGCTCTCTTATACCTGAAATGGTTGAATAGTGTACATCTAAAAAAAGTGGACGTTTAAAGTTAAATATTGTTCTGTAAAAAAGGAAAACGGAAGAGTTTAGTAAATGGGAAACCAGTGATCCCGTAGTGGTACGCGAGTGCGAGGCCCACAAAAGTGAAACCGTCGGCCATTATACGGAAGTGTTGAGTGTCCCGGCCGCAGAGGAGCGGTGGGTGCATATCCTTAGCGGAGAGGCCGAGTAGGGAGACACGGCGAATAGGCTGTCCGCCGAATGCGGCCATAACCACGTGAGCACGGCCGCATTAAAAGTGACAACGACGACGACGACAGGATAGTGATCATCGGCGAACAAGCAGTGAGTTCAATTAGCTCAGGTACCCAAATTATGATTTTTGTATAGATGTTGATTATTAGAAAATAAAAATATTGTTCCGATTTTTAAAGAGCGTTGGCCAAGTTTTTGCGTACGCCGAACGATCAAATTTCCGGTTGAGAGACATTTAGGGTTACAATACCACAGGTAAGTCTTCTTTAAGCGCAAGCGAGCTGACCCTGAGAGATAAAAGACACGCCGGGCAATAAAAAAGTTACAATAGCAAAAATAATTCAATCTTCCAGTCGTCAGGGTATTCCTTCGCTTCTATCCACCAACTGAATCACGCGCAGTGTTGCTATTAAATTCTAGGGACCATCAGAATCCAAGGTCTCCAAGCTACAAATCCTTAAGCATAAAAAATTGCAGTCTGGAGTCCACCGCCAAGCCCACGGAGAAGAGTTAGCATTGTTATTGAGTATTAATTGAACAATACACATGTAACATGCAATAAAACTACTTGGAATCGTCTAAATGTCAGAAAACGACAATCGCATTCCGTTAGAAGTTTCTCATGCTATGCTGACCGGGAATGGATGATTGACGTTCGTCGATAAATTAATCGTATCTTCATTTATCCAATCCGAATGAATCGAATCGAATGCACGAATTGAACACCGGAAAAGTGATCCCAAGAAGGATTACCCACTATTCTATCATATAAGCCAGTTCTGCATCCATTCCCTGACCCATATGTCACAAATACTCAGTCGAGCACATAAACAGATAGACATACGACTAGCACATACCAATTTTGCACTAGGACTAAAAACTACAATTATTACAACACAACACAACTAATAGGCTTCAACTTTAATTTTTTTCAATGCGCCTGTGCACGTTGACGAGGTCGACCAATAAATCGACACACAATGACTCCCACTGTGAACCGTGCTCAAAAAGACAGCCGTTAAGATAAGAAGAGTTGCACAAGTCTGGATTCACCTTGATAAGTGATGCGATCTATGCCTCTCTCAAAAGTGTTATCGTGTGTTTATTGCTCTGGGCAGCTGGCTGCCGAGAATTTGTGATAGATTTATCGTGCGTTGGTTAAATACGAAAGTGATCGGTTCTTAAAAGAAAAAAAATGCAATTTCAACTACGGACAGCCGACTGTCGGGAGTTGCTTGTGTTTAATTGAATCAAATGGCGATTTTATCATTCCTCTCTTCTTTTTCCGGCGAAACACGACATTCCAAGAGTAATACGATATAATGAAAACCGATTATTCTACTGTCTCAAGACATGCATCTGTTTCATTCTCCGAAAAATATTGAATAAGGTGCCGCCTAATATGTTATCACTATTCGCGCACGTTGTTATGCTAGCTGGACTGCACCATGAACGGTATAAAATAAGCACCCTACCACAGTCTACTTTCTACTTCTGCCGCAGTCAGACGTACAATCGAGCCAAGTGAACAACAGGCCTCTCGATCTAGTGTGCATTGTCTCGAGAACAAAGGAAATATCGGATTATTCTTGTCATCATGAGTAAAGTTGACGAAAAAGCGCTACTCCGACCCAACGCTGCGGTCGTTGACTTTAAATTTTGTTTAAAACGACCGAGTTTTAGTGAAGTGGAATAGCTTCTGAAGGTAAAAATGCAACTTAGGCTTGCGGAAGTCTTGTACCTTCAGTATCATCATCTTCGCAATGTAGTGTTAATATCATTCAACACGTTAGCACAAGCCGAGCGTTTCGTTTTGAAGAACAACTTAAAACACGTGGTTGAAAGTGACAACGTTGGAATTAAGATTCCCGTATACATTGAGAATGATTATATTGATGTAAGGTTATATGACCTATCACCTCGTACCCCTCCTGAGCCAATTGCAAAATGCATGTCGCAATACGGAGAAGTAGAATCCGTTACACCTGATACTTGGAGAAACTTCTTCCCGGGTACTCCTAACGGCGTTTTTGTAGTGAGGATGCGGGTTGAAAGGCCTATACCCTCCTACTTGGCAATAAAACTCAATACTCACGGAACTACAATTATGCAAACTACGCTATGCACCCATGAGGGGCAAACGCCTACGTGCAAGTATTGTAATCAGACAGCTCATCATGGACAACCTTGCGCGGAAGATGCAGAGGAAAATGCATCTCAACCGATTGCCAACTCATCTACGGCAAACCAACCTAAAACAGAGTTTTCAATACGAATGCCTGAACCACAAACGGTGGCCAATTTTGTGGCAGCTGTTCAGACCATAATGACAACCGCAAAAGAATCATCAAGCACCCCAAAAGCAACTGTAAGCAACATCGGCAACGAATGCAGTAACAATGACGACGGATTTACACTGGTCAACAATAAGTGCAAGAAGCAAGGGAGAACATCTGATCCCGGACACCAAGCCAGCTTCGACCGGGACGTGAAAAACAAGAGAGAATTGAATGACCCCCCTGACGCTGTTTGCCAGCAGACCTCGCGAAAAAAGGTCTCCGCTCGCAATAAAAAGTTGCGCGCACGAGATCCAATTAATTAATTCTTGTTGTTGTTTTCTTATTTTTATTTTTACATGTATTGTAAACGTATAAAAGATCCACGGCTCCGTTAAGCTACCGCTATGAGCCGTGTCAAATAAACGAATTAAATAAAAAAAGCACCCTACCACCTATCTAAAAATCGAACACAAAACCAAGTACAACCGCGCGTTTTTTTATGCTAGCTTTGTAAACCGGTGTTGCCTACTCATCTCGGGCTTTTAATGAGTTTCACACTAAACCGATAAAATAAAATGCTGACCCGTTACTCAACCCCTGTGTACGAAAACTACAAAAACTAACACTTTTTAGTAGGCAAAAATCCCAAACTGTCTGTCTTTCACGCAAACCTAAGACTTCAGCAAAAGTGACCAATCAACCTAAGCAAGTCTCAATCCCCCGATCCACTAAGATGTACTAAATCTACCTTTACCCCTTATTTTAGTTACAGTTAATGACTGTCAACAGAAAGGTGTACTGACCAATGGGTTACTGAGCTTAAATTGAGTTTCATAAAGAAAAGGTTGAAATGCGACCGAGTAATTCGCCGGAGAGACACTCCCTCGCAGACTGGACCCTTTGAAAGTCTTCATCTCTGGATATTCAAAAGCCAAAGGAATGTCGCATGCCTAGTTAACAGTTGTCTTTATTTCAACCATAACAGTTTGTAGTAAAAACCTGTTTTAATCCACCTAGAGGTGCAATTGTGCCTTTTTCATTTCTACAAACTATGATTTAATAGCTGGTTCGTACAATATAACATTATGGAAATGTCTTTCATTCTTATTACACTTGGTAAGTAAATATAAGAGCACCTTTTTGCATTCATCGCGGTATCGGTTTGAATCGGAGTTTTCTATGTGATCGCACTCCACAACCCGTAACTCCGGAGCCGGAAGTCGGATGGAGATGGAATTTAATATCAGTTTCCGGGGACGCAACACCTTTCATTTGAGACTAAGTTTATCAAATCGGTCTAGCCATTTTCGAGAAACCAATATAACCGTCATTCTGAATTTGGATGATTCCGGATCCGTCGATGGTGGCCAGTGTGGCCAAAGAGACCCCAAATGACTGTTGGTGACCTAGATCTACAAATTCAATAGTTATGTTTACATTTTGGAAAAAATTTCACCTTTTTACCTTATCGCAGAATTGGTCAGAATCGGGATTTACTGCGTGATCGTACGTATCACCCTGTAATTCAGGAACCAGAACTCCGATCCACACAAAATTCAACAGCAGCTGATGGACCTTTCATTTAAAATCAAGTTTGTCAAAATCGGTTCAGAAAATTCCGAGAAACCGATGTGGACAAATCAACAAATTTTGTTTTGTAACCATACTCTTCAACTCGTAATCCGGAACAAGATGTCGGTTGAAAATAAAATTCAATAGCAACCTATGGGAATATTATACCTTTCATTCGAATCTCAGTTTGTAAAAATCGGTTCAGCCATCTCCGAGAAACCGATGTGGACATTTTGTTAACAAATCCGCACATACACACACATACATACATACATACATACATACATACATACATACATACATACATACATACATACATACATACACACATACATACACACAGAAATACATACACACAGATATTTTGCGATCTCGGCGAACTGAGTCGAATGTTATATGAGACTCGGCCCTCCGGGCCTCGGTTAGAAAGTCGGTTTTTGGAGCAATTACATAACCTTTCCATATGAGAAAGGCAAAAGAATAATATTTAATTAGCTTAATCAGCATGAGTTCAATGTTATCTTCATGATATTATATTTTTAAATGTTGGTGAAATGGGTTTGAAATTGGAGGAAATGGGGGGTTAGTAGAGTGTAAGTGGAGGATGCGTCAGAAATCCTTCATCTTATTTCGATATACGGGGTGGATCAAGGAAATGCGGGCGTGAGGGTGGTCCAAGGGGAGGGGAGTGATGAAGGAGGGAGGTGTAAGGGCAAGGTGGGGGGAGGGGCGGCGACGCAATACTCAACTGCATATTTTGCCTTCCATTTGAGACTTCGTTTGAGAAAATCGGTTCAGTCATCACCGAAGAACCGATGTGACTTTAATTGTGGAATATGCCCGAAATTCCGGACTTCCGGAATCGTCGATAGTGTAGTGGACAATATATTCAAAGAATGTTTGATTGGCAATCAGGATCTAGATCTGCGATTAGAAGTAATTTGGTGACCATCTAAATAGTTGTTATAGATATTACAATTGTACCGATTTATATGGGAAATTCCAGTGTATCCTTACTAACACCCCTGTAACTAGGGTTCGTCGCGGTGCGGATGTGGGCGGTAATTGGATAGTCCGCACCGCAACCGCAAAAAAATAATAAAACCGCACCGCTTACCGCAACCGCACTGCATTTACCGCACCGCACCGCGCGGTAATGCGGTAAATGCGGTAAGATTCTTATATTTTTAAAAATTGTGTTGAAAAATTATTCATTTATTTTGTAAAACCATATATAATAAAATGTTATTCTTATTTACACGAAAATCAACTTTGACGGACTACTCAGAAGGTAATATTTATGAAAAATTCAACATTGCAAGTTTTATGGATAAAATGCCGTACATTTTGAAACAAATACTTTCGTTACAAGGTAAAACATTGTCATTCCTCTAAATATTAGCATACCACTGAAGTCCTACGAAATGTAGCTGTATTTTATCATTATACATACAAAAACGTTCTTCCGCAGCAATTAATAGGAAAACTTTTAATTTAATTATCCTTCAGTTAATTGAAAAAATGGAATAGCTGAATATTTTTTGTCTCAATTTTCATGTTTGCAATGACTTTGACACATGAAAATGAAATGAATGTTTTTCGCATTTATACAGTAAAAATCACCTTAAATTCTTAAAGGAAATTCACCAAAAAGAAAAATTAAAGGAAAAACACCAGTACTTATATATATTATCCCAATACAGTGATATAAAACAGTGATGTTGAATTTCATCAATAAGAACGACCCCAACGACGAAAAAATCGTTCTACGCAAAACATCTAATCAGGAATCCATCCCATCTCAACCGGTACAGAGTTGTTTGAAAAACTGCAAAAGATATAGGATTTACAGCATACAGCAGAAATGTTATTAGAAATAGGGGATTTTAGAAACAAATTACCCCAAAACCCTAACTTCGTATTTTTCAAGAAACGGATGTATTCTTATTCAAATGCTAAGATTTCTCCCTTAAAAATGTATGAGCTGTAATTTTCTAATGGCTAGTTTAAAAGTTCAAGCATTTTATGCATTTTATGTATTTATTCTAATATTTTTCCATAATGCCAATGGCAAAAACTTCAATTGAAGTTTGCAGGGGTCAAAAATTGTTCGACAATTTGGAATCTGGGCTAACTTTCACACTTGTCACAATATAAAGGGAGGCTTTGAGAAACATAAAAAATCGTAATACCTTACACTCACTTTGAAAGCTTTACTTCCAAAAAGTTATACAATACTGCTAACTGAAAAATATTATTTTGGTAGAAAATATTCCCAGTTTTAGTAGAATACTTTTTGAGATAGAGTCTTATAACACGGACAGCAGAAAAATTCATTGCATATTTACACAGAAATCAAAAGAGATATAAATGCGATATTGAAGAACAAATGGTAAGGTAATCAGTCTAATTTGGACCTCTTTTTATTTTGGACGCTTTTCATACATTCGTCTCCTTTACTGCCAATTCCTCCAAATTCGTTTGATAATTACATTCTTTGGGTTGTTTTTATATCTCAGTATTATTAGTTCATCTTTAAGTTCTCTAAATTAATCAAAATTCACAGTTGAGAAAATGTCATCGAAAACGATTCATAATTCCACGATTGCCAAGAGGAATCGGGAGAAATTATTCATTTTTTAATTGAATTTGACAGTACAATTCAATTGTTTTTCAACGATTGGATTTTGCGTTTTACGTATTTGAAAAGGTTTGTTTGTAAATTTTTACTTTTACTTATAAAATAAATAGTGTGCAAAATGTGTCTTAAAAATAATGGTGCCAAATTATATTGGACACAGCGTATAAATTTTATTTCTTAGTAACAGTATGTTTTATCATATTAGAATAACCAAAATGTAAAAAATCAAGTAGCGATAGGTCGCATACAGATTATATTCGAATTTCTTTTCAAATCTTTGTCAAGTCTATGGAAATTAGAACAATTAAATGTTTATTATGTTTCTCTATTGTAGGGTAATAAGTAAAACTCAAACGTTCTGGCAGAGGGATTTTCATAATAATGTCATTGCTAAGCGTTAGTTAAGAAAATAAATCTAGTTGCGTCCTTCTCAAATAGTAAAAGTCATAGTTTTAATTCACTTTTTGATGCAGACTGCAGACTTTATCAATTATTTTTTGAAGTGCGGTTGCGGTAATACCGCGCGGTAAAAGCTCATTTCCCGCACCGCAACCGCGGGAAAAAATGTCTCACCGCACCGCAGTTTTTGCGGTGCGGGTGCGGTAAATACCGCGCGGTTGCGGTAATTACCGCAACCGCGACGAACCCTACCTGTAACTCCGGAAGCAAGAGTCAGAACCGATTGAAATTCAGCAGCAGTGAATGGTATTACTGTATCTTTCATTTGAAACCAAGTTTGTAAAAATCGGTAGAGAATTCGTTGGGGAATGGGTGTGATATTAGCTAAGGAACTTGGCGGGTTACCCGGGGGCGTCATGAACTGTCATAGGTGGCCAATGTGGTCAAAGCTGCTTTGATTGATCTTTAGTGATCCAGACCCGCAAACTAGAGTAATGTTACATCAATTTTAATATGTTTTACATCATTTGAACATCATGGTGGTACCAGTTTATATTGGAATTTGCTGTGTGACCGCACTCTTCAACCCGTAACTCCGCAACCGGAAGTCGGATCAACTAAAAATTCAATAGCAGCTTATGGGAGCGTTATACCTTTCAGATGAAACTAAGTTTGCGAAAATCGGTTCTGCCATCTCTGAGAAAATTGTGTGAGTTTAAATGACACACACACATACACACACACAGACATTTGTCGATCTCGACGAACCGAATCGAATGGTGTATGACACTCGGCCCTCCGGGCCTCGGTTAAAAAGTCGATTTTTACAGTGATTGCATAGCCTTTCTTTATATGAGAAAGGCAAAAAAAGGATTCGTCACCCCATGCACACGCACCTCTACGAATCTGAGCAGACGCTATACAATTTTGTGTATGTACATATTAAAGTTATGTAAAACCTATTGAAAGTCCTGAAAAACGAATAGTATCACTCTCAATGAACGCACAGCATTCTATCTGTTACTTCTCGACTTCGGACAGATACAGCACGAGCACCTTGATCGAGTTACTCATCTCTTCATGCTGTAGCACTCAATCATATAACGATAACGCCAGCGATATGATTTAAAATTTTAAAATCGGTACTGTTGCTGTAAAAGAAACTTGACTATGTATGCATTGAAGTAGTTCCAAATTAATATATGAGAAGGGCATATCAATAAATGAAAGGGAAATATAACCTCCTTGTGGCTAAAGGTCGATAGCTTACAAAACATAATTCACACACTACATAAACCAATCCAAAGTCACGGCGGCTACCCGTAGGCCTTTTTCTTTACATATTCCTGATTGAACTCATAATAGGTGTGTTCCAGTACTCAACTCCTACGCCCAGTTTCTCATGTATAAAAAACTTGCCTCTGCGCTACCAGAAGAGAAACTCAGATAAGCGAATATTCTCACCCTATTCTTCCAGTACATCCAGCCTTTCCTGTTACTGGAACAAACCTAATAATTCTGCATCTATTGTTCAAATCCATTTAATAGAAAAAACACTGAAAACACCTCTGTATGTTAACCTTTCACTTCACTATTGAGTTTTACAAGATCAAGGCAGAACTCTAGAGGGATTAAAGTTCATGTTTGACAATTCGTGATATATTTTGTTTACTTTGTCAGTTTTGGGGTTTGCCTGCCACGGATGTTCACTATTGTGGTTTTTGTTTGAGGCGAAACTGAGTCAGTTCCCAACCCCAACCGCTGTCAAAATGTATGAACTGACAGCGGTTGGGGCCAGAACCTGACTCAGTTTCAGGTTCAAGCGAAATCGCCATATGTAAACAATCCACCGAGAACTGTTAATCCAAGTTCATTCGGTAAACATTATGTAAAAATGCGGTTGACCTTGTCGAATTGCACCGTCTTTGACAGCGCTGTTAAGTGATTGAGAACCAGGAAATTGAAAACATCATCCAGTGAGCGAATGACCAGTGAAATTCTATTTCTCACGATACTTCACAATCGACATAAATCCGCCTTTTGTGGAGAATAATTTGTGAGCATCAATAAGATACTACATCATGTTCGAGGGGAATTGACAATGTGTGGTGGTTTTGTGTTCGGTCATAATGTAATTTTCACTCGGTTAGCCCCTCCACAAAGGCAAATCAGCAATGACAGTAAAAACTCCGATTGGATAATGAATTTGAAAAAAGAAAGAAAAAAATATACTCCCTTGTATGTAGGAATTGGACGTGTAGCTCTGCCCCAGCACTTGAAACTTTCGACTACTCTGCACCAAATTTTTCACTTTCTTCACATTGCACAAGTACTTTATCAAAACCGTATATTTATATCTTATTTTCACTTAATGGATGTTGCAAACCTACCAAAAAGATATTTCTTTTAGAGCAACAATGAAACCATTCAATAACACTGCAGTGATGCCAAGTCCGCCAGTCACAGCCGTTAAGCTGTTGAACAATGTCTGCAAGCACAGCCCACAGAGAAAGTCAATCCACGGCGACCCGCCAATCGGCCACGCCAGTGTGCACAGGCTCTTAGCTGAATGTTAGTTTGGGCTGGTGCAGAGTATGAAATAACACAAAACATAAAAAAGGCTCATAAGCCCTCTCGGTCTCCTCGATGCACCACTATCGAGGCGTAATGCAATAACCATCTTAAAACAGTTGTCTGCTCAAATATGCTTTAAGATGTTTGCAGTACCGTCAAACCCGTCAACCTAGGAGAGGGAACTTAGTCAATAATTATTTTTTTTTCGAGAGTTGTCCTACTGGAGCTGTAGAGCTAGGTTCTCGGAAGGGCTCCCCGTCAGAATCACATACTACAATTTGCAGACGAGACAGACAATGTCGCCCAATAAAACACTGCAATAGGCCAATTGTAGCGGGCCGTGATTCTGGATGTGATATTCATTGTACGGTTCAGGCATGTGCGGGCGTAGGGACTCGCGATCGCGTGTATCATCGCGAAGGGCTCGAACATTTGTACGTTAACGTGCTCGATCGCGTTTGTATGTCGCGTGTGCTAACGTGTATGAACTTGGCGTGTATAAATTCTATTTCATAACCGTGTGCCTTTCGCGTATTCGCGTGTGTTCTAGAATGATCGCGCGCGGACCGTGAATCTGATGCTTAATTTTTTGTGTACGGTTCAGATTCCAGAAGAAAGTGGGTTCTTACATATCATTAGAATTCCCATTCATGTCGCCGTAGAACGCGTGGTCTAGTGGATATGAACTTTATTTTTTTTGATTGGTCCAACTGAATGTATGGACCTAAATTGCTAGAATGAAGGCTAAAGATTTCCGGACGTGACCGATTCATGATCGAGCGCGTTTGCGGGTTCGCGTTTGAGACCGCGTTTGTAACTTCGTAAGTACTAAAACGTTCACACAATGGCCGGAGTGTTATCAAGTTTACGCGATCGCGGGCATAGGTGTGCGTAGGTGATCGCGAAGGGCTAAAGCGTTCGTATGTTGACGTGTTTGTCGCATGTGGTCGCGTGTATGTGACTTCGCGTGTATAAATTCGATTTTGAAACCGTGCGGCCATTCATATATTCGCGGACCGTCATTCTGATCTTTAGCTATCGGTGTACGGATCACATTCTGACAGGGAGAGAGTTACCCATATCACTAGAGTTTCCGGTCATGTCGCCATGGAACGTTTTGTCTAGTGGATATGGGAGTTATTCTTCAATTTTATTAATTTTGTTTTTATTAATTAACAAGGACCTAGATTGTTGGTACCGAGGATAGAGACTTCCGGACGATCCCGATTCATGATGGCGCGAGCGCGGGAGTTTGTAGGTTGACGTTTGAGATCGTGTTGCTAAGTTTGAGTGCTGATATTTTCTCCTTATCACCGGGGTGTAATCATGTTTGCGAGTTCGTGGGCGTAGGTTGCTTGGAAAATCGCGAGGGGCTCTAACGTTTGTGCGCTGACGTGATTTTGTAACGTGTGTTCTTGAATGGTCGCGCGAACCGTGAGTCTGATATTAAATTTTCGGTACGCGGTTAGAATTCTGGCAGAGAGTGGGATCGTTTATATCGATAGGGTTCCCGGTCATGTCGCCATGAGACGTGTTGTCTAATAGGTATGGGCGTATTTTCTTAATTGGTCCAGCTGAAGGTATGGACCTAGGCTTCTAGGATCAAGAATAGACTTCCGGACGTGATCGATTCGCAATCGCGTGCGCGAGGGCATTTTTGTAGGTTCCCGCTTGAGACCGCGTTTGAGAATGTGTGAGTGTTAAGACGTTCACTATCACCATCTTTGCTGACCCAGCTGAAGGCGGGTGTAGAATGGCAGTATAGGACTCAAAAAGAAGAAATAAAGAACAATATATGAGAGACGTAATAGATTAGATAGGTACAAGATACAGCTGAATTTATGATCATCACATGAAAGACATAGATTAGTACTTCAAACTCTACCAATACTTGAATAGCCAACCACCACATATAGCAGATCCTTTCTTTTTTTATGTCGCTAGCCGTGCATTGGAGAATGCCTAAAACTCTGAACTAGGCCCCGTCAAGTCCTGTCCGTCATCTGTCCGTCTCGTCCTGTCGTGTCTGGGGCTTCCAGGTTACATGCATTCACCAGACGAGACTAGCTTAAATCAGCTTAATTGTGCACTGGTTTGGTAGAATCGAGGCGATCATTGAAATGATAGATCCTACACGAGTGAATGCGCTTGGTCCAGTCACCTGTCGAGCATTTGTATATTTGCGAGTTTGAATGTTTACGTGTGTATGGGAAGTGTTGTGTGTTGAGATATGTGTGTTACCTGTAAATAATAAGTTAATACAAATAATATTTAATGTGTTAAAACAAGACATGTGTAATATGTTACTTGCAGTTTTTGGTCGTTCCTACTTATCTGATTCAATTGAGTATGAGAGTACATCTCAATTCTTCTAAAACCTGGCGACGTCTGATGGTAGCGAATAGTCATTGTTGGCAGCAATGTTACTCTTTTTTGATGAATGAACTCGGAGAGGTCATCATAGGAACGTGACGCATGAGACCGAAAATAAATAAAACAAAATGAAATAAAGAGAAGAGTTAGTATTATTATTTTTTTAGGTCGCTAGCCGTGCATTGAAGAATGCCTAAAACTCTGAACTAGGCCCCGTCGAGTCCAGTCCGTCAATGCCAGAAAATGATATATATTTACCATTAACGACAATTAACTCCGTTAGAAGTTTCTCATGCTATGCTGGACGGGAATGGATGATTGACGTGCATCGATAAATCAATCGTACCTTCATTTATCCAATCCGAATGAATCGAATCGGATGCACGAATTGAACACCAGTAAAAAGTGACCAACGAATCCCAAGAAGGATCACCCACTATTCCATCATATAAACCAGTTCTGCATCCATTCCCTGGTCCACATGTCACAAATACTCAGACGCCCACATACACAGATAGACACACGGCTAGTACACTAGTACCAAAAACTACAATTATTACAACACAACACAACTAATAGGGTTCTACTGTTATTTTTTTTAATGCGCCTGTGCACGTGTCCGAGGTCGACCGATAAATCGACACACAATGACCTCCACTGCGAGCCGTGGTCACAAAGACTGCCGTTAAGCTGTTGAACAATGTCTGCAAACACAGCCCACAGAAAAAGTCAATCCACGGCGACCCGCCAATCGGCCACGCCAGTGTGCACAGGCTCTTAGTTGACTGTTAGTTTGGGCTGGTGCAGAGTATGAAAAAACACAAAACATAAAAAAGGCCCGTAAGCCCTCTCGGTCTCCTCGATGCACCACTATCGAGGCGCAATGCAATAACCATCCTAAAGCAGGCGTCTGCTCAAATATGCTTGAAGATGTTTGCTGCACCGTCAAACCCGTCAACCTACGAGAGGGAGGGAACTTAGTCAATAATTGTAACTTTATTTGTATCTTATGTATTTACCGCTATCCAAGTAACTTCCTTGACCTGATTCAAAGTCTGTACTAACAGGTTATCGTGCTCAATAAAATTACAAATTACAAAAAAAAAAAAAAAAAAAAAAAAAAAATAATTAATTGCCCCAGTAATCTCCCTTCTAAAAATTATAAAGTGCATTACTATACAAAGAACACACAAAATGACCCGTCCCCCTAATCTTACGAATATTATATTATATCCCCTTGTATACGTATAAGTTAGCTGTAATTTTTTGTTTAGTTTCATTATATAAAAGCACAACAATATTGAAATGTGTAACCACATAATTTTAAGAAATTCAAAATGTAAAACAAAGAAAAAATGGCACCTTTAAGCTAACGCAAACGTGCCTTACCAAATAAACGAATTGAATAAAAAAATGTATAGGTGTGATTAAAGTGTTTGAACTTTAGAAAAATGCAGTTTTCTAGGGTATAATATAACTATCATTTGGGACTAAGTTTGCGAAAATTGGCCCAACCATTTCCGGGAAACTGATGTGAGTTCGGTAATTTTGAAAAATGGCCGCTTTTCCCGGGCACTCCCGGAACCGTCTATGGTGGTCAATGTAGTCAACGAAAGTTTGGTTGGCCGTCGGTGACCTAGAACTGCAAATTTAAGTTGTTTGAGAGACAGTTTAGCGAAATTTTTACCTTTTTCCGGAACCAATTATGGTGGCCAATGTGACCAAAGAGACTTTGAATGGCTGTTAGTGGCCTAGTACTACAGATCGAAGCAGTTGTAGTCACATTTTGGAAAAATTTTCACCATTATACATTCATTGCAGTATTTATTAAAATCGACATTTTCTGCGTGATCGTGCTCATCACCCTGTAATTCCGAAACCGGAAGTCGGATCCATTAGAAATTCAATAATAGCCTATGGGAACGTTGCACCTTTCATTTAGATTTAAGTTTGTGAAAATCGGTTCAGCCATCTCTGAAAAAAGTGCGTGAGATTGTGTTCACACACACATACATACACACAGACATTTTCCAAACTCGTCGAGCTGAATCGAATGGTATATGTCACTCGGACCTCCGTTTAAAAGTCGGTTTTCAGAGCAATTGCAATACCTTTCTATTGAGAAAGGCAAAAACAAGTGCGGCATTTATTTTCTCTTCACAACTAATTTACGACAAATGTTTACGCGTGATTAAAGTACTTCAGCTATAGAAAAATGCAGTTTTCTAAGGTGGTAGTGCTAACTTTACTGTAAAATTAGCACTACTAAGCCAATTTTTTTTTTTTTTAACGGGCTGATAGGACTGCAGCTTATAGCTTGAGGGATCTCGGTCCGTCCCGCGAGACAAAATTTGCAAAATCGGAAGGATTAGCGACTGTCCACCAAATAAACACCGGTCCTCGGGAGGAGGACTAAATTTTGCGCCTGTTTGTCTCGAAGTGTGTAACGTCAAGTTCTCTATTTTGTCTGGTCCAATGTATCCTGCTCCTAACAACACGTGCTAAGTCGTCAGTGATGCAATTAAAACTTCGCATTGATTCCGCTTCTATTTTCTTCCTGATCTCCTCATGGGTCCCCTAGGTCAGAAGCGGATCAATCGACTGTTAAGTAAATTAGAGATCGCAGTCAGTGATGTCTGCGAATTTCATACATACATGCAAACTATTTGGCGCAAGTTCAGAGCGTAACGTCGTGTCATCTAGTCTATCATCCTATGGAAAATCATCCTACCATCGCCTTGGGGTCAACGTCATATTAGCAAATTTCGCATTGAATCCGCTTCTGTCTATTCCTAATCTCCTTTTTGTCTCCTAGGTCCGAAGCGGATCAATCGACTATTAATTGTAACGGTAAACATACTAGCAGTATTAGTCCTTACTCGCGAATACTTTTCCTTCAACTGTGCTGTTTCTTCTCTATCTTATAACTCGATTATCCCTGTTCTAGTCAATATACATATTCATTACATTATGGACCAGGCAAACCCTTAATTTTATCTATTATTATTATCCTGAGTAGCTATACCAGTGAAGGTATTTTAGGATTTCGCAAAAAGAATATCTGCCAAAAAAGGCGTAAGAAATACTTATCCACTATTAACCATAAAGTTAGCTCGAACCGAATGTCCGCCTGGTTCGACTCGAATAGACCACACCGACCGAAAGGGTTGCTTATTATTTCTGAGAGCCGGTGTGCTTGGTCGAGTTTAGTAATCATAAGAACAAATCCTGAATAATTAACTATCTCTTAGATGCCAGTCCTGCACTCCTTTCCTGAACTAGCCTCATACTCACGATCAAAAGAGTCGACAACTAGTAGGATCCACATGTCCCCCACCCAAGCGAATTGATCAACTTGCAAGTAGGAGCACATATCTACCAACCAGCCTAGAAGACTTTCGAATCAATGAGAATGGACCATGCCAGTCGAAGGCCACAGGCCCAGCGCCATCTCGTACAGTGTCATTGTCATTTCTCAAGATGAGAACCTACAAAGCCTAACTGTTCTTATGTGCTAGTCCGTATAGATTTTGGTTTGCTGAAACGAAACAAGAAAAGCAAAACAATTGTGATTAGTATCGTAGCTATAATAAATAAATAAACGATTTCTCCTGTTGTCGGTTTCTCTGTTCGCAGTCCTCCCTCCTGTTCCTGATCTGTTTGGGCCACTGGCTTTCCGTTTCCTTGGCCGTCCCGCTCTCCCGCACACATCGTAGCAGGAGAAACAAATGAAAAGACAAAACAAAACAAAATGAAAATAAATGGACGTCTGCTATCTGTGCCTAAATTGATGTTGCTTCTCAGTTTTGCACGACCCAGAGGGGACTTGGCCTTGATCCCAATGGTCTGTCACCGATGTTACGTGATATTCGTTATGGAATATTCTTTGTTTGGGGGCCATTCATAAACAATGTTGTACTTTTTTTATCCCTGATCCGCTAATACGACTAAAATTTATTTTATTCATCATTTTTATCTCGTAACGTGACGCTCTTCCCCTATTGTCAACATCCAACATCATTTATGAATGGTCCCCTGGTGATATATTTAGAGCAGACAATCCAATGACAAATAGGATTGACAGGATTTTAGCGCGCTCTTGGCGCCTTGTGTCACATCTTCATGTTTGTTATACATCCTAAGAATACCAAAGCATGCGATGTGATGACCGGAAGATTAGAGAAGCAACTCCTCCCCTTCCCCCCCCCCCCAAGTTAGCACTACTATGCCAAATTAAAAAAAACAAATGCGACATTTCTCTTCACAACTAATTTACGACAAATGTTTACGCGTGATTAAAGTACTTGAACTTTAGAAAAATGCAGTTTTCTGGGGTGGTAGTGCTAACTTTACTGTAAAATTAGCACTACTATACCAATTTAAAAAAAACAAATGCGACAAATTTTTGGATTTCACAACTAATTTACGACAATTAAGCGACAATTAATCCATGTGTCATACTTCACTTTTTCGAAAGTGGTAGTGCTAACTTTATGCACATCACAGTATGGGCAAATTATAGCGAATAAAAAGTAAAGAGTAGAGCGAAGAGTAAAAAAAGAATATTTAAAGAATAAAGATTAAAGACACAATAGCAAAGAGTACCGTAACAAGTAAATAGAAGAATAGAATAAAGTGAAAAACTTGGTAGAGTAAGAATTAAATAGCAAGCAGTTCAGCGTAAACAGTAAAAAGCTAAATAATTAAGAGAAAAGGGAACCTCCAAATGTAAAATATATAGACACCAGTTTGTTAAAACAAAAAGCAAGAATGAACTATTGCTTGCATCTTATTTATACAAGTCGGAATTCTTTGCATTGTTCATAATATCACTGCCACACAAAAGCCTGATTGAATGAGGGTTGCATTCTTGATTCACATTCTTACAGAGAGTGGAAGATGAGAAAGATGTAGGATATGAGTCAGTATAAATATAATAGTAAATTAATATTGAACTTTTGAATTAACAAATTATTATATTCGATATTCGTACAAATCTCCACAACCTTTATCTTATTTTTGTCTTGAATCAATACAATCAAACGAAAGAAGATTTTTGGGTAAGCAGGCCTTGGTTGTTGTGACAGACAATCCAAGGAACTTTTATTCTCTAAGCACCTTGAGACAATCTAGCTTCAGTTTTTGGAAGGAACTAGATAAAAACGCACACAATAGATCCAGCCTTTGCTGAAATAATGATGAATATAAGACGAGAGTTCAACGAAACAAAATAGAACTTCTCTCAACCTTGTTCGTTTAATTTAATAATACTTTTCGCTCCTAATGTTAATTGTTAACTCTAACCAAAACTACTTTTCTTTGACTTAATGTACAGTGTAAACTAACAGATTTTGGTACGCAATAAAATTACAAATGACTTTAATAAAATGCGCGTGAAATAATGCTACGAACGTTTTAAATGTGTTCAGAATAATGTTCTAATGCTCGAAAATGTAGAAACAGCAACTTCTGCCTTCAAACTGTCCACATAATAACAAATGAATGCTTTGGTTGGTGAAGGAAGTTAGTCCTCTGCATTCAAGCATTCGATTGTGCATGAAATTTCGGTCAGTTGGAAAGCTAATGCATGAGGGAGGCGTTGAATCTGAATGTTGGTTTCGGTAAATACAAGAAATAGGTAACTGATTTTGAAATTTCGCAGCACTGGGAAGAGGTGCCCAAAGTAAACAATTACCATCACTTTGTTTACATCTGTATGTTTCATTGCTATTGTAATTTATTAGCTTACGATACCATGTTGGTTTCAAATACGCCAAAACCGCTATTAACGAAAAAGGATAGCAAAAATATATCAGGGGTTTCTTTATTATACACGTACAAACTTTAAATGCCAAGTGTAACAGACATAGGTGCTAATTCGCAAAAACAAACCGTGGTTTACGACTATAAAAAGATAAAGATAACGAATGGTCAATGTTGAAAGAAATTTTCCTAGGGATATAGAAAAACTCGAGATGTCTTCATTCAGTAACTAGCCGAATATTAAGCAATGGCAACTATCGTTTCCTGCCTAATTACGGTACTTTCTTAACACGATGATGAGTGATTCAGTATGACTCAATTGCTAAACGTTATTCATGTATGCGAAGATCTAATAAAATACCCAATCTCATTTTCAATCTAAGGAAAAAGGGGGCGTCTATTCAAACATTTTTCTGTAATTCCCCTTGTAGTTTGTTACCTGTAAATGCTCCTGAAAACGTATCGGCAACGCCTGCGACATTTTGCAATTAATTCACTCACTTCTCTCAACAAATTTAATAGTTTTGGACACCTCTTTCTAGTGTTTTCACTGGAAAAGAAATTTTCTCCTTCGCTATTTTGCTGGTGACACACAGTGCAATTTGAATACCTTTTCACCCTTTTCACTCACTGTTTTAACATGGCCGACCTTCTTCGATACTCCGAAACCGTTCACTGCTGTCAAATGGTATTCGAACGCATACACGCAAGCGAAAAACTACCTAAAATTGAGTACTTTTGACTCAAACTCGAGTTTGAGTGTATCCCAGGTGAGCAAATTTTCTGGCAGAGACCGCTCTGCTCACTGAAGATAAAATTCTTAAGATTTTCATAAGTTCCCAGTTAAGCTCAGCCGGAAATGAACCGGAATTCTGGCTGGCTCCAGTTCGTATTCCGGCTCCAGTGACACAACCAATTCTAGTTAGAATCGGTTGTTGCACTGGAGCCGGAATACGAACTGGAACCAGCCAGAATTCCAGTTCATTTCCGGCTAAACTTTACTGGGTTACTACTTATAAACCTGCACAATTTTGATTCCATAAAGGACGATTCAGACGATACATCACCTTCCGTCAACGTCAACGGAACGTCACCGTTCCGTCAGGATAAGTTACATGCAGTTAAATGGAGGCATTCACACACAACATCAACGGCACGGAACGTTTTGACGTACGGCATGTGTGAACGGACGCAAGAGAAAAGTATTAAACTTATCCTGACGGAACGGTGACGTTCCGTTGACGGAAGCTGATGTATCGTCTGAATCGCGCTTAAGACCCTTATGTATTTCATAAACAGTACATGAATTTCACAAGTTTACCTTATGGAATTCATAGGCGTGTGTTAAGATTATTATAAGGAATAATATGGTGAAAATGCCTTAGTTCAAAACAACATTGTTGGAGCTGGCATCAAATTAGCGCTCGGTAAGGTAAGCGTTTGTTTTTGCTTATTGAACACAAAATTTTATTCATTATTTTTTGTATATATTTTGCAGCACCTCGGTCGGCAATCTTGTTACATGATAGAAGCTTAGCCATAGCCGATTCATAGTACTCCTGAAACTATCGGGATTCCAAGCAGGATTTTTTTTCATACTGGAGAAATTAATATGTACGTAAATTTAATCTTATTATTGAAAAAAAATATATGTCGAGCAAAACAAGTTAAAATTGTGTTATTGTACTTATTTATTGATCTAGGTGCATATGATATATTTATGAACCATACTAAAATTCTTAATGTCATATTTGGGTTTAATGACTAATATAAGTATAATCTATGAAAGCTATAAAAATAAATAATAAATAATAAATCTTAATAAATTCATATATCGGACTTATGAAATTCGTTAGTGACTCGATTGCCTACTTCCCCTCTAAATCATAAGCCAGACTTATGAATTCTATACCTACACGCAGAAAAAAAATTAGTAAAAATAAACAAATTTTGGTTTTAAATAACAATTTTCCCGTTTGATATAGTGACAAACAAGATTCAGGTTTGTTTCAATCAATACTGTTGGTTGAAATTACCAACTAATTTATTTGTTGGCTTTTCAGTAGTTTCAACAAATATTTCGTTTGAAACAATAAAATCATGATAAGTTTAACCGAACAAACAAGTTTGAAGAAACACAAACAAATCGTTTGTATTAACCAAAGGTGAGAACAATTCAAATTTAGTTGAAATTAAACAAAGATTCTGTTGGTTTTTAAAAAAGGGTTCAGTTAACGTATGCGGAATAAAATTTGGACAAAATTCAAAAGGCAATTTTTTTGTAGAAAACCATTTATTAAATGTTCTCTCTGTATGAAAACATTTGCCAGCTTATTAACTTAATGTAGAAAAAAATTGATCCCATTCGAGAAGCTTTATGATAGTTTACAGGAACTTTTTGCAAAGGAGTCAAAAAAATTGATGTTGGCATATTCTTAATTTCTTTCTTAATTTTGATTATCACGTTTGTTTGTTTTAGGTCGAAAATTGTTGGCATATACTCTCTGCTTCAAATTATTCCAGATATCATCATTTGGGCGAAGTTGTGGTACATTTGGAGGTTTATCAGCCTTTGGTACAAAAGGTATGCCGTAATCCTCCAATGCGCCAAAACTTTTTTTTGGCATAATAGCTAGGTGCCAGATTGGGCTTTCGCTGCCATTTCGTTCACATGGTATCTCCTAGCGGGTCGAAATTAATACTGGATGTTTAAAATAAGTGTGCCTAAAGTATGACGTTTAGTATGATGCCTTGCAACCGATTGCATTTTTGTTTTAATGCTGGAAGCGTTGTCCAAATTTCATTCCGCATACGTTAGATCTAACAAATTTAATTTGATTTAACAATTTTTCCATTTAAAATGTAAACAGAAGTATTTTTTGAACTAAACCAAATACATGCTTTCGAAAAACGCCCATTTCAGTTTGAAACAGTCATTCTCCACGTTTTTAATTCAACTGCACGTTTTGGTGATTTAAAAAGGCCTGAGTCTTCTGCGTGTAATACTTGTGGCGCCAAGTCATAAGTGGTTCTTATGGATTTCAATAGTATTTTTTCCTCGGTGATAGATTTTTGTCACTGAAAATTAAAGTTACCTATTTTTTGGGTTAAATTTGCTCACTTCGAAGTTCATAATATTATATGGATAACCCAAAATTATGTAGAAATTTGAAGATGGCGATTACCCAAAATTTAAGTTCGTCACTGTGAACTTCGTATTGGGTAGGTATTGAATAATGGCGTCTACCCAAGTTCAAGTTCATCGCTTTGTACTTATTTTTTGGGTAGCCCACTTCGATCTAAATAGTAGGTAATGTTTTTGACAGCCATTGTTGTTGCGGTTTGCGAAAATTTCATGAAGTGGCTCTGGAAGAGTAAAATGGTAATTATAATTAATTTTGTAATAATGTGAACTAAAATTATTTTTTTCAGAAGAAAATCTTAGGACAATAGCTAATTAAAGCAATTAGAGCTAGATTTAGAAACAGGAATCGGTGAGTACTGAAATTTTGTTAATTTTTGTTCGTGGGTTCATGTTTACGAAAGTACTATCTCAGCTAAATTATTTGCCGAGCTAGGAAGATGCAATTGAGTGTGTAAAGATACAAAAATTAAAAAAATTAAAATATGAAAATTTAAATCGACTCGTATTAGGACTGGAGACCTCACAGCGAGGGGAACGTCACTTCAGAATAATTGTTATATTCCGTTCGATTTTGCATGAATTTTCATTTTTCGGCATTTTAGAAAATTTAAAAAAATTTCTATTACATCGAGTATTGCTAAAATAAAAAAAGATCAACAAATTTATCCAATCTCAATCCAATTTTGCTCGAATTCCAATCAATTTGATGTAACTGGCAACTCTGCATGCTCTATTTTCGAAACATTCAATAATTCTGGCAACAAAATTTATGTTTCTGTTTTGATTAGGCAATCCATTAGACGTTTGTTTGACAATTCAGCGGTGGGTTCTGTCAACAAGTCTACTCCTGCGAACAGAAAAACTCGTCCGACAAATAACTTTGTTAGTCCGATTCGTTTGATGTTGGATCGAGTCAACGATATTGTCGGACGTCGCACCCCTCGGAGTAACGTCAGAATAAGTAAACAAGAAATAAGCAGCTGATCAGAAACGTCTCATGGATTGCCTAATTACTACTATAAAGCGCGATTCAGACGATACATCAGCTTCCGTCAACGTCAACGGAACGTCACCGTTCCGTCAGGATAAGTTAAATACTTTTCTCTTGCGTCCGTTCACACATGCCGTACGTCAAAACGTTCCGTGCCGTTGATGTTGTGTGTGAATGCCTCCATTTAACTGCATGTAACTTATCCTGACGGAACGGTGACGTTCCGTTGACGTTGACGGAAGCTGATATATCGTCTGAATCGTCCTTAAGGATACAAACAGGTGTGTAATACTATGTTCACATTGGCACTGATATCAAGTGATATGCGGATAATCTTGATATCCGGTGATATTACATACCATATCACTTGATATCCCATACATTTTAAATGTCATCTCATATCATCTTCTTTGCGTGATATACGGGATATCATGAACGAAATCAAGTCAAATTGTCAAAAGTAGTGACTAGCAACACGGATAGCGGCATTGAACGCACTCATTTATAAATGTCATTTCGAAAATTCATTGGATCGCGGCAAGCGTTGACTTGATGTTTTTCGTGAAAAAACCACAACAAACATCTC
This sequence comes from Topomyia yanbarensis, assembly GCF_030247195.1. Lineage (NCBI taxonomy): Eukaryota > Metazoa > Arthropoda > Insecta > Diptera > Culicidae > Topomyia > Topomyia yanbarensis. The sequence goes on along the minus strand of NC_080671.1, from coordinate 290,810,575 downwards.
AAAGTTCTAAAATGTGAAAAAGAGGTTCACAGTTTGTGCTAGTAACAGTGCAATATTGCTCTGCCAAGTGATGTTATGCAGCAAAGACAGTGTGATGCGGCTTGGCCACATGGTGTCCAAGGATCCGAAGCGGACTACAGCCAGAATACTGGAATACCAACCAGGACGAGCTGTTGGCAAACTCGCCATCGGAATTACAAACAAATCCGTAATCCACTCGCCCGGTTTACTCAAACATGGGGGTCTCAAGCTAGCAATGCTAGCAACGTCGGACAGCACTCATGAGGCTGAAGAATGCTGTTATACATATTGTGTAAATGTGAGATTCTGTAACAATCACGAAAAATGCCGCTGGCTAATGTGACAACGACATTTCACTTTTTTGAATGCCGTTTAAAACTAGCCGTAACCCCTACGTTTGAGTTAACCGGGCAAACGAGGGGATCACAGGTTTGTTTAAACTTCAGACAGCGGTTTTGCAGACACTGTCACTATTACTAGTGTTATTAAACACATCTTTATCAGTTTAACTGATTTGAAAACAAAATTCAATATCCGCTCTAGAATTCGGCTTATTCCGGCCGAAATACTTTAATTTGGCAAAAAAAACACTAAACTAAAGACTTACCAGACAATTACCGAAAAAATAGTAAAAAATCGCGGTAAAATGAAAAGAAAGTAAAGCTTCAGACATAACTGTCGTGACTGGAGCTTTTGCATCTGCTCTCATCCATTTCCTTACAAAAACTGAAGCTAGTTTGTTATAGAGATTTCATCGGTCTTCAAATGAAAAACCTGTTTTAATAAACCTAGCGGTGTAATTGTACCTTTCTCAACCAATATTCCAGTTCTAAAATTTTCTAAAAGGGACAGGGCCAAATCGAAAACTTGAACCATCACAACCAGCTATCGGCGGTCTGAGATTTTGTTTAGCCGTCTTGATCAGCTGGTGGGGGAAGAAAGGTAATGTTTGCAAAATGTTTAGGAAGGATTCTTTATGCACAAACACCACAAATTGTTTACGAAAGTTTTTTATAACAGCCACGGTATTATTAAATTGAAGGAAATGCGGATGTGAGGGTTGTCCAAGGGGGAGGGTGTATGAGGGAAGGGGTTGGTGGAAGGGTAAGGTAGGGAGGGGGGCGATACAGTACCTAACTGCATATTATACCTTCCATTCGAGACTTGGTTTGAGAAAATCGGTTCAGTCATGACCGAAGAATTGATGTGATTTTGTTGTGGAATATGCCCGGAATCCGGGACTTCCGGAACTGTCGATAGTAGACAACATATTCAAAGAATATTTGATTGGCAATCAGTAATCTAAACCTGCTAATCAATGTAATTTGGTGACCAATGAGGTATTACGTTTGTATGGGGAATTCCAGTGTAACCTTACTAACCAACCTGTAACTCCGGTACTAAAAGTCAGAACCGAATGAAATTCAGTAACAGTCAATGGGATTACTGAAACTTTTATTTGAAATCAAGTTTGAAAAAAAATCGGTCAAGAATTGGGAAATTGGTGTTGCATTAGCTTAGGAACTTGGCGAGTTCCCCGGGGGCATCTAGAACCGTCATAGGTGGCCAATGTAGTCAAAGCTTTAATTGGTTATTACTGATCTACACCCGCATATCCAAGTAATGGTGACCCATTTTAATATGTATTACATCGTTCGGACATCATGGTATTACCAGAATTCACTCTTCAATCCTTAATTCCGAAACCGAAAGTCGGATCAACTAAAAATTCACTAGCAGCTTATGGAAGCGCTATACCTTTTATTTGAAACTAAGTTTGTGAAAATCGGTTCAGCCATCTCTGAGGAAATTGTGTGAGTTTAAATGACTCACACACATGCATACACACACAGACATTTTCCGATCTCGACGAATTGAATCGAATGGTATATGATGCTCGGCCATCCGGGCCTCGTTTAAAAAGTCGATTTTTACAATGATTGTATAACCTTTCTTTATATGAGAATGGCAAAAATAACGACATTCTCGGTGGTCAAAAGCACAGGATGCATATGGAGATAAATTTCTAATATAAATAGGGGAACTGTGGGTAAAATGAACAGGGGGGGGGGGGGGTAAAATGAACAGGTGGCCAAATCAAGTCAATGTTAGTGAAATTTAGAACAAACTTCACAGAAACGTAATCTGCCAAGAATTCAAAGGATATTGAAATCATTTCTTTTGATAAAAAGCTGTCGGATGTGAAATAAATATGATGAAAACAAAAATCGGCATTCATCTTTGTCGCTGATGTTAAATTCGGCATGTAGAATATAAGGTTTTTTGAGGTGAAATTTTAATTTTATTATGAAAATGGCCTTACATGACAGTAATTGAACCTCTTGCAGATATTTCACAGCAATAAGTAGGGATCAGGAAAAATTGGCTCAATCGGAACGACTGTTTAAAAATAAAATGTCTTAGGGGGTAAAATGAACAGGTTGTAGTGGGGGTAATATGAACCATCTTGCTGCTCCAAGTACCAAGCCTCAAAATTAATCGCTAAGTTCAAGTTGCTATATCTTCATTGTTCTCCAACAGATCCTTAAAATTTAATCACCTATGGATAACACCAAGTTTGTAGATGTGTTTCGATGTCACAGAATTGTAAATTGGTTAGTATTACATGAAAATTTAATTTTTCCGTGACAAGTTTTTTTGCCTACAAAATGCCCTGTGTATGCAATTCTCATGAGCCGCTGGGACATCAACATTGCTCGAAAAAATGCTTTTGAACTCTAAGCATTGCATACATACAGAACATTTTGCAGGTCACTAGAAGGTGTTCATTTTACCACCAGCACATGTTCATTTTACCCACACGCTATAAACGTGTCTCTTTTTGGACATGTTTTGAAATCAAGAATAATGTTTGAAAACTTGTGTTTATGTCAAAGTATTTTCATCAAATATGTACAAAACATGTCTAACAAGCAACATATAAGGTGATTGTAGTATCTCAATCACTTATTAGTTAGAAAATAATGACTTTGCTTAACGTGTTCATTTTACCACCAGTTCCCAGTTGGTAGTAAGAGCTTCCTGTTAGTTGCATTTACGTGTTACTATGTTTTAATTGTCGCAAGGTTCTGCTGTATCGATTTTGTTGACTATTTTCTGCAAATTTGAGACTAAGAGAAACGAAAGCAATGAAATTGAAAGACGGATAGGTATTCTAGAGCGAATCAGTTATAAACTTAGAACGGAAAACTGGAACTAGGCAGGCTCATATGGGCATGATCGAAAGGAAATGTGGAGAATTCTTTGCCTTCTGCAGAGTAGGAGTTGGGCGTTGCACCCAAGTCTACCGCATGGTCTATGGTAGAACATAACTCATCATCATGTTTTACCGCCGACGCCGGCAAAAAAATCTTCACAAATCCTCGCCTAGAACGACCATGCGATCATTCTCGTTTCTCTTAGTCTCAAATTTGCCGAAAATAGCCAACCAAATAGATAAAGTAGTTGCATTTGAGTAGATAATTTTGGAAGTGACAGATTCACCCGCATTCGCCACCTGGCTTTTTGATTGGCGAAAAGATTTTTGCAGCCTTCCCAAATGAACATCGCGCACGAAGGTTTCTCAGTTACTGTGCTTATTTAAAATACACATTTCGCGTACAAACCGGAATACGCCAATTTGTACAAAAATACGTGCACATGTTCGCTTGCACAGTCGAACTCGAATGTGTGTACAGAGTGTACGTACACACTGATTCGTGACACCTGTTTTCTCTTCTCTACCCTAATCATCGCTAGCGTGGTCTCTTTTTGCTTTGCGCGTAGCTTCACAACGTACGCACCTGGTGTACCTACACGGATGTTTAACCGAACTTTGTACAACAGTGCACCGTTCGCTTAGGTTCGGTGTTTCATGTCGTTTTTGCTTGAACCCGAACTTGAGTCAGGCTGCAACTCTAATTGCTGTCATCAGTTCATACATTATGGCAGTAGATGGGGTTAGACTAAGATTCAAAAACGGCATTAGACGAATATGTATATCGGCACAAAGCGTTTGATGTTGATCTCGCACACAAAATTTTGTACACGTTTGCAAACATGTTCATGTTCATGGGAAGACTGGATTTATTTTTGATTGAAGATTTCGTTTTGGACATCTGCCACTTTTTTGCAATCGGTTCGAATGTAAGCCAATCAATGAATAAAGCATTACTAGTTTTTAGTTCGTTTATTTAAAACGCACAAATGCGTTAGCTTGGCGGTGCCACATTCTTTTTTTTTACATTTTGAATATCTCAAAACTAAAAGGTTACAATACACAAAATTACTTATTTTTATTTGCCTTCCAGGTCTATTTACAGATGATGTGATACAGTCGTGATTCGCTGTTTGGACACTTTTAGCTGGACCGCTTATTAGTTGGACCTCCGCTAGTTGGACCATTGTCCAACTAAAAAGCATCTGAATGTCAAAATCTTATGTCAAATTTACTTTGACAATTTGACAATTATTAGAGATGTAAATAGATGCATTTACACTGCCAACATCTCCGTTGGAGAGTTTCTGACATTTGGCAGTCTGTCCAACTATTGAATCAAATTCCTTAGTTGGACAAGGCTGTGGACCAACCAGCGAATCACGACTGTAGTTATTCTTTGCTGTTGTTATTACTGATGTAGCATGGGAATAATATGGTGTAATGATGCAGTTCTCGTCGCGAAGTACGTCTTGCAAGATGATTTTGCCTTAAGGGGGGGGGGGGGGGTTTACAGGTTTCAGCAGGAAAAGAAAATCACTTATTTTGAGAATTATTTTAGAACTTTGGGTGAAGCAAATTGACAAAAACTTTTGTGTATTATAATGTATCATTTCAATAACATTCTGTAATTTGTTTATGCAATAATATCGACTCGGTGATGAAGCTTGGTAGAATGTCTTTGAAAAAAACACGATTTTGTGATAATTTTTCTATCAGCGGCTGCTCGTTCAGTGAGCCATATTCCGGAGGGTTAATTATACTTTGAACTTCTTAATTCAAATTTATTTCATCATTTTAATTTATACTAAGCTGTTTCAGAGGGGGTCGGGTTTTGAAGTTTTCTCAGTTGAACCTTAAAGATTTTTTAATATCAGGTTTTAATAATGCCAAGCTCATGCGAGATTGACCTCATCAACAAGTGTGACATATGAAACTTGAATAAATTTCCGATTATTTGCAGATGGTTTGGATGAATTGGAATGAACATAAAAATTTAGTAGAAGCAACCGTACGCTTAGAAATATTTTGGGAACGCAGAAGCGTATTTACATCAGTTTAACAACAATGGATATACGTCCTAATAATGCATTGGAATAACGGAAGACAGATCCTTGTGATATGACAGGTGGTGTTAGCGACTACTGTGAGAATAAAGACGACAAGAACGAGGTGATAGGGCATCAAAGTGTTTGCCCTTCAGCTGTTGCTTTCACGATTCCACGATTTTTTCCTTAAGCTGGTACGAAATCCAAAGCGTAGATTTGGACCTATGTTATGAGAGGCAAATCCCCTATTGGTTAGATCCATCAATATTAACCGACAGCCATGGACGAGTTTAGAATCGAAGCTACGTGAACCCATAGCTCTTAACATAGTCTAGCTATCTGGCAAAATTATCTACTGCTTACTCCTTGGGTCGTTTCTAAGTAGACACTTTCATCTCAATTGCTTAAAAGACAAACGGTGTAGAAACTAGAGCCTTGTAGAACCTACAGTAAGGACCACACATCCTACTCCCACGCCGCAGCATCTTTTTGAGTAATCGGTACATATTCTGTTGTGTTCAGTCAGATATTACAACCTCGAATGGTAGATCAAAGACTTCGGCATGATGTTAGTGAATGTATTTAAGTACAACAGTCCCGAGACTAGCTACAGGATTTTGAAAAGCCTCGCAGTATCCCTCAGTTAATACCGATAGATACAATATGTATTAATAAGACACTACGTGCTGTATCCATTTTAATGTAGGCATATAATGGCACTAGTTTTAACATTGATGCCAATGCAATCGTTGGGGCCGATTTTATTGCCCCTGTGATAACTAAACAAGCCACTCTTTATACCTTTGATAGTTACAGACAAGCCTTTTTGCTTTCCTCTCTGAGCCCTCACAAAATTGAAGCATACGCAATCATTAGTCTTATGACGAAAGGGCAAAGCCAGTGCGCCATTTTTGGCTTCAATCCCATTTTTCCCAGAGACTTCGGCAAGCCATCATGTATTTTAGGGCCTTTCTGTAGTTCTTTTGATACGCAGATTTCACAACAGCTTACGATTCCACAACAGTTTATTAAAATGATAACGATGTTGGCTGGAATTGTTTGTATTTCGATTCCCTCACTCAATACACATTAGATTTCTTCTAGCACTTGACTCTTGCCCCAGCTTACAAAAGGGAAACCAGGAACAATGAAACTTGCTCACTTCCTACGGTCTGGTAATTAGAGTATAATCCAATGCAGGAACGTTTGTCTCCCTGTTAAAGCTTTGTATATACCTCTTGTGAAATGAAGTTGCAAAATATGTTGCCTTTTTCCGTGTGGGATTTTGACATTTGCTCACGAGACGCGTAGCACGAACAAAAACATTATTAATCGAATTTAAACATATGTGCGCACAATAATGCAGACTATTTCTTATTACAAATTGTTAAATCTTTCAAATTGTTATGATTGAAAATTTATGACACTTGAGTTGTCATGTCAATTGTCAAACGATATCACCTCGCATTAATGTGAACACTTTGACATGATATCCATATCATCTCGTTATATCAAGTGATATCAGCGCTAATGTGAACATAGTATAAGGCGGCAATTTTTGTGACATGTGGGTACCATTGTATAAAAAATTGTATCTCGCTTCAATTTATTGCCACTTGGTCATGTCTTCTCATTAAGGATTCTAAACAAATATAAAAATATTAAAAAAATAAGAACCACATAGAACTTGATTTTGCCAATTGTAGAATCTTAGCGCTTGGCCAAGTTACAAGATACTTGTAACTATTTTCAATCTCATAGTGGAATATATAAAACCTTCCATTTAGTACAACGGAAGTTATTGATAGTCAGAAAATGACTCTCCGTATAACGTTGGATTCAGTTTTTTTTTTCTAATTCCTGATAGCAATTAGACTACTAGATTGCTTGATACCCCTGCACTGAAAAAAATCCAAACGTTAATTCTATTTGCTTCAAACCGCTTAAAATTCATATGAAGAAGAAATGCTATTGTTATCTCGTGCACACATATATTCTATGTGTCAACTGTATAAACTATGTATGAACACACATAAGTTATATGTGCATATTGTTATAGAATGGGGTTTTATGTGCCCAATAGTTATGAAATGTGAATGTAAGATTAATATTTCTTGTAAATACACACATTAGGTTTATGTGCCAGCAAATAGTGTCTATATGCCTCCGTTAATTGCAAAAATCTATGTGTAAAATCAATAGGCATAACGTTTACTTTTTTTTGAGTGTGGAATTATTGATAATACTGAAAAAAGTAACAGCGACGGGACCACTAATTCCAAAAGCCTATGGTGATTATTTTAAAATAAGTAGAATAATGATAATGGCATTCATCTTTTCTATAGATTGGTGATGCCCTTTACTCTGGAGACCAGAGCCCAGACCCAACAGCTGCTGACGGCGGAATGCATCAAAAACTAATACTACTACAGTGCATCGTCGATCATTATTCGCTTCCGGACGAGTGTACTTCGCGGAAAATCTAGTAAAAAGCATGGGAGAGCTTTCAAACAATGATATGTATTTTTCAACAATATGTGTTGCTTAGTACCGGTTTTCCTACTATAAAAACTGGTATTTACCATTATAAATCATATTAAAACCTTTTACAAAACTGTTGGATTCAATAATATACGTAGTAGTCCACAGCGGCGTGTTTCGATCAACATAGAAAATAAACGATCCGCCTAATCTTTCACACCATCTGTTTGTAATGATCTTCTTTATTTACTTTACGCCACCTTCTAGCTGCTATCACAGTGCTTAAATTTTTGGTTGTCAATTCATACGGTAAGCTGGATCTACCTACAATATTATTACCAGCATAATGCCCATAAAGTAAGTACAAAAAAACAAACTAATTGGTGCCAATCAATATAACATTCTGCATTTTGTATTTTGGTAAAAACTACTCATATTGCATTAGCAATTACCTAATTCTAGCTGCAGTTTTGTCGATGTGACTTTCTTAAAAATACAGGAATGTGGGCATTAGGAAAGTGCACAAGTATACACGCTTACCGGCCGTTACCTAATTTTGGGTAGAATCCTACCCAAAATGAACTAAAGTGCATCTCCTCACTTTTGGGTAACAAGCTTTGAACTTAAATTTTGGGTAGTGTGAGGACTACCCAAAGTTTGGGTTACAGATAACCCAAGCGTTGGGTACAGAGCGGGTAACCCAAAGTTTAAGTAACGATGAAATAATCCAAAATTTGAGTAACGAGCGGATAACCCAACATTTGAGTAACGCGCGGATAACCCAACATTTGAGTACTGAGCGGATAACCCAAAATTTGAGTACTGAGCGGATAACTGGAAATTTGAGTACTGAGCGGATAACCCAAAATTTGAGTAAAGAGCGGATAACCCAAAATTTATAACGAGCGGATAACCCAAAATTTCTGTAACGTTCGGATAACCCAAAATATAGGCTTCCAATATATATTATTGTTACCACAAAACACTTGAAACTACCATAAATATGGGTGTCATTTGAAAGGTATTGATTAGTTGAAGGCGAAAATTGATGATTGGTGCCATTTTGAAATGCAAAATGGCGGCTTCCGGTTACCACAAAACACTTGAAACTACCATAAATATTGGTGTCATTTGAAAGGTATTGATTAGTTGAAGGCAAAAATTGATGATTGGTGCCATTATGAAATCCAAAATGGCGGCTTCCGGTTACCACAAAACACTGAAAACCACCTATCATTTAAACGGTAATAATTATGGCTATCATTTAAACGGAAATAATTAGTAGAAGACGAAAATTGATGATTGACGCCATTTTGAAATCCAAGATGGCGGCTTCCGGTTACCATAAAACACTGAAAATCACCATCAATATGGGTGTCGTTTGAAAGGTAGTAATTAGTAGAAGGCGAAAATTGATGATTGGCGCCATTTTGAAATCCAAGATGGCGGCTTCCCGTTACCACAAAACACTTAAAACCACCATCAATATGGGTGTCATTTGAAAGGTAGTAATTAGTAGAAGATAAAAATCGATGATTGGTGCCATTTTGAAATCCAAGATGGCGGCTTCCGGTTACCACAAAACACTGAAAACCACCATCAATATGATGGTCATTTGAAAAGTAGTAATTGTTAGAAGGCGAAAATTGACGATTGACGCCATTTTTAAATCCAAGATGGCGGCTTCCGGTTACCATAAAACACTGAAAATCACCATCAATATGGGTGTCGTTTGAAAGGTGGTAATTAGTAGAAGGCGAAAATTGATGATTGGCGCCATTTTGAAATCCAAGATGGCGGCTTCCCGTTACCACAAAACACTTAAAACCACCATCAATATGGGTGTCATTTGAAAGGTAGTAATTAGTAGAAGATAAAAATCGATGATTGGTGCCATTTTGAAATCCAAGATGGCGGCTTCCGGTTACCACAAAACACTGAAAACCACCATCAATATGAGGGTCATTTGAAAGGTAGTAATTGTTAGAAGGCGAAAATTGATGATTGGCGCCATTTTGAAATCCAAAACACTGAAAACCGTCATCAATATGGGTGTCGTTTGAAAGTTAGTAATTAGTAGAAGGCAAAAATTGATGATTGGTGCCATTTTGAAATCCAAGATGGCGGTTTCCGGTTACCAGAAAACACTAAAAATCACCATCAATATGGGTGTCATTTGAAAGGTAGTAATTAGTAGAAGATAAAAATCGATGATTGGTGCCATTTTGAAATCCAAGATGGCGTCTTCCGGTTACCACAAAACACTGAAAACCACCATCAATATGAGGGTCATTTGAAAAGTAGTAATTAGTAGAAGATAAAAATCGATGATTGGTGCCATTTTGAAATCCAAGATGGCGACTTCCGGTTACCACAAAATACTGAAAACCACCATCAATATGAGGGTCATTTGAAAGGTAGTAATTGTTAGAAGGCGAAAATTGATGATTGGCGCCATTTTGAAATCCAAGATGGCGGCTTCCTGTTACCATAAAACACTGAAAACCGTCATCAATATGGGTGTCGTTTGAAAGTTAGTAATTAGTAGGAGGCAAAGATTGATTATTGGTGCCATTTTGAAATCCAAGATGGCGGTTTCCGGTTACCACAAAACACTGAAAATCACCATCAATATGGGTGTCATTTGAAAGGTAGTAATTAGTAGAAGATAAAAATCGATGATTGGTGCCATTTTGAAATCCAAGATGGCGCCTTCCGGTTACCACAAAACACTGAAAACCACCATCAATATGAGGGTCATTTGAAAGGTAGTAATTAATAGAAAGTGAAAATTGATGATTGGCGTCATTTTGAAATCCAAGATGGCGGCTGGTAACAAAACACTTAAAACCACCATCAATATGGGTGGTTACCCCTCAGGTTTAAGAACAATTATTCACTAGTGGTCTATCCCCCATACGCTTGCTCATATGTCAGTGGCACCATAATTGCAAATGTGGCCACAGTCCCAGCTACAAATATATTTGAAATGAATTAATCATCAACAAAAAACAAAAAAAAATGAATGCACAATTAAAATACTTGTCTCTTAGACAGCCAGAATTCTATATTATATTCCAGCCGGTATGACTAAAGTCAAATGGAATTGTAGTGGCTCGGAGCTCGGGTAAGCTACAGTCTTGTTCAAATGTTCCGTATTGCTCGATGTATCTGAAGTCAATAACCGAGATGACGTTGTTTCACCGGTGTTGACTATTGGAAGCCTCAGTTTGACATGACTGAATAGTTTCCTGAAAAAAATGTTATTATATATACGTTATACCACAACCACGTCTTAACCATACCTGAAGTCACCACGCAGATGCGAGGTCATCTAAACGCAACCAAGACCCATAGCAACAGGTGGAATATCGAAACAAGCCACGCGGCTCGCCACCAACGAGTTGCCGATCCACGAGGCAGCACGTCGAAGCCACGTGAACGGAATCGAACGACAGCAAGGAGTGCAGAGGCAGCAGAAATAATCTATAAAAAGTGGTAGAAATTAAATTAATCTTATGGCGCTTTCGTTTGTTCTTGGTGCTACACAGGTGTAGTGCAAAAAAAGAGATAGACTGATTACACTAAGGTTTGAATGAGTGTAGCACCGACTACACTGGTGTAGTGCAGAGTCAAAAACGAAAACGCCATTAGTTTATCTTCCAGTGTATCCACAAGTAACAGTGAATAAATGTCGTTTCCACGCCCACGATAACAACTTATATTACATGCAAAACTGTTCTTATTTACTTACCAAATATTTTGAGGAGAAAAATTTCTTCAATTATTTATTTGTTTTCCGTTCGTTGGCAACAAAAAGTGCAACTCGATCATCATCTGCAAAACGAAACGCGTCAGATTTTTAATTTTTAGTTTGTGTAATTTTGCAACATTTTCCCTTTAGATAGATTTAATAGGTGTTTGAAACAAGACGACCTAAAATGCACGGAATAAATTCTTCGATGCCGCACGCCATATTCTTTAGATTCGGAGTCACAGGACCGAATCAATTTTGCAACCCTGGGGGTATTGATGACAATGCTTTAAATATACGATTCGATTAATAGAATTAAATTACAGGACTAGATTTAAAATAATAAATATCCTTACATATCCAACTGCTCCGGAAAACGATGCGAGGCTACCAAAATTTGTTTATATTTCTTTAACCGTATCCAGGCCTGCGTTGACGTTTTTCGTTTTCTCAGTTTTCTCAAACCACTCAAAAGAAATATCAAACTGGGACATCATCAAGCGGTAAGTGCGGTCAAATCTGAAGGGACATGAGTGTTAAATGTACCACTATTTGCTATAACTTGTTCGTACGATTTACGTTTTGCCTTTCTCAATAGAAAACTGCTCTGAAAACCGTCTTTTCAACGGAGACCCGGAGGCTCGAGTGACATATACCATTCGATTCAGTTCGTCAATTCTCTGTGTGTATGTGACCACAATCTCACTCACTTTTCTCAGAGATGGCTGAACCGATTTTCATAAACTTAGTCTCAAATGAAACGTGCATCCTGTAGGCTGCTATCTGCTAATGGATCTGACTTCCGGTTCCGGAGTTACAGAGTGAAGAGTACGATCACGCAGAAAATGTTGATTTTAAAAAATTCTGTAATGAATGTATAAAGGTGAAAACTTTTTCAAACTGGTGCCACATCTACTTAGATTTGTAGTACTAGGTCACTAACAGCCATTCAAAGTCTCTTTGGTCACATTGGCCACCATCGTCGGTTCCGGAAGCCCCGGCGGAAGTATCCAAATTTAGAATTACAGTTTCATTGGTTTTTCGGAGATTCGACCAAACTTGGTCTCAAATGAAAGGTGTTTTATCCCCGTAAATGGCTATCAAATTTCATCTCGATCCGATTTCCGATTCCAGAGTTATGGGTTGTGGGGTGCGGTCACTAAGCAAAATCTGTTTCAAATCGAATATTCTAGGGGAATTGTATTGACCATTAGAAGGTAGAAATTGAGCAGCTTCTAGTGCTGCGAGGGAAGCTCCTATCTTTATGAAAAAAGAATTCGTGTTTCTTAACATCACTGTTTTCAAGGAAAAATAGTTTTGAAACCCTACGTGTACTAGAAAAATTTTGGGAATGAAAGGGTTAAAAGCAATAGATAGATGATTTGAAAAAAGGAAGAGCGTCAGTACGATGATTTCCATTTCACCGAATGCTAGTTTACGAAATGGATGATTCTAGAAACATAGTTATTTTTAATGGTACTATCGAAGTACTTAGAAATATAGGGAAGATCTGATATTATCAGCCACCGATATTGTCTGTGCCTGATTCAGTCTACCCCCGATTTTGTCAGTGCATTGACCCCATTCTGTCACCTCTTGCATGAAAATTTGTTTGATGGGCTCTATCAAACAAGCCAAGTCAATCGTCTTAGATTTCAAAATGGCGCCAATCGTCGATTTTTGGCTTCTACTAATCAATACCTTTCAAATCACAACCATATTGATAATGGTTTTTGATGTTTTGTGGTAACCGAACGCCGCCATCTTGGATTTCAAATGGCTCCAATCGTCAATTTTCGCCTTCTACTAATTACTACCATTCCAATGACACCCATATTGATGGTGGTTTACGGTGTTTTGTGATAACCGAAAGCGGCCATCTTGGTTTTCCAAATGGAACCAATCATCAATTTTCGCCTTCTTCTAATAACTACCTACCATTTTGGGTGTGATTTTCAGTGTTTTGTGGCAACCGGAAGCCGCCATCTTGGATTTCGGAATGGCACCAATCATTAATTTTTGCCTTCTACTAAACACTACATTTTAATTGACACCCATATTGATGATGGTTTTCAATATTTTGTAGTAACCGGAAGTCGCCATGATGGAACTCAAAATGGCGCCAATAGGGATCTTTAATTTGGAAAAATTATGTCAGTGTTTCATATGTACTGATAGCGGGTGTCCTCACGAGTACACTCATATCATTCTTAAACCTTAATTATTCTTTTCTGATTTTTAAATTTAAAAAAACCAAATTAAATTCAACCAACAAACTGACAGTTGTTCTACTAAATGACGTAACTGCAAATATCTCGTTCGCCTCATTGTCAACCGGGTCAGCACCCCACACGGCATGATCTGGTACTTTTGCAATCCGTTAGCAGCCTGCCATCCCAAGTTTCATCTGCAAACTATGGTAGATCTGATAAGGCAACCTATAGAGTTGTGCAAGTCGCATGGGTTTGGATGTGTTATTGTCTTAAAAGGAAACAAACTAAAACATGTTTTTTCAATAGTTTTTGGACTAAAATTGAAAAAGAACTGAGATATTAACTCACGGTACTAATATGCATCAGAAAATGCCTTAACCCGCACACCCCTAAAGATCCCTATTATCAATTTTTGCCATCTACTAATTACTACCTTGCAAATGACACCCATGCTGATGGTGGTTTTCAGTGTTTTGTGATAATCGGAATCCACCATCTTGGATTTTTAAATGGCTCCAATCATCATTTTTTGCCTTCTAATAAACACTACCTTTCAAATGGCACCTATATTAACGGTGGTTTTAAGTGTTTGGTTGTAACCATAAGCCGCCTTCTTGAATTTCAAAAAAACGCCTATCTTCAATTTACGTCATTCAGAAACCTCCCAACTGCCATTATCCAAAAGGAAATGTTACCCGAAAATTCAAAAAAAAAATCTGAAAGTAAACGCAACACTTTTTGGTTCTAATCACCTACATTTTTTAGGTGTGCACACGCAGAAAAATAATTATTAAAGTCGAATAAAATGAGGGTTTTAACCCACAACAAGCAAATTGTTCAGTGTTCAATAAAAAATGTTTGTTAATTTAAATAAAACAATTGTTGAAATAACTCTGAATAATTTATTGGGTCAAACATGAAAAAAAGTTGAATCAAAAAAATGTTTTATTGATCTCATCATAACAACAATCGAAACAAAAATACAAATTTGTTGTTTCAATAAGTCCGTTTGGTTGCTTTAAACAATACAAATATTTGTATCAATACATATCAAACATTGAAATGAAAAAAAAACTATTTTATCAATTCAAATTGTACATTTCGTTGTTTTAAATATAAGAAACGTTCAAAATAATGGTTTTGAAATGTTGAGTCAACACCAATTTTGTTGCAAAATGTAATTATATTTGTTGCAGGGCATATAATTTCAACCATCGCTCCTTCACCTGGTACATTCGCATCAACTTCAGTAGTAACAATCGGTATATTTTCCGTGACACTATCGAGTGTCTCCTGTTCATCTGCAGAATTCACTTATTCTGGGCCAATTTCAGTAGCATCTATAAGGACTATTTAAGCGTGAAAAAACATCGCCACTGTCGCTGTAGCCCGACGAATATCTCGTACTACTAGAACTGTGTCTTCTGCAGAGTTATTCTATAAAATGAAGTTGAAAGCAAGCAAGACTCTATGGATGCGATCGTCTCTGTTCTATTCTTTGATGCGTCGAAAAATCCAACAGCAGATTTTTCGTAGCATTCGTGGTACCTTCAAATGAATAAATTGTTCTCAACTCATTGCGCAAGACTAAATGATAAGTAACTTACCACTGAAGAATTTTGTTATGTTTAGAACCTTCGGCATAGCGACGGCCTACTCGCGTAAGACCATTACTTCCGCGGGATGCTTTTGCTCAGTTAGTTCCTCGGTCAAATGCTCGCTTGACATCGACTTCGAACGACTCAACGAATCCGGCAGTAATGCTAACTTGACCTTTGTTGCTATTGAATCCAACAAATCGCTGGAGAGTATATTTTCTTTGGGATTTTGTTTTCGATGTAACGCATCAAAAACAAATTACTTTCGATCGCTTCAGAATTCGATTGTTTGTCGCACGTGTAAACAACGTTCTTATTAGTTAGAACAAACTTTTATCTCTTTGTTTCAATCCAGCAAGGATTGTCGAACTAATACAGGAAGACTTTTGGAATCAATCAGACGCATGTTTATGCTTCAATCACTGATTTATTTGAAATAAACAATAATTTGGTTGATCTTCGAAAAACACAGATAACAAAACCTGTAAGATTAATGTAATAGATATTTTGGTTGATCCAACCCAAAAATCCATTTTAGTTTAATAAATTCCTTGATTTAAAATGAAAATTTTATCTTGATTAAAAGTGAAGAAATAATTTGTGGAATTAAACATAGATAATTCTTTTTCGTGCATTTAGTCACTTTTTCCCATCTTACGGTGACCGTCGTCACTCAAAATGATTATTGGAATCGCTCTGCCAGGTGACTTCTGTCACCTTGGGTGACTATAGTCACCTAAGTGACTGCGGTGATCGCTTTTTCGCTCTCACCTCACCAAACTAGGCGAGGTGACGCGTCATAACGGTGAGAAAACATTATTCTGTTTTTTAAATTTTAAACTTTTGTTTCATTAAACCTTTAGTAACATTGGAACCTTTGTTATTTTCAATCATTTGCTATATTCGACCTTTTATCATTCAACATTTCGTCGCATCTTTTAGAATTACCCCGTTTACTAAATTCACACCGCTTGAGGTTTTTGCCTGCTTTTGATCAATAGACTCGAATTAGAATTGTTGCATCCTGGAACATTTGGCATATAATTGCCAAACTGTATCGCTTTGTAGCTGCTATTTTTACTCATTACTTTAACCTGCGTGTGTCAAGGGCAACAAATGTCAATCTAATGGGCCCATCATATGTAAGAACGAGAAAATATTTAATCACCGCTAGCCGCTGCCATTGCCCTCTAGTAGTTATATTCTATTTTAACTCTAGCGATATGCATTTCAGACATTTCCAAAAAATATGAATCAACGAATATATGAATATCAACGTCCCATCATGAGTTCAATGTGTCTTTCGAGGTCCGATCGGGTTTCGGAATGATGCGGTGGCCGCTATTTAAGTACTATGAGCAACTCAACATGAACCCACAAGCAAAAAATAAACAACGTTTCAGTACTCACCGACTCATGTTTTAGATCCAGCGCTAATTGCTTTATCCTAAGTTTCTAGGCTGAAATAAATTAATCATTAATTTTAGTTGAAATTATTGCATTATGCATTATAATTACCATTCTTTTCCAGAGCCACTTCATGCAATTTGATTCACAACAATAACAATGGCTGTCAAAAACATTACCTACTACTTTGTTTGAAATGGACTACCCAAAATATAAGTACAAAGCGATGAACTTGAATTTGAGTAGACGTCATTATTCAATTCCTACCCAACACGAAGTTCACAGCGACCAACTCAAATTATGGGTAATCGCCATGTTCAAATTTCTACCTAATTTTGGGTTGCCCATGTATAAACTTTCCAGTGAGCAAATTTAACCCAAAAAATAGGTAACTTTGATTTTCAGTGTAGACTAGTAAGCCCTATAATCAATTTTGAATAGCTTTCACCGGAAAATAATTAATATTTCCACCAATTAGTTGGTGAATTCTATCTACTGGTTCTACGCTAATACTAATTATCTAGATATAATTACTAATGCTAATTAATAAGATATATCTAGGTTTCCCATATAAGAATAATCTCCAAAGTACCATTCGGAATTTGATTCGGAATCCTGAATGTAGTCAGTATGGCAAATGCAACAACCGACTCTGAAACCGATAGAATCGAAATCGGTTGTTGCATTTGAGCTGGGATTCCATACTGACTCCATTCAGGATTCCGAATCAAATTCCGAATGGTTGGACTGGGCAGTACGCATCTTTTGGATCATTCATGCAGTACCTAAATTTTGGGTTAACCACTCGTTACAAATTCTAAGTTATCTGCTCAGTACTCTAATGTTGGGTTATCCGCTCGTTACTCAAATTTTGGGTTATCTGCTCAGTATTCAAATGTTGGGTTATCCGCTCGGTACTCAAATTTTGGGTTATCTGCTTGATAATCAAATTTTGGGTTATATGATTGTTACTCAAACTTTGGGTTATCCGCTCTGTACCCAACGCTTGGGTTATCCGTAACCCAAACTTTTGGTAGCCCTCACACTACCCAAAATTTAAGTTCATAGCGTGTTACCCAAAAGTGAGGAGATGCACTTTCCCAGTCAAGCTGAGCCGGAAATGAACCGGAATTCTGGCTGGTTCCAGTTCGTATTCCGGCTCCAGTGACACAACCGATTCTAGTTAGAGTTCCGGCTGTCAATGGAGCCGGAATGCGAACTGGAACCAGCCAGAATTCCAGTTCATTTCCGGCTGAACTTTACTGGGTTAGTCCATTTTGGGTAGGTTTCTACCCAAAATTAGGTAAAAGCTGGTAAGCGTGTAAGTCTTGGTTTGGCAGCCCTGTCAGATTTCTGCGCGTATCCTGTCGGGTTAGTTGAGCTAAGCTAGAGCGAACTCGGTTTCGCTCGCGTTTTCTGGCAAATTTTGACAGTAACCGAGCAAAACCCTGACATAACTCGGACATAAACTGTGCAAAGATCCTGGCAATTCCTAGCTGGTCGAATTTATCACGAATCGTGCAAAACGTCTGACAAAGATGTGGCAGGAAGCGTGCAGAGATCTTGGCCGTACATTTCTGGCTCGATTCTGGATAAAAGTGAGCAGCATCGGTTGGTTTAACCGCTTCTGTCAGAAACGGTTGTTGCGTTTGAGCGAATTCGTTGCCAGAAATCTCGCAAAATGCTCGCAGAAACTCTGCAAGCATCAATTTCGCTTTGCTCAACTTTTGCTAACTTTCTGCTTGCCACGCTGACCTGGTAGCCCTCTAAGAACGGTTGGTTTCAAAATCGTCCAATGAAGGACGTTCGTTGGACCAATTTGAATAACGCACAAATAACCGTTCAACAAACGTCCATCGTTGCCCAGTTAAACTCATTCCGGAACCGGTTCGGATTTCTGAATGGAGTCATTATGGATTCCAAATCAAATGCAACAACCGATTCCGACTCAGAATCGGTTGTTGCATTTGATTTGGAATCCATACTGACTCCATTCAGGATTCCGAATCAAATTCCGAATGGTTTGACCGGGTGGACCCGTCACAGAAAACAGACATCCATGATCGAACAAAAATATTTAAAAAACGTGTGTAAACATTTGAATTAATATACGAAAAACACTTGCGCCGCCACACCAACCTATCCCAACTATCCGTCAAATCGATCCCGGAACCGGTTCGAAATCCTGGATGGATTCAGCATGGAATCTAGCTCAAAGAAAACAACCGATTCCGACTCTATCGGTTGACGCATTTGAGCTGGAATTCATGCTGGAAGTCCGAATCGGTTCCGGACTAGTTTGACTAGGTAGAGGAATAACCGCTGTCAATTCTGTCGCACTGAGCCACAAAAAAACATGACGACAGTAGCGCACCTGGTTTAGATATCCAAACTACCTTCGAAACCGTTAGAGATTTTACACAAGTTGAATGCTGAAGATGGACGTCTGTTCTCTGTGATAAAATATTGAGTTCAAGTGAATGTTCTGGTGTCAAACGAAAGAACGAGTGTTTTCTTATCGCCTGTAATCAAGCTTTTTGTGAAACTATGTGATATTTATTTTAAAACAATCGTCATGTTTTTTTGTGGCTGAGTGCGACAGAATTGACAGCGGTTATTCCTCTACCCAGTCAAACTAGTCCGGAACCGATTCGGACTTCCAGCATGAATTCCAGCTCAAATGCGTCAACCGATAGAGTCGGAATCGGTTGTTTTCTTTGAGCTAGATTCCATGCTGAATCCATCCAGGATTTCGAACCGGTTCCGGAATCGATTTGACGGATAGTTGGGATAGGTTGGTGTGGCGGCGCAAGTGTTTTTCGTATATTAATTCAAATGTTTACACACGTTTTTTAAACATTTTTGTTCGATCATTGATGTCTGTTTTCTGTGATTTTATTATGAATTATTGAGATCCGGAATTATTTTTGTATTGTTGAGGTTAGGTTGGTTGTTTTAGATATGGAAAATGTTTATCTAGAAATTGGACTTATCAGTGGATAACCTCGACTACCAACAACTACACTCTTTAATCCAGTGATTTTTGCCCACCATCGTGTTTTCTATCGAAATTTCAATCTCTGAATTTCATTTTAGTATAAATTGAAACCGGAAGAACAAATGTGAGTAAAGTAACAAGAAATTTACCATCTGGATATTTTTCAGAGGTAGGAAACATATTTTCTTCATCAATATTACTTTTCATTAGAAGAAATCACATTTAATTATAATATTGATTAAATTTAAAAAAAAAATCAGAATTTACTTTCCAATGTGTTTTGACAGACGAAAATAAAAACATCATCGTTGCACTTCCATGCTCTCTGGCGGTCGACATCTAGCGTTAGATCACGAATAGGGGCTCCAGTGACACAACCTGGAACCAGCCAGAATTCCGGTTCATTTCCGGCTGAGCTTAACTGGGTAGAGCACTCTAGTACCCACCCACTGAGACGTCCAAAAAATTGTTTCAAAATCGTTCAACACGGGTCCATCGATGGACGTTCGTTGAACGGTTATTTGGACGTTGTCCAAATTGGTCCCACGAACGTCCTTCATTGGACGATTTTGAAACCAACCGTTCTTAGAGGGCAGTTAAACTCATTGCGGAACCGGTTCGGATTTCTGAATTCGGAATCAAATGCAACAACCGATTCCGACTCAGAATCGGTTGTTGCATTTGATTTGGAATCCATACTGACTTCATTCAGGATTCCGAATGGTTTGACCGGGTTAGAGTGCGGCCAAGACGCGTTTGACGTATCCAAACAAGCAGAAATCTGACGTATTTCTATTGTGTATACGTCAAATTTCATGTTCGTTTGGACAAATACATATTACAACGCCCAACTCCTACTTAGCAGAAGGCAAAGAATTCTTCACATTTCCTTTCATTCATGTCCATATGAGCCTGTCTAGTCCTAGTTTTCCGTTCTAAGTTTATAACTGATTAGCTCTAGAATACCTATCCGTCTTTCAATTCTGCTGCCTATATGTACCGTGCCAGTATTTTAAACAATCAAAGCAATCGAATAATAAAATTCGTCCCAAGCCAGTGTGAACAATAAAGCGCCGTTACTTTTATCGGTGCGATATCGATCATTCATTTCAAGATGTTTGAAAGTCAACAGCAAAATTCAACAGCAAATTTGCAAATGCAGTTCAGACTAACGGAAATCGTCGTTATGCAAGCCCACCATACTCGTTACTGATAACGATTAAAACTTTGGCCATAACGAAAAGCTACACTATGGAAGACAACATGCAATACGTCTTGAGCATGATAATGTTAGGACCAAGATACCCGTTTATATTGCCAATGATAAGATTGATATGCGTCTGCACGATGTACACCTGAGTACTATTAATAATGTCGGAATACGTAAGATGAAATCCTTTGAAACAAGGAGAAAATTTTTCTAGTTATTTCCAACGGTGTTTGTTTCCTGAAAATGCGAGTGACGCAACCTATTCCGTCATATCTGAACTTTCAATTCAAAGCAAAACGCGTGACCAAATCTCAAATCACGTTGTGAACGTATGAAGGACAGACCCCTGCGTGCCCTACGTTGTTACCCAAGAAGACACACTACGAGAAACTATGTACACAAACCTCTAACGAAACAATATCAACTGCAAGCATCATTCGTAACCCAACTTTGTACCGGGAAACAAGTGCTTTTTGTTCTCTCCGGTGTGGTTTAGTTTTTTCGGTAGTACGAAGGTGCTTGCTGTGGCAGAAGCTGCAGTAAAGCATTACTAATAAACAGTCCCGCGAGTGATAATTATTACCTACGATATCGGTGAAGGTAGTGCAGTGAAGTGCGTTACTAAACAGTTTTCTTGCCTGAAAGACGGCTTTGTTTAGACGAGCTATATTAGCTCTACTGTGTGAAGGTCACGCGGGTGACGGATAAAACAAACGAAGGATCAATTCACCTACCAGCTCGTCAGGAACCAACTGATGAAGTGTTTCGTTTTTTACTTTTCGTATCGATTTTTTTCTTTTTATTGCTTTTGATTTTTTATTTTGATTTAAGTTAAACAGTGCGGTCGAGCGTGTTGCTCCCGCAACAAAATGGAACAAACAGAAGGATCACCCTCCGAATACGAATCTTATGGGGAAGAGGAACGTATATCTGATTCGGAGACAGATAATGTTATGGTCGATCCACTCCCCCCCAATGTCTCACAGCCCCCCCGAGTCAAGGTTTTCCAGGATGGATCCGCTGGTCCTTGGGTGGTATACTTTCGGCCCAAAAATAAACCGTTAAACAGCATAACTGTTGCACGGGAGCTGACAAAACGTTACTCGGCCGTAACCGAGATTAAAAAGGTTCAGTCAGATAAACTGCGCGTAGTCGTTACTGACTTGAAACAGGCCAATGATATCGTTAGCAATAGCCTCTTTACGCTGGAGTATCGCGTCTACATCCCTTCTCGTGATGTGGAGATCGACGGTGTGGTAAGTGATGCGGGTCTAACTGTCGATGATCTGATGAATGATGGGGCTGGCCGCTTTAAGGACCCTAACCTTCAATCAATTAAGATTTTGGAGTGCAAGCAATTGCACTCAAAGTCCATCGAAGATGGTAATTACTATCCATCAGACTCGTTTCGCGTAACCTTCGCCGGATCTGCACTTCCGAGCTACGTTGAAGTGGGAGGAGCTCGTCTACCTGTACGCCTGTTTGTACCGCGGGTCATGAATTGTTCCAATTGCAAGCAGCTAGGTCACACGGCCACCTACTGTAGCAACAAGCAACGGTGCGGTAAATGTGGGGAACGCCATGCGGATGATACTTGCAGTAGGCCCGCTGAGAAGTGTGTTTACTGTGGGGAGAATCCGCATGCACTTTTGACATGCCCAACGTACAAACTTCGCGCGGATAAACTGAAGCGATCCGCCAAAGAGCGCTCCAGACGCTCTTACGCACAAATGCTTAAAAGAGCTGTTCCACTTATCTCCGAAAACCCATTCGCTCTCTTGCCAACTGACGATAACGCCTCTAACGACCCTTGCGAGGGGCATTCTTTGGCTCCGCTTGGAAACTCTAGGAAAAGACCTAATCAAAACTCACCTGAACTTCCTCGTAAGGGTCCTAGGTTGTCCCAAACAAGGGTACAAAATAAAAATAATTCATCAACTGGAAGTGCTGGTACAAATCCGAAGATAATACCTCCTGGTTTTGGGAAATTGAGATACAACCAGGAGTTCCCAGCACTCCCCGGTGCACCAAAAATCCCAAGTGCTCCAATTTTACAGTCAGAAACTCAACCTAAAACGGGATTCCTTAAATTTTCTGACATTGTGGACTGGATATTCACAGCTTTCAACATTACCGATCCTATGAAAAGCTTGCTGGTTGCTATTCTACCAACAGTAAGAACATTTTTAAAACAGTTGACTGAACAATGGCCCCTCCTTACAGCGATCGTATCCTTCTATGGCTAACTTATTAGACGGAATCAGGGACCTGATCACTGTTTTACAGTGGAACTGCAGAAGTATTATCCCCAAAATTGATTCATTAAAACACTTGCTAGATTACAATAATTTTGATGCCTTTTCCCTATGTGAAACATGGCTTACTTCTAATATAAACTTCAACTTCCACGATTTTAACATTATCCGCTTGGATCGAGAAGACTCATATGGAGGGGTACTTTTAGGGATCAAAAAGTGCTACTCCTTCAATCGAATCAATCTCCCTTCGACGCCAGGCATTGAAGTTGTCGCTTGTCAAACAACAATCAAAGGCAAAGATCTTTGCATTGCTTCTATTTACATTCCTCCTAGGGCCATGATGGGATATCGAAGATTCTCCAACGTGATTGAACACCTTCCCTCGCCCCGCCTGCTTCTTGGAGACTTTAACTCTCACGGCACGGGGTGGGGCTGTCGATACGACGATAATCGATCTTCGACAATTCAAGACCTTTGTGACAACTTCAATATGACAATTCTGAACACAGGGGAAATGACACGGATTCCTAGACCACCTGCGCAAGCAAGTGCACTGGACATATCTTTATACTCGACATCACTACGGTTAGATTGCAAGTGGAAGGTAATATCTGATCCCCACGGTAGTGACCACTTACCAATTGTAATTGCAATCATCACTGGTTCAAAACCATCGGCACCAATCAATGTTCCCTATGACCTCACACGAAACATTGATTGGAAGAACTACGCTGCTGAGATATCCAAAACTATCGATTCAACACAGGTACTTCCCCCGGAGGAAGAATATAAGTTTTTGTCCAACTCGATTCTCGATAGCGCGATTCAAACTCAGACGAAACGAGTACCCGACGTGAACACCCAAAAACGTTCTCCCAACCCGTGGTGGGATAAAGAGTGCTCAGACGTGTACGCGGAGAAAGCTGCCGCGTATAAAACCTTCCGGAACGACGGGTTAGTTGCTAGTTATCGAGAGTACGCGATATTAGAAAAGCGAATGAAAAATTTAATGAAAGCTAAGAAACGCAGTAACTGGCGCCGGTTTGTCGACGGGTTAACAAGAGAAACATCGATGAGCACTCTTTGGGGCACGACCCGACGAGAGCGTGGAATATTCAAACCGTTGGATACTCGATTTCGCCAAGAAGGTTTGTCCCGATTCCGCCCCGGCACAGAAAATCTACCGCGCCGCGTCGCCTTACAATACCGCGAACGAAACACCGTTTACGATGGTGGAGTTCTCACTTGCTCTCTTATCATGTAACAATAAAGCCCCGGGGCCAGATAGAATCAAATTCAACTTGTTGAAGAATCTGCCAGACTCTGCCAAAAGACGCTTGTTGAATTTATTTAATAGGTTTCTTGAGGATAACATTGTCCCACATGACTGGAGACAGGTGAGGGTCATCGCCATCCAAAAACCAGGAAAACCAGCCTCCGACCACAATTCGTATCGTCCGATTGCAATGCTGTCCTGTATCCGGAAGTTATTCGAAAAAATGATCTTGTTTCGCCTCGATAATTGGGTCGAAACCTAGGGGCAGATCACTCTAAGAATGTATAACAAATTTGCATCAAATAAGAAAAAATGCATTTAATTTCCATTTTTGTATCAGCTTTGCACTCCCTCGCAGAAAAGTTTGTTTAACAAACGTCCTACGCTGATCCACTTTGTTCGACGTTTTGTTAAATGTAGGGCTAGTTTTTCTGTAGGGTTTTGACGTCTTACACGCAACGCAAACAACATTGCACGCAACGTAAAAACATTGCACGCAACGCAAAATACATTATGAATTTCTATTTTGATGGAATTAAATGCATTTAATTTCGCTGATTTTTAAAAATGCTTTACAAGTGATCTGCCCCTAAGTCGAAAGAAATGGCTTACTCTCAGATACACAATTTGGCTTCCGCAAAGGCAAAGGGACGAACGATTGCCTTGCGTTGCTCTCAACAGAAATTCAAATGGCATATGCTAACAAAGAGCAGATGGCATCAGTATTCTTGGATATTAAGGGGGCTTTCGATTCAGTTTCGATCAACATTCTTTATGAGAAGTTGCACCAGCATGGTCTTTCGCCAATTTTAAATAACTTTTTGCTAAACCTGTTGTCTGAAAAACAAATACATTTCTCGCATGGCGATTTATCGACATCACGATTTAGCTACATGGGCCTTCCCCAGGGCTCATGTCTAAGCCCTCTCCTCTACAATTTTTACGTGAATGACATTGACGAATGTCTTGTCAATTCCTGCACGCTAAGGCAGCTTGCAGATGACGGCGTGGTCTCTATTACAGGTCCTAAAGCCGTCGACTTGCAAGGACCACTGCAAGATACCTTGGACAATTTGTCTGCTTGGGCTCTCCAGCTGGGTATCGAGTTCTCCACGGAGAAAACTGAGCTAGTCGTATTTTCTAGAAAGCGTGAACCAGCGCAACTACAACTTCAATTAATGGAACAAACTATTGCTCAGGCTTCAACATTCAAATATCTCGGGGTATGGTTCGACTCTAAAGGTACCTGGGGATGTCACATTAGGTATCTGAAACAGAAGTGCCAACAAAGGATCAACTGGAACATGGTGGGGTACCCATCCAGGAGACCTAATCAGGCTGTACCAAACAACGATATTATCAGTGTTGGAGTACGGATGTTTCTGCTTTCGCTCCGCTGCGAACATACACTTCATCAAACTGGAGCGAATCCAGTATCGTTGCTTGCGTATTGCCTTGGGTTGCATGCACTCGACCCATACGATGAGTCTCGAAGTGCTGGCGGGCGTTCTTCCGCTGAAAAATCGATTTTGGGACCTCTCATATCGATTGCACATTCGATGCGATATTCTGAACCCATTGGTGATTGCAAATTGCGAAAGGCTTGTCGAGCTTAATTCTCAGACCCGAATAATGTCCTTGTACTTCGATTACATGGCACAGAACATCAATTCATCTACGTACAACCACAGACTAACAGACAGAACACTCAAAAACAAAGCTTCGCCCGCTTTAACGGTCATTTTTAATATATTTGTAGTTGGGACTGTGGCCACATTTGAAATTATGGCGCCACTGACATATGAACAAGCATGCGGGGGATAGACCACTAGTGAAAAATCGTTCCCAAACCTGAGGGGTAACCCACCAGTAAATAAGTGTTTGGGACTGTGAATAAAAGGAGCTAGTGTTCTGGGAAAATTGTCGGATCGATGTTTTTTGAGGGAATTCCCTCATAGTGTTATGTCTGTTAGTCTGTGGTATAACGTCAACCGTGTTCATCTCTTAGATACTTCTGATCCAACTGTATTTTTCGATACATCCATGAAGGAAGAGATTTGTGGAATTCCGGATCATATTCGCCCACAAGTGGTCCCAAATATTTTCTATAACAAATACCATCAAGTCGACTGCGCCAAAATGTTCTACACAGATGGATCAATTCTCGACGGGTCCACAGGCTTCGGTATCTTCAACGAAAATCTTGCTGCCTCATTCAAACTCAATGATCCTGCTTCAATTTACGTCGCAGAATTAGCTGCCATTCAGTATACTCTCGCGATCATTGACACCCTGCCCTCAGACCATTACTTCATCGTTTCGGATAGTCTCAGCTCCATTGAGGCCATCCGTGCGGCGAAGCCTGGAAAGCACTCACCGTATTTCCTGGGGAAAATACGGGTATATCTGAGTGCTTTATCTGAAAAATCTTACCAGATTACCTTGGTTTGGGTCCCGTCACATTGTTCTATTGCGGGCAATGAGAAGGCGGACTCTTTAGCCAAGCTGGGCGCATTAGAAGGCGACACTTACGAAAGACAAATTTGCTTCAACGATTTTTTCAGTATCTCTCGTCAGAGGACGCTCGATAGTTGGCAAACCTCATGGAGCGATGGGCATCTGGGACGGTGGCTACATTCCATTATCCCGAAGGTATCAACGAATGCTTGGTTTAAGGGGTTGGATGTGAACCGGGACTTTATTCGTACGATGTCAAGGATCATGTCCAACCATTACTCGTTTGACGCGCATCTCCGTCGTATAGGGCTTGCTGAAAGTAATCATTGTGTTTGTGAGAACGGCTATCACGACATCGAGCATGTTGTTTGGCTGTGCGCAGAGTACTGTGTTGCCCAACTAATAGATTCCCTTCGGGCCCGAGGTAGATCACCCTATGTGCCAGTCCGGGACGTCCTGGCAAGCCGTGACCACCGCTATATTTTTCTTATCTATATCTTTTTGAAAACCATTGATGTCCAAGTTTAATACATTTTCCCCTCTCTAATTCACGGTAGAATCTCACCAACCTATCCCTGTATCTACAATATGGCATTGCTTCACGAGTCTTCGGTGCATACCCTTCTTGACAACCGTCTACCCAGAACATCATGACATACCTCACATGCAGATGATATAGAGAACATCATGACAGCATAATGTGGAGTTTGGCCAAACACGTACTTGGGAAATCGCTCCGCACATCGGCTACGGGGGAACACATCTTACCTATCTGGTGGTCGGCGATCGAAAGAGGCCGATGGCTGCTGCTGCATGCTGTCGTTCGTGAACGAGCCGAACGTCAGTGGATGCTAGTGTGTGTATCAACGGATCTTTCAAGTGTTACGCCCTTCAGTAATATTAAGGGAGTATGGTTGGCTCGCTTTATGTTGTCTGGCACATATCCCACATCTTCCCGCTTCTCCAGAAAAAAAACAACAATAAAATGAACAAAAAATAAAATAAATGTTCTTTGGCAATAATTATGTTTTTTTTTAAATTTTTTTTCATGATTAATGGGGAACATCAATAACGATTTATTTAGAACTGTGACGATCTGAATCTTCTTGCTGACAAACTCGTATGTAACTGTCCAAATAAGGAGGAGGCTTCCGATCCCGATTCGAAGAACGTCGCGTTGTTTCTCCTCCATCATTATCGCTTACAGCATCAGTTTTACAATCCCTCCATTCGTTAACTTTCCGAGTTTGAGTTATGTGCCGGCGCAAAGTTCTCCCATCACTATCGCATAAAACCAGGTTACCATTGTTTTCTTCAACCACGGTAAACTTTGTCGGATCGAACCTCGTGTCACCTTTCGTTCGTACTGTTCGTTCGGTGATGACAACATCCCCTGATTTTACGCGACTCTCCCTAGCTCCTCGGCGAGCGTCTTCATACTGCTTTTCTCGCAATTTAGCTTGACGATCTCTGATGTCGACAAGACCGTTATCATGATCTGAGTCTCCTCTGACCAGCAGCGGCAAGCAACGTCTTATTTTACGACCCATCATAATCTCTTCAGGGGGTATTCTGGTTACGGTATGGGCCGCCGCATTGTGCGCATCTACTGCAGCTTGGAGTTCTTCCCTGTAATTAGTTCCAGTCGATAGAGCTGTTGCCATGGCCTTATTGACGAGTTTCATATACCCCTCAACAAGGCCATTTTGTTGAGGGAAAAGCGGAGTAGTAAAGATGACATTTATTCCACGTTCTCTACAATAAGTTTTGTAGTCTTCGCTGTTGAACGGGGGACCGTTGTCCGATTTGATGTTTTGGGGGTATCCTTCGCGCTCGAAAATATTTTCCAGGATTCTCTTCGTGTGCTCGAAACTAGTGCACTTGATCGGACGAGCTATCAGGTAACGAGACCTGTAGTCTACCACTACGAGAATTAAAATACCGCCCAATTTTGCGTACGGACCGTTAAAATCTATCGCGATCGTGTCCCATGCAGTTTTAGGCGCAAACGAGCGTTTCATAGGTGTAGGTTTTTCAGGTCTGCCGGTAGTAGCGCATGCCTGACATGCTCCAACCCACTCTTCGGTATCGATTGTAATACCAAGCCACCACACCCTTTCGCGCAAAATGCTTTTCATTTTTGCGGCCATAGGATGACCACTGTGCGCGACATTTAAAGCTTTCTTTTGGAGGGATCTTGGGATAACCGCACAGCCTCTTTTGATCAAAACGCCGTTTGAAACAGATAAATCTTCAGCCACCAACTCGTACTTACGAAGGGACTTGGGCCAGCTACCTGTTTTGAGTGCCACTATAACTTGCTGGAGGTCCTCGTCGTTTGCTGTGGCTTCTTGTACTTCAGCTTGTGTCAGGAACTCAAAGCAATTAGATTCTATGCTAGCTATTTCCCACGGAGTGAAGGTTTCATCGAATGGTTCATCATTCGCAATGTAGAGTCGAGACGAGGGGTCCGCAATGTTGTCGCGACCGCGAATATACTCTACATCATAGCTATAGGGGCTCAGGCGTAGGGCCCAGCCATCCGCTCTAGTCAACGCTCGTTTCGAATTCTCGCGGGAACGATTAAGTATAAACGAGACTCCCTGGGCGTCTGTGCGTAATAGGAAGTGGCGACCGAGCAAGAAGTACGAGAAATGCTCAACACCCCACACGGCCCCTAGCGCTTCCCGCTGATTTTGGGCATATCGTTTTTCCGTCGAAGTCAAAGCTTTTGATGCGAAACTAATGATTCGAGAATTCCCGTCACTATCCTCCTGAACCAGTACGGCCCCCAACGCATTTGGCGAAGCGTCGGTATACAGAATCGTCTTGTCTTTTTCTGTGAAGTACCCCAAGGTAGTTACGCAATGCGTGATTTTGTTCTTAACAGCTTCAAAATCTCTTTGCTCTTCTTGACCCCATTTCCAGGTCTTCGTCGTTGCCACTGTCCAAAGGGAGGCCGTGATGTCCGCAAAATTCTGTATATAGGGGCTGATGAACGACGCTAGCCCCAAGAAGCTACGCAGCTCTGATGCAGTATTTGGACTTCTGAACCTCTCAATGCTCTTTACTTTTTCTCTGTCGACGTGGAACCCATGTTCGTCAAGCTCGTGTCCAATGAACCTAATGTGGGTGTTGTCGAATTCGCATTTACTGGGGTTCAATGTCAGGTTGTGCTTCCTCAGGATTTGCAGTACTGTGGCTACCGTTTTCCTCAGTTCTTCTAAGCTGCGTGCAAATATGAGAATGTCATCGATGTACACAATGACATTTTCCACATCTTTCAAAATTTGCGTCATTTCCCGCTGGAACACTTCGGGCGCACAGTTGACGCCGAACATGAGGCGCTTAAACCGGAACATGCCGCATTCCGAAAGAAATGTTGTCAGGTCTCGTGACTCCGGACTGAGTTCAAGGTGGTAGGATGCATTACTCAAATCTAGCTTTGAGAAATATTTTGCACCATGAAGTTTCATTTTAATATCATCAATGAGTGGCATGCGGAAGTATTCTCGGCCAATGGCCTTGTTGGCTGCGCGCATGTTTACCACCAAGCGAAAGTCATTTTTTCCTTTAGGAACAGCTGACATGCCACTAATCCAATTCGGTGCGGTGGTTACTTTTTCAATTATGTCTCGCTCCTCCATTTCTGCAAGCCTTTGTCTAGCTGCTTCCCGGTATGCTGCCGGAACGTTGAAGTAAGCATTTCTAACCGGTGAAATAGTTTCGTTGACGTTAAATTTAACAACGACGCCCGGCATCTTCGGGAAAGTTTTGCTCTTAGGAAATTGCTCGCAATTGCTGACGGAAAGTCCTACTGCTAACAGTCCTAGGTCGCTGGCTGTGGATCGACCTAGTAAGGATCGACGCCCATCCCTAACGATGATAAAATCTGCGAGGATAGGTGAAGTTTGACTCCCTACGACGTTCACGAGAGCCCTTATCGTTCGTTCTACAGCCATTGGCTTGCTTGCTGCGTACGAGCAGACGCTTGGCATGCTCAGACATCCCATTGTTTCGAATGTTGCGATGCCTGACTCTGCTTCCTGTTTCAGCGTATCCCAATCCTTACCACACAGTACGTTTACGTCAGCTCCAGAATCTATTAAGAGCTCGATAGGTTTTGAATGACCAACACTACACGTAATCAAAACATCCTGGAGTGAGAGGGCATTCACTTGCTGAAAAAATAGATGAATAGTCCAAAGAGAGAAGATAACAACTTTATTTTCGAAACATTTGTTTTTTTTACATTTTGCTATCGTATTTTACCTGGTCATTGTGGTCAGATTCACCATGTTGTTCGTTGGACTGGTCCCGGCGAATGTTGCTTACGTGTCTCGAGCGACACGCCGTGGCGAAATGTCCTATCAATCCACACTTATTGCAATTTCGAGAGAGTGCTGGGCATGTTTCGTTACGATGAGACATATAACGGCATCTAGAACACCGCGCTCGACGTCCAGGTATACGTGTTGAACTATTGCGAGAAAGTCCAGGTCGTGGTACGTCGCGTGCTATCGAGCTTGTTCGTTGAAGCTTTGTTTTCGGTTCCCAACGTGTATCGGATCGTGAGCGGCGTCTCTCCAATGCAAATACGTCGGCATGATGCGTTGGACCTTCTTCTCTGGTAAAAGCCTCTTCGCGAGTTGCGGACTGCACAATAAAATTCGTCTCATGTCCGTAGGTTCTGGCGGATTTTGCTAGGGTTTGATTCGACATCCCCTTTATGAGTTGTGCTCTGACAAACCGCTCTTGGTCCAAAAAACCCATATCCGCAAAGTCTAACTTTCTCGACCAGCCTGGCATGAAAACTCATGATCGACTCGTCCTTACCTTGGTGCATATTAGAAAATGCCTCGTGTTCTGCGCTCGTGTCCGTCATAGATTTCAGATGTGAATCGATGTTACTGATAAATTTAGTGTAGCAATCTGCCTCCGTCAGGTTCGGTCGTAGCTTTGCTGCCCTAATTATGGCTTGCATCTCTTCCCCCACGGCTAGGAATAACAGTTGTGCTCTTCGTGGTTGGTCGAACGCGTTTCCCAGCGATGCAGCGATTTCAAAAGTCTCAATGTACTTGTGCCAAGCTTCCCATAACTTATTTGCCGGGATGCCCTTTGGAAAGGCGTTGATATGGTCCCATCGAATGATCTGCGATGAACCATCTTGAGGTACTGCGGCCCGCGCTGTTGCCCAGCTGCGTTCAATTTCGTCTTCACCGGGAACGTGATAGCTCCGCTTGCTAGTGGTGAGCGTAGAAGTCAAGTTCTTCAACATCTGCTCAAACTGATCCATTCGTTCGAACAATCCAGTATTTTCATGGCCTGTCCGGCGAACGGCTGGCTCTTCAGTGGCACTTGCCAGAGACACACTTTGCTGAACCGGTTGAATCTGGTGACATCCTCTTTCTACCATGCTCGTATCATCGTCATCACTGTCAACGGTCGCATTCGGATCACTCGACGAGTGTTCAGGCTTGCTAACCGCAGGTTGCTCGTGTTCGGTTACCCCAGAGTCCTCCGACTCAGGAGACAGTGCGATTGGTTCGTCAAAATCATCTTCTTCCGAGTCTGTGGAGTACACAGGAGCTAGAACGTATTTTCCTCCGCTGCTCATTTTGATTTCGTTTAGTTTTTAAACAGATGGTATCAGATGCAGAATTTATGTCAAGCCAATCATTCTTTGTTCGTGTTTCAATTATCCTAATTCATATAAAACAAAAGCCGCCTATGATTACTCATGAGCATTGCAAAGTTATATACGAAATCGGCCCTATCAATGTACTTATATCGCGGACAATATTATCACCCAAGTGAGCTATGGAATTAATTCTTTGCTTTAATCAAACTACTTCCACAATAAGTATACAATATCACAAATTAAGCTCATGGAAATGGAAAAAAAACATTCAAATTTCGACCTATAGCAATAAATAATTGAACCAAATTGTGGTGACGCATTCACTTTTTTTCTTTTTAAATCAAACCTATACACTTATGGCTGGCACTTATTTTGCGCTGTTGTGATACGCTATGATGTGTGCCGTTATCACAATCACACATACTTCAATATTCGATTCCTTCTTGGCGGTTATCCCAACACGCCTTCTCAATCGCACACATAATTAGCCTATTTTCATTTCACGAAAATTATTCAAACGCGTACTAAGTGGTCATCCCGATCACACATGCAATATTTTCAAGACGGTTATCCCAACGCGCCTACTGTGGTCATCCCGAACGCACGTAGAGGAAAAACGTCTCAATTTGTTTGCGGCGGTTATCCCAACGCGCCTACTGTGGTCATCCCGAACGCACGTAGGGACCGGTGTTTGAATCTATATTTTTTTGCTATTCCAATACGCCCAGTGGTAACCTCAATTGCACACACACTGCAAGCATCATGGAGGAATCCATTTGCTGCAGTTTTTTTTTTCACACATAGAGAAGCGTCTCATTTTTTTTGTGGCGGTTATCCCAACACGCACCCTGCAACTGCTTTCCTTTTTTTGTGATGTTTGGACAAATGGATACATCACACGATTGCTTTTGCTTAACTTCACATACACTTCCTACTTTTAATGATGCCGAAAAAATAAAATCTTCGCAACGGGCTTAGGTGAAAATCGCGAACTAGCACTTCAAATTAAACCTTCACAAATTATTTCGCCTGTATGCAGCAGCAGGAATGAAACACGCCATTTTCCGTTCTCGGTAATTTCACGAGAGAATACTTGAAATTAACTTTTTTCCTTTTTTTATCTAATCTGGTGCGGAGCGATTTCCTTCTAGCCAACTGATGAGAAATGAAATACAATAAGCTAAGAATTTAAGAGTCTCCTGGCAGGATCGCCAAATGTGGAGTTTGGCCAAACACGTACTTGGGAAATCGCTCCGCACATCGGCTACGGGGGAACACATCTTACCTATCTGGTGGTCGGCGATCGAAAGAGGCCGATGGCTGCTGCTGCATGCTGTCGTTCGTGAACGAGCCGAACGTCAGTGGATGCTAGTGTGTGTATCAACGGATCTTTCAAGTGTTACGCCCTTCAGTAATATTAAGGGAGTATGGTTGGCTCGCTTTATGTTGTCTGGCACATATCCCACACATAAGAGTGCCAATAATTATCCGAAATATCGACCCTCCCCTCGCCCCTGCGATCAAGGCTGGAAGAGGTCATTTCAAATGATATTTTTAAGCGAAAGTTCGGAAAAAAACCAATACGACAGCACCACTGCTAGTTTGACTTCGGCTGCTGTGCATGTAAACGGACGAGAGAAAAGCAAAAACGTTCGTGCTGCTGATCGTGCCTGTTACATGTTCGTGAAAGTGCGGTTATTCGGCTTGCTGCCGTAGTTGGGTTTCGTTCGCTAGCTGTTGCGAATGTATGTGAATGGCCCGTGTGTTTTACTTGCATCATCCGTTGCGTTGGAACTGTTGCAAATAAATTTCATAGCAGCGGCTCAAAATGAATGTAGTGAACGACATTCATGGCTCATATTTGCAAGATTGGAATGTGCGGCAGTTCGTTTTTCGCTTGCTATAGGAAAGGACTGCAAGCAAAATGTTAGCGGTCACATAGTATCGTTGAAAGGAAAGTTGTTGGCCATTGAAAACCTATAGTTTTGTATATTTACAATTCGCTGATGCGTCAAAATGGAAATATTTTCAACTTTTTAGTAATGAGTTTTATATTGAAGGAGAAGTTGTTGGCCGTTGAAAATCAGTAGTTTTGTACATTTACAATGCGCAGGGGGTCTGCCGATGCGTGAAAATGGAAATGTTTTCAGCTTTTTGGTAATGAGTTTTATATTGAAGGGGAATTCGTTGGCCGTTGAAAATCAATAGTTTTGAACATTTACAATGCGCAGGGGGGTCCGCCGATGCGTGAAAATGGAAATGTTTTCAGCTTTTTAGTAATGAGTTTTATATTGAAGGGGAATTCGTTGGCCGTTGAAAATCAATAGTTTTGAACATTTACAATGCGCAGGGGGGTCCGCCGATGCGTCAAAATGTAAATGTTTTCAAGTTTTCAGTAATGAGTTTTACATTGAAGGGAAAATTGTTGACCGTTGAAAATCAATAGTTTTGACATTTACCGATGCGTGAAAATGGAAATGCTTTAAACTTTTTAGTAATGAGTTTTATATTGAAGGGGAATTCGTTGGCCGTTGTAAATCAATAGTTTTGAACATTTACAATGCGCAGGGGAGTCCGCCGATGCGTCAAAATGGAAATGTTTTCAGCTTTTTGGTAATGAGTTTTATATTGAATGGGAATTCGTTGGCTGCTGAAAATCAATAGTTTTGTACATTTACAATGCGCAGGGGGGGGGGGGGGGTCCACCGATGCGTTAAAATGGAAATGTTGTCAGCTTTTTGGTAATGAGTTTTATATTGAAGGAGAAATTGTTGGCCGTTGAAAATCAATAGTTTTGTACATTTCCAATGCGCAGGGGGGTCCGCCGATGCGTCAAAATGGAAATGTTTTCAAGTTTTCAGTAATGAGTTTTATATTGAAGGGAAAATTGTTGACCGTTGAAAATCAATAGTTTTGACATTTATAATGCGCAGGGGGGTCCGCCGGTGCGTCAACATGGCGATGTTTTCAACTTTTTAGTAATGAGTTTTATAGTGAAGGGGAAATTGTTGGCCATTGAAAATGAATAGAAGTTGTTGGCCGTTAAAAATCAATAGTTTTGGACATTTACAATACACACGGGCAACCGCCAATGTGACATAATGGAAACTTTTTTATGCGGTAGTAGCATAATCAAGTTACAGAATGATGGTATTGCAAGACAAAATTTTCATTATTTTTCTCCTTTCATCAGGAAAATAAATCGTTTCATTAATAATTTTGTGCCAATACATAAGAAACAATTAAACGAACAAAAAGATTCTTTTTTCATAATCCACCATTGCATTTTGGCATATTTCGATAGTGGAAATCTCAAAAGGAAATATTTTCGATCATTTTTACCGCTACCTTGCAGTATTTTAGTCGCATAATATCATAGTAGCGAAAACTCGGTTTGCTTACATTGGCGATTTAGGCCAGTATTGCCACAATTAAATCTGTACCGGGATCCTTTCTATCTGCATTCTTCTATTGAAAGAAGGACCGGATTATGTACCCAAACAATAACGAGGTTGTTAAAAAAACATTTTTCTTCTACATATTTTCCATTCAGGGAAATCAAACCAGACATTCTGACTCGGTTGTTTTATTTGAGCTGAAATTCCGCAAGAAACCAGTAAACTAAAAGGCGGCGCCGTAACTTGCCGTTAACTGTAAAGGTAGTGTGGGAAATCAGTTAGAATTCTGGATGAGTTTGACTGGGTAATGTCAATATCAGCTCCAGCTCACATTTTCACTGCCACTTTGTTTACCAACCAATGGTGGCCAACAGAGTAGCGGCGAGAAGCTGAGATGGGGTTGAAAATATCAATAAGATGCGAGAAACCGGCTTGCAGGAATTCAAATGGAGTACGTCAGAGTAAACGTATGCACTCCGAGAAGATTCGCTCAGCTTTTATTAGACATCATCCCTTTGATTTGCTAGAAGCTTGTTTCTCGCATATTGCATTATAATGTCAGCTTCAGTTCAAGCTCAATCAGTACCAGCTCCACTTCAGATTCTTGCCATCACTGCTGCCTAACTCAACTGTTTACTGGGATGCATCGCAGGGTTAAATTATTTTACCTTGCTGTCATGTAAAAAATCTGTACCAATCTGTACTTTTTTACAAAAATCTGTAATGTGTACCCTAATAAAAAAAATTATACACAAACTTTAACCCACATAGTCCAACGATTCCACATAATGTATGAATGATACCCTGAACAGGTCGTTAGGCTCTTGGATCATTAGATGTTTATTCGGGTACCGTACAGAATCTGTGCCAAAAATGCTTCAGAAATCTGTACCTTTCTACATAAATCTGGACTTGCGGCATCACTGATTTAGGCCCTCATGAAAGATCTATGTCGAAGTGAGAATTGCGTATCAAAAGAAAAATGCGAAGAGTGACCAATTTGACAAACACAAAGTCGTTTCAAGGTAATCATCATAAGGTGTAGGCATGTGTATAATAAGATTATTGGTGGCAACCTCTGAAAAACTCAGAAAACTTGAAAATGCTAAATTGTTATATTCAAATCAATTTGTTCCAATTAATGATTTGTTTTTTAGAATGATGTAGTATTTACGCCATCCCAATCCTGTCGGATGTAAAATCAAAACACTGGCGTCACATATGTAAAAATCTTATCCGTTATCATATTGGGGTTTATGCCACTTGCTGTTTGACGAGACTATAATTTAATATTGTAAACGGTCTATGCAAGAGAATGATCATTGGAGGATAGTCCTTCGTGAACACAGAGTTCGCTAAAATTTAAAACTGAATATATGTAAATTTGTAATATCTCGATGTCACAGCGTTCACACGATTCAATAACACGTGACATGACAATAGGGGGGCGTTTTGTTCCAATTTTACGTCAGAATGGTCCAGCTCCTGATTGGTTGATTCTGACTTTTTTACCGTACGCAATGTTACTGCAGAGATAGCGAAATGATGTTTTTTTAACGTTAAATATTTATTGTTTTATTTTTGTTACATTTCTGTATAGTATACAAATTAAGTGATACAGTTTCGATAACTTTTCATCTTTGGTTACTTTTTTTGTTTTTTCTCTGTTCAGTGGTAGTTTATTCTTGTTTTCGTGTTTAACTATTTTTTAGTTTGGAATGTCGAAATGATGTTTGGCAGTGTTGCAATATTTATAGAAAAGATTGTCATTACTTTTGACAAATAAAATTATTATCGTTAAAGACGAAAAAATGACTAAATTGAAAAGAAATTGTACGGCAAAGTGAAACAAGTATTTATCATGCATTTACCGTATACGTGGTTGATTATCTTTAACAAAAATAAGACAGAAACCACAATATAATCTAAAATTTTCCAGAAAATGGCTTCATCAAACCTTACTAAACACCCATGATATAGAAAAACGGTGCCATTAATCAATATAGTGGATTTAAGATACAAAATATTGCCGGCATAAAATAAATTAAAAAGCCTTCATTTTCATTAATAAAAATAGCAACACTGTTCGGAAGATGGCAGGAAGAAAATGCGCGAAAAGAAGAATATCGAAGGAAAAATAAGAAGCCGATTGTCACGTCTTGTCTCAGTGTTGACCAAACATCGAACAATTTGGCTATCAAGAAACACACCCAGACCAGGGATGCCACATTGACATCTGTGTTTCGGCGAAAAAATCTTTTTACCATCTGTGATGACAAAATGCAAAAAATCTGTCATCTGTGAAAAAGAATCTGTGATCAAAAATTGTGAAAAAAATCTGTGACATTACAGAAAAATCTGTGAATATGGTATCCCTGAGCCAGACGCGACAATGTTCACACCTTTCTAACATTTACATCTTGATTCCATATTAAAATTTTCCAGAGCTGTCAGATAGCTTTGTTGGAAATGTGTATCCTAATAAAAAAATCTGTACAGTCTTCCCTAATAAACATCTAATGATCCAAGAGCCTAACGACCTGTTCAGGGTATCATCCAAACAATATGTGGAATCGTTGGACTGGGTTAAAGTTTGTGTATAATTTTTTTATTGGGGTTTATTCTCTGGTTCGTAACTCTTTGACTGGACCGTGTTTTAGTTAGACCTCCACTAGTTAGACTGTTGTTCAACTAAAAAGCAGTTTTGTGGTTATTTACGCATAATTTAACTATTATTTCCTAACTATTGATTTTGAATGGCCAACAATTTCCCTTTCAATATAAAACTCATTACTAAAAAGTTTAAAACTTCTCCATTTTGACGCATCGGAGAACTCCCATGCGCATTGGAAATGTACAAAACTATTGATTTTCAACGGCCAATAATTTCTCCTTCAATATAAAACTCATTACCAAAAAGCTGAAAACATTTCCATTTTGACGCATCGGCGGACCCCCCTGCGCATTGTACATGTTCAAAACTCTTGATTTTGAACGGCCAACGAATTCCCATTCAATATAAAACTTATTACTAAAAAGTTTAAAACATTTTCATTTTCACGCATCGGCGGACCCCCCTGCGCATTGTAAATGTCAAAACTATTGATTTTCAACGGTCAACAGTTTTCCCTTCAATGTAAAACTCATTACTGAAAACTTGAAAACATTTACATTTTGACGCATCGGCGGACCCCCCTGCGCATTGTAAATGTTCAAAACTATTGATTTTCAACGGCCAACGAATTCCCCTTCAATATAAAACTCATTACTAAAAAGCTGAAAACATTTCCATTTTCACGCATCGGCGGACCCCCCTGCGCATTTTAAATGTCAAAACTATTGATTTTCAACGGCCAACGAATTCCCCTTCAATATAAAACTCATTACCAAAAAGCTGAAAACATTTCCATTTTCACGCATCGGCAGACTCCCTGCGCATTGTAAATGTACAAAACTACTGATTTTCAACGGCCAACAACTTCTCCTTCAATATAAACTCATTACTAAAAAGTTGAAAATATTTCCATTTTGACGCATCAGCGAATTGTAAATATACAAAACTATAGATTTTCAATAGCCAACAACTTTCCTTTCAACGATACTATGTGACCGCTAACATTTTGCTTGCAGTCCTTTCCTATAGCAAGCGAAAAACGAACTGCCGCACATTCCAATCTTGCAAATATGAGCCATGAATGTCGTTCACTACATTCATTTTGAGCCGCTGCTATGAAATTTATTTGCAACAGTTCCAACGCAACGGATGATGCAAGTAAAACACACGGGCCATTCACATACATTCGCAACAGCTAGCGAACGAAACCCAACTACGGCAGCAAGCCGAATAACCGAACTTTCACGAACATGTAACAGGCACGATCAGCAGCACGAACGTTTTTGCTTTTCTCTCGTCCGTTTACATGCACAGCAGCCGAAGTCAAACTAGCATCGGTGCTGTCGTATTGGTTTTTTCCCGAACTTTCGCATTAAAATGAAATTCGAAATGACTTCTTCCAGCCTTGGTGGTGGGAAACAAAACTGCTGTGTGGCGGCATTCACACACACCAAAGAGATTACATTCATTGAACGACATTCATAGGTACACCAACCATGAAATTCGTCTATGACTTTCCTGCTCGGGCAGCAGCGTCAAAGTTTGTAAGCTTATGACGTTCATAAAAAAAGTCACGTTTCCAGCCCTGATCCTAGCAAACGATCCAGTGAGCGTAGAAACTCTGCCATCGCGGATGACATCGTCATCATACGCCTTGATCGCACAACAGTGGAAGGGACATTTTTCCAGTTTAGAAGGGAGGCTGCGAGAATCGAATTGACTATAACCTCTGACAAGACAAGGAACATGATCACTGGTAGAGTGAGGCAGTCCGAACGATGTTAACTTTGAAATAAAAAGACGTGTTGCGGCTGCGAATAGGGCTTTCTATAATTTACGAGGTCTACTAAAGTATCGTCGCCCGATTACGATGACGATTCTACATCAAAAATTCATTCATGAATACGAGACTCACGGAAACTTAACCAGGAACAATTCAATAATGTTTCATAAGCCGATCAACAATACAAGATAAGCGCCTCAGCACTGCGCAAGATCAATGATTGGGACTGGAACACCCCAATGTGTTATTGAACGAACAAGCGAGTAGAGAAGGCACACACCGTTACAACGTTGCTTACCCCACTTAAGATTATATACAATATTCTTTCTATTTAATGGGATTTGTTCTGTAGTCAAATCTATAACTAAAAAGAATTTTCTGGATTTAACAAAATTTCTTTGAAATTAATTCATTGTGTGTAAGAAATGTATACAGTATATGATTTATTTATTATTTATATTGACTAAGCTAATACACCCCTTATTGTGCACAATTCCTCAAATGCAATGAGCACGATCGCTTTGGAATGGTAGTACATCGATTTCAGCAAAGAAGTTTGTGAGCATTTTCCGTATGTTGCTTGCTATTTCGTTCGGACGTCCACGTCTTGGTAAATTAATTTGATCCAGTTGATTCAAACGACGCCACTCTCCTTCAATAAAAACTCCGTTCTCAATTCGATCTACGTTATCAAAATGAGATGATTTCAGAAGAAAATTGTGGAGTGCACAACAAGCACCCACAATAACTTTAACTTTGTCCGGATAGCATAGAAATTCGGACCTCAGACAGCCCCACCTCATTGTTAGTAAGCCAAAGGCATTTTCAATCGTTCTGCAAGCTCGAGAAAGTCTGTAGTTGAAAATTTTTTGTTCATTGGAGTACGCACTTCCTGTACCATATGGCTTCATTATCCGAGAAGAAAGTGGGAATGCATCATCTCCAACGAAGAAAAATGGAATATCTATCCCATTCACACTGGCATCAGGTGGTAATTCCAACAAACCGCAATCCTCCAGAATATCCTGGCAAAATTTAGTTCTTCCAAAAACATTCATGTCGCCATCCGCACTAGGAGATCCAACATCTATAAAAGTGAAACGATAATCTGCATCACATGCTGCCAAGAGTATGATGCTGTGGTAACGCTGCAATTAAGACTCGAATAACGTACTAAAACGCTATGAAATCGTGAATTACCGGCACTGTGTCACAACATCTGAAAGAGGTTGCAACACTCAGGACATAATGACGAACAAGACAGCGTTGCAAGTCCTTGGCGCACACTCGCATATGTTAAAATCTAGAACTTTGTGACACAGTGCCTAAAATACTTACTTTGTAATTGTAATACAATGACCCTGCGTTTGGGGGACATTTAATGCGGATGTGCTTGCCGTCGATGGCTCCGACGCAATTCGGCATGTTCCATTTACTAAACCCAACCAGTTCTTTGCTGAGAATTCCATGAATTTAGTTCCTGCTAGTTCCTCGTAAATTGCCTGACAAGTCTCCCGCAAGATTTTCGAACTTTCAGTGGAACTAATGCGATAGTTACTTGCGCCATACTTCTCGAAGAAAGGTCCACCGGCAAGGTATCTACAAATATTAATCATATCATCTCACCAATATTGATTTCTGAAATGAAACATACTCAACGGTATACGCCAGTTTATGTTTTGCGCTAATGCAATCAGCCCGAGTCCATCTTTTTGGTTCAAGTTTATGCCGTATTCGACGATACAGTTCGTCAAATTGCTCTGCGTTCATATGAAAGTTGCTGGTGAACTCGTCTGTCCAATAACGTATATCGTCGAACTGATAATTATAGCAAGGAAATGAAAATATTTATTTAGTAAATTACCCACCTGTTATTTGAAAAAAGCACACGATTGAGGGGTGATTTTGAGAACCATCCCTAAGAATACTTAGGGTATCCCTAAGAATACATACACTCAAAAAAAAGTAAACGTTATGCCTATTGATTTTACACATAGATTTTTGCAATTAACGGAGGCATATAGACACTATTTGCTGGCACATAAACCTAATGTGTGTATTTACAAGAAATATTAATCTTACATTCACATTTCATAACTATTAGCCACATAAAACCCCATTCTATAACAATATGCACATATAACTTATGTGTATGCATACATAGTTTATACAGTTGACACATAGAAGGTATGTGTGCGCGTGATAACAATAGCATTTCTTCTTCATATGAATTTTAAGCGGTTTGAAGCAAATAGAATTAACGTTTGGATTTTTTTCAGTGTACTGTACCCAACAGGGTATCGTAAGCTAATAAATTTACAATTACAATACTTACATCCTTTGTGAACCTTCCTTTTTCTAGCCGCATTTTGAGGTAAGGATTCACCCAAAATCTTCTGCTCCGCTTGTTCTTGCGGTTTCTGATTTTTGGCAATATTCCAATCGACAGAACGGAAAGTCCCATAAACATAACATCAGATTCGGAATCCATAGTTGTTCACTAATCAAATATTGTTTATTAATTCAATAAGAATTCCGAGCTGTAAACCCAGGAGCGGATTTTTTTTGACAGTTGAGAGCTGTGGAGACTTTTCGGCGGAAAATTTTCCGTGATCAAAATCCCGCACAAAATCCCGTGCCAAAATCCGCGATCAATTTCCCGAGGTGTGCAGTAGCCTTAAGGCCAATTGTAGCGGGCCGTGATTCTGAATGTGATATTCATTGTACGGTTCAGGTATGTGCGGACGTAGGGACTCGCGATCGCATGTATCATCGCGAAGGGTTCGAGCATCCCAATTGTAGCGGGCCGTGATTCTGAATGTGATATTCATTGTACGGTTCAGGTATGTGCGGACGTAGGGACTCGCGATCGCATGTATCATCGCGAAGGGTTCGAGCATTTGTACGTTAACGTGTTCGATCGCGTGTGCGTTTGTATGTCGCGTGTTCTAACGTGTAACTTCGCGTGTATAAAATCTATTTTATAACCGTGTGCATTTCGCATATTCGCGTGTGTTCTTTGGATAATCGTGCGCGGACCGTGAATCTAATACTTTATATTTGGTGTACGGCTCAGATGCTAAATGAAAAAGAGATCTTCCATATCACGAGTTCCCGGCAATGTCGCCGTAGAGCGTGTGGTCTAGTGGATATGAGCTTTATTTTTTTGATTGGTCCAACTGAATGTATGGACCTAAATTACTAGAATGAAGGCTAAAGATTTCCGGACGTGACCGATTCATGATCGCGCGCGTTTGCGGGCTCGCATTCGTAACTTCATAAGTACTAAAACGTTCACATAATTACCGGAGTGTTATCAAGTTTGCGCGATCGCGGGCATAGGTGTGCGTTCGTATGTTGACGTGTTTGTCGCGTGTGTGTGACTTCGCGTGTATAAATTCGATTTTGAAACTCTGCGGCCATTGATATATTCGCGGACCGTCATTCTGATATTTAGTTCGGTGTACGGATCACATTCTGACAGGGAGTGAGTTATCCCATATCACTAGAGTTCCCGGTCATGTCGCCATGGAACGTTTTGTCTAGTGGATATGGGAGCGATTTTTTTAAATTTTTCTATTTTATTCATTTCTTTTTAAATTAACATGGACCTAGACTGTTGGTACCGAGGATAGAGACTTCCGGACGATCCCGATTCATGATTGCGCGAACGCGGGAGTTTGTAGATTAACGCTTGAGATCGCGTTGGTAAGTTTATGAGCGCTGAGACGTTATCACCGGGGCATAATCATGCTTGCGAGTTGGTGGGCGTAGGTTGTTTGGAAAATCGCGAGGGGTTCTAACGTTTGTACGCTGACGTGATTTTGTAACATATTTGCGTGTGTTGTGTGTTCTTGAATGGTCGCGCGACCCGTTAGTCTGATATTAAATTTTCGGTGTGCGGCCAGAATTCTGGCAGAGAGTGGGATCCCTTATATCGATAAGGTTCCCGGTCATGTATTTGCCCAATTGGTCCAGCTGAAGGCATGGACCCAGGCTTCTGGGATCAAGGGTAGACCTCCGGACGTGACCGATTCGTAATCGCGCGCGAGGGCATTTATGTAGGTTCCCGCTTGAGACCGCGTTTGAGAATGTGTGAGTGTTAAGACGTTCACTATCACCATTTTTGCTGACCCAGCTGAAGGCGGGAGTAGAATGGCAGTATAGGATTCGAAAAGAAGAGATAAAAGACAATATATGAGAGACGCAATAGATTAGACAGCTACAAGATACAGCTAAAGTTATGATCATCACATGAAAGACATACATTAGTACTTCAAACACTACTAATACTTGAATAGCCAACCACCACACATAGCACATCTTATCTCAATTATCTATTTGTTACTAGTTGATTGTTGTTTATGAGCGGGTGAATAGAAAAAAGGTAAAGAACAGAAAAAAGGCTCCTATCAGCCCTCCCGGCCTCCTCGATACACCACTATCGAGGCGTATTGTAATCAACATCTTGAAGCGGGCTTCTTATATAAAAAAAATCTTGCGTCATAATGATTGGTGGATTATTAACATAAGAACTAGGGGAAGATGGAGTAAAACGCACCCCTGGGGTAAAA
Organism: Topomyia yanbarensis; assembly: GCF_030247195.1. Taxonomy (NCBI): domain Eukaryota; kingdom Metazoa; phylum Arthropoda; class Insecta; order Diptera; family Culicidae; genus Topomyia; species Topomyia yanbarensis. Next base: position 290,765,627 of record NC_080671.1, on the reverse strand, counting down.
TGCACCTCTTGCCATTCTCTAAAACCTCTGAAAATATCTAGCACAAAATCATGCCACTCGAAAGTCCATCATAGTAGGGCTTTACTGTAAAAGTTTGACAGCTCTACGTGAATTACATTTCATGTTATAAGTAAAAAACCTATTTTAATCCACCTAGCGGTGCAATTGTGCCTTTCTCATTTCTCCAAACTATGATTTAATAGCTGGTTCGTACAATATAACATTATGGAAATGTCTTTCATTCTTATTACACTTGGTAAGTATATATAAGAGCACCTTTTTGCATTCATCGCGGTATCGGTTTGAATCGGAGTTTTCTATGTGATCGCACTCCACAACCCGTAACTCCGGAGCCAGAAGTCGGATGGAGATGGAATTTAATATCAGTTTCCGGGGACGCCTTTCATTTGAGACTAAGTTGATCAAATCGGTCTGGCCATTTTCGAGAAACCAATATAACCGTTTTTCTGAATTTGGATGCTTCCGGATCCGTCGATGGTGGCCAGAGTGGCCAAAGAGACTTTGAATGACTGTTGGTGACCTAGATCTACAAATTCAACAGTTGTGTTAACATTTTGGAAAAAAAATTCACCTTTTTACATTCATCGCAGAATTCGTTAGAATCGGGATTTGCTGCGTGATCGTACGTATCACCCTGTAATTCAGGAACCAGAACTCGGATCCACACAAAATTCAACAGCAGCTGATGGACCTTTCATTTAAATTCAAGTTTGCCAAATCGGTTCAGAAAATTTCGAGAAACCGATGTGGACAAATCAACAAATTTTGTTTTGTATCCATACTCTTCAACTCGTAATCCGTAAAAAGATGTCGGTTGAAAATGAAATTCAATAGCAACCTATGGGAATTTTATACCTTTCATTTGAATCTTAGTTTGTAAAAATCGGTTCAGCCATCTCCGAGAAACCGATGTGGACATTTTGTTAACAAATCCGTACATACACACATACATACATACAAATCCGTACATACACACATACATACATACATACATACATTTTTACATACATACATACATACATACATACATGCATACATACACACATACATACACACATATTTTGTGATCTCGGCGAACTGAGTCGAATGTTATATGAGACTTGGCCCTCCGAGCCTCGGTTAGAAAGTCGGTTTTTGGAGCAATTGCATAACCTTTCTATATGAGAAAGGCAAAAGAATAGTATTTAATTACCTTAATCAGCATGAGTTCAATGTTATCTTCATGTAATTATATTTTGAAATGTTGGTGGAATGGGTTTGAAAGTGGAGGGAATGGGGGGTTAGTAGAGTGAGAGTGGAGGATGCGTCAGAAATCCTTCATCTTATTTCGGTATACGGGGTGGATGAAGGAAATGCGGGCGTGAGGGTGGTCCAAGGGGAGGGGAGTGATGAAGGAGGGAGGTGTAAGGGCAAGGCGGGGGTAGGAGGGGCGGCGACGTAATACTCAACTGCATATTTTGCCTTCCATTTGAGACTTGGTTTGAGAAAATCGGTTCAGTCATCACCGAAGAACCGATGTGACTTTAATTGTGGAATATGCCCGGAATTCCGGACTTCCGGAATCGTCGATAGTGGACAATATATTCAAAGAATGTTTGATTGGCAATCAGTGCTCTAGATCTGCGATTAGAAGTAATTTGGTGACCATTTCAATAGTTTTTAGCCTCTGAGGTATTACGATTGTACCTATTTATATGGGAAATTCCAGTGTATCCTTACTAACACCCCTGTAACTCCGGAAGCAAGAGTCAGAACAGAATGAAATTCAGCAGCAGTCAATGGCATTACTGTATCTTTCATTTGAAATCAAGTTTGTAAAAATCGGTGAAGAATTCGTTGGGGAATGGGTGTGATATTACCTTAGGAACTTGGCGGGTTCCCCGGGGGCGTCATGAACCGTCATAGGTGGCCAATGTGGTCAAAGTTGCTTTGATTGATCATTAGTGATCCAGACCCGCAAACTAGAGTAATGTTACATCAATTTTAATATGTTTTACATCATTTGAACATCATGGTGGTACCAGTTTATATGGGAATTTGCTGTGTGACCGCACTCTTCAACCCGTAACTCCGGAACCGGAAGTCGGATCAACTAAAAATTCAATAGCAGCTTATGGGAGCGTTATACCTTTCAGATGAAACTAAGTTTGCGAAAATCGGTTCAGCCATCTTTGAGAAAATTGTGTGAGTTTAAATGACACACACACACATACACACACACATACACACACACATACATACACACACAGACATTTGCCGATCTCGACGAACTGAATCGAATGGTGTATGACACTCGGCTCTCCGGGCCTCGGTTAAAAAGTCGATTTTTACAGTGATTGCATAGCCTTTCTTTATATGAGAAAAGCAAAACAATTACGTGATCGGATGATGCAACTTTCGCTGTTCATTCGATAAGATATTTAAGTGGAAATTTAAACTGTTTTGGCTATTGTTTTGGAGTATTCCTGAGCTGTTTTTACCGTTGTTCGTCATTTTGTCACAATACAGGTTAGATATCCACTATAAAATTCGTTTTAACCAGAAATATCTTTTTCCTCCATCGGGGGCAAAAGGCACGGTTTTGTGCGGGGCAAAATACCTTGTCATTTGTTTACAATTGCTAATTTCTGTGTTTTCTTTGCACAGAATGGTTCGAACGTACATCCGCAAAACTACACGGCAGGGATGGACTCCGGCTCAGATGGAAGCAGCCATAGAAGCGATCAAGAGTGGATGTAGCAAAACCGAAGCTGCTCGTTCTTATGGAATACCCAAAAGAACGCTACTGCGCTACCTAGTGAGACCGGTACATTCCCCAAACAAAGCGAAACTCGGGAGTTTTGCCACCGTTTTCACCAAGTTACAAGAACAGCAACTGGTGGACTATGTCCTCGAGATGTGCCGAACCTACCATGGACTCTCGTTAAAAGACGTACGTAGCCTTGCGTTTCAAATGGCTGAGATTAACGGTATTCCACACCCTTTCAATCATTCCGAAAAACTCGCCGGAAAAGATTGGTTTGAAGGTTTCCGGGAACGATACCCGGAGCTCACGTTACGCTCAGCGGAACACACCTCAATGGCACGTGCAAAGGGTTTTAACCGGATCAGCGTGAACAAATATTTTGATCTTTTGTACAGCATATTTTCGGATCATCCTTACCCACCAGGGAGACAGTACAATATGGATGAACTCGGAGTTACAACGGTTTTAAAACGTTGATAGTTTATGTATTTATGTACCTAATAGTAAAATATTTCCAGGTTCAGTCGAAACCAGCTAAGGTGCTCGCTAAGAAGGGACAGCACCAAGTAGGTGGAATAACTTCAGCGGAAAGACTGTGTTATGGCAATGTCTGCTGCCGGTAATTATATACCTCCCCAATTCATCTTTGCCAGGCAACGCATGAATGATGCTCTTAAAATTGGAGCGCCATTGGGATCAATCTTCGCATGCAACATGAATGGTTGGAGCACCATTGAGACATGTTCCGAATGGTTTGATCATTTTTTGGCAAACACTTGCCCGACAGAGAATTCTCCAGTGCTCCTGATACTTGATGGACACTTGTTCTGGCATCACTGGCAGTTGCACCATTGCACCTGTGTCGAATTGACAGATGCAACAAATTTGCTGTCATGCTGACAGACGACGAAGTGCATCACGAATGTAGTGCGAGGGAACTGTCAGACAACATAAGTAAACAAACAACATAAGAAGGAAAGTAGGATAGAAAAACACCATTTTGAAAGTGATAGTAGTAGAATAGTAAAATACGTTGGAATAAGAAATTAGAAGTTGTGAGCAAGGAAATTATTCGGATAGTGGATAGATTAAAGATTAAGCTGTACTAAGATCCAGAATACGTAAGTTTGTGAAACAATATAAAGCAGTGAATTAAAGTAACAAATTTATGACTAGATACGCGGAGGCAAACACTGGACAAATACGAACGGTACAGTTGAGATTATCAATTCCGAGATAAAACGAAGTAAGTGAACGTACAAATTAATTACTAAAACCGATAAAATGAAAAATGTGAATATTAAATTGTAGATAAATTGCGATAGACAGCGATAGAGGAAGGAAAAGAGGAAGCTGTAAAGTAAGGAGAACAAACAATTGTGAGTAAGACAAATAATCGATTATTTACGGTAAATTAAAATAAAGTTATTTAGTTTGATCTGCACAGAAAAAAATGGCGGATTTTCAAAAATCTTGTTTTCGCCTGCCGTCCGAACAAAATCAAAAATTGTTTCTCGGATAGTGTGCAGGATGGCTTCTTCTCCTTCGAAGCAAGAAAAGTGTCTGTACTGCAAACTAGCGGAATCCGATGACATCGATTGGGTTCAATGCGAAGAATGTCAGTATTGGGCTCATTTCTCGTGCGCAGGTGTTAACCAAGAAGTGGCGAACGTTAGTTGGCGTTGTCCGCGATGCTCTCCGCAAAGCGCCCGGCGTCTTAAAGTTCCAGAGACTACGGCTAAGAATCGCGGGAAGAAGTCCGCCCCGAATAGCGATGCAGGGTCCGATCGTGGAGCTGGTTCCGTCTTAGACCTGACTGAGCAGCAGTTGGAAGAGGAACAGCTAGCAATGGAGATGGCCTTTGCAAAGCAGATCGAGTTGCGGAAACAGCGTCTTGCTAAGCAGCAGGCTTGGAACGAGAGGCGGATGAAGCTAGAGTGGGAGATGCGCGAGCAGGAGCTACGAGCGCAGCGTGAAATGGAGCAGCGGCAGCTAGAGCATGAGCAGAAAATGCTTGACTGCCAATTGGCCGCAGAACGTGAATTCTCGAAGAAGCGGGATGCTATTCGGAAACAGTTCGACGACAGCATTAATAAGGTCAACGCATTGAAGGGCCAATATGGAGCTGTCAGCGGTGCTTCTGCCTCCAAACCGGAACAGAAGGTGGATGACTGGATGCTGGATTATCGCGGAGCATATCCAAAGCCAGGATATCTGCAGACGGAAGATAAACTCGCGTGTCCGAAGAAGGTGCCGTTAGATAAGTCGTTCACCATCGAAGCCAGCCAATTCGAGCGAAGTAACGAAGATGTGAGTGACGGTGAAGTTTCGGAGGTCGCGCCGAGTAGATGCAGTCGAAGCAGCTTTCAAAGGTGCGGAGATGGAAACGGGTCGGGGTGTATCGTGGGTCGTATTACAAGAGATCAGCTAGCTGCTCGCAAAGCGGTCTCTCAGAACCTTCCCAAATTTAAAGGGGAAGCAGAAGTTTGGCCGTTGTTTATCAGCAGTTTCGAGTACACGACTGCAGCTTGCGGATTCTCAAACCTCGAGAATTTGAAGCGTTTGCAGGACTGTCTACAGGGTGACGCACTTGAGGCGGTCAGGAGTCGGCTAGTGCTACCGGACTTGTTAGTTTTAGACAAAGTACTAGTATAGTTAAAATTAGTCTTAAGGATTTTTGTAACGTGCTATGTAAAAAAAAAGAAACTGGCGTAAAAAGCTTTTGCAAATGCCGTGTCAAATAAACGTATGGAACTAAGTGCTACCGGACTCTGTTCCGGATGTGATCAGGGATCTTCGAAATCTGTTCGGAAAACCGGAGAAGCTGCTCAGAACGTTGCTGTCGAAGGTGAGGAACGCGCCGTCACCGAGAGCTGATCGATTGGAGACGTTCATCAGCTTCGGGATAACGGTGAAGCAGTTATGCGACCACCTTGAAGCGTCAGGACTTTGTGACCACCTAAACAATCCGATGCTGGTGCAGGAGTTAGTTGACAAGTTGCCACCGAGCTACAAACTGGATTGGGTCCGGTATAAGCGAGGGAAGGTGGACAGTCCGTTGCGAATGTTCACGAACTTCACAAATGACATCGTTTCGGATGTGTCGGAGGTGACGGAGTTCTCGACATTGTCGCTAAGCGAGCGCGAGCCTTCGCGAATGGGGAAAGGAAATTCCCGAAAGAAGGAGTTTGTACATCTCCATGACGCGGACCAGGTTTCTAATGAAATTCAAAGAGAGACAGTAACTAAGCCGTGCTGGATCTGTAAACGAACGGATCATCTCATCAGGTGCTGTGAGGAGTTTAAGCGGATGAACATTGCCGCCAGGTTGAGAGAAGTTGAGCGACAAAACCTGTGTGGTCTTTGTTTGAACAAGCACGGAAACAGCAGATGCACCTCGAAGATTCGATGCTTCATGCAAAATTGTCGTGGAGGCCATCATCCACTTTTGCATCGAGTGGAGGAATCGGTGCGGCTGCAGAAGGTAGAATGCAATGCTACCGAAAAGGCAGATAGTGCGGTTATTTTCCGTATGATGCCGGTGACGCTTTACGTGGGCAAACGACAGTTCGATACTACTGCGTTCTTCGACGAAGGGTCGTCGGCTACGTTGGTAGATGATCTGGTGGCCAGGCGGCTGAAAGCAGAGGGTACTCTAGAGCCGTTGATAGTGACGTGGACGGGCAATATCAACCGCTTTGAGAACGATTCGAGGAAGGTCGAACTGATGATGTCGGCGAAGGGTTCGAAGGAGAAGTTTCCGCTGTTCAACACTCGAACGGTATCAGAGTTGGTGCTGCCGAAGCAGAACGTGCGATTCGCAGATGTGGTAAAAAAATATTCCCATCTTGCAGGCGTTCCGGTGAGAGATTACCCATCGGGAAAGCCGAGAATCCTACTCGGGCTAGACAACGTCCACTTATTTGCGCCGTTGGAGTCGCGGGTCGGTAAGCCAAACGAACCGATTGCCGTGCGGTCGAAGATTGGCTGGATAGTGTATGGTTCGGAGAACCGAAGACCGAGTGCGTACACCTACCTGAATCTGCACTCGATCGTTCCAGCAAGCAATCAAGGTCTCCATGACATGATGCGAGAGCAATACATGCTAGATGAGACAGCGATTGCGACGTTCGCTGTACCGGAGCCCGTGGAGGAGAAAAGAGCTCGAGAGATGCTTGAGACAACGACGAAGCGAGTGGGTGATCGCTTCGAAACGGGGTTGCTGTGGCGTGAGGACGCACGACGATTCCCTGACAGCTATCCGATAGCTGTACGCCGGATGAAGGCTCTGGACCGTATGCTGAACAGGAATTCAGACTTGAAGAAAAACGTGTGCCAGCAGATCGAGGACTATCAAGTCAAACACTACGCGCACAAGGCGAGTGAAGCCGAACTGAAGGGTACGCCACAAACCGCTGTGTGGTATCTACCGCTGAACGTCGTAGTGAATCTGAAGAAGCCGAGTAAGGTGCGCTTGGTTTGGGATGCTGCAGCATCAGTGAACGGAGTCTCTCTTAACTCAGAGTTACTCAAAGGTCCGGATATGCTAGTTCCGCTTCCCAGAGTAATCTGCAATTTTCGGGAACGGCCAGTAGCATTCGGTGGTGACATTCAAGAAATGTACCATCAGATCCGGATCAGACCTGAGGATAGGCAAGCGCAACGGTTTTTGTTCCGAGCGAACAGTGAGGAAGCTCCGCAGGTGTACGTTATGGACGTTGCCACCTTTGGTTCCACGTGTTCGCCCTGCTCAGCTCAATTTGTGAAGAACTTGAATGCAGCAGATTTCTCGGAGAAGTACCCTGAAGCAGTAGAAGCCATCGTGAAGCGTCACTACGTAGATGACTACTACAACAGCGTGGATACTATCGAAGAAGCGATCCAGCGAGCCAGCGAAGTGAGGTACATCCATTCGTGTGGAGGATTTCGGATCAGAAACTGGGTGTCGAACTCTGCTAGATTTCTCGAACAAATAGGAGAAAGGAGTGTCGATTCCGCAGTGCATTTCAACTGGGACAAGAACACCGAATACGAGCGTGTGCTAGGCGTTGTTTGGGACCTGGTTGGAGACGAGTTCCGTTTTGCGACCGAATGGAAAGCAGAGTACAACAAGGTTTTCCTAGAGGAAAAACGCCCGACGAAAAGAATTGTTCTGAGCATTGTGATGGCGCAATTCGATCCAGCAGGATTTCTTGCTCCAGTTACAATTCTCGGGAAAATGCTGGTTCAGGATCTGTGGCGGACAGGCTGCGACTGGGATGACGCAATCGATGAGCTGTCGTTCAGGAAGTGGTTGCGGTGGACCAACATTCTCGCAGACGTGCCAGTGTTTAAGCTACCTCGAAGCTATTTCGGAACTGCGAGATCAGATGAGGTCGAAGAAGTCCAGCTTCACATCTTTGCTGATGCCAGCGAGACGGCGTACGGATGTGTGGCATACTTCCGTGCAATCGTACGGGGTAAGGTGGTGTGTTCGCTAGTGATGAGTCGAGCGAAGGTAGCACCGTTGAAGCAGCTGTCGATTCCGCGGCTAGAACTCCTGGCAGCGGTTCTTGCGGCAAGGCTGGCACGAACGATCGAGCAGAATCACAACTTCACGATCAGTAGAGTGGTGTTCTGGATTGACGCAGAAGTGGTGCTGTCCTGGATTCGGTCGGATCAGCGCCGCTACAAGCAATTTGTTGGTTTTCGCATTGGCGAAATTCTTAGTTTGACTAAACTGACAGATTGGCGATGGGTTCCGACGAGATTGAACGTGGCGGATCTGGTAACCAAATGGGGTAAAGGTCTGGAGATACACCCCAACAGCCCGTGGATACGTGGGCAACAATTTTTGTACGACAGTGTGGAAAAGTGGCCGAAGAGAGAATTACCTCCAGCTAACACTACGGAGGAGCTTCGGGTTCACTTGATGCTGCACGACGTGCAAGTTGCACAGGCTATCGTGGACGCCAATCGGTTTTCTAAGTGGACAGTGCTGGTGAGGACAATGGCGTGCGTAATCCGGTTCGTGTCGAACTGTAGACGAAAGAGCAAAAAACTGCCGATTGAGACGCTAAAAGCAACGAGCAGACAGAGCAGAGTACTACAACCGACGGCAGCTGCGTCAGTACGTGTGGCGTTACAGCAAAGTGAGTACGAGAAGGCGGAACTATGGCTGATGAAGATGGCACAGGCGGAGTGTTTCATCGATGAGTTGAAGGTACTGGTCAGGAATAAGGATCGGCCGGTGAGCCAATGGCTGTCGATCGAAAAGTCCAGTGCACTCTACAAACTTACTCCGCTGATTGACGAAAACGGGCTGATTCGAATGGAGGGGAGAGCAGAGAAAGCAGAGTTGCTGTCATTCGATCTACGTTTTCCAACGATCCTGCCACATCAGCATAAAATCACGCAGCTGATTGTTCAGCATTACCACGAGAAGAGCGGTCACGGATATCGACAGGCGGTGAAGAACGAGCTGAAGCAGTTGTTCTACATTCCGCAGCTTGACGCAGTAGTCCGGAAGGTGTCGTCGTCTTGCGTATGGTGTAAGGTCCATCGAAGTCGGCCTCGAGTTCCACGAATGGCTCCGCTACCAGTGCAGCGGTTAACACCGAATCTTCGTCCCTTTAGTTACACAGGTGTGGATTATTTGGGCCCATTTGCTGTTACTGTAGGACGCCGAACGGAGAAGAGATGGGTCGCATTGTTCACCTGCTTGGCAACCCGCGCGGTGCACCTGGAGGTGGCTCACGGACTGACTACGCAGTCGTGCTTGATGGCGATTCACCGGTTCATTGGTCGGCGAGGTTGGCCGATGGAGTTTCTGTCCAACAATGGGACGAACTTCCTAGGAGCCAGTAAGGAACTGGAAGGAGTTGTTCGAGAAATAGGAGAAGATTGTGCGGATCAGCTGACTAGCGCGAGAACGAAGTGGACGTTCAACCCCCCTTTGGCTCCTCACATGGGAGGAGTATGGGAGCGTCTTGTTCGGTCGGTTAAGGAGGCATTCGTGGCGCTTGATGATGGGAGACGCTTGACGGATGAAATTTTGCAGACAGTAGTGGTGGAAGCGGAAGACATGATCAATTCTCGCCCGCTAACGTACGTGTCTCAAGAGTGTGACGAAGCGGAGGCACTCACTCCAAACCACCTTTTGCGGGGACTCTCCCCAAATCAGCCTAGCGTGAATCTTCCCCCACCTCATCCAGCAGCAGCACTTCGAGACGCGTTCCAGCGATCGCAGCAGTTGGCCAGCATTTTGTGGGAACGTTGGGTCAAGGAGTACATTCCTTCGCTGAACCAGAGGACAAAGTGGTTTGGTGAGTCGAGACCATTAAGAATAGGAGACTTAGTTTATGTGGTAGAAGGTAGCAACCGGAAGTGCTGGATCCGCGGGGTGATAGAGGAGGTCATCGTGTCCGGTGATGGACGAATTCGGCAGGCCTGGGTACGCACCAACAGTGGACGATATAGGCGAGCAACAACAAAACTAGCCGTGATGGAGTTTGGTAACTCTGAACCGGATGCGAGCTCCGGTACAGGGTTACGGGCCGGGGAATGTTCTGGCATCACTGGCAGTTGCACCATTGCACCTGTGTCGAATTGACAGATGCAACAAATTTGCTGTCATGCTGACAGACGACGAAGTGCATCACGAATGTAGTGCGAGGGAACTGTCAGACAACATAAGTAAACAAACAACATAAGAAGGAAAGTAGGATAGAAAAACACCAATTTGGAAAGTGATAGTAGTAGAATAGTAAAATACGTTGGAATAAGAAATTAGAAGTTGTGAGCAAGGAAATTATTCGGATAGTGGATAGATTAAAGATTAAGCTGTACTAAGATCCAGAATACGTAAGTTTGTGAAACAATATAAAGCAGTGAATTAAAGTAACAAATTTATGACTAGATACGCGGAGGCAAACACTGGACAAATACGAACGGTACAGTTGAGATTATCAATTCCGAGATAAAACGAAGTAAGTGAACGTACAAATTAATTACTAAAACCGATAAAATGAAAAATGTGAATATTAAATTGTAGATAAATTGCGATAGACAGCGATAGAGGAAGGAAAAGAGGAAGCTGTAAAGTAAGGAGAACAAACAATTGTGAGTAAGACAAATAATCGATTATTTACGGTAAATTAAAATAAAGTTATTTAGTTTGATCTGCACAGTAAAAAAAGGCGGATTTTCAAAAATCTTGTTTTCGCCTGCCGTCCGAACAACACTCATCACATACAAAGAACCTTCAGATGCTGGAAAAAGCACGCAGAAATTTTGTTCGCATCGTGTCTATTCCCCCACATACCTCACATAAATTACAACCTTGCGACCTAACATTGATGGGATCAATCAAATCGAGTTACACTGCTGCAATGGATGGTTTGCTTAGATTAAATCCGGGTAAAGCAATCACGCCGTACGATGTATGTCCACTGGATGGACAATCATTTTCAAAATGTGCCACCAAGTCAACGGCAGAGAACGGATTTCGAGCAGCGGGAATCTACCCGCTAAATCGAGGACTATTTTCATCCGACGACTTTGCTGCCGCGGACTATTTATTCCAAATTAACAATAACGGAAATGATAGAGAGCTGATCCCAACGAGTACTGATAAAGGAATACAAACAGTTTTACAAGAGCCCACTGATGTTCAGTTAGCCATTAACCAAGTGATCGAGAATGCTAATAAAAATATCAGTGTTTCCACAGATCCACCTCAGTTTTTGGAGCTCAACTCTGTGGACGAGGCTGGTCGAAATGATGGAAACCAGATTGTCATAGATGTTGATACATACTACGTAATTAAAGATGACGGTAAAATATCGCTGATGTCTCTGTCCCAATATGAACACTTCAACGGCATGATGCAATCTTCCTCGGATATCGGTATCATTTCTTTGGATTCGGTTGATGTTAAACCGATCATAGAGCAGAACAATAGTCAAGCTACCCAGCAGCCTAAACTGGCAGCCTTTGCTGAAATCGACGACTATGAATGCATTACGAACAATCTGAAGCCAAGAAAAGGTCAAATGAAAAAGGTGGCGAAAAAGAAACGTTGTGGCAATATCAATAAAATCACTGCTGTCGATACGAAAACAAATGGATTCTTGACATGTCAGTCGCAAAGACTACTGAAAAGTTCATTATCCCCCCGTGCGATGTGGCTGTACAACTTCGTGGAGACCAGAAGAAGAAGGTTCGAAAGGGAAATTACAACAAAAAGGAGGTAGCTACGGAACTAACTTCAGTAGCTTATTGTGGAACGCTTCATGAGTCATCCGCCTTGAAGGACATAACAAATATTCAGAAAAATCAGCGTAAACGATCTAGTCGACAGAAGAAAGTGAAGTTCGACACTACTATTAACGATAATTTATGTGCTAACTGCGGTGAACAATTCTCAAATTCTAACAAGGGACACGGCTGGCAAAAGTGTTCCCAATGCCATGAATGGTATCATGCTGAGTGCTTTGATTCTAAAGACATTGTTTGTGGATACTGCTAATTAATGACTGAAAATATGCTATTAATATCGATTATAATGAAAATAAAATCAAACACCTGTCTTAATCCCTCTAACAGTGTAACGATGCCTTTTACATACATTGAACCATGCTGAATTTTAGTCACCCCCTACTGGAAGTCGTCGTAAATGACGAATGTCGTTTAAATAGTTTTATTGTGTATATTGATAGGGTTCGAATCGGATCCGATTCAGATGTAATGAAGCATATTTTTAGCCGCCCAATTGCGTTTTACGGGGGATTTTTCCTGAGAACAGAATATAACTTTTACCAGGAATCCGAAAATGATAAGTTTGACTAAATATTATTTTATTGGCTATAAGTTAAAAGTTAATAGATAGGAAATTCATACATGGCCGCGGTAATCAACATGTTACAACCGAACTGGATGATTTGTTCAAATTAAATGCAGTTTACTTACTCTTTGTGTGCGGGTCATTCTGCCCCGTTGTTGTGGAGCGTTCTGCCCCTTTATTGTGGCGCATTTTGCCCCTTTGTTGCAGTGCATTCTGCCCCGTTGTTGTGGTGCATTTTACCCCTGCACTAGTGCGTTTTGCCCCGCAAATATTTCAATGTAATTTTTTTTTCGTGATTTTAAAAAGTTGATTTTTTCATGATATTTTGAATATTCCACATAACATTATGATGACTATTATAGGGAGAAACGTTGGATTAAGGATTTCTTTCATTACAATGTAGGGAATAAAGTTCTGTAATTGAGATATGATAAAATTTCCTTAGGGGGTGCATTTTACCCCATCTTCCCCTAATTAACCTCTAGTAGTGGCACTTGGTGCAAATAGAGGTAATTGTTTACTTTAGCTACTTTTCCCCCTGTAAGTGGAAAACATGTTTTTCTTTCTTGAATATGCTAGTTTAGTGTTGTAGATTCATAGAAAAGAGGCAGAAAGCGAAAATTTTTAATAATTCATTAATGAGACTAAAAATAAGTTCTACCTACTAACCTTGCACATAGGGTTATTGTGCTCCCGAAAGTAAGGTTTTTGGCGAAGCTAGTTTAATGCGGCTACGCCACATAGCCGAGTCCAAGGATCCGAAGCAGCGCAAAGCCGCTGAGGATCCGCTGAACGAGCCTTCCTTGTACTTGTCATCAGAAACGCAAGCGAACCTGTGATCCACTCGTTTGCCCGGTATACTCAAACATAGGGGCTATCCCTAGTTTAAGACAGCACCCAATTGAAACGATGTGGCGTGTGACAATAATTTAATTTTTGCCGATAAATACAATCCTATTATTACTAAATAAAACATTGTTAATGTTAATGTTAAATTAGAAGTAGCCCGTATGTTTGAGTATACCGGGCAAACGAGTGGATCGCAGGTTCGCTTACGTTTCCGATGACGAGTACGAGGACTACAACTATGCGGCATAGCCGCATTAAATTAGCTTCGCCAAAAACCTTACTTTCGGGAGCACAATAACCCTATGAACAAAGTTATTAGGTACAACTTACTTTAAAGCTAATTAATGAATTATTAAAAATTTTCGCTTTCCGCCTCATTTTTATGAATCTACAACACTAAACTAGCATATTCACGAAAAAAACATGTTTTCCACTTACAGGGGGAAAAGTAGCTAAAGTAAACAATAGACCTTTCTCGTCCGACCTAACCCCTGTTTTTCTTATTTTTACCCGAAAGATTACACTTTTATAAGAATATCTTCGCAAAAATGAGAAGTTATGGAGCTATAATGACTTTTTAATAATTTTTTGAAATTTAAAAAATGCAAGAATGTTGAATATTTTTTTCACCTTTGCAAGAATGGTGGGACTCAAAATGTGTGTTTGGGCAGCACTGTTTTGTAAATTTTTGCTCAACTTCTTGGCAACGCGGCAAATGAAGTGGTGAATCACAGTACAACATTCATTTGTAATGTAAACAAACCAAAGTGAACCTAATAATATTTAACCTCACTTTTTAGACAGTTCTGAGAGTTTGTTTACATGGACTTGTATTTTTTTATTCAACCGCAGAATAAGAAATACAAATTAAATACGCCAAGGTCCCAGACAAAAGGGTCTTCATTTTTTGGCTAACAAACTACCCAATTCTCATGTTTTGACTTGTCAATCCAGAATTGTTGAGAAAAAATGAACTTGGCAACAATTTCAGATCAAAGTGAGCTATTTGCTTTATATTTTCATTTGTTGTCATAAAATCATCTTTTCTCGCTTGAAGCTGGAATGAGCACAAAAAGAGTCCTTGGATGTAATTTCAAACCTTCATTATCCTGTTCAGGAATGCACTAAAATGCGCCAATATGGGTGTAACATTTTCTGTCTCGGTTTGTTTTTTTTTTCAACCCGACGCACCACCAATGACATATTTGGCTCGACAATGTAAACAGCAACAGCCGTACTGTTTAAAAACTGCCGAATTGAACTCCAAGTAAGTATGAAGTACAAATTCGTTCAATTTTTGCATTTTGATCAAATGCACTGTTTCGGATTCAAGAAGTTTATGACAGTCAGTGATTTCTCAAAAACTGTAGCTTGTCAGTTTAAAGATAAACCAGTTACTACAGCCCCATCTCTTTTCTTATAGATAAGCTGAATGGACGGCACGTTGTATTCTACGTTGTTGGAAACGTTATGTGCCCTGCTTTTAACGAAGCACAACCATATAGCGATACTTTGACTAATCTCGTACAAGTTTAAATTAGACGCAGTATTTGGAGTATTGGCCAATTGGCTATATTCTACTAATCATTGAGAATCGAGAACAGCATGGTGAATCGAAATAAAAGCTAATGGTAGAATATTTTGTCCTATCTAGCTCGAAAACGTTTATTTATAATCCCATTAAAGTGCTGGATAATAATGGTTCTTTAGAAAATCAAAAGCTACCAAGATCATTCTGATTCCAAGCCAATTGGACTCCCAAATGCCAAAGCTCAATGAGAAAATATTAGAACAAGAGTAAATGCAACAATGAATGTGTAATAGATTGATATTACAAAATAGAATTTTTTCATAACCTAATACCAAATACAAATTAAATACGCCAAGGTTCCATACGAACGAGTCACCACTCACCACATTATGATTCACCGAACAAATTATGCTACCCAATTCCTCTATTTCATCATGACAGGACAAACTTTCCAAAAAATATTGGAGCTGACAACTTTACCTAATAGTAGCGTTCTTTCGTTCCGTAAAATATTAAAAAGATCCTGGAAAAGAGATTGAAATTCTTGCAAAGAGAAATACTGATCAACGGTGGTCATTTAT
Organism: Topomyia yanbarensis; assembly: GCF_030247195.1. Classification (NCBI taxonomy): domain Eukaryota; kingdom Metazoa; phylum Arthropoda; class Insecta; order Diptera; family Culicidae; genus Topomyia; species Topomyia yanbarensis. Next base: position 290,750,076 of record NC_080671.1, on the reverse strand, counting down.
TAACGGTGGATGTATAATCAGCGTCCCGTAGCCTTATTCGTGAAAATGTTAGGAAGTGAGAAATATTTGGGTCAGCTAACTGCCAAAAGAGAAACCGTTGGTACTATTGGACAAAGTGGTATTACAGAATTTGGTTGTGTAGGAGGATTCCCGTACTGTAGAAAACAAGTTCGGTGAAAAACGTAATGGTTTATTCATAGTTCATATTTTCAAATTGTCAATACACCCAAGGTTTTTAGTATAACGTTATATAAAGATTCAATTTCCCTTTCATCACACTTCGGTTAACAACAAATACGATACCATTGGGTGTTGAAATACAAATTGAACTTAACCATCACAAAGCCGTTGACGTCTCCGATCTAAGATTCTAAATAATAACAGCAGGGACATGTCATCAACTATATCGTCAGTGAATGCAGTAAATACACATTGAGTGTGTGTATTCTCTCGGATTAATACTACATATGACGGTATAGAGCATCGATGATGGAGTATTGTTTAAATGCACATATCTATACAATACACGGTGTTGTTACACTTGTAATTAAACTTGTGCTCGATACCTTTTCCATTAGGGTTTGATTTCTCCAAGGACCTCAAACTTGGCCTTTTAGACCGATTTGAAAAAGCAATCACCCTTATTCTTGTTTATGACAAATGCGAGATTCGTTCGAAAGCGATTCGAACGAATAGTAAGCCCATTTGATTTTGCTGTCGTAAACGAGAATACAAACTACTTTCGAACAAATCTCACATTCATAATAAGGGTGAATATCGGAGAATACTGGAGATAGCACAGTACTTCCGTGCATTGCTGAGTTTCCGAAAGACCAATTTCATCGTTGAGTTTGTTAGCATCCTTGAACCCTCTTCGAAGATCAGTACAATTTCAGAACACTCGATGAGCCCGCCAAACAATTCAATCAACATACGGATAATGCACTCGTTAGGTAAGAAACAGCATCAGGTTCGTTACATTTCAAGCACAAAACCATATAAATTTATTCTTGTTAAGATTCTATCTCGGTCTTTTTTTCTCGATTAGCGTTAATGTTTTATCCATGTTATGAGGTTCACGCATGTACCGTACTGGTTGAGAGGTTCCATTGGAAATATTGTCACCAACTATACGTTTCTCCTCTATGAATCAAGTACAATTCCTTTAAATAAGAGGATACATTTCATGAATCAATCAAATTCGTCGTAATATGAATTGCATACCTGGTAAACTATAGAAATTTCAGAGCTTCGGATGAAAACTCAATTCGGGCGTGGTACTATAGTTACTGAAACAGGTCTCTAGTTTCGAAGACATAACTCAAGCCATTTCACTTCTTGATTCAGGTCTAACACAGTTCAATGAAATTAACTTTTATGACGGCAAGTTTTTGAGCTGGCCATGTTAAATATTTTTTACGCCAGCGATCTGCACACAATAAATTGATTAGTTCTAATCGGTTTTAAACTGAGAGTTCCAACAGTTGTCGCAAAATCGATTTTCCGGTTTACCTACGTAGCAACGATAGCAAAATTCTTGAGCGTTTTTTCAAAACGTCATATCTGCAATGAGTTACTCTCTTTGTTTACTTTTTCTTCTGTTAATAATTCGGTCACTTTAACATTTATCCCTCAACTCTTTGCATAATATGCTAGTTAAAACCACCGTCTTTCGATCTGTACTGTAAAATAAGTGAAAAGTGTTATAGTGACGCCGTAAAAATCGAAAGAGAAAGTACACAAAGAGAGTAACTCATTGCAGATATGACGTTTTGAAAAAACGCTCAAGAATTGTTTTCCATCAACATCAGAACCAATTTTCAGAGCTGCCAGTTTTATGGCAGATTCGACAAAGTAGTAATTTGTAATTTATTTATCAGCAGAACGAAAACTTGTCAGTTACATTAACTTTGTATCAAGTCAAGGTAAAATGGACATTTTAATTATTACATTTCAGAAAAGTCAGAAAAGGACATTTTAATTATTACTTTTCAGAAGTAGTCTGTCACTTTGACACTGTACTTTTTCGATGGACCTGGGTTATAAAACGTGTCCACGAAAAATTGTCAGGGCATTCCGTATTAACATATTTGTATTTGGATCTACCTTCCTTTTAAACTGTGTCGTCGAGAGAACTGTTTCACTAAATTCATTGAATGATACTTTGTGCGGAAAGTATGTTCTGATAGAAGCAAATGATCTCAACCAGCTGCAAAAATTGTGTGACATTATTGTTGATTATATTTTTCGCTGGGTATTCATTCTTACTTGTGCGCAGAGTGACACTCCACTTCCATCATATGTATGCTGTGCTTAAAAAAATAATTTTTACACTCGTCGTCGCTGTTCATTACTAATGGCACTGGAAATAGTATTAGATGTTTTTCTTCGTTTATGTAGCTTTATGTGTCTCTAAGTTAAGGTGAACTTGAGTCAACTGCTGTCAATATATTATTACTGTTACGGTTGGGGTTTCAACCTGACTCGGTTTTGGGAGCAGACAGAAACGGCATTAGTTTGGTTTATTTCTCTGTCTGATCGTTGGCCGTCATTCGTTTTTTCAGCTTTGATAGGGCATAAGCACCTTCACCTGATCGAGTCGCGTGGTTCGATTAATGCAGTTCCTCCTTCAGTATTTTCCAGCGTAAAACATTTTCCTTATCGTCAACTTCCGAATGTTGCTAACGTCATCCCACTTTTGCTTTTCTTCATCTTGTAGTTGGCAACTTCCCGGTAAGTTCAGCCCGAAAATGAACAACCGGTTCTAATACGAATCTTGCTGAATTTTACTGAGTTGGCCTGGGACGGGACAATAAAAAAACAAATTTATTTTGAAGCGAAACGTGAGCGGGTGGTAGATTTTTGCAGCGTAGTTATTTATTCGAAAAACGGAAAAAATAATGTATGCAGTAGAAAATAAAACACAATTTAACTGTTTTGTACTGTAAACTTACTTCCTAAACGGATTATTTCATGCAAGTCCGAACCGGAACTACGGTTAGCCCTATAGAGCAGTTGGAAAAAAATAATCGCGGTAACTGAAGGAATAATAGTAATATCTTCAACCGCGGAGGTGTGAATTGGCATGCTAAGAAGCATTGCTTTTCCAGATTTTGAGGCCATCCAGAAAAATGCGCAAACTAGAAAATAACTGGTTCCGCTTACGAAACACGACAGTTGGCGACATTTTGTTTTGCTTTTGTGAGGAGCGTGAGGAGCATTCACCAGGAATGCCAGGTCATATTTCTTAAAATCTGTGCTAAGCTGAGTTAACGAAAACGTACAAATTTTTCCCAAAACAAGGAGGGCGACCTTTTTAAGTTTTTGTTCGAGGCATAAATAGAATGCTAGGTAAAAATTGAAAAAATCTGTGCTAATCTGTGCATTAGGCCAGAAAACCGTGGAAATCCGTGCATTAAAACAGAAAATCTGTGCAGTTTTAACAATCGTTGCAGAGCATTGAAAATACGCGAAACACAGATTAATCTGTGTATCTGGCATTTCCTACTAAAGTCAAAACAAGATTTTTGACAGATTTGAATGAACACGTCTATTTTCCCCACACGTAATTCATCCAAAATGGCGTAAAAATTTGGGGAAACAAGGTAAGATAGCACATGGGAATATGGGGTGAAATGGGCAGTTCGCAGATTTTTCGATTTTTTCAATAGTTAGAGACCCTTAATCATCGTGGCAATATGCAGAATAGATTCTAGTATTAAAAAGGAAGTATGTTGGCTCATAAAATTTTTTGACGAGAAAGGTCTATTACCCAAATAGAAACCAAAAAGAGCGAAGGGTCCTTATATTTAGATAATTCTATTGAGTCTATTGTGGCTTGATGATGTTTACAATACCGTCAATCCTCCTGCGAGAAATATAAAGAAATAGATATTAATAGATAATAAAATAGATAAGATAATAGATAAGACAGAAATAGATATGACATGCATCTAAACTACTTTTAGGTGTTTGGTGATGTGGTTCACGTGGATTGGACTTACTCAAAAACTACGTGTTTCAGTTTATTAAGTTGATCTAGTTGAGCATTAACTAGTGGCTTAACAGTATGTTTAAGAGGAGGTTCCATCCATAAGAGATTGTCATCTGTTTCTGAAAACAGCGAATCCGATTCGTTATAAACGAGTGTTACTCGCCATCTTCACGAGCCAGAGCGAATTAAGAGATAAAAACACCCACCTTCAGTCTGATCATCTCTTATAGATGACAGTCCATCGATCCGAATCGAATGACTCGATCACTATGCTCAAGATCAAATGAGTCCCCGAACCGAACCAGCATGTTCCCCCATTTGAAAGTAGAAACATCCATATCAGCCGTCCGCCAAAACACTCGATCGAATGATTATTAGTCATGAGATTCAAAGATCAATGAACCAGCACTCGCTCGGACCTCCCACTCTTATCGACCAAGCAAGAGTACGCGCCCATTAGGCTCATCACCCAAGCCCAGGGACCAGGAGAAACCGGAAATATTCCGGAGAAAATCGTTCCTGTGCACTCTTCTTCTTCTGGTAGCAAACCGGAGCACAGACAAACAGACATAACTCTTCGAAGAATTATTCGTGAATTTCATCGCTCACATTCTAATGTTCACTACTAAACACCATCAGCGCTATCTACTGGCGCTCCTGCTCATTTTTTTATCATCTCATCGAAGACAGCGGTGCCGGTAAGCGTTGACAAGTTGTTGTTCGTTAGCTTGTAAATATAAGTTTTTCGTTCAACTGAGAGGATTAGGGTTCGTCGCGGTGCGGATGTGGGCGGTAAATAGATAGTCCGCACCGCAACTGCAAAAAATTAATAAAACCGCACCGCTTACCGCAACCGCACTGCATGTACCGCACCGCTCCGCGCGGTAATGCGGTAAATGCGGTAAAATTCTGTGTTTTTGAAAAGTGTGTTGAAAAGTTATTAATTTATTTGTATAACTACATATAATAAAAAATTAACTTTGACGGACTCCTCAGAATGTAATATATATTAAAAAATGTCAACTTTGCAAGTTTTATTAATAAAATGCCGTATATCTTGAGATAAATACGTTCGAAACAAAGTAAATATTAGTATATCACTGAAGTCATATGAAATGTAGCTGTATTTCATCATTATACATACAAAAACGTTCTTCCGCAGCAATTAATAGGGAAACTTTTACTTCAATTATCAGAAATCGTTCTACACATAACATAACAGGTATCCATCCCATCTCAACCAGTACAGAGTTGTTGAAGGACATTTGAAAAACTGCAAAAGATGTATGATTTACAGTATACAGCAGAAATGTTTTAACAAATGGGGGATTTTAGGAACAAAATACGTCAAAACATTTACTACGTATTTTTCAAGAAATGGATGTTTTTTTAATCAAAATAATTTTCCATAATGCCAATGGCAAAAACTTCGATTGATTGGTAGGGGTCAAAAATTCTCCTGTGCAAAAGTTGGTATCTGGGCTAGCTTTGACACTTTTAACAATATGAAGGGAGGATTTGAGAAACACAAAAAATCGAAATACCCTACACTAACTTCGAAAGCTTTAATTTCAAAAAGTTACAAAATACTCGTAACTGAAAAATATTAGTTGTTAGTTTTGTAGAAAATATTCCCAGTTGGACGAACAATGGACGTTTGCGAAAAAAAGTTATGTAGAAGGAGTCTTAAAAACCAACTGCAGGAAAATTCATTGCGAATTTACACAGAAACCAAAAGAGATAAAAATACGATGTTGAAGAACGAATGATAAGGTTATCAGCCTAATTTAGACCTCTCTTTATTTTGGACGCTTTTCAAACATTTGTCTCCCTTACTGCTGATTCCTCCAAAATCGTTTGTTTTGATGATAATTTAATTCTTTGGTTGTTTTTAAGTCTTAAGACTTTTTTAAGTTCGTCTTTAAGTTCTCCAAATTAATCAAAATTCACAATTGAGAAAATGTCATCGTAAACAATTTTATATATTTGAAAAGGTTCGCTTGTAAATTTTTCAAAGTGTTCAACATATGTCGTATAAATAATGATGCCATATTATATTGGACACATCTTATAGATTTTATTTCTTAGTAACAGATTGCTTTATCATACTAGAATAAACAAATTGTAAAAAATCAAGTAACTATAAGTCGAATACAGATTATATTCGGATTTCTTTTCAAATCATTGTCAAGTTCATGGAAATTAGAGCAATTCTCGACAAACATATGATTAGGGCCTAAAAGCCAACTGTCAAAATCCACTTTGAATGGAAATTCCGGACAAACCGTTACACGCCAATCACAGATGTTGGTAGTAAACGAAAGAGAAAAGTTTTCTCTTTCATAAACTGTTGTGAACTGTGTTCGACTAGTAACGGTTTGTGTGGAATTTCCATTCAAAGTGGATTTTGACAGTTGGCTTTTAGGCCGTAATGATATGTTTGTCGAGAATTAAATGTTTATTATGTTTCCCTATTGTAAGGTAATAATTTGCGTCGTTCTTAAATGGTAATAGTTGAAGTATTAATTCACTTTTTAATGCAGACTTCATCAATTATTTTTTTAAGTGCGGTTGCGGAAATAGTAAAAGTGTCTCACCGCACCGCACCGCAGTTTTTGCGGTGCGGGTACGGTAAATACCGCGCGGTTGCGGTAATTACCGCAACCGCGACGAACCCTAGAGAGGATAGGTACAAGTTTTGAATACAACAGCGAGTAGGTTTCAAGTGATTCTAGTTATACCTTCTTCCTTTTCACGTTAAGTATGCGCTCCCCATGAATGGATATACGTACTCATAACTTATCCTCTAAATGGGCGCTTTTGTATTACAGCAACAACAATATGCCAAGTGTCCTTAAATTTACATATTTGTGCTATGAATCTGCCTTTCGATATCTTGGATCAAAACTCAAAAGTCGGATTTTCTGTAGATTCTTAGTGTATCAATACTCGAGTACGCATCCGCTTCCATCTAATACCAACGAACAATTTATTTATGTTGTCGGAGGGTGTGCTTTGCTAAATAACATTGTATTAATAAGTATCAATTTAAAGCTAGGCTGGTCAAACATAACTACGACGTTGTGATCGTAAACACTTCCACATAGCTTTGTTCTATGTCTGACGGGTGGAACACATAATTTGAGGGACTCACGGACGTTATTAATGACGGAGAAATGCCACAACCAACGATACTATTAACAAAAAATGGTATCCTGAAATACAAGACATTATATAAATAAGGTATCAGGCTGTAGAGCATATACCATTACCTGTTCAAAATTTTTGCTTCGTGACTTTTCGCATTTTTCACTAACCTTTGTTTTGACATAAAACAATCTCGTGTAGGGATATTTTTCCAGACTACTACGGGCGGATATCAATTATCGAACAGTGGCGCCACAGCGTTATGCGTGGTTCCTGCACACTAACATATTTGTAATTTGATATGTGAGCGATGGTGAAATTCGGAGTGTTATGTCTGTTTGTCTGTGACCGGAGTAAAAAGGAGCAAGAAACTTTTTCTCATGTTTCCTCCGAAGTGATTTCCGTGCACTGAAACAAACCTATTATTAACCGGAACTGTTTACGCTTTGTTTAAGTGCCCATTTGAATTGTTCTCGTCCATCGTTTCGATCAACTTGAACATATGGTTTGTAACCATTTTTTTCATCAAAAATACGAATTTGAGCTTCAATCATATCTTTAGTTATTTCAACCTACGCCTCTTAGCGAAGAAAACTGACGAAATAATGGGATCATAAACATAGCGATTTGATTTTATTTCTAAATTTCGGATTTACTACATTTTCGACTTAAAGGCTAGAGTACAGTTCGGAAAACGTGTCACAAGATTTGGGTCTCTGTGTATTTTAAATGGAGATCTGGATTACAAATCCCGTGACGGGAAATGAGTCTTGGAGATATCGGCGGAAAATGTTTCCTGATCAAATCCCGTGACCCATTTCCTGAACTTTAAACTAGACCTAAGTACCGCCATAGTATCAGATGACATTATCCACATATTATCCATTTGTAACTTTATTGCGCACGAAAATCTGTTGGTTTACACAATTAACAATTAACATTAGGTGCGAATAAAATTTTCAAGCTGGCTTGCACTAAAACTACATAATTCTTCTCAGTACATTCTTGAAGGTGTATTTCCGGTTCCGGTATTTCTTATCCATGGTCTTAGAAACAGTAGGCGTATCGTCAATGGTTTAACTGGGCTGCTGCGGGCTTACTTTTTGCTATAATGCGCCGTTTTATAGGTAATTTCTATTGTTGACAATAATTTGGTTTCCAATGCAATCATTTCCGATTGATATCGTGTCCGTATTGTGCCCAAGTTATTTTACTTTTCATTAGCAACCTTTTGATTTTATGCATTATTGCAAAATGGTCTAGTCCCAAAACATCATGACGCATATTAGGAAGTGAATCTTGATTATCGGTTAGAAAGTAAGATTTATCAACCAATTCATCAATGTTTTTGCGGACAACCCTAGGTAGGTCGACATGTAATTTGACATCGCTTCCAATTAGCGAGGTCGGATCCTTTGTTGTGAAAGCTTTTCCATAGTCGGCGTTTTGCAATGCACTGTTGGTGAAGATACAATATGTTTTGTCTTTTACAAAATTTAATCGTGGCACCTGTCCAATCAACCTTAACTGTGCAAGCTCATGTCGAAGGTCTCCGGAAACACGTTTGAGCATTTTGCTAATTTCTATGTCGTTTCTATTATCCCGAACAGACCAAAATATGTTGATAGCGTGGAAGTCGTTGGTTACTTTTACACAGGATATTTGAATTCCATGCCCAACTAGCTCTTCGGAAAACTTACCCGTGGCTATCAAATCCGTAATTTGCTCCATGAAAAGTGTGTTCAACACTGCCAAACGCCGATTCGATTCTTTCCCTCCTTTCGCAGAAGTAAGTGCTGGTAACGAAATGGACATAGCTTTATCGGTAAACCACTTCCGTTTACCTTTCTCAGATCCATGTAGTAATTTTCTAAGTATCGTGCCTTGATGTTTAATACTGTAAAACTTGATACTACACAAAAATGTTCCAACAATTCGACAAAGCTTGAATTGACTTGATACCTGTAACATTTTTATGCGTTATCAGGTTTGTTCCAGTGCCAGGTAGGGATCAATACTTGGGTGAAACTATTCGTGATCTAACGCTAGATGTCGACCGCCAGAGGGCACGGAAGTTCAATGATGTTTTTATTTTCATCTGTCAAAACGTATTGGAAGGTAAATTCAGATTTTTTTTAAAATCAATCAATATTATAATTAAACGTTATTTCTTCTAATGAAAAGTAATATTGATGAAGAAAATATGTTTCCTACCTCTGAAAAATATCCAGATGGTAAATTTCTTGTTACTTCACTCACATTTGTTCTTCCGGTTTCAATTTATACCAAAATGAAATTCAGAGATTGAAATTTCGATAGAAAACACGAAGGTGGGCAAAAATCACTGGATTAAACAGTGTAGTTGTTGGTAGTCGAGGTTATCCACTGATAAGTCCAATTTCTAGATAAACATTTTCCATATCTAAAACAACCAACCTAACCTCAACAATACAAAAATAATTCCGGATCTCAATAATTCGTAATAAAATATTGAGTTCAACTGAATATTTTGGTGTCAAACGAAAGAACGAGTGTTTTCTTATCACCTGTAATCAACCTTTTGGGGAACTATGTGATATTTATTTTAAAACAAATAAAATAGAACAACCATCCTATACCATCAATGCAAGAAAATGTTTTCATCATTTGACTAGTACCGAAAATGAAATCCCGTTGGCGCATCGAGCGAAAAAGTTTCACGTTTGAGAGCCAATCCACCAAAAAATCCATCCGCCAAAATATTTTAGAGGTACTAGTAGCGACATCTAGTGGTAAATAGCTAAACTAAAATAGCGCCACCTGTATTTCAGATATGTAAGCGTGTGAATTAAACCACCAAAATTTAACCTCCATTTTTTTAATTCGAAGATGAATTAATTTTGATAAAACCACAGAGAACAGACGTCCATCTTCAGCATTCAACTTGTGTAAAATCTCTAACGGTTTCGAAAGTAGTTTGGATATCTAAACCAGGTGCGCTACTGTCGTCATGTTTTTTTGTGGCTGAGTGCGACAGAATTGACAGCGGTTATTCCTCTACCCAGTCAAACTAGTCCGGAACCGATTCGGACTTCCAGCATGAATTCCAGCTCAAATGCGTCAACCGATAGAGTCGGAATCGGTTGTTTTCTTTGAGCTAGATTCCATGCTGAATCCATCCAGGATTTTGAACCGGTTCCGGAATCGATTTGACGGATAGTTGGGATAGGTTGGTGTGGCGGCGCAAGTGTTTTTCGTATATTAATTCAAATGTTTACACACGTTTTTTAAATATTTTTGTTCGATCATGGATGTCTGTTTTCTGTGATAAAACTAATCAAGCAATGGCGATTTTTTTTATTAAATCCAACGAGAAACTAGTTTAAATATCACAAAATTACAACTTTATTGTCAGTGGGTGTCAGGGAGCCTACAAAATATATAAAACTATGTAAACAGAACAGTAGAAATGAAAATACATTTATTGAGATGTCTACACTGTAAATAATCAACACATTGAACTTAATTGTTTAACACTTAATTTTGCCGCAACTGCCTTTGCATTCAAATTTTATGTGGCAAGCACTTGATAACCCATTTCTTTGTGAAAACGTTAATTCCAATAGAAGCCACACTTAAGTTTCATATGCATGGCTTATTCTATTGAAGTGTCTAACAAATGGTTATTAAATGTGATCCATATAGAACTTAAGTTTGCATCAACTTAAATAGCATGTCATTCCTTATAAAAGACATGAGCAAAAATGTTAATTTTCAAATGGGCAGAACATGGCATAAAAGATTTTTTAGTTCAATAAAACATTTTTATTTGAATTTAAAAAATAGATCTTAACTTATAACTAAATATATTCTCTTAGAAGAAAGAACAAATTATTCCTATATATATATATATATATATATATATATATATATATATATATATATATATATATATATATATATATATATATATATATATATATATATATATATATATATATATATATATATATAAATCTTCTAAATATGCCATGCAAGCCTCGAATTAAATATTTCTGCAATTTTTTGTTTTTTTTTGCGCCATGTTTCCTCAATTCAATAAAAAAGTCAACTTGTCTTTAAGTGTTTTCACACTTAATGTTGCCGAAATTGTTAAAATTATTGGATTTCAAGGATTTAAGTTTTAATAAGCTGACACGTAACATTTATATGTCATGACAGTCAATCATACCACGTCACGTAGGACTCTTAAATTCTAAGTGCAATTTTATTAAAAGGCAAAAGGAAAATTCTTGAGTTCTCAACGTGGTTTGAAACTTAAATCTTATGTAGCGAATCTCTTCATAAAAAAGTGTACATTATTTACAGTGATGTTACGATTCACTTGAAATTTATTTGACGTGACAACATTATAATGTTGCCGCAATTGTTAAAAACATAGATTTCATGGGCAACGCATTTATTATTCAATACACTGACACTTCAAATTTAAATGTGATAACATTCAATCATGTCATAAGGATGGCACACTTAATTTTGAAGTGTAATTTTATTAAGGGTTAAATGGAAAGTTCTTGAATTCTCAATGTGGCTTGAAACTTAAATCTTGTTACGTTAGTTAAAATAATAGTCAAGTTTGATGATTCGGCAATATGTGTGTAATAAAATATTCAACCATCGACATGAGGGTGACACCGGCTGAACCAGACGAAGGAAATACTGAAGGGCTGGTGGCTTGAAAGGAACGGCGAGCAAAATATTGTCTTGAGAAAGCAGTTTGACAGCAGACAATTTCCGCTCAGGACAGACTTCACTTGGTTCTGACACGCGGAAGAAAGCAGATCGGGCGAGAATTTGGTGGTCGCAGATGCGACACGGGCACAATTCCTTTTTCGGGAGAAGATTTTGACGCGTGTGAAAAAACTCGTCGGAAAATTGTCGTCGCGAGTGAAACTTTCTCAGCAGTGACTGCTCGGACAATAGTGGTGACCCGTTCGGGAGGGAGCAGGCCAGAACTGTGACAAAAGTGCGTGCTAGTCTTCCCACGCAGCCGTCGGACAATCGGACCGAGCACGTACCACCACAACCTGAAGGAAAAGTGTCGCATCGGTCTGAGCGAGCAAGTGATTGTGTCGTGAGGGGGAGAACCGGATCACGAGCGACCTTCTCGGAGCATGGTCCGAATACGGTGAAGCACATCGAGAGCCGAAACGAGATACGACTGCCCGACCAGTCTGCACGGTGAAGGGCGAACCGCGTGGTCGACGGCAGCCATCGATTTGGAGCCAGACTGGAACACAGAGAACGTCACGTGGAGCGCCGGCATCCACGACATAATGAAGAAGGCCACGTCGTTCACCGAGTAAGTTCACCCTAGCCCTCTGGGCACCTTTTTATTTACACATATCATCATGACTGAATTCCGGCGTCCAGGGGCACGCACGTGAATGTACTTTTGGGCTACCGAGCAAAATTTATAACAATGGCGCCCAACAAAATGAACCAATTTTGTTTGTGATTTGTAAAATTCTAGAATTAGTTCGTAATTTGTAGCACAATTCTGTTGCATCGTAACACATTTTGTAGACCCTACCATTAAGTTAATTCTTGTTTAGTTGGCTAATTTAAGACCTTAAGGATCATGGATCCAGCAAGCCTGACGGAAGAAGAGATTTGTTACGAGTTGGCGTTGCGCCATGTAAACAATCTCGGAGCACTTCCTCGCAGAGCCAGAGCCGTTCGTTTGCGTGCTTTGATGCAGGAAGATGAAATTAAAGGTACTGTTTACGACAGTTCCACTCATGTCATGATACCGGGAGATAATATCAGTCAATGTCAATCTCGGGTACGTGAATTAGTATCGGAAGTAGAGGGAGCATTTAAACGGGGTGACCTTCCCGTCGTGCGCATGATACGATCGCGATTAATTCATTACCGCGAAAGATTGTCCATCGTAGAGCCGCCAAATAACTACATCGAGACACATGCAACGCTTTCACTATTAGTGCAGTTCTCGTTGGAAGACATAGATGAGGCGCTAGGAAGAACGAAGAAAAGTGTTAAACAAACAGTGAACAGTGATAGTGGCAGAAAAAGTCATACTGGTGCAATTCCTAAAGGAACGAACCAAACATCTACGTCAACCGAAGCAGACATTCGAGGATTCGACGAGAATGGAAACCCAGTGAACCTCTCGGAAAGCACGAATCAATCACTCCACTCAGTCCCACAACAATCAAGCAGCAGAAACATATCGGTAAATTCGTTAGCATCACTTCCGCTGCGCATGAACTCAACAATTCACCAAAGCGACAGGGGAGCAGAATCACTAGAATCACAACGCGCTAATCGAGGAAGAGACTCGCGCGTTCTAAGTCCACGAATAGTCTCAAACAACAGATACAGTGCACAGAAAGAGTTCAATCCGGGTGGACGAGGATTCAGCAGTTTTCCACCACCGCCTTATGAACCACCAAGAATAGATGCGAGCGAAGCCGATGCAAGAGCGGATTACTACCAGCTTCGAGATGAATTATTACGTCAAATGAACCGGCAAGGACAGGAATACTTTCCTAGGCCGCCTTTAGAAGAAAGAAGGACGCTGAAGGCGATTCACAATTGGCCGTTCCGATACAAAGGCGAAAAGGATGGCTCATCGTTGAATACATTTCTGCAGCGGGTGGAAACATTTGCAGCATCAGAGGCTGTTACGGATGACATATTGCTGCAAAATGTAAAACATCTGTTGATGGACGACGCCCTAAACTGGTACAGTAACATTTATGCGACGGGGGAGTTAGCAACTTGGGAAGAGTTCAAGCGTCTGATCAGGCACGAATTTCTGCCAGCTAGCTACGCTTACATCCTTAGAGCAGAGGCCTACCATCGCTTGCAGGGTGAAGAGGAACCCTTTAACAAATTTTACCAGGATATTACCACACTTTTCCAGTATGTAAGCCCTCCGATGAGCGACTTAGAGAAGCTGTTTATCATCAAAAAGAATATGAATTCGACATACGCACCAATAGCTGCATCACAACATTCCATCCGTTCACTGGTGCAGGCATGCAAGGAGTTGGACGAGCTCAGAAAACTTCAACAACAGCAACGCCGGTTTTCTCTCCCATATGGAGCCTTAATTGAACCTGCTTTAGCAACCCCAAATTCTGCGCAACGGTCACCAAAACCGCAACAGCAATTGCCGCGATTTGGAAGGGTTCACGCCTTGGAAACGGAGAATGGGTATAGCCATGAAGGAAACGGTTCACCATCGTCGCAATTCTCGGAAGTGGGACAACATTTACAGGAAGAAGAGAGGATGGAACACAAAATGGAAGCAATATTGCAGCAAGTGAATGCACTCAGACTAAGATTTGATCGACGAGAAGCTGCGGGAAGGCAGTCATTCAATTCACAGTGTCAAAACACTTCATCTGCTAATTCCAACAATAGGCAACAACTGCAGAATCCAGATGCAACGATCGCTCGAGCGCAACCTGCGGTGATAACATGCTGGAATTGTGATGAAGAAGGACACAGATTCATGGACTGTGCCAAACCGCAGGCAGTGCTATTCTGCTACCGCTGCGGCCAAAAGGGGTTCTCACTGCGAAGCTGTCCAACCTGTCGTCAACGATCGGAAAACGCACTGGCGGGGAACCAGTAACCGAGGGAATGGAGTCCTCGCCACAGTTAGATAAGCCCTCCACAGTTCCCGACCTAATCCAGATCAATTTCTTGATCATAAATCCTGAAAATGACAATAGACCTCATGCAGTGGTAGAAGTACTAAGCAAAGAGATTACCGGATTGCTTGATAGTGGCGCCAACTGCTCAATTTTAGGGGGCGAGTACGTAGAAATGGTGCAGGAGCTAAACTTGCAGAAGGAAGCACTAGTGGGAGGCATACGAACAGCAGACGGAACGGAGCACCGGATACAACCTTGTACCCGCCTTCCGATAGCCTATAACAACAAAAATGAGGTCATCTCGATGCTACTATTACCCACTCTACCAACATGTGTGATCTTTGGAATGAACTTCTGGAATGCATTCGGCATTAAGCCAGTTTGCTGTTCGTTAAATCTAGAAGTTGAGACACAAGAACATCCACCAGAAGAAAAAACCAAATTTCTGTCCGAGGTAGAAAAGCATCGATTAGAAGAAACCATAAGCCATTTCCCACAAGCGAAGCCCGGAAGACTTGGAAGGACAGATCTCTATGTCCATCGAATTGACGTTGGTGACGCGAGACCACGGAAACAACGCTACTACCCCATGTCCAAGTACGTGCTCGATGAGGTAAACAAGGAAATAGACCGAATGCTGGAGCTGGACGTGATAGAGGAGGCACTCTTCTCGCCGTGGAACAATCCCTTAGTAGCCGTGAAAAAGAAGACTGGACAATACCGTGTCTGCCTAGATGCTCGCCACCTAAACTCAATTATGGTAAATGAGGGGTATCCCATCCCGCAAATCTCGGCGATCATGAACAACCTCAGCGGATGTACCTACATCTCGGCAATCGACCTCAAGGATGCCTTCTGGCAATTACCCTTAGAAGCGAATTCTCGTCCAGTAACAGCGTTCACAGTGCCACAAAGAGGCCATTTTCAGTTCAAGGTGGTTCCGTTTGGTCTGTGTACGGCGAGTCAGGCCTTGGCACACCTTATGACCCATCTGTTTGCGGACATGGAGCCTCATGTCTTCCACTATCTCGATGACATTATCATCTGCTCACGTACGTTCGACGAGCACATCGAGATGCTGAAGAGAGTTGCGAAAAGATTGAGAGATGCTGGACTTACCATATCCTCTGAAAAATCAAAGTTCTGCCTGGAGGAGATGAAGTACCTGGGTTATGTTCTGAATCAAAACGGGTGGAACGTGGATCAGGAGAAAATCGAGAGCATAGTGCGCTTCCCAGTTCCACAGTGCAGAAAGGAGGTACAGCGGTGGCTAGGAATGTGCAATTGGTACCGCCGGTTCATAACCAACTTTTCCAGAATCGCAGTACCATTGACAGAGCTAACAAAGACCAAGACCAAATTCCGGTGGTCGAGAGAAGCCGAAGAAGCGTTCCTGAAACTCAAATCAGCACTCGTGTCAGCACCAGTTTTAGCGATGCCAGACCACACGAAGCCGTTCGCGATTGCGAGTGACGCAAGCGACATAGCTATTGGAGCGGTACTGACTCAGGAGACCGATGGACACGAGCACCCAATAGCCCAGAGATGCCAGATTTGCAGACAAGTCTGCAAATTCGCAGACTTTTAATTTAAGCTGCAGATTTCTTCGATGACGCAGATATTTGCAGATTTTTTAGTTTGGTTGCAGATATTTGCAGATTTTTTAGTTTGGTTGCAGATATTTACAGATTTTTGAATGAAAAGGCTTTTGATTACACTAGCTTTCCTAACATTTTTGTTCTTCCCAGACTTTTAAAATTATTATTGCAGACATTTGAAAAAAGTACCTGGCATCTCTGCAATAGCCTACTTCTCGCAAAAACTGTCAGCGTCAGAGCGGAAATATTCCGTAACCGAACGAGAGTGTCTGGCCGTAATCAGGGCGATTGAGAAATTCCGAGGCTACGTAGAAGGTACAAAATTCACGGTGCACTGTGACCACTCTGCACTATCCTATCTAAGGTCAATGAAGAACCCGACGGCACTCATGAGTCGCTGGATTCTGAGACTCAACGCCTTCGATTTCGACATAAAATACCGGAAGGGAGAGATTAACACGGTACCGGACGCGCTGTCCAGAATCGCAAATACGATGGTGTTTACGGCAGATGTTTCCATCGATCAGTGGTACCAGAAGTTACGGGAAAGAGTGCAGCAAGACAGCGATAAATTTCCGGATTTCCGCATAGCGAATCAAGATCTCTACAAGAACTGTAGCACCAAGAACGAGGAAGGTGCGCTGACACACAAATGGAAGAAGGTCGTACCGCTAAACCAGCGGGCAAAGGTAATTGCGAAATTTCACGATGCAACCTCGGGAGCGCATCTAGGATTCCAGAAAACATGGCAGAAGCTGCAAAATCACTTTTATTGGCCGAAAATGATGGAGGACGTCGCACGATACGTTAAAGGATGCACGACATGCAAGGCGAGCAAAGCACCAAACAGAATAATGATGCCGAATATGGGAGGTTCTAAGCTCGCTCGTGTACCATAGGAGCTTGTATCAATTGATTTTGTAGGCCCATTCACTCGTTCGCATGCCGGAAACACCGTAATGCTCGTCGTGGTGGACTGGGTAACAAAATACGTCATAGTGCACCCCATGAGATCAGCTGATTCGGTGAAAATGGTGGAGTTCCTAGAACAACACGTGTTCTTACGATACTCGCGCCCGCGGATCATTCTCTCAGATAATGGAAAGCAGTTTCTGTCGGCAGCCTTTAAGGCAGTGATCTCTAAGCACAACATCATCCATATGAAGACGGCATTTTACTGCCCAATGGTAAATAACGCCGAGAGGGTGAACGGAGTGTTAATCACGTGCATCCGAGCCCTACTAGATGAAGACCACCGCGGTTGGGACGAGAACCTACAGGCCATCGTAGCTGCCATCAACGGGGCAAAGCATGAAACCACTGGGGTTAGCCCGCATTACGCAAACTTTGGTAGAGAGCTAATATTGCACACCGATCTATACACGCAGCAGGATTTGAACACACCCGACGATCCCAAAGTGGCGCAGGACGTACGACTTTCAGCGATTCGCCGAATTCACGAATTCGTTATTCAACGCATAAAGAACAACCATGAGAAGACCAAGCAACGATACACACTAATTTTTGATTGCTGAGAATCAGCATAATTTTGCTGAATTTTGACGAGCTGAAATTTCAGCAAAACTTCCAGCAAAAAATGTTTCGCTGAAGACTCAGCAATTCGAAGCTGTCAAAATTTTAATTGGATTGCTGGAAGCACAGCAATTATTTTACTGTATGTTTCAGCAATCGGAATAAAAAAAAAATGACAGCACTTAACTGAAGTATCAGCTAAACGATATTCTTTAATGGATGTATCAGCAATAACAGTTTACTGAGCTCTCATCAAAAAATTCAAATGTATTGTCAGCGAAATTTCAATGAATTTGTTTTTCTTTTTAGTTTCCTTATAAAGATTAACAACTTTTTCTATTTAATTTTGTCGTTTATTCGCTCATCCAAGCTTTATGAGAAAATCATTGTTTGTTGTGGACATCTTTCCAATGTTGAAAACTTTTCCAGCAAAAAAGGTAAAAAAATGTACCAAGGACGGATCAAACTGAATATTAAAATAATAATATGACATAATCAGTATAAAAAAACCGCGCACGATATCATCGCCGACTGAGAATGCTCTTTTCCCAATGCATATATAGCATTCGCCTTCGCAGTACAATTGGGCTTTGATAAATAGAACTGGCAATTTTGATCCTTTGTAAGCTGCAGCGCATTGTACGATTTCGTCCTCTGGCTGAAAGGGAAAATCATAATTCGAAGGACATTTTATCTTATTTAAATTAAATACGTTTATCCATTCTATGATGCGTTCCAGAACGTTTGTTATTTGTTGCGAACCTTGAATAACACGTTTTGCTCCACGCGATGGATTCTTTTCTTTTATAATGACGAGTGACCGAATGAAACCTTTAACGCCATAAGGAATATTTTAGTAATGCATCGATTCAAAATATTACAAAAAGCTACCATTTATGACTAAAGTATGCAGATGTCCATGCTTTTGAAGTATTTTGGTTTCGATGATCTCCCATGTTTCACCAAAATTTACATTTACATCTGGAAACATTGCCACAAAATCCATAATAATCTGTGCATAAGAAACATAAGTTAAAAAAAACTCCAAAGAAATTACTTTTTGCCTTATCATACCAGTAGTCCATCAAACGCACCGGATAGTGGAAATGTCTGAAACATTTCGGTTAACCGCTCTTCCGGGTTTTGAATCTTCCTTATTCGGTTTCTAGAATTCATCGTTTTGTTCCAATCTTTTTTGATGATTTCCTGCAACGCATCTGATGGAACGATGTACTTTAGTTTTGCGATCTGAAAATTGCTCACTGATATTATGTTAATTTACTAAGATATTATATTCAGATTACGATTTCCTCGATATCCTCGTTTTCATCGTTATCATTTAGACCTTCCGGATTCTCTGCTTCTTGTACATTTGGATTATCGTTACGACTTTTAACTCGACGGACTTGCTTCTGGTGTTTTTTGACCAGATATTCAATGCGTGATTGTAGCTTTCCAGAATGTTTTCCTTCACCTCGAGCATCGGGGTAGAACCATAAACCCTGTAAACAATTGGAACCGTTAGTATATTTATAAAACACCGATTTGTTTTAAAATATACCTGTGCATGAGCTGCATCTTTGCACTTTAGCGAACTATATTTTTGTACCAGCGATTTGGCCACGATATTCTTGTAATGGGCATGAGGATGGCTGTAATGGAAATGAATTAATGCAACATTGAGAAAAGATTGTAGATAATAATAAGTAGCAATAGTAGATTTAAATGCAAAATTTTTTATGAACTTTCAATCAAGTTTCTCCTAAATCAGAATTCTACTCATAGCTTCTTTCTGTAATATTAAAATTTAAAGAAGGTAAATCCACAAATCTACCATTTCTGTGAAGAAATTATTAAACTAAACCTAATCGCATATATTCCGCATATGTTTATTTACTTTTCTCGATTGATCTGCTCAATAAGGTGTTTTTGGCTACACACTATTCGTCTCTCTACCTATACTCTCTGCATAGCTCAGCTTCTTGTCGGCACTCTGTTGGCAGCCTTACTCTGATAAATAAACGTCATAATATTTTGCCCGGCCAACAAATAGTTCGCATTTTCATCTATTTTTAAAGTGAAGTAGCTATGTTGCTTATACGATTTTTTTAATAATAAAGTTTGTTGTAGTCTAACTTGTTGATAGTTATCGTTGGATTTATTAACTATTGATAGCTATTATTGAATTTTTATCTGTTACCTGTGAATGACTATAATACTTACTATCCGAATCGAGTAATCAGATAGTCGCTTAGTACAGAAGTGATTACCTTAATAAGCTTGCTGTCCAAGGGACTGCTCTCTTTCAATAGTTCTATTATACGTTGTCCTTCCGGCGTTGCTTGAAATATTAAGTCAATGTCAAATTCCTGAAATGAACTATCATTAACAATCAATGGGACAAGTAGTGGTATGCAGTTATATTTACCTTTTCCATTGAGATTTCTTGTGTTTCGTGGTCTTGGAAAAGTTGTTCCTGTGTGGTATTATTATCATCTGAGTGATAGTTACTCGTGCTAGCAGCATTGTTACTCTCAATAATTTCTCGTTGCCTTTTCTGAATCTTTTTTCGTTGTCCGGTACTTAATTCCAATCGCGTGAAATCTCCGTCGTCGAGTGAAATGAATGTTTCCACATCATGTATGTCCTCTTTTACTGATTTGAAAGGTAACGTGAAATGATTGAAATTTATATATATATATATATATATATATATATATATATATATATATATATATATATATATATATATATATATATATATATATATATATATATATATATATATATATATATATATATATATATATATATATATATATATATATATATATATATATATATATATATATATATATATATATATATATATATATATATATATATATATATATATATATATAACTAAAATTACAACAATTATTTTTAGAAGTCGGCATTGTAAATCCTTCTGGATACAAAATTTGTATCGTCGTTGTACTTTTTCCAGAAGGCAAACGTGGTATGGCAATGGAAAGTTCCAAAATTTGTCAATCGCAATTCTGTAGTACTCTCCAACTGATAGGCTTGAAGAGTTTCTTCGTAATCTACTACTTCCCATATTTGAATTAAAAATTGAGGCGATTCATCGATAACTACAATCTCCTGGATCATTCCAAACGTAGGGTATTCGGCACAGTTGTCACCTTTAAGTGATACTACACAATTTATTCGAAAATGAACACCATTGTATATTACTCCTTTCGGGGAAAAACAGCGTGCATCGGGGTTGTATTCCACAAAAGCTGATTATTGCATATTTTCAATCAAGCACATTTTCCCTAATTTATATTGGATTTTATCTATGAATGGATGCTCAGCCAAACTCACTGCTTGAGCAAAAACTTGTCGTTTTGCCAAGCTTAAGCAAACGTTCTTGTAGTTTCGTGCTACATTCATTTGCGATTTAATATTTTTGTTTTTGCTTTCGAAGACTCGGCAGTCGAATTGTTCGAGCGACCCAACTTTTTTTATGCATTCGGGGTAATGAGTCAGATGATGCAGTTTATTAGGTCGTCGTTTAAATAGTGTAAAAAACATATTGTGGAATATCCTTACGCTTATTTCTAGTTCTGCTATGAGAAAATCAGGAATCGTTGGTGAAAATGCGATTCGTGTAATTGTGATGAGAACTCTTATAAGACTCATATGCTGGCAATCAGCTGAAACTTTGTGGCCGAATAAAAATGGAAATGCCCTTAAAAATAAAAGATATTGAGATGCGGTTTGCCTTAGTCTATGCGCGTTCGGTTGTAACAGCATCGCAGCTGTTATGTTTGGGGACGGCTTGTTATGCTTATCGCGGAACCCATAAGCAAATGATTTGAGTCGATGATTTATAAATTCAATGGTGAATTTTAGCTTTTTGTCTCGATAGTAACGAGCAAGGACAAGTTGAAGAGTGATTGGTATGACACCTTCTGCCAAGTCATGCATCACGTCGAATGCGTGGTTCCTTGTGACGTGGAATGAAGTTAATTCATTCAAAATACACCCAGTAGATTTTAATCCACACTCAGATGATGATATCTTCTTATTCCGTAATTTTTTAAGGTTTTTGTCATACCATTTGCGGTTTCGTAAGGGATATTCGCTTTGTGATGAGGTTTCTCGAAATTTGGATCGCACTATCGTACATTCACGACAAAAATAATTGGCTGATGGACTGAGAAATCCGAATACTTCATGAATTGCTAGTGTGTCTCCTGCCACTGCAATCACTGCCGCACGGATTTCATATTTAGTGCTACTGAAGTAAACCGTAACACCCTTCTCTAGTTTTTTCAAATCGTCTACTAGTGGAGCTAGAATCGCATTATATCCATGGTGTTTAGCATCAATCGATTTGGCGTAAATCAAAGGAAAAACTGCTTTCAAAGAAGAGTTATACTGCCTCTGCATATTTTGCACTTTAAAGTACATGGCTGAGATTTTGTTGTTGCCCGCCCTGGAACTAAGAGCGTTGCATGGTTCTGCATCGTCTTCATACAGTATTAGCCTGAGAGCTTGGGGATACTTTTGGAAGTACTCGCTGGTCTGGAAGCACGTTCCACAGGTGTAGGAATTGTATAGGTTTGATGTGGCTGAAACAGAAGGTGTATCTTCCAATGCGCGACGATTTTCGGGATCTCGAAGTAGCATTTTCAATGAGTCGATTATTGGGATATACTGGAAAGTGTCTTTCACCTAGAATTGAGCGAGAAGAAATTTTAGATTCTGTACACACAGGTCACTGGACCAAGTTTACCTTCACGGTTAACTCTGATCCATTCACCATTCGTTTAGTCTCTTTGTCTTTTAACATAATGGTTCTTGGATGTGGAATCGAACCAATAAGGCTATTAAGAAAATTTCGTTGGCGTGTTGGAGTGTTGACCTCTTTGAATATATCGTGCACGATAAGTCCATTGTGCAATTCAATTATTGCTTCCGATTCTAGATCAGGAATCATTTCGTGCAACAAATGATCCACACGCTCAGAGACAAAAGTATTAATTTGATCGATAATACTTTCACAAACCATCAATACGATTCTTAGTTTAGCCTCCGTGAACGAAACATCAGCTTTCAGTTTGCACACAGAAATGGCAGCAAACTTTCGGAGAGATTCTAACGTAATCCCTTTGGTCTCATCCTCAACTTGTTCAAGCCGAGTTGGTTCATCTACCATACTGTTATTTGCAGGGCTAATGCCAACACCAATTCCCTCCTCATCCAACAACAGAATATCGCCGTGCAGCGGCTGGCTGCCTGATGATAAAGGATGCTTCGTGATGATGTGTTGTCTCAAGTTAGAGAATTTCCTGTAACTAATTTTACAACCTCTTATCGTACAGGTGTAATGGATCAAACTTTTGTCGAAATCTTGGCGATCTGCATGAACTTTTACATGCCGCCTCAAACCTTCCACGTACCCTTCAATCAGTCTTTTGCAAAAAAACATACGATAACATCCGCCATCTTTCCGGCTTATATTATTAACCAGACCTGGAATTTACAAAAAAAAACATCACTTTTTACTTACCAAACAATTCCTGAATGTCACAATTGTCGAATTTAAGTGCGTCGACAATATCCTGCATAGCAGGTTCCATATTTAAACTGTTTTTCAGGCAATCCGAGTAACACTAAATGTTGAACTGCTCACAAGTGGATGAAAAACATCAATGACATTGATAAAATATTTCATCATTTTCCAGTAGAGCGTATACGATTGACTTGGACAGTTTATAGACTGGAAGTGTAAATTGCTGACATTCGGCAAATGAATTAGTTTTACTTAATACCAGCAAAATAAAATTCATTTGCTGATCTGTTAGCAAATCATGTATTGCTGAAAACGTTCCAGTTAAATATTTTGCTGAAACGAAAAATTTAAATTTGGTGTGTAAAATGCTTTTCCCTTTGCATGTAGAAATCGTTCATAAAAATTGACTATAGAATTTGTCGGCGCAGTAGAAATGAAACCACAAGTGTTTAGATATTTAGTATAGGTCCCTAGGGATCTGAAGAGTGTAGTGTAGTCGGGCTCAAAGAGCTTTTTGATACCCTTGGGTGGCATGAGGTAAAATGCTTTTCCCTTTGCATGTAGAAATCGTTTATAAAAAGTGACCAGGGAATTTGTCGGTGCAATAGAAATGAACTACCAAGTGTTTAGATATTTAGTATAGGTCCCTAGGGATCTAAAAAGTATAGTGTAGTCGGGCCCAAAGAGTTCTTTGATACCCTTGGGTGGCATAAGGTAAAATGCTTTTCCCTTTGCATGTAGAAATCGTTCATAAAAAGTGACCATAGAATTTGTCGGCGCGGTAGAAATGAAACCACAAGTGTTTAGATATTTAGTATAGGTCCCTAGGGATCTGAAGAGTGTAGTGTAGTCGGGCTCAAAGAGTTCTTTGATACCCTTGGGTGGCATAAGGTAAAATGCTTTTCCCTTTGCATGTAGAAATCGTTCATAAAAAGTGACCAGGGAATTTGTCGGCGCAGTAGAAATGAACTACCAAGTGTTTAGATATTTAGTATAGGTCTCTAGGGATCTAAAAAATATAGTGTAGTCGGGCCCAAAGAGCTCTTTGATACCCTTGGGTGGCATAAGGTAAAATGCTTTTCCCTTTGCATGTAGAAATCGTTCATAAAAAGTGACTCTAGAATTTGTCGGCGCAGTAGAAATGAAATCACAAGTGTTTAGATATTTAGTATAGGTCCCTAGGGATCTGAAAAGTATAGTGTAGTCGGGCCCAAAGAGCTCTTTGATACCCTTGGGTGGCATAAGGTAAAATGCTTTTCCCTTTGCATGTAGAAATCGTTCATAAAAACTGACCAGGGAATTTGTCGGCGCAGTAGAAATGAAATCATAAGTATTTAGATATTTAGTATAGGTCCCTAGGGATCTTAAAAGTATAGTGTAGTCGGGCCCAAAGAGCTCTTTGATACCCTTGGGTGGCATAAGGTAAAATGCTTTTCCCTTTGCATGTAGAAATCGTTCATAAAAAGTGACCATTGAATTTGTCGGCGCAGTAGAAATGAAATCGTAATTATTTAGATATTTCGTATGGGTCCCTAGGGATCTATAAAGTATAGTGTAGTCGGGCCCAAAGAGCTCTTTGATACCCTTGGGTGGCATAAGGTAAAATGCTTTTCCCTTTGCATGTGGAAATTGTTCATAAAAACTGACCAGGGAATTTGTCGGCGCAGTAGAAATGAACTACCAAGTATTTAGATATTTAGTATAGGTCCCTTGGGATCTTAAAAGTATAGTGTAGTCGGGCTCAAAGAGCTCTTTGATACCCTTGGGTGGCATAAGGTAAAATGCTTTTCCCTTTGCATGTAGAAATCGTTCATAAAAAGTGACTATAGAATTTGTCGGCGCAGTAGAAATGAAATCACAAGTATTTAGATATTTAGTATAGGTCCCTAGGGATCTGAAAAGTATGGTGTAGTCGGGCCCAAAGAGCTCTTTGATACCCTTTGGTGGCATAAGGTAAAATGCTTTTCCCTTTGCCTGTAGAAATCGTTCATAAAAATTGACTATAGAATTTGTCGGCGCAGTATTAATGAAACCACAAGTGTTTAGATATTTAGCATAGGTCCCTAGGGATCTGAAAAGTATGGTGTAGTCGGGTCCAAAGAGCTCTTTGATACCCTTGGGTGGCATAAGGTAAAATGCTTTTCCCTTTGCATGTAGAAATCGTTCATAAAAAGTGACCAGGGAATTTGTCGGCGCAGTAGAAATGAACTACCAAGTGTTTAGATATTTAGTATACGTCCATAGGGATCTAAACAGTATAGTGTAGTCGGGCCCAAAGAGCTCTTTGATACCCTTGGGTGGCATAAGGTAAAATGCTTTTCCCTTTGCATGTAGAAATCGTTCATAAAAAGTGACCATAGAATTTGTCGGCGCAGTAGAAATGAAATCATAAGTATTTAGATATTTCGTATGGGTCCCTAGGGATCTAAACAGTATAGTGTAGTCGGGCCCAAAGAGCTCTTTGATACCCTTGGGTGGCATAAGGTAAAATGCTTTTCCCTTTGCATGTAGAAATCGTTCATAAAAAGTGACCATTGAATTTAAAGGCACAGTAGAAATGAAATCATAAGTATTTAGATATTTCGTATGGGTCCCTAGGGATCTAAAAAGTATAGTGTAGTCGGGCCCAAAGAGCTCTTTGATACCCTTAGGTGGCATAAGGTAAAATGCTTTTCCCTTTGCATGTAGAAATCGTTCATAAAAACTGACCAGGGAATTTGTCGGCGCAGTAGAAATGAACTACCAAGTATTTAGATATTTAGTATAGGTCCCTTGGGATCTTAAAAGTATAGTGTAGTCGGGCTCAAAGAGCTCTTTGATACCCTTGGGTGGCATAAGATAAAATGCTTTTCCCTTTGCATGTAGAAATCGTTCATAAAAAGTGACTATAGAATTTGTCGGCGCAGTAGAAATGAAATCACAAGTATTTAGATATTTAGTATAGGTCTCTTGGGATCTGAAAAGTATAGTGTAGTCGGGCCCAAAGAGCTCTTTGATACCCTTGGGTGGCATAAGGTAAAATGCTTTTCCCTTTGCATGTAGAAATCGTTCATAAAAACTGACCAGGGAATTTGTCGGCGCAGTAGAAATGAAATCATAAGTATTTAGATATTTAGTATAGGTCCCTAGGGATCTTAAAAGTATAGTGTAGTCGGGCCCAAAGAGCTCTTTGATACCCTTTGGTGGCATAAGGTAAAATGCTTTTCCCTTTGCCTGTAGAAATCGTTCATATAAATTGACTATAGAATTTGTCGGCGCAGTAGAAATGAAAGCACAAGTGTTTAGATATTTAGCATAGGTCCCTAGGGATCTGAAAAGTATGGTGTAGTCGGGTCCAAAGAGCTCTTTGATACCCTTGGGTGGCATAAGGTAAATTGCTTTTCCCTTTGCATGTAGAAATCGTTCATAAAAATTGACTATAGAATTTGTCGGCGCAGTAGAAATGAAACCACAAGTGTTTAGATATTTAGTATAGGTCCCTAGGGATCTAAAAAGTATAGTGTAGTCGGGCCCAAAGAGCTCTTTGATACCCTTTGGTGGCATAAGGTAAAATGCTTTTCCCTTTGCCTGTAGAAATCGTTCATAAAAAGTGACTATAGAATTTGTCGGCGCAGTAGAAATGAAATCACAAGTATTTAGATATTTAGTATACGTCACTAGGGATCTGAAAAGTATGGTGTAGTCGGGCCCAAAGAGCTCTTTGATACCCTTGGGTGGCATAAGGTAAAATGCTTTTCCCTTTGCATGTAGAAATCGTTCATAAGAAGTGACCAGGGAATTTGTCGGCGCAGTAGAAATGAACTACCAAGTGTTTAGATATTTAGTATTGATCCCTAGGGATCTAAGAAGTATAGTGTAGTCGGGCCCAAAGAGTTCTTTGATACCCTTGGGTGGCATAAGGTAAAATGCTTTTCCCTTTGCATGTAGAAATCGTTCATAAAAAGTGACCATAGAATTTGTCGGCGCAGTAGAAATGAAATCTTAAGTATTTAGATATTTAGCATAGGTCCCTAGGGATCTGAAAAGTATGGTGTAGTCGGGCCTAAAGAGCTCTTTGATACCCTTGGGTGGCATAAGGTAAAATGCTTTGCCCTTTGCACGTAGAAATCGTTCATAAAAAGTGACCAGAGAATTTGTCGGCGCAGTAGAAATGAAATACCAAGTGTTTAGATATTTAGTATAATTTCTGAAGACACTATATACATAACTTTAATAGCTTTTGAGTTATAGAACATGCTATGTGAATGCCCGAATAGAAATGTACATTAACAAAACCATAATTTTTACTGTGGCAGTACAATTATTTAACAATAATTTACAGTAAATTCACAGAGAATAGACGTCCATCTCCAGCATTCAGCTTGTGTAAAATCTCTAACGGTTTCGAAGGTAGTTGGGAT
The DNA here is from genome assembly GCF_030247195.1 of Topomyia yanbarensis. Lineage (NCBI taxonomy): Eukaryota > Metazoa > Arthropoda > Insecta > Diptera > Culicidae > Topomyia > Topomyia yanbarensis. Next base: position 290,722,171 of record NC_080671.1, on the reverse strand, counting down.
ATCCAAACCAGGTGCGCTACTGTCGTCATGTTTTTTGTGGCTGAGTTCGACAGAATTGACAGTGGTTATTCCTCTACCCAGTCAAACTAGTCCGGAACCGGTTCGGACTTCCAGCATAAATTCCAGCTCAAATGCATCAACCGATTGAGACGGAATCGGTTGTTTTCTTTGAGCAAGATTCCATACTGAATCCATTCAGGATTTCGAACCGGTTCCGGAATGGATTTGACGGATAGTTGGGATAGGTTGATGTGGCGGCGCTAGTGTTTATCGTATAATAATTCAAATGTTTACACACGTTTTTCAAATATTTTTGTTCGATCATGGATGTCTGTTCTCTGTGGTAAATTCTACAACACAAAAACAAACTTTAACGTTACGTATCTTAACATTAAAAGAATTGATTTTTCTTCATGCATTTTTTTCTCGGAAACAGTAAAATTTAATGTGAATTTACTGTATCAGTTTTTTGCTGAACAGTAAAATTGATTGTTACATGGAATTTTATTGCAAATCTACTGCAAGAACTCAGCGTCGAACAATGTTGAAACAGTAATAACTACAATATTTATTGTTTTATGATTGTTTGTAGGGTAAATACTATTGTAAAATTCTATTCAGGTGGCCCCTTAAAATTAGTTATTTCATGATATCTTTATTAGTTATTCTCCTACGTTTTTGGAATTTTCCACAAAGTTGCTTGCGGTGTCGAATCACATAGTTTGATGGAACAAAGTGTCTTCCTATATGTTGGCTATCTTGAAATTTTGACGTAGGACTACGTCTTTGTTTTCGATGTGGGGGTGCACTTTGCAAATTCTACGTAAATGGTATGTAACGAAAATTTCAACGCATATAATTCAGCCATCTCACGATAAATTTTCAAATTTTTTGCGCATATCGCTCCGAAATATTTCTAAGAATAGATTCCAACAGATAAACCCAAAGATTTTTTATATTACGGCATTAAAAACATAAATAATGTACAACCTAGTCAAAATATCACGCATTTACAAAGAAGATAGCGCTTTCCAAGTCCGGCACGACAGATTCGTGTACCTAGCGTGCTACCAAATACAAATTAAATACGCCAAGGTCCCATACAAATGGTTCATTTTTTTGGCACACCGCATAATCAATTTTTACTACCCTATTGCTCTGTTTCATTTTGACAGGGTAAAATTACCGAAAGCAAAATAAACTGGCAACGCTATCTAATCAAAGCGTGCCGAATTTTATCATCACAAACAATGTAGAGCTATGATTTGACAATGCACAAATAAATTTCGTGAATAGAACTGGAACGATTTGTAAGCATTTAACTGGCGGTTCCTAGTTGTCTGAAAAGGATTCCAGTTATAGGAGAGGTAGGTACTTGGATCAGCAATCCATGTTAATATCAATTTCATAAAAAATAATTTGGATCTACCACAAATGTTCAGGTTCTATCAAGCGCGGTGACAAGTATGCAATGTCTACCTATCATCTACTATATCAGTCCTTCCCTCGCAGACCAATATTTTAATATTGCGATACTGACCAATATGCATATCGAATTTACGGAAAAGCTCTGTGCGAGGCAGTTACTGTGGATTTGCTTCAGCTGTCGGAAAAAGAGCTAATCTTCAACTCTGCACTATCAATGCAATAGTCAATTGCGACAATCAGGCCCAGATAAAGCTGCCTTACTTCCCTTATTTTATTCTATTGTAATCTTGTATACATAAGACGAAAACTATGTGGAAACCCTAAATGGTCATGTTAACCCAAGAAGAAGCTTGTTCAAGCCGTCATAGTTCCTTTCGTGGCCTACTGTGATGTCGTGTATTATCCGGGTCTATCAGTAGCACAAAAAGAACAGCTTAACCGTTGCTTCAAAGCGTCCGTTCGGTTCGGTTTGTTTACAACTTGCGTCAAAGAGAATCTACCGACACGGTGCGTAGTTCAATACTTGTACATGAATTCGATACAAACTATCAACACCGAATCCTCTGTTTTATGTAATTGTAATTTATTTAGCATTAACGATATCCTGGTGGTTGTACCATTTGTCAGGCCAGGACAAGGATACTCGGGAAATTAACCAGAATATATCCAACAACATCTCCAAAGAGGCCAACTAAACCGTACGAGAAAGTTCATCACCACTTCGGAGACGTTAAACTAAACTGCTTATTTCTTGTTACAACTAGTTTTCAAAATGTATATATCGCAAACGTAGTTTCTTTGACCTGACAAATGGAACAACCACCAGGGTATCGTTAATGCTAAATAAATTACAATTACTGTTTTGTAGAATAGCAGACAGGCTGTTCCAATTTCTTCGTCGTTCAAAATCGGTAGACATCATAGATTGAATCAGCCAAAAGTTACTATTCAGTAGTCGCACATGTCACGAAATAGGCAAAAGATTATTTAAAAAATCTTTTATTGGATCACTTTACGACAAAAAGTCTATTATTAAAATTCGATAAATTTTATCGAATTACGATATTTTGACTTATGTTTACAAATAACAACTGATCTGTTGCCAGAAGCGACATCTGACAGTAAACAAACATAAACTGGTCTGTCAGAATTTCGCGAACAAATGTCAAAATTCCGCACGGCAAAAGGAAAAATATTTCGCAAGTTCATTTCGCAAGAGGTGCATACTAAGCTTAAGACTGACCGGGCAGAGTGAAACATGCCAAATCCGTCCAAAAAGTGTCGAGTCTTCGTAAGACCTCAAGAAATTGCGTTTTGACGCTTCTAGGTGGATTTGTCCGTTGAAAGACCAAGATGCGATTGAGAAATGGATAGTTTGCCACATCCGCAGCTCGCTTGCCAAGCAAGGTTTTTTGTTGGTTGGCTAAGGTCCGGTTACTTTCAATCTTCGTATACGTGCTGTACCAAAAGTTTCATTTTTATTAAAAATAAATTGAAACTTGTACTGATTTTAGTGACACGTTTTTTTTTAAATATAGTCTTTAGAATGATTTTATATTCATGCTAGGTGTGGGCCCCCAAAATCCCGGGGTCCCTGGCCTTGACCCAGTGTACCCACGCGTAAAGACGGTACTGCTTCTACCAAGTTTAATTTAAAGAACCCTTTACCAGAATTCATAGAACTGCTCATAGATATAGCGTCTGCTGGAAAACGCATAAACCTCTCCTTCTCCTCAGACCGTTTACTGGCGGTACTGTTTTAAGTCTTTCCTTGCTTGAACTCAAGACAACCTAAGAGTAATTATAGAGTGAGTCCGGCGCGATTCGTAATCCCGCGATTGATCTAATCTTTCCAACGGATTTGTTCAAATAATTCAAACATACCCACTGAGACGTCCAAAAAATTGTTTCAAAATCGTTCAACACGGGTCCAACGATGGACGTTCGTTGAACGGTTATTTGGACGATGTCAAAATTGGTCCAACGAATGTCCTTCATTGGACGATTTTGAAACCAACCGTTCTTAGAGGGTATGATCGTGAATGTAAAACGTAATTATAAAAACGTAAGTTTTTGGTGTTTCAAAAACCCCTAAAAGTTATAATTGGCAGCACAATATTGATATTTTACACGCATTAAAAAAAGTAATCGACGCTAACTAATCGATTATCCGATAATCGTTGAATGCGTTAATCGATTAATAATTAATCGATTAGTTTCCCTAATAATCGATTAGTTCGATTAATCGAGAACTAATCGGACATCCCAAGTACCAGGAGAAACTGGAAGTACTCCCTAGTACCAGGAGAAACTGGAAGTACTCCGGAATAAACAGGGAGAAAATCGTTCCTGTACTATCTTCTTCTCTTTTTTCTTCTTCTGGTGGCAAACCGGAGTGAAAAGGAGCAAGAATTTTTTGCTCCGGAGCAACAGCCCACCCACTGAGACGTCCAAAAAATTGTTTCAAAATCGTTCAACACAGGTCCAACGATGGACGTTTGTTGAACGGTTATTTGGACGTCGTCCAAATTGGTCCAACGAACGTCCTTCATTGGACTATTTTGAAACCAACCGTTCTTAGAGGGCAGTTAAACTCATTCCGGAACCGGTTCGGATTTCTGAATGGACCCACTGAGACGTCCAAAAAATTGTTTCAAAATCGTTCAACACGGGTCCAACGATGGACGTTTGTTGAACGGTTATTTGGACGTCGTCCAAATTGGTCCAACGAACGTCCTTCATTGGGCGATTTTGAAACCAACCGTTCTTAGAGGGGACCCACTGAGACGTCCAAAAAATTGTTTCAAAATCGTTCAACACGGGTCCAATGATGGACGTTCATTGAACGGTTATTTGGACGTTGTCCAAATTGGTCCATCGAACGTCCTTCATTGGACGATTTTGAAACCAACCGTTCTTAGAGGGGAGTCATTATGGATTCTAAATAAATGCAACAACCGATTCCGACTCAGAATCGGTTGTTGCATTTGATTTGGAATCCATACTGACTCCATTGAGGATTCCGAATCAAATTCCGGATGGTTTGACCGGGAGTGAGTAACTGCCATGTACTGGAACAAACTAGAGCACTCTAGTTCCCAGTTAAACTCATTCCGGAACCGGTTCGGATTTCTGAATGGAGTCATTATGGATTCCAAATCAAATGCAACAACCGATTCCGACTCAGAATCGGTTGTTGCATTTGATTTGGAATCCATACTGACTCCATTCAGGATTCCGAATCAAATTCCGAATGGTTTGACCGGGTTAGAGTGTAGCCAAGAGGCCATGACGTATCCAAACGAACATGAAATTTGACGTATTTCTTTTATGTATACGCCAAATTCCATGTTCGTTTGGATTGATTTTGAGCCAGAATTCTGCCAGAAATCAGTCAGACATTCGATAAAAAATTGGCTTCAAAATGAAAAACAACGCACTGGCAACCCTATACCAACATACATGCACTGAGCCAAAAAATCACATACATTTCACGTGAAAAAGCACGTAAATATTAAAAATGACTAATCATATTAGATTCATGTGCAGTAATTAACATTCATACCTACAATAGTGACTTTCAAGTATACAATACATACATTCTATGTGATTGTCACATACTTCAAGTGTTATATGTAAAGCACGTGAGTATTATGTAAATGTACGATGTGAAAAAGTAAACAGATTCAATATGGCGTATTACTAGTGCAAGGCTTCCGAATTACAGCCGGAGATTCTCGAATAGTTTACTACAGGTATTTAAATGTAAATAATAGTTTAATACATTAAGAACAATCCAATAAAAATTTATTACATTTCAGGATCTGGAAATGAACAAACTGCCAGTTTTATTGGAATCAACGGAAACTGTAGAAAATTTCGCTGATTTCATCATCAAACATGGAATCGATGGTGGAAACAAAACGCAGCGATTCTATTTCGGAATAGATATGACATTATAAATAGGTTAGGTAAATATATACATTTCAAATCAATTAAATGCCTTCATATTTATTCTACATCCTCCACTCTTCTTAAACACATAAGAAAAGCATTTGAATGCTATATGAAATGCAGCTAAAATCGACTGAAACTCATATAAAAATAATACGTATTTCATCTAGAAAGTATGTGACATTCCGCATTTGAGTTTCACTTAACATTTATATGCAGTCCACGATGATTTTAATTTTATTGACAATAACATTTTTTAGGTGTGCAACATGTAACATTTACGTGAAAAGTGTTATGGAAAATATTTATATGTTTTTGCATATGATAAGTAATTGATAATTTTTTTGAGTGTGCTACCAGAAAATAACCTATACACTCTGAAAAATGTTCACGTTTGATTTACCTAAAAACATGGGTGGTTTTCATACACCCTACTTTTTACGTAACTATTACCGGAATTGCATATAACCGAATAAAATTGAATATGGGCCATCTACGTGATCAGCCCGGTAAATAAGACATGATTTTCACGTACTTTTTACATGAAATTTTAGTGAGATCGACAGGAAATCAGGTAATATTTACGTGGTGTTTTTTAAGGTTTAAAATTTTCTTCGCGTAGCTTGTACGTGAATTTTGAATGAAACTAATGGATCTTGTGATACATATCAAACTTTTGTGATAAAAAACAGCAATCCACGATGCTGAAAGTTCAGCAATTCGAATCCAACCATTTGACAGATTATATTTGCTGTAAATTCGGCAATTCAAAGGTCACAATCATAACACAACTACAGAATTTTCAACAATTTAATCTAGTTTTCTGAAAATACGGTAATTGCGCTATCAGTTTGACAATTCAATTGCTGAATTTTCAGCGAATCTGTCGAATGATTGAACAAAAATTGATGCTATGTTGCGTTTCGGCTTCGCCTCATCAGAAACCGACACTAACACATTGTCGGAATAGATTAGCGCCGGCTTGACGCAAATCCCTTAAAACTAAAACACACTATGTGTTTCAATCAAACGACTGATCAAACGTGATGTCCCGTTCGAGCAGAAGTTCTGTTTATGCCGATGAGACACAAGTGAAGCCGAAACTTGTCTTGGCTTAGCAGGCCTATGCGAAAGCACTATGCTATATTTCACCCTAAGGAGGAAAATTTGGTAAAAACCAAAATTTCTCACTAGGGTGAAAATTTGTTGGTAAAAAACCAGTCTTTGTACAGTAGGGCACAAATCCTTACTTCATACTATGTTGCGTTTCGGCTTCGCCTCATCAGAAACCGACACTAACACATTGTCGGAATAGATTAGCGCCGGCTTGACGCAAATCCCTTAAAACTAAAACACACTATGTGTTTCAATCAAACGACTGATCAACCGTGATGTCCCGTTCGAGCAGAAGTTCTGTTTATGCCGATGAGACACAAGTGAAGCCGAAACTTGTCTTGGCTTAGCAGGCCTATGCGAAAGCACTATGCTATATTTCACCCAAAGGAGGAAAATTTGGTAAAAACCAAAATTTCTCACTAGGGTGAAAATTTGTTGGTAAAAAACCAGTCTTTGTACAGGAGGGCACAAATCCTTATTTCATACTATGTTGCGTTTCGGCTTCGCCTCATCAGAAACCGACACTAACACATAGCACTAAGCATAGTGCTTTCGCATAGGCCTGCTAAGCCAAGACAAGTTTCGGCTTCACTTCTGCTCGAACGGGACATCACGTTTGATCAGTCGTTTGATTGAAACACATAGTGTGTTTTAGTTTTAAGGGATTTGCGTCAAGCCGGCGCTAATCTATTCCGACAATGTGTTAGTGTCGGTTTCTGATGAGGCGAAGCCGAAACGCAACATAGTATGAAATAAGGATTTGTGCCCTCCTGTACAAAGACTGGTTTTTTACCAACAAATTTTAACCCTAGTGAGAAATTTTGGTTTTTACCAAATTTTCCTCCTTAGGGTGAAATATAGCATAGTGCTTTCGCATAGGCCTGCTAAGCCAAGACAAGTTTCGGCTTCACTTGTGTCTCATCGGCATAAACAGAACTTCTGCTCGAACGGGACATCACGTTTGATCAGTCGTTTGATTGAAACACATAGTGTGTTTTAGTTTTAAGGGATTTGCGTCAAGCCGGCGCTAATCTATTCCGACAATGTGTTAGTGTCGGTTTCTGATGAGGCAAAGCTGAAACGCAACATAGTATGAAATAAGGATTTGTGCCCTCCTGTACAAAGACTGGTTTTTTACCAACAAATTTTCACCCTAGTGAGAAATTTTGGTTTTTACCAAATTTTCCTCCTTAGGGTGAAATATAGCATAGCGCTTTCGCATAGGCCTGCTAAGCCAAGACAAGTTTCGGCTTCACTTGTGTCTCATCGGCATAAACAGAACTTCTGCTCGAACGGGACATCACGTTTGATCAGTCGTTTGATTGAAACACATAGTGTGTTTTAGTTTTAAGGGATTTGCGTCAAGCCGGCGCTAATCTATTCCGACAATGTGTTAGTGTCGGTTTCTGATGAGGCGAAGCCGAAACGCAACATAGTATGAAATAAGGATTTGTGCCCTCCTGTACAAAGACTGGTTTTTTACCAACAAATTTTCACCCTAGTGAGAAATTTTGGTTTTTACCAAATTTTCCTCCTTAGGGTGAAATATAGCATAGTAAAAATTGATGGTTATTCAGTAGTTACGGTTGCTGATTTTTATTAATAGAATTTGGAAGGTACAGAATCAGTAGAGATAATGAAATTTTATCGGGCAGATACGTTTTGAAAATGCCATTTAAATCTGCTTATGGAATTGCAAATAACTACAGCTAGATAAATTATTGCGATCATTGCTAAGTATTTTTTATTTCTCACAAAAGGAAAGTCTTTATAGATATACACATGTTTCAAATTTGATTTTATACATATTAACTACATATCATTATAATTGTTCTTAACTCTGAACATATACGATTCACCAATCCAATGTAATGATACAGGCTGACTATCAAAAATGTCTATGCTAAGGATATCTACTAAACATAAACTATGCGATGCTTCATATGCCAAAAGTGTTCGTGGTATTGGCCTACTTCCCACATTTGTACTATTAAATATAATGAATTTTCATATAGCATTATATCAAGAATCTCGTATAAAAACATTAAACCTTGTTTGAACATTGTCGTGAAATTTCCTGCCCTATAATTAGTTCCTTTGTTATTCGCACTATTTGAAAGCATCACTTTATAATCAATTTGCAACCAGATTGGCTGAACAAGCGTGGAGAAATACTTTTTCAATCGAAGATCGCTCATCTTAAATCCATCATTGATGTTATTTTCAAGGAATGATTCATTAATAACATTATACGTATATTGCAATGATGCTTTTACGCATAGTGTATAGCAAATATTTTTGCGTGAAGCCATTACATGAGCATATTGTTTAAAACCACGATGCTTAGCCTCATTTCGAAAGCACATCAATTTATAGACAAGACCTGAACTTTCAATGACAGTGGGATAGTGAACTAAAAAGTGTTGCTTGGGTTTCAAGTCATCGTTGAACAACTGAAGGTACAAAGAATGGTGCGTTTCTGTAAGATGCCTTAATCGAGCAAGATCGTCAGGTGAAAATGAGGATTTCAAACACAGTTCAACTAATTGTATCATTATAGTGCAGAATTTCCAGACTAAATCATCAGTAGGGACATACTTGGCTAATATTAAAGTGAAGTAATGTGTAAACATTTGCATTTCACTTGACGTTGTTCTGAGAGATACAGATTTTTGTTTTTTGCTACTTATATAGTATTCTGATACATCAGCCATTCGTCGAAGCTCATCGTTTATACACGTTTTTGCGAATTCTTTGCGGTTTTCATTTAATTGTTTCAAAGTAAAATATTGTTTTACGAAAATGCAGTGATTCAAAACCTTTGTAAGACCGTATTTGCATACTCCTGAGCTAAAAAAAACCGTGCATAAGATCGACACTTTTATTTTGCACGACATGAAACGAAGGTAAAGTATTAAATACTGAGTTTGCAGCTATTCCTGTTTCACTCAGAGAATTCATTCTAACGTCATCATCATAGTCTAATTTCCGTCTAAGACAATCAGCGTGCTCCAAAGTATCTTTCTTAAGATCTTTGGGCCTTCTACAAAACCTACAATAAAATGTGGCATTGAATCCAGTTGATAAAGATAACATTGTGTGAATGCCTAAATTATCTCCTGTCAGTAAAATTAAAATAAATCTAACAGTCTTCTCTTCACCATCAACACAGAATTCAATACCTTCCTCTTCTAGCTCTTTAAACGTACTAATCAACGGTGCAATCAGCATGTTAATATCTTTTTCCTTCATGTCTTGCTTTTTTAACATTCCGGTAACAAATATGTTTTTCAGCTTTGACGAAAATTCATTTGGTAAAGTAAGCAAGTTATAATAAAGACCACACACACTATGTCTATTGTTATGCGACCCCTGACTATCGTTCACCTCAAATTCGTCGGCATATAGTGAAATGGGAATAACTATATCGTTTCCATACTTTTGTCGTGTTTTCTTCCAAATAGTTCCATTGATAAAGTTTTTTACATGCGTACTTTTTTCAATTTCAGCAGCATTTAACAATAATAGTTTCAGAGCATCTTTACATTCTAAAAAACTTTTGAGTTGATATCTGATTGGCATTACCACAAGAAAAATTTTTCTCTCTTCGACTGTGTCGATGTTGAAATTCATCTGTTCCAATATAATATCCTCGCCATTTTCAATAGTAGCAATCTGAGGCATTACTAGTTTATTATTATTTTTTAAATATTCAAAAAACTTATAATCAGTATTAATTAGTCCAAACATATTTCTCATATTATATATGAATCTCTTGAAACAAAACTCATCTTGTGGATTCTGATGAACAACGTTCATTTTTTCTAAGTCGTCGGCGATTCCGCATAGTATGTTAGCCACATCATGTTGAATAATATGCACATCTTTACGGGTAATATTATTTTTCATGTGTAATCCTAATGTAAGCTGCACAGCTGCTGATTGCATGGCGTCACTTTGCTCCACAAATTGATTCCTCAAATTGACTGGCCCTTCTCGGTTATCATCGTCTATCGTTGATTTTTTGGCGAGCGGTGATGCATCATCGGCATCCTTGCTTCGCTTTCTGTCCATTTCCTGCGGTATTGTTCGCACTGATGGTGTACTTAACTGATCCAACTCTCCATGTCGTCTTATATGCTTCCGAAAGGAATGGTAGTTTTTGAATATCTATTTACATGCCGGTATGGTACAAAGGTATCTATAAGCTACAGGCACCTGATGATGATTTTTCAAATGCAGTAAATATTCATCAGCACCTTGAAAGGTCATGGTGCAGGATGTGATCATGCAACCAATCATTGTTACTGTTCGACTCCGGAAATTGAGTGCAGATGATTCTTTAGTTTGTTGATGCTAGTGTAAGATTCCCGCTCAGTAATGCCATAAACCTCGCTGCTGAGAAAGTGCCATACCAACTTTGAAATTTTAGAATAAGGTAGACCAAACACTGCAGTTGTTTTCACGAATACGTCGATTGCACGTGCGGCCGTCGGTAGCTCATAATGGAAGTCCTCGTAATAAACAAAGAAACGTCCGCTAATATTGTTAATATCCTTCCCTAGAACAACGAGTTTGGGAACAACAGGTAGCTTTCGATCAATATACGTTCGATACGTGTCTCGTACTTTAGAGGAAGCATCGATCTCTGACTCTGTGAAAATGAGAGTGTCTTCTTGTGAAATGCAGATTGTTGGTTTGAAATGAATTCCGGCCGAGATTGGGGGCAATACAGTATTGAGTCCAAGCAGTAGAGCGCAATATTTCGTATCTAGAATAAAATTTTGATCATCAGGTATAATTACTTTAAATGATCGACCAAAAATAAAAGCCGCAAGGACCAAACATCCTTCGTAAAACCTGCTTTAAATATTGAAAATAAACTTCAAACGTAAAAATCGGACAGATATCTTCCAGTATAAAATTCGGTACAAAATAAAGAAATCGTTCACAGGAGCATCCGTATATCGAGGCTTTCAAAATTAAGTCAGCCTAAAAATACTTTGATGGGATCGGATGTTTTTCCGGTTTTTATACTGAAGATTTTTTTTATCCGACTCTCACGGAGGAGAGTCCCGGGCCGATTTTTATGCTTGGAGTTTATATCCGGTTTTCATATTCTAATATTTTTGAAGCGGGTTCTCTCTATTCTGTCCTTGTGACTTTTATTTACGGTCGTTCAAATACAAATATAAATATGGCTTACCATCGGTGGTATCCTTTTCGGTGAGCAGTTTGAGAATGTTCTCCGCGGATGGATCTATAGCTCTCTTTGCAATGAACTCTGTGATGCCTGGCCGAATATCTTCAAGGCCAAGGATTTCATTCGATCTTCCACCGAACAAATGTTTGAAATCGATATCGATCTGTTAGGAAATGAAAAAATGGAATCAAATGAGATAAAATAAAAACTATTTAACTCACCAACTGATAACCGTATTGATTTTTGTAGTGCGGGAAGACTCTGAGAATCTCATGTACGGCTGAATGCACCTGCAAGAAGGGTTTGCGCTTAGATAGACTCAAAGGCCATTTATCAATTACGGTTGTCCAAGGTTCTGTATTCAGTACGAGCCATTCATAAGCTTGGATGGTCGTCTCGTCATGATGGTCGACAGTTTTATCCGACGCTACGCTTCGCTTGAGGCTCTTTTCGTGCTGGTTTTCTGATGCATCCGCTTTGCGTTTCTTTTTCTTAAGATGTCCGATCTTGATAGCGATTTTTCCACCGTGATTCTTTCTGTCACCTCCTCTTGATATATAGTAATTTTCCTGATGATAACGGAAACGAATATTAAAACTGATATGAACTACCAAGAAATAATGATTTTTATCTGTCGCTCTGATTTAAACAATGTGCAAATTGCAAGAGCGTACGTTTTTAAATCTTCAGCATGTACTTTCTTGCGGTGAAGGAGGTGATGTCTTGCAACGATTCCTGCAAGCTGAAGTTGTTTTGCTTCCGACAACTCACCTATCTGGGATCTAGTCAGTATATCTTTACCTTCCTCAGATTTCTTCAACAACTCAAGAAGCGTGGTAACGTCGAATAGATTGCAACTGCTGCGAGGTGTACCAGATGCCGAAGTTAGTTGGTCCGACGCTAACAGTTGCGAGCAAAATAGGTCTTCAACGAGTACTTCACTATGAACAAAACTGTCATCCACTGTACTTGAGGTCGCTAGAGAACATTTATTGGGTAAGTTATTCCGAGTACTCAGTGAAGATTACTGTAAATTCTTTTTCTCAGTACAGATAAAACTTACTTTCTGATGTGTGGGTAGTCGTTTCCGCACAAGAGTGTTCCTCTGTCAAATCATTGTCAATATGATCCTCCAACGTAACCTCGAATGGCGTACTAATTGTTGCACCCGATGCTACTAACAGGGGTTGTGATCGATGCTCAATCGTCGCTGTACCGTCTTTTTGTACTGAGGTAGAGGGTTCTTCATCCGATGTATTCGGCTGGTGAATCGCAGATGGGGTGCGTGTATGAGCTTCTTCGAACAATAAAGGCTCAGTCGTTTCAGATTGATCCGTAAATATAAGAGTATTCATCAATGATCGTATCGCTGATTTCTGAAAAAACGGAGCAGGGAAAGATTTCAGTAAACGGTTATTCACATTTTGATGTTTACCACGGAAAGCAACAAATCAATTTATTTTCTGCCTTCAGTTGATGTCTCCAAATTAGTTGAATTCAACGAGACAGCCGATCAAATGACTACTAAATTATTTGAAATTCATTTTAGATTTGCCTAAGCATGATGTTTGCTTTCAAGAGAAAAAATCGATGACAACCACGCCTCCAATTATATTACTACACAATGTTTCCTTTGCTCCAATCGATCTAGGTTGCATTACGGAAGAGAAAATAATTTTATTGCAGCAATCAATGTTTGAATTGATGACTGCGATGCTAAATTTTCCTTCCATGTTTGAAACTTTTCAAATTCATTGGGAATTTGCAAATAAAATTGTAATGAATGTAAGTTCAATAATGGCTTTAAATAATCATTTAAATCTATTTAATTGGAATATCCGTGTTAAGACGAATTTTTCAACTTCTTGATGATACATAATGTGCATATTGCCGTTGTGACCGAAACTTTTTAAAGCCTATTATTAAATTGAAGAGTAACTCTAATCTTGTTATTTATGGAATTGATAGATTTGGTGGAGTAATCGCAATAGCGATTAACCGTAGAATCAAACGTCGCATTTTGACCTCAAAGCTTCTAAGCTGCTAAGCCAAACCAAGCTTCGGTTCAATTATTTCTAAGTAGCTTAATCAGAACCAGGAACCAATAGCGAATTACTCAAATGGCACGTTACCCATGTTGTTCGGAGATTTGTGTCTTGCCATGGTTTGTCTTTTCATCATTTTCCTAATGAGAAGGATTGGGGATGTGGCAAGATTAGGGATAAGGAAAATAACGACACATAGAACATAGACAATACGGAAGTATTTTTCACTCAGACAGAAAGACAATACCCCCGAAGAAATATTGTCATTCAGATACGGCTTAAACCGATTTAGATTTATAAACTTTCGCCGTGACTTTTTGGAAGCTTTGGTTCAGTATATAACCCTCTTTCCGCCAGAAATTGCCGAGATCGGTCATCGATCCTGCAAAAATACTGCTGTATTTCCCTTTTTTGTTAGGGGGAACTTTGCCACTACGACCACTAGTCAGGTTATCTTTTACGGCTGCCCCTGTTTTCTTTACATGTTACAAATTGCCCGAATCCAATGCAGTTAGAAGCGAGTTGTTTGTTTGTCCACATGTGTCGTCATTATTAATGTAGCTGATGATCCGTTTGGGACAGGTATAACATACCTCGTGAGACGTCATAAGATGCCTTCCGAAGTAGCGCTCCTTTCGAAGAAATAGTACTGCACAATGGCAGAGAATATGTTCCAAGCTCTCGGGCTCGTAGTTACAGAATCCACAAATGTCTTCTTGATTTTTGCCATTTTTTTCAGATGATACTTAGCAGGACAATGTCCCGTAAATAAACCTGTGATTATACGTTAATCTTTACGTTTTAGACCCATTAGTTTTTTAGCTCTCGTATCTGGATGTATGAATTTCTTAGCTTGTCGAGCGCCTTCTACGTTACGCCAGTTGTTTAGTAGTTGGTCTCTTGCCCAAGCCGAAAGTTCTAGTTTAATGGCACAGGTAGATATACCTAGAAATGGTTCTGGTCCAATAAACATGTTTGATGAACCACGCCTGGCTAATTCGTCGGCCACTTCGTTACTATCGATTCCTTTGTGACCAGGTACCCAGAATATCATTACTTTATTCCGAGTTTCCAATTGTTTTAAAGATGTGATGCGCTCTCAAACCAGTTTGGATTCACATTTCGACGACCTTAATGCCAACAGTGCTACTTGGCTGTCCAAGAAGATTGCGATTTTTGCATGTCTGTAGTTTCGTTTCCTACAGACCTCCGAGCAGATATATTTTGAAACTGTAGGCCACTTTCCCATTGATATCGCTTCTTTAATTCTTGGTCCGTAGACTCCCGAGCTCACCCATTTTGGAACCATCCGTATAGAATGATATTGTACCTTGAGGTAGTATAGGACCCCCTACATCCCATATCTGACGATCCACTATGTGGACCTTATATGAGATATCGAAGTTCGGTTTAGCCTCCATTTTATCTTGAACTGTGGTCAAGACAGGTTTCAGTTTGAGTTCCTTTATTATACTCAGGTGACCATTTAAATCCCCATCAAATAGTGGTTTACCCTATAGCACTCTCAGAGAGCCAAGTCTAGCCTCCCCCATAACATGTTTGTGCAATGAAGGTAGATGAAGCATGGCTTCCATAGCTGTAGTGGGTGTTGATTTCATACCGCTTGTGATAGAGAGGCAGGCTAGCCTCTGAACTTTAGTTAGTTTATCTTGGGCGGTCTTTTGCTTAACTTTGGGCCACCATACAATTGAGGAATAAGTTAATCGTGGTCTGACAACGGTCGTGTAGGACCAGAAAGCCAACCTCGGTTTGAGACACCAAGTTTTCTCGAAGACTTTACTGCACGCCAACAGTGCTGTTGTTGCTTTATTAACGGCGTATGTCAGGTGTGAGTTCCAACTCAGTTTTTTGTCTAGGATTACACCTAGATATTTCGATTATTCTGCGTAGTTGATTGTAGTTCCACTGAGAGTTGGGGGAACCAACTTCAGTTTTCACCTATTGGAAACGGGACAATGACCGTTTTTGCAGAATTCACGTTGAGTCCTGTTTGGGCCTAGGGGTGGCCCTTGGTGTAGGAAATTTGCAGCTTGCTGTTGGTGGCTGGCTATGTTTACACTTGTCCGCAGACAAATAAAACTCTTGGATGGACCACTCAAAACAAACCGCAAACAACTTTAGCGGACTGTATGTGGTTTTCCACCACTTGCAACTGGATGTGATTTATTGGAAGGAAAAACACTTTTTGCACTTCACACTTTACTCTTTTATTTTCACTCTTCACTTGTACTTCACACTTTACTTGTTGGAATAATACTGACTGCTGCGATGCGCAGAACGCGCGTATTTATATTACACGCCACACGTTCTAGAAACGCGTGGCTCATCCGCGATGCTTGTCGATGCCATGTCACACATCAATTGTTCTTCGTCTCCTTTCCGCATCGGGCGATTGTATATTTTGGCTCATTCACGCTTGTTGAGAATGATGCATTGCCGCGCGTATCGCTGCTGCTGCTATTGTTGTTGCTACTGCTGTGTGTGAGATGATCGTGCGCGAAAGGAATATTTGGCGTTCATTCGAGAATGTTCTTGCTAGTTGGAGATGTTGCTCGATAATAATGAAATGGTGTGGACAATTTTATTTGGCAGTGATTAGCGCTGAACAGAGGCGCGAACATACTCCCCCGGGCTGGGATGGATTCCCAGAATTATTAGGATGTTCATACTTAGAAAACCGGTTGTCCTCAATCGGAAGGATTGATAGCTTCGAGCTGGGGTGTCTCAAATATGAATTTCCTATATCTCCAGCGACTACCCATCCGAAATGAGTCTCTCGAAGATCCGGAAGGTCATCAGCCATTTGGAAGAATCCCGATTTTAGCAAACGGAAAAACTTGGATACACCAATTAGCATATCAATGTGGTTTGGTATGTTGAATTGCGGATCTGCCATTTGAAAATCTGCTGGTATCGGCCAAGATGATGTATCGATTTTTGTTGTGGGAATAATTCCAGTTACTTTGGGAACGACCAAGCATTCTATCTCCATGCTAAAATTGCTGATTCTGGATCGAATTTCTGCGAGGATGATGTCTTTAGCATATGTTTTTGATTCTCCTATGCCAGTAATAGGGATGCATACTGGTTTTCTTTCCAGACCTAAACGGTTCGCCATTGATTCAGAAATTAGGTTTACCGTGGAACCGTTGTCCAGCAAGGCGCGGCAAGAAATAACTCCTCCTTTGCGATCTCGCACATTGACGACGGCCGTAAGAAGCATAGGAGTTTTCTGTAACTGGGAGCGGTTGTGCGAAGATGGCTCATTACCAAATCGTTCACTGCTGATCGATTCACGTGCTATCGACGAGTTTGTTGGTTGACTCACAAAACTTCCCTGTGACGCAACATTCTGCAACGGAGTTTCATAGTGCAACATGGTATGGTGTTTCTTTTGGCATTTGAAACATGACTTAGTGGAGTGGCATTGTATCGATCGGTGTCCAACTCGAAGGCAGTTAAAACAAATATTTTTCCTCCTCACCATTGCGAAACGCTGGCTGATCGATAACTGTCTGAATGACGGACACTTGAAGTTAAAATGATTGCACTCACAGAAGTCACACCGAGATCCTTGTTTTGGCTGTGTTGTAGCTATGTAGGCTCTATGGAATGATGTCTTGGTGGTTTGTGGTACGGGATTGACACGCTGTGGCTTGATGGAAAATTCGTTGCGTTGTGGTTGGTTTTGGCATCGCTCTAGTACGTAGACACGGTGTTTCAGGAAAGCAATGGTTTCGTCGTAGCTGGGCATATCTCCTCGCTTGATTGTGGACTCCCAAAGCATCTTAGTTTCGTCATCTAGCGCTCTAGCCAGTATGTAAATCAGCATCTGCTCTGAAACTCCAGTGAAATCCTGGACAAGAAATTTGAGGTTCTCCACATGGCTGACAAAAGACTCGACGAGCGTTCGTAATTCATCGTAGCTCCCCTTGGACAACTTCTTCGTGTTAATGAGACCTCCAATGTGTAGATGAACTATGCGTCTTTTATCTTCGAAGCGTTCCTCGAGCAGCTGCCATGCCCGCTCATAATTTCCATCGCTGATAGTTTTTGCGTCTATTATACCTGCAGCGTCTCCGATGAGTGATTTTTCAAGATGATACAGTTTGATGCGGTTGGATTCGTTGGATTGATCCACCACATCCCGGAACATCACTTTAAATTTTTCCCAGTGCTCATACCTGCCATCAAATGTAGGAATTGCACGAGGAAGAGACTGTTGGACTAGCAACGGTGGTTGTGTTGCTGGTGGATGCGGCTGCTGAGTTGTTGGTGGGGCGAAATTCTGGAGCCAGGATTCCAGAAAAATTGAAACTTCTTCATGAAGATCGACGAACTGCATGAAACACTCATCTTGTTCATCACGTTCACTTGTTGGGATTTGGGCTACGATCTCTTGGTGATGCTTAGTGAACTCGACATATGCACCTTCAACACTTTTCTGGTACACTTTTATCTGAGCTGGTGTTAGCTCTGTTTGCTCGGTTTCAGCTTTCTGCAGGATGTTTCTGATTCTGCTGATGATCCGTTGCGCCATTCCACGGTTGTGGATCAACGCATTCACAGGTTGCTCTTCGGCTTTTTCACCTTCCGATGGGGTAGCCTTCTTTGCTGGCGTTCTTTTCGTCATTTTGCACTTTTTTCACTCACTAATCACACCAGAAGTCACGGTGGCAATAGGAACGATGGACCTAATATCCGGTTCGAGAGGACCAATGTTTGGGCCTAGGGGTGGCCCTTGGTGTAGGAAATTTGCAGCTTGCTGTTGGTGGCTGGCTATGTTTACACTTGTCCGCAGACAAATAAAACTCTTGGATGGACCACTCAAAACAAACCGCAAACAACTTTAGCGGACTGTATGTTGGAAAACCACTTGCAACTGGATGTTATTTATTGGAAGGAAAAACACTTTTTGCACTTCACACTTTACTCTTTTATTTTCACTCTTCACTTGTACTTCACACTTTACTTGTTGGAATAATACTGACTGCTGCGATGCGCAGAACGCGCGTATTTATATTACACGCCACACGTTCTAGAAACGCGTGGCTCATCCGCGATGCTTGTCGATGCCATGTCACACATCAATTGTTCTTCGTCTCCTTTCCGCATCGGGCGATTGTATATTTTGGCTCATTCACGCTTGTTGAGAATGATGCATTGCCGCGCGTATCGCTGCTGCTGCTATTGTTGTTGCTACTGCTGTGTGTGAGATGATCGTGCGCGAAAGGAATATTTGGCGTTCATTCGAGAATGTTCTTGCTAGTTGGAGATGTTGCTCGATAATAATGAAATGGTGTGGACAATTTTATTTGGCAGTGATTAGCGCTGAACAGAGGCGCGAACAAGTCCCTCTTTGAAACACCATGTCATGATGAAGTTCAGGGCTAATCGGGCTAATTGAATCCGATCGCTTAGTACAGATTCATGTTTTCCCCTCACAATTAGGACAATGTCATCTGCATATTCAACAATTTCGAAACCCATTTCAGTCAGATCACTAGTCCACCACTAGTGAGCAGAGTAGGGGTGATAGCACATCTTCCTGGGGACAATCTCTATTGGCTGTTATAGTTGCTTTCGTGTCTCCCAACGTTCCTGTGATCTCTCGACTCTTGAGCATTGCAAGAATCCAGTCCCCAATCGGTTTTTCCACTCCTCTTTTTGCCAGGGCCTTGTGAATTGATATGTAGGACGTATTATCAAAAGCACCCTCGATGTCAAGAAAAGCGCAAATTGCTATTTCCTTGAAATCGAGGATTTTCTCAATAAGTGTCACTAAGGTATGTAGGGCTGTTTCCGTAGATTTGCCCTTTTGATATGCAAAATGGTACTTGTTTAGCGGAACTTTCGATAAGTGCTCCGTTCGAATATAGTGGTCCAGCAGTTTTTCCATCAGTTTCCGAAGTGTTGATGTCAAACTAATAGGTCTAAAGACCTTGGGTAGTGCCAAATCTTTTTTATCCGTTTTTGGAATAAATATTACCCTAGCTTCTCTCCAGCTTATAGGTGTGTGCCCAAGCGTCCCACACTACTTTTACAGCGAACGGCCAGTTACGGCGGGTAGCCTAGAACAAAGCTTCATTAGCCTACTGATCGCCAGCATATAGTTTAACCCGCTTAGCCGCCTTTTCGTTTACTGGGATGAGACTGGATCTCAGGATGTTGTAAGTAGGGGTTTGCCCACTACTCGGGTTCTTGTTTGCCCGGCGTACCCTTCTTTTCAGGGCGGCCCAGGTGCCTCTACAGAATTTCGGATTTTCGTAACAATAAAAAAAGTAAACAAACAATAAATTATAAAATATACCGACTTTTATTCCCGCTACTCTCTCAACTGCTGCTGCGGCTGGTGATCTGCTCCTGCTGGCGGAAAGGCGGGCGGTTTCTTCCGACCGGCCGGGACAACAACGGCCGCGTTCTCCTTTGATCGTTGGCTGCTCCGGCAGCGGTCCTTGACTTTTAGCTAGGGAGGTGAGCTTTGCTCCTTTGTTGGAACCTCCCTAGCGACGATGGCGAACTATCGCCGGATCGACTTGCTCGCCGCAAGTCCCGGAAGTCACCGCAGTGCACTTCCCAGGGGGAACCTTTGTCCGCCCTGCTTCGTTCTCCTTAGCGATTAACTGTAGAGGAGAGCTAGGCTCGTTCGACTGATCCTCCACAGTGAGAACGGTCGGTGATACGATTCCTTAATGTTTAGCCGGGGTAGCGAAAACACTCCTTGACGTTTAGCTTACCCCTTAATGGCGAATCGACACCGCGTTTACGAATGCCCGGACCACACACCGACACTATTGACGGATTTAATTTGCCGCCGCACGCGCGCACTGAACTGAGTTACGGTGGCGGGAAACTGTCCCGAAAAAAAGAAGCAAATTTGGGACGTCTGTTCCTGGCTGTGGTCCGTCACTATCTAACTATATTACGATGGCCGCCTTCCTCACGACACGAAAAACAAACACCAACACCAAAAGAACCGTACCGCCGCATATCTGTCATCGCTATGTGTAGCATATCCAGCACACTTATTGCAGCAAGAGGAGAGCGGTGGCCTATCTAAGCCCTATGTTTCTTGTATACAAACCTAAAACAAAAATTACTACACCTATCTGATTACACAAAACCGTTCACAAACGCGAAACTATATAAAAATTTACAAACTAAATGTGAACGGTATCGAACAGCGGTGAGCATAACTTTAACGTAAACAATACACTCTACGGAGTGTATACGCAAAAAAGGGTATATTTCCACCCAGTGCTAAATTGTTACCCTGACGGGTTACAATCTCGCCCACACCGGGTGGAAAAAAATTGGCAACAATTTTTTCTAACCTAACACCGATACAATAATAATGAACGAAATAAATAAATAAACAAAGAAAAACTAACTACACCTAATCATTTCTTCCGCAATTTATAAATTTTCATCTCAGAACTAATCGACCGGATGTCCTAACCAGTGAACTGTTTGTCTGTGTTGGGTCTGATAATACTGACAGCATACGCGAAGCGAGAGGTTGTCAGCCATTGTCATTACTCGGCTATGGGTTGAACTCCAAATCTAATCCGAAAACAAGATCGGTAACAACTCGATATTCCTAAAATTCTGCAAGTGACATTGACAATTTTCAATGTTTCAACTTGCAGGGGAACGGTTGTCGGCATATTGTTCTTTTCATCGACTGTCCAGAAATGTCTTACGTGTCCTTACGGTACCAGTACTACACACTTGTGTTGGGGTTTCTATCCAAATACATTCATACAATCCCATTCTTTCATCCTCAATCACTGGCCTGTTCGATCATTCATATTCCGATAAGCGCTTCGAATTGACCCCAAAACAATTTCATCTTATCATTCACACATGCATTCATTCCTTCAATATGATTCTGCACTCATACATTCACACATACCATATCGCTTAACACGTCATCGTTTCTCCCACTCACAGACATTCCGGACAAAATGTTTGTATATTCGTCCCTTTTCGCCTCAAAACGCTTCGTACATTGGAAAAGAAACGTTTGAGAGGGACCAAAGAATGTCTTTCGCATAATTTAAAAATCTCGAAATGATTCCCGCTGGAATCAAATGAACCATCCCAGGTTTAACCACAAACCCAAAATTATGCGAAATAAAATTTTATTATTTGATTCGAAATCGAAGACGCGGTATCATTTAACCCCATTCGCTCTTCCACTCACACTACTCTGATCCAAATCGGGCTACACCTGCATGATGTAGAGCATTGATGCGAACATCGGGGAAACTGTCAAAATTGATGATGATATTTTCATCCATCTGAATGGATGAATGAATCATCCTCAAAATATAAATAAAAACAAAACAGTTCGCGAAATCGGTTCGCAAACTGTTTTTATTATTCCGTTTACGGTCGGTCCCGGAGTAGTGGAACCACTCACGCGAACGAAGTGTCCCCGGCGAAGAGGGGAAAGGTGTTTTTTTATATAGTGCCCCAAACAAGGAGAAATTTTATATAATTTTGTGCACCCGTAGGTGCGAGTGTTCCCCATGAAGAGGGGTTTTTGAATAATTTGGTTTGCCGAACACGGCGGAAAGTGATGTATTCGATGCGGCCGGGGCTTTTATGAACTGCACGGTGTAGAATTTATGTTTTAAAGTCGGTGAATTTCACTCCGCCGTTGCAGTGGCAGGCCCCGGGGCATACATTTTGTGTGAATATTTGGTTACCTCACTGCGCGAGTGGGGCGCAAAAGAATGTTATAATTTTGTTTGCCGAACACTGCAGATAGTGTTTGATTAATGCAACCGTTGACCGAATGACGGTACGATGTAGTGCACTTGTTTTTGTTTTAAGTGGAGAAGTGCACCCCACCGTCATCGGCGCTAGAGCATATATGTTGTGCGGATGTTTGTTTACCACACTACGCGAGTGTGGCTCTGAAAAATGCATGAAGCTAATGAAGAAGCTTCCCGTGGCAGAGTTGGTCTTCCCAATAAAAATAGAGAAGACGGAGAAATGTTTATTGTTTTTTTTTTATTCGGACCAAAGTCCGTGTTGTTGCCGTCGGGAACTGTCGGCTGCTTTTGGAAAACTCCCAAGTGAGTAATCCATATAAAAGCATACCGTCAGTCCACAGACGGCACAAAAAAGTTTTTTTATGTTGGTTTAAGGAGATTTGCTGGCCAAACTCCAAGGTTTTTACCTGTTAAATCCTCCAGCTCGTAGGAGGATACACCCCTTTTGGTGATAATTTTTGCCGGTAAGTATTGTGGTCCAAGTTTAGCATTGTAAGACTCGAGTGCATTCGACAACTTCATGTTTCGACGGTACACCATTTGTCCCGTTTTAAAAGGTTTGGAGAACTTTCGATGACGCAAGTTGTACTGATGTCGAATGCCCTCGCTAGCCTTTGCCAAATTCTTGACCACAATCTCCCGGATTTTGTCTAACTGTTGGTGTCTTGTTTCTAGGTCACCCTCACCGGAAATCCTGCTGAAGTCATCTGCAGATGCCATTTCACACCCGTGTATAATGAAATGAGGACTAAACCCAGTGGAGGAATGAACGGTAGTATTTAGGATGCGCTCCACATCGGTGATGTGGACATCCCAGTTGCGCTGCTCGGTTCGAGCATATGCCCGGATTGCGGTGTTTATCGAGCGATTTGTTCGCTCCACTGGGTTAGCCTGCGAATGATAGCGGGAGTTCAGCCAATGTTTGACGTTGGTTTCTTTTATGAATTGACTGAACTCCTTCGAGGTGAAAGTGGAGGCATTGTCGCTTAGCAGAATTTCCGGGCTACCATGGCGAGTGAACCACTGTTCGCGTAGTATCGTACAGAGTGATGTACTAGCGATTTTGCGAACATGACGTACTTGCTGAAGACGTCGAGGACGACAAGCAAGTGTTGATTGCCACGTTTGCTTTTTGGAAGAGGACCAATATAGTCCACAGAAACCATTCGCCATGGTGCATTAGTCGCACGCGACTGACCCATTTCGGGCTGGACTGGGACGAAAGGAGCTTTGATTTCCTTGCACGTCCCACATTCTCGAATAAACTTTCGTACTTCCGATCCCATACGAGGCCAGTAATATCGCAACTGCACTTCGTGGATCGTTTTATCGTATCCCACGTGAAGCAAATTTTCGTGGGTACGTTGGATCAAATCTTGACGGAACTCGGGTGCTGGGACGAGTTTCCAACAGAACCGCGAGTCGCACGGAACAACTTTCGAGTTGACATACTTGATCATTTTCTACTTTGAAGTCGGCATAGTCGTCAGGATTTTGGGTAACTTTTGACTTCATGGAACAGTACCAGTCTGAGGTGGACAAAGCTGAAACGGCTGCTACGGCCCGGGATAACGCATCAGGAACGACATTGTCCTTGCCTTTCCGGTGCTCAATAGACATGTCGTAGAGTTGCAATTCTAAACTCCAACGACTCAAACGTGAACTGGTTTTCCATTTAGTCTTCA
Source organism: Topomyia yanbarensis (assembly GCF_030247195.1). NCBI lineage: Eukaryota > Metazoa > Arthropoda > Insecta > Diptera > Culicidae > Topomyia > Topomyia yanbarensis. The sequence continues at coordinate 290,697,936 of NC_080671.1, read as the reverse complement.
GTATCCATGTAATCGCTGACGAATCAGTGACCAGTCGAAAATGATAACCTTCCAAGTAACCTCGGAAGTGTTCAACCGCCATTATCACCGCCAGACCTTCCTTCTCAGTTGCATGATAGTTCCTTTGGGGAGTGGTCAGTTTATGCGAAAAGTAAGCAACTACTTTCTCGCCCTCGGGATACTCCTGCACCAGAACAGCAGCGACTGCTACGTCACTAGCGTCTGTCTGAAGGATGAATTCTTTGGAGAAGTCTGGTGGGACTAAAACTGGAGGAGTGACTAGAAGTTCCTTAATTTTAAGGAACGCGAGTTCTGCCTCGGAGTTCCAAACTAAGCTCTTGGTTTTCGTTTTGAGCAGATCGGTCAAGGGAGCAGTGACCTCACTGAACTGATCAATGAAACGGCGGTAATAACCGCGCATACCGAGGAAACGACGAAGTTTCGTCACGGTAACCGGTCTCTCGTAGTCGAGAATCGGTTGAATTTTATCAGGATTGACCCTGAGTCCGTCCCGATTCAACAAATAACCAAGATACTTCAGTTCGGGGACTCCAAAACGGGATTTTTCCAAATTGATGGTTAGGTTGGCTCTTGCTAGACAATCGGCCACTGCTTTGAGCAACTGTATGTGATGCTAGAACGTTTCGCTTACGACGATTATGTCATCTAGGTAGACGAAAACGTAAGGTTCCCATTTACCGCGTCCTAGAACCTGGTCCATCAGTCGCGCCAGAGTAGCGGGGCTGTTGACGAGACCAAATGGTAGACGAGTAAATTGGAACATACCCCTGCCGGGAACACTGAAAGCGGTATATTTGCGACTATCCTTGGCCAGGGGTACCTGGAGAAAGGCCTCCTTCAAGTCTATAGACAGGTACTTCGCCTTGGGTAAGCCGCCCAATATTCGCCCAGGGTGGGGCAGAGGGTATGCATCTCGTACAGTACGCCCATTGAGAGGCCTAGCGTCTAGACAAAGGCGAATTGAGTCGTCTGGTTTCGCGACCGCCACAATATTAAGCGACCAATCCGAATCAGACTCCTCGATAATTCTCATAGACCGCCATCGGTCAACTTCTTCCCAGACCTTAGACAGTTTCTTTGGGCTCATATGATAAGGATATCGGCAAACGGGTGCCGCGCCTTGGAATTCATCTTTGATGACAATCCTGTGCTCTGTGAATGAGGTTGGGCTTAGCTTTCCGGGCTCTACTGCCTGGAAATACTTCTTTACTTCTTCTACGCGCGCTAACTGTTCCGAAGTGAGTATCGACTCACGCGGTACTTCATCTTCTTCATCGTCTTCTGATTCCTGACCTGAGTTCAACAGAGCACAGTTTTGTATCTCAGGAGAAATCCCAAAGGCGCGCCAAAAGTCCATACCTAGAATGGAGTTGACGGTCAGATGCTCTACTACAAGAGTGCAAAGGACCTTTGTCAAATTTTGAAAAGTATACGGGAGATACGCTTGTCCAATGATTGGTAAGGATTGACCGTTCGCAGAACGTAGTTCGAATGGTCGTTCCAAACTTTTCAAGGGACTTTTCGAAAATTTTCGGTATAGCTTTTTAGTTATAATAGTTACGTTACTACCACTGTCGAGCAAGGCTTGAAGGATTTGCCTTACGCTGCGACAATTGCAAACAGACGGTTATCGAACGGGTCGTCAAGGACGATGGTTTCGACAGACAACGAATTATCATAGTCCTCATCACGAGCCGGTCGAAAACTGTCGTAAATCTGGGGATTAATAATGAGTTGTTGTTTGGAGCGCTGTTTTACTGCCAACTGCGACTTCAGTTGGTTCTGATCCCGTTTTTTAGGCAGTAAGGGCAACGAGAAACATCAAAACCTTTAAAACCACACACGATGCAGAAGACCCGCCTTGGTTTCCGGCATTCCTCATATTCGTGTCCTTTGTCTCCACAATTGTAGCAGACGCCGAGCACTGGAGGACGATGCTTTTCCACCAAATATTCTAGGCACATCATAGGTTTCTGCGGAGGTTCGATCGGTTTTTGATTGTTACCCTCGAAATTCTTACCATCCTGATTCCCTTGCTGTTTCTTTTTCTGGTTGTCAGGAGGCTTGTTTGAATCAAGACCTGCCGGTTTGGCATTCTTGCTCCAAAACGTTTTGGATTTTGCGTTGCCGTTATTCTGTCCACCTCCCTTTTGGTTTTGATTATTTTGTTTTTGTTTGTTTTGTGGTGGATTATCAGAATAAGCAGCAACTTCCCGAGAAGAACCGAAAACTTTCTGATAAATCGGCGTCTTGGAGGCGTCGATCGATTTACCAAGACTCATCAATTCTGAAAGCGTGTTCACTGGCCTGAGAATCAACATTTGTTTATAATCGGCTTTCAGGTTCCGCTTGAGTACGTCGAGTTTTTCGCTCGGTGCCATTGGAACCGTCATAGCACGAAATATTTTTCCCATTTCCAGGAAGTATTCCTGGAAAGATTCGTTACGCATCTGCCGGCGCTGGAGAGCCTTCATTTTGAGTGTAGCATCAAGTTCAGGATGAACAAAATTTACCTTGAGCTCGCAAACAAGATGGTTCCAGTTAAACAACCGGTTTTGCGCACGCATAGCCTGATACCAGGTCAAAGCATTGCCAGTGAACAAATGCATCGCAGAATTGAAAAGTTCGTCTTCGCACATTTGCTCACACGCAGCGTAACTCGCTACGGTGTCCAAGAATTCATTTAGTCCCATTCCTTCATCAGTTCCAGCATACTTCCGAATTTTCCAATCAGCGACGCGTTGCGGATTACGCGAGTAATTCCTTGGGGCTGCCATCGATCCGTTTCCCGCGTTGGTAGATATTGAAAAGTTCGGATAGGATGGTCCCGTCTGCTGTTCGGTCAATTCAGGAACGTGAGGCTGGTTCTGAGTTTGGTACGGGGCTGTGAATCCGGTATTCTGTTTCGGTTTCTCGATTGGAAGTGATGGACATATATTTTGTTGACCCGAGAATCCTCGCTTCAACACAAATTGATCGGGACTGGGCGCCAGTGTTGGGCGAGGAATCTCTGGTTCATCAAATGAATCGGATACGTCCATCAAACGCAAATCTTCCAGATCGGTCTGCAGATCCATCTCGGGAGCACTTTCCTTCTGATGTACTAGTGCCCGAAGTTCACTGACGGATTCACGAAGTGAGACAACTTCTTGAACCGTCTTTCTTAAAACTGACGAAATTGTTGTCAGTGAAGCAATCCCGCCCATTAGCGTTTCGGTAGCTGAAAAAGCATCAGACCCTTGAGACGCTAGGGCTTTATTATCGTCGAATTGCTGTCGCAATTGTCGAATCTCGTCCCTCATCTCGCACAAGACACGCAACAGGTTTAGAAAGAGATCCTTGGTTATCGGAAGGATTGGATCCCTGTGAAATTGCAGGTACGTCTGTACTCAGCAAATCTCTCAAAATTTCTCCATCCTCCCCTTCTTGGTTGTCGGGAGGAAGTGCTGCCTGTTCGTCACTGAAATGACTGGCATAAACTGCTAGAACTTCCTCCAGCAACCCCGAAATTTCCTGGGTGACCTCCCCTGCCGCATAATTTCGGATAACCTGGAGCCTAGACCCCAAATGAAGCAACCGTGTTCGGTAAATCTCCTTGTTTGGGCACCGGTACTGGAGATCTTCCTTGATTGTTAGTAATTTACCAAGGCAGATCTCCTTTTCTTCACCCACATCACCCCGGAAATTACGAACTAATTCCCTCCGAGACGACCGCTCATGCGACAAAATTCCCCGAAGACGCCGCTGCCGTTGGACACTCGAAAGATCCGAATCAGGAGAGATAACAATGCTTCGAGATAGCAACTCAAAATCCAGCTCATCGAAATGCAAATGATCGACGCGCATGAACACACACGCTTGGTTGAATTTCTCCAACGCCATCATAACTTGCGCTATATTGGAAGAAATCACCAAGACACAAAGCATGTAAGTACTGACACGGTATTATTTTCGATTTTTCGCCCACTAACGATTCCCTTAAAATTTCAGGAAATCAAGCTGTTCCAAAAATGTCTCAAACCGGATTGAGAATTCAAGGCGATTGGCCACCGCAACCGAACAATAACAACCTTCAAACTACTCGTCCGGCAGACCAAACACAAACAACGCAATCCACAAATTCGGACAAAAAAAGAAAATGCAAAAATCAAAAAAACAATACCAAAAATGTAAATAAATAAATAATACGACCGCGGAACAATATTGCGGAAGAAACCTCACCACTGTTCTACGAAAATTCTCTATTTAGTAGAAGCACCCCACACTCCGGAAGAAAAAAATATTTTCCAAAATAGGAAAATATTTTTTTCAGTGTGTTTTGCGCTGTGCGCCAAATGTAAGTAGGGGTTTGCCCACTACTCGGGTTCTTGTTTGCCCGGCGTACCCTTCTTTTCAGGGCGGCCTAGGTGCCTCTACAGAATTTCGGATTTTCGTAACAATACAAAAAATGTAAACAAACAATAAATTATAAAATTTACCGACTTTTATTCCCGCTACTCTCTCAACTGCTGCTGCTGCTGGTGATCTGCTCCTGCTGGCGGAAAGGCGGGCGGTTTCTTCCGACCGGCCGGGACAACAACGGCCGCGTTCTCCTTTGATCGTTGGCTGCTCCGGCAGCGGTCCTTGACTTTTAGCTAGGGAGGTGAGCTTTGCTCCTTTGTTGGAACCTCCCTAGCGACGATGGCGAACTATCGCCGGATCGACTTGCTCGCCGCAAGTCCCGGAAGTCACCGCAGTGCACTTCCCAGGGGGAACCTTTGTCCGCCCTGCTTCGTTCTCCTTGGCGATTAACTGTGGAGGAGAGCTAGGCTCGTTCGACTGATCCTCCACAGTGAGAACGGTCGGTGATACGATTCCTTAATGTTTAGCCGGGGTAGCAAAAACACTCCTTGACGTTTAGCTTACCCCTTAATGGCGAATCGACACCGCATTTACGAATGCCCGGACCACACACCGACACTATTGATTTAATTTGCCGTCGCACGCGCGCACTGAACTGAGTTACGGTGGCGGGAAACTGTCCCGAAAAAAAGAAGCAAATTTGGGACGTCTGTTCCTGGCTGTGGTCCGTCACTATCTAACTATATTACGATGGCCGCCTTCCTCACGACACGAAAAACAAACACCAACACCAAAAGAACCGTACCGCCGCATATCTGTCATCGCTATGTGTAGCATATCCAGCACACTTATTGCAGCAAGAGGAGAGCGGTGGCCTATCTAAGCCCTATGTTTCTTGTATACAAACATAAAACAAAAATTACTACACCTATCTGATTACACAAAACCGTTCACAAACGCGAAACTATATAAAAATTTACAAACTAAATGTGAACGGTATCGAACAGCGGTGAGCATAACTTTAACGTAAACAATACACTCTACGGAGTGTATACGCAAAAAAGGGTATATTTCCACCCAGTGCTAAATTGTTACCCTGACGGGTTACAATGTTTAGTAGATCCGGTAGAATTACGTCTGCCGATTTTTGTAGAAATATTGGAAGAATGTTATCAGGGCCGGGGGATTTGTAGGGTTCGAAGGTGTTGTTTGGCTTCTATGGTGAACATTATGTATCTGTGATCCAAGAGACTAGGTTCGTCAGAGACGTGCCAACTCTATATTTTCCGTTATTTGAGCGCCGCGCGTGAGGTCCAGTACTTCGCTCCAAACTGCGGTCATAAATGTAGATACAACTCCCTTGTTACATACATTGACATCATTTGACAGGTATTCTAGTAGGTACTCAAATCTAGTATTTATATCCGTGCTACCCCATATTGTGTGATGTGCATTGGCACACATCCAATGATAAAGGACTTGTTTATGCTTCTGTAGTACTTTATGAGGGTATCGATTTCAGAAGGTGGTGCTGTATCCGCATCGCCAGGGAAGTAGGCAGATGCGATCACAATCTCCTGCTTCCCCCTAGCCGTCAGTGTCTGTTATTGTAACGACGTCTCGTTGAATGTATCCTGAAATTAGCGAGAATTTAACTGCTCTGTTTATCAAAACTGTAGCTCTTGGAGTTAGCTGGTCGTTACAATATACTATCTTGTGAGCTGAGGAATTTAAACCAAAGATTTTGTGCTTATTTGCCCACGGCTACTGTAGAAGAGCGATGTCTAGTCGCTCTTTGGTGAACCTCCGGGAAAGGACGCTTGTGGCATCTTTTGCATGGTGAAGGTTCACTGCAGCGAATGCTGTTCATTTTTTCGGTGTTTGTTTGCCGTCGATTTTTGGGGCCAATGCTTCGTCCCATTTATTGTGCCGACGGCTAGTCACAGGCTGTTTGCTGTTCTACGTTCCAGTTGCCTCTTTGGTCCAGTATTTGCTTCGGCTCTTGCCGTTTGCGCACCTTCGTCGGTAGGGGGTTTTCGATCCTCTCCTTGCGTATCAGTTCGTGAGCCACATACGGTAGGGTGCTTGTGTGTATAGCTCGTAAGACGGGCTGCCACCGATGCACTCGTTACCGTTGCTGCAGGCTTGCTATGATCAGAAGTCCGTCGTGAGGTGCTCCGTATTGGGTTACCCACAGGAGCTTTTACAGTACATGCTTGCCTAGAACTTCCACGTTCGGCGAAGACCGGGCCCCCTTCAACTGGCGCATTCTAGCCTTTCCGAATACGTAGTTCAGCTGGTTGTGTTGGGAGGTTATCAGTTTCACTGAAGCCTCATCTACCGCCAACAGGATATAGTTCTCTTTCCGACCCTCCAGTATTCTGTGCACAAATTGCGGTTCTGATTCTGCACCAGGCGGAGAATGTTCCCATCGAACCTTTCGATGCTGTCGGGGAAATACCCGATGTAAAGCGCTTGTTTTGGAATCTGTGACGCTTCAACGGCTTGATCGCAGCTGTGGCATCCTGCAGCCACTTAGCTGTATCTTTGTCTACACAGGCAATTTCGAGATACCCTTGTTTGTAGGTGCACTTCTTAAACTTAGGTCTCGTATTGCTTGAGCTCTGCTCCATGACGTTATCGATCAGCGCGCTTCGAGTAGCATTCAGCTGTTCATGGCTGAGGGTATTCGCAGGGTACCCAACCGGAATGATGGCCATCGAGTACGACTTGGCCATTTCGTTGAAGGTTGGGCGCTGCTCAGTTTTTAGTGTCTATCTAGGATCCTGATCCTTGATCTTTTTCGGATTCGGTTCCTTGCTGCACTCATTATTGTTCGGCGACTCCGTGTCCGTCGAACGCTGTTGCTTGGATGGTGCCTTCTCTATTGGGATTTTTGCCAACTCTAACGCTTCGGCGGGTTTGTGGCCATTTCTCAGCCGCCACCCATAGCGTTTATTCACCGCTCCACTTAACTGACGAGTTCTTCCTGTTCCTCTTGTTTTATTCTCGGAGCCCTCCGACCCACCGGTTGCTCCACTGGACTGGTCTGTGTCCTCCCTGGTCATTGTCCGATCCTTCTCTCTATGTGGAGAGTTGAGAATGGACGAAGTGCAGGACACATCATCCTCCAATGAGCCACTATTCAGCAGCTCTCCAAGTTTGCTTTTCGCGCAATCGTCCTCCTCTTCCATCTCCATCGCTGCAATCTCCTCCAAACTCATGCTTACAGTGTTCTTAGTGTTTTCCGTTTTGTTCCCACGAATAGGGAAGGGAAAGAAAGTCAACCCTGTCAGAGACCCGCATGATAGGATAAGGGCAAAAATACTGGGGGGTGCGCCCTGGTGCCCCACAGGCTCGCGCTGCTTGGTATTTGTCAATAGTCCTAGTTTTATGTAGGGTCGGGTTTCGAAGTGTTGATGCCCCCCCCCCCGCCATTCAACCCTCGGCACGGGTCGCGTCACACCTTGGATTGGGGCATAAACTTTACGGTTCGGGTTTAGAGGCCCGCCTGTTTGCACCCGCTCATTCCGATGCTACAGCAGAAGGCTGATAGCATCCAGCCTACGCCGGTCTAACGACCAAATGTCGACGATAGCTAGGAAACTTGTGAGTACGCTCCCCATTTGACGGCACAGCTGTTGTTGGTCGCCTCTTACGACATGGGGAACATAAACTCAGTGGGTCAATTCTTTGCTGAAATTCTGCGAGAAATTTCAGCCACCACCGGATACCACACGACTGCTGTATTTCCCTTTATCGACTTGTTGCTCAGAACTTCCCAGCAAACTATATAACTCTTTACCACACTGGATTAGGAAGTATAGCATATCCTAGAGTTTCAGCTCCCTGTACATAGGTTCATCTATGTATGGAGAACCAAAAATTCGGACCACAATTGCATTATTGCAGGGCAGTTACATATTAAATGATATGAAGTTCCGTTAACGGATTTACAAAGATCACACGAATAATACTCAGCACGCTGAATAGTTACCATGTGATAATTGAGTTTGTAATGTCCAGTCAGTGCCCTGACTAGAATATTGTAGTAGTGCTTGGAAAAACCCCATCATTCATCAAATCATCGACAGTTAGACCCGCATCACTTACCACACCGTCAATCTCCACATCGCGAGAAGGAATGTAGACGCGATACTCCATCGTGAAGAGGCTATTGCTAACGATATCATTGGCCTGTTTCAAGGCAGTAACGATCACGCGCAGTTTATCTGACTGAACCTATTTAATCTCGGTTACGGCCGAGTAACGTTTTGTAAGCTCCCGCGCAACAGCTATGCTGTTTAACAGTTTATTTTTGGGCCGAAAGTATACCACCCAAGGATCAGCGGATCCACCCTGGTAAACCTTGACTCGGGGGGATGTGAGACATTGGGGGGAAGTGGGGAAGGTGGATCTTACATAATATCATCTGTCTCCGAATTAGATAGACGTTCCTCTTCCCCATAAGATTCATCTTTGGAGGGAGATCCTTCTCCTTGACCCATTTTGTTGCGGGAGCAACACGCTCAACCGCACTCACAACTTTAAAATACGATCAGTAGAAAAGATAACAAATAACAAAAAAACAAATAGATAAATCGATGAAATAATCCTAAGCGAGCAAGTAGGTGGATTACTCCTCGGTGTCCACTGTGTGTATATGCGTGACCTTGACGAGGTTGGATGTCGTTGCTTCGCTGAGGCAGAAAATTGCAATAATAATTTGTGCAACAAATCCTCGCATGTAGATATCACTCGCGGGACTGTTTATTTGCAGTGTTTTACTATAGCCTCTGCCACTGCCGAAATAAACCAAACCACACCGGAGAGAACAAAATGCACTTGTTTCGGTACGGTACAACGCTCAGTTACGAATGATGTGCATATTTATACTGCTTACGTATTCCAGCAATTCGCTACCTCTCAAATTGATATCTGAGCTGCACCAAATTATGCGGTGAGCATTTGCATCACTGCCGATTATGTGGGGAAACTCATTTCTGCCACAGTATAATACAACTCTTTTGAAATCATCAGAATGATGGTTCATTATTCGGCAAATATACCGAACAATAGACGTATTTCTTGTTTATGTTAACAGCAGTCATATTGACTGTGATAGCACAAATATTGCGAGTTGTGAGGTCGGATATAAGACATGCGTATTCGCAAGTATACAGGCACGAGGCATTTCACGTGAATTTGCCATGCCATTTTTGTTGATAGCTACGAAGACGAGGTTAGGTAGCTTTCCAACATAGAAGTTTCCTTTATGAAAATACGGTTCTTGAACAAAAGCTATAGAAGCTTTTCCTTCATGCACAAGGCGGGACAGATTCATAGTTGCTGTACGTTCATGCTGAAGATTAATCTGTACTACTCTAACCATACTCGATCACAGCACTACACATTCCATCATCAGCACATGTTTTACAGCAACTAGAAGATATCAAACACGTTGACTTAGAATCGCTTATAGCGAGCCCCGAAATGACCATTATTTAAATCCCACGATTTGCGAAGAAACAAACGTCCACCGTGTCAGAGATTCGCTTTACACATAAGGGTTAGAACCACGATACTCCGTGCGCAACTGGCATATTTTAGTCCTGCTAGACATTCAGTCCTCGGCACGGAGAAACATCTTGACTTGAGGACTCCTGTTTTAAGTCGCCTCTTACGACATGGGAGCAGGAATTCAGTGGATAAATTCTTGGTTGAGAAACTTCAACCCGCCGGATGCCACACGGCCTCTAGGCTTGCTTTGTCCAGAGAAAGATAATACACTGTTATTAACCTCCTAGTGGACCCCAGACGTTAAGACAAGACAAGATAATTTATGAAGACTATGTGCTACCGTTAAATACGAAAATCGCATAACAAAAAATGACAAGCGTCTCAAAATACACCCAGCAACATTTTTGTTGTTGACCTACATAGATTTATTACCTAATCGATTATTGATCTTGATCAATTTTCTTGGTCGATCCTTCGAATCAATTAATCGAGCTCTTGAAAATTACTCGATTAACGGATAATCGATTATTTGTAAAAATCAGACATCACTTTATAGTGCACTCTGCGGCGAGTTATCGTCTATCTCCAGATAACCTAAAATTTCTTCGAGTTGTTGCTATATGGGAAACATTCGAGTGCGGCCGAAACAAAAAAAAAACAAACGTCAAAGCATTCTCTCACCCGCACTGATGCAAATTAGATGGGCGCGTAATTTAACGCACATGTAGCGTTGACATTAGTGCTGGTTGCCATCTGCTGATGCCAGCATGCTGGCAACCAGCATGCTACCAGCATAATGTAAACGCATGCCATCTGCTGGTGCCAGCTGCTGGCAAGCGTTTACATTATGCTGGTAGCGTGCTGGTTGCCAGCATGCTGGCACCAGCAGATGGCAACCAGAACTAATGTAAACTGGGCAACAGCCCGGAGACGCATGGCTGAAAAGTTGCAATGTAGATTTAAGAAAAGATTCGCAATATGAGTTTCGGTGACGTAACATGAACCCTAAAGCCAAATTTGCACCTTTCCGATCCTATTCAGTGACGGCTTAGTACCGTGTACGGGCACGAATATGCTCTAATATACTTCAAATGCGAGCATTGACACTTGACACACCATACCGGACGAGTGTGAATGCTCGCATTTCACGTTTATGGTGTATCGATTTTGTTGGCTATTTTCGGCAAATTTGAGACTAAGAGAAACGAAAGCAATGAAATTGAAAGACGGATAGGTATTCTAGAGCGAATCAGTTATAAACTTAGAACGGAAAACTAGAACTAGGCAGGCTCATATGGGCATGATCGAAAGGAAATGTGAAGAATTTTTTGCCTTCTGCAGAGTAGGAGTTGGGCGTTTCGCCCAAGTCTACCGCATGGTCTATGGTAGAACATAACTCATCATCATGTTTTACCGCCGACGCCGGCAAAAAATTCTTCACAAATCCCCGCCTAGAACGACCATGCGATCATTCTTCTCCCTTTCTGCTAGCATCAAGCCGTGACGTATGCATTCAATCGACACCAAGCTATCGGTGTCGCACCGATCCTATTGTGATTGAACTACTTATTTATTTTTTCGTTCCGCACACACGGATGGCTGATAGCAATTAATGACACAGCTCAGCTAGCAGAAATCGAATTTTTATCTACTTTTTTACCAACTAACTAGAATCGGTTGTGTCACTGGAGCCGGAATGCGAACTGGAACCAGCCGGAATTCCAGTTCATTTCCGGCTGAGCTTAACTGGGTATGTTTTGTATAACTGTTGACTATATTCGTGATCTAACGCTAGATGTCGACCGCCAGAGAGCACGGAAGTGCAATGATGATGGTTTTATTTTCATCTGTCAAAACACATTGGAAAGTAAATTATGATTTTTTTAAAGTCAATCAATATTATAATTAAATGTTATTTCTTCTAATGAAAAGTAATATTGATGAAGAAAAAAAATGTTTCCTAACTCTGAAAAATATCCTTTTCATTTTCATTTTGCAGCGTTTGGTGGGGTAATGAGAGCGCAAGTCAGTCCAAGGCCGATGATAGGAGGGGTAATGGCAGAATAGTCTATGCGGACCACCAAAACGCCATGGGAGAGGAGCTGGGTTGGGGTAGGGTTAAGGACTTGGTGTATGCTCGACGAAAGATTGCGCTGCAGAATGTGATGTAAAAGTAGATCGAACAGTACTACTGTTGGCTGTTCATAAATAAAAGTTGTTTTTTTCACTAGCTTTTTTTAATCATGTTATTTTTTTTGTTTATTTTTGACACTTTACCACTGTAGCGGCATTCGTGTCAATGGGTCAAAAAGGAAAATAGAGATAGAGGTAGAAATACATTTGCGCTTAAACGTCGAGTTTGGTTTCTTTGATGAAACGTAGTACTGCTTTCTCTTTTTGGTCGTTGTTTGCTAATATCTCGAAAATGGATCCAGTGATATTGCATTGCTGTCGTATCTGAGTATATCCTTGGCAGTCCTCTAGGATATGTTTGACAGATGTTGGGACTCCACAGTAGCGACAGCTCGGCGGGGTTTTGTCTTGCATTAAGTAAGAGTGACTGAAACGGGTGTGTCCGATGCGTAGTCTGGTTAATGTGCGCTGCTCCGATGCACATTTTCTATCCACGGGTTTTCCTACATTCGATTTGATCTGCCGCAGTAGTGATCGCGTTCGGTTCCAGTCACCTTGCCAAACATTCCATATTTTCTTTTTAACGAACCGAACGATATCTTGAGAAGGGATTGGAATGTCCATTGGATCTCCAGTTCTTCCTTCGTTTGCAAGTCTGTCCGCTTCAACATTACCAGAAATACCTGCGTGTCCTGGGATCCAACTAAGCGTGATTTTTCGTCCTTGAAGTGCACGCTCTAGTTGCTGAATCCACGGGTGTCTCGAGTGACCTCCTCGGAGTGCGTCAAGGCAGCTAGCGGAGTCGGTGAGGATGATTACATCATCATGCTCGTTGGTCATCGTTGCAGCGGCAACTAGCGCATATGCTTCGGCTGAGAATACGCTACATGGTCCTGGTAGGGTGTAGTGATTTTTTGTCCTGTTTGTCGCCAAACCTGCACCTACCTTCTCGTCCTGTTTTGAGCCATCAGTGTAGATTTGTTCGTGCGTGGGGTACTGATTATTTATGAAGTCCTGAAATATTGGCATAGCAATCTGACCTGATGTGCCAGCTCGGATGTTTCTTCGTACTTTGTCGTCGATCTTTGGTATTGGGCTATACCACTCCCTATCAGTTAATCTTTGAAGATTGCATGGTATTGGCATGTGGTATCCGGTGATATGGTGGACAAGTTCTGCCGATCTTTTGGCCACAGGATAATCCGCTACAGCACCGTTTTTTTTTTCTGTGAGGCGAGTTACTAGCTGCGATAGTCGTTGAATCAGTAATAGTCTGAACGGCAGGCAGCCTGCTTCAGCCATAATTGACGGAACTGGACTGGACCTAAAAGCACCAGAGGCCTGACGTATCACTTCATTATATGTTGGAGCGAGGATTCGTTCCATTCCCTCATGGTTACTGCTGGTGATACAAAGTCCAAAAAATAGCTTGGAGACAACTAGCGCGAAACCGACGTTCAAAAGCGTTGCTCGACTACTTCTTTTTAGACGGGAACCCAAAATCCGTAATATGTTAATTCTTCGGCTGCAGCTATTCTTGATGGTTGTGAAATGCTGTAAGTAGTTCAGTTTGGAGTCAACCAGAACTCCTAAGATTCGCATCTTTCTAAAAGAGGGGATGGGGGCCTTGTTTATTCGGATGGCCCGGCCGCGTTTACGATGCCTTATGTTGCAAATGTGCAGTAGCTTAGACTTTGTGGGTGCAATCTCAAAACCAACACTAGCTGCCCAATCGACGACCGCTTTGACAGCTTTTCTTAGCTGACATCGTATTTGCCCGGGGTTTGCTCCCCTCACTATAAGTAGTACATCATCTGCGTAGAGTAAGATTTCGACATCAGTTGGAATAATTGCAAAAATCGGTTCCATTGCAACCAGAAACAAAGTAACGGATAGAATAGATCCCTGCGGGACACCGTTTTCTGCCATACGACTGCTGGATGTTGCTCCGTTCGCTAAGACCCGAAAGGTTCTATCAGATAGGAAACTGGATGCGATGTTGAACAGACGGCCAGAGATTTTCCAGCTCGCGAGAGTTTGAAGGATGGCTGGTCTCCAAGTTGTGTCGTAGGCTTTAGATATGTCGAGTGAAACTATCTCAGCATGCTGATTGCCATTAAGGCCGATGAGCGATTCCATCTGGGCTAGATGGGATTCAACGCCTCTACCCGGACGAAATGCATGTTGGCGGCGATCCAGTCTTTCATTTTCTTCCAGTTCTGTGATAAGACGACGGTTAACTAGGCGTTCAAACAGTTTACCTATGCAGCTCAGGAGAGTAATTGGACGGTAACCAGCTGGACTACAGCGGTCTCCTTCCGAATCGGATTACCAAACCTTCTTTCCACTGGTCCGGAAATGTGCCAGAGTCCCACACCTGATTAAAAAGTTCGAGTAGAGCTGCTTTAGCGGAGAAAGGAATTCGTTGCAGTAGGGGGTATCCAACATTGTCAGGTCCTGTAGATGCTCCGCCGCCCTTGGAGAGGGCCCACATAAGCTCGTCCATGGAAAAGTCTGCATTAAAACGTTTGAAGAGATTCGGTCGTCGTGATTTAGGTAACGCCTTTATCATTCCGGCTTTCTTTTTACGAAATTTTTTGTTATAGTTGGCGTTTGAGGATTTTTTCTGATATTCCTCCGCAAATGCTTCAGTGATTTCTTGTGGATTATTGGTGATACCACTTGGAAGGCTTAGAGTGACCGTGTTAGTGCGCCTTTTCCCCTGTAGTTGATTAATGCGGTTCCATATCAGTGTTGAGGGGCTGTCGGGGTTGATACTCTGCACTAGATTTTCCCAACTTTTCTGTTTAGCTTCTGAAATAACTTTGCGACAGGCCGATCGGGCTTCGTGGAAAGATTTGAGGGCAGCCTCTTTACTGGGTTCGCCGTCCGCAATGCGACGGAGGGCATTTAGTTTTTTTCGTCGGAGTTTCACTGCTTGCTCTACCTCAGGGCTCCACCAGACAACTGCCTTGGGCCCGGATTTTCCGCTACTTCTAGGAATACTGGCTTCGGCTGCGGTTAAAACGTTTTTAGTGAAGCTCTCAACTGTCATTTTCTGGTCGGAACGAATGGTACTGCTGGTGAGTTTTTCGTAGAGATCCCAGTTTGCTCTCTCGTACATCCATCTTGGTCGTCGAATTGGTTCGTCTGGTGTTCCAGGTGTATCGATCTTAATAGGGAAGTGGTCGCTGTCTGCACAATCTGGGAGTATTTTCCAGATGAATTTGGCTGATATGGATGTAGAGCAGATTGATACGTCCAGCGCTTGCGTGCTTCCGGTGGAAGGATCAACTCGAGTATGGGAACCGTCGTTCAACACCACCAGATCTCTGTTGACTACAGTTTCCAGAATTACGTTACCTCTTTTTTGTGCTTCCGTTTTTGTATTTATTAGACGACTGCCCCAAGCAGAATGGTGCGCATTGAGGTCACCCAAGACGATCAGTGGTTTCGGTAGTTCCTCCAACAGGTATTTCAGGTTTTCAGCAGCGTTTTTGTCTCTTGGTGGGAGGTATACTGAAGCCACTGCCAGTTTTGAAGGTGCGTGGAGTTGTATTGCAACAGCCTGTATGTTGGTGTGTATCTGAATTCGTTCAAACGGAGTTCCATCCTTCACCGCCAATCCTACACCTTGTCTGCCGTGGGGGGAGCATGGTCCTAACAGGAGATGATAGGACTTACCTACGTAGTTGGTTGTGATATTGTGTTCTTCCGCATTTGTTTCTTGTAGGCAGACTACTGTTGGTTGATACTTGTTAAGTATGATTTGCAGTTCGTTCCGATGGGTTCGAAGGCCGTTTATATTCCATTGGATAGCGAAAGTCGTCGATGATGATATAAGGCTAGATTCTGAGTCTGATCGATTTTGTGCTAGAAGGTTTTGTGTTTCTGATTCGGGGTGCTGTTTTTTGTACCGGTGTTGTTCTATGTTTGGTTGTTCAGCCATTTGTACCATTGGTCAGAGGCCTCCATAACTTCAGGTCGTTGTTTTGCGTGGAACACCCATTTTTATAAGGAATTTTTCGGTTACGCCCAGATAGAGGGCGCAGATTGGATACAGCGATTGGCCTTCTGCCATAGCCACTTTGCTGTACCTATGCGGGGGCGAGCAAGCGTGATTTTGTTGCGGTTGGCTTTCTGCCATCGCTGCTCTGTTGTATCTTGGCAGGATTATAGCTGCTCGGTTTGGCTTCTGCCCATGGTGGTGCATTCTGCCAGTGCTCTGGCCAGTAATGGGAACAATCCAAGATCTGTGCGAAATCCTAGAGGAATAGGCGCTTAGTCCCTTGTGCGTCTCTCTTCCGGCGATTCCTGGGCGTCGTGGGTTGTCCGTCAGTTCCGGTGAGAGTGTAGCGTCCGCACTGACGGGGCCGCGGCTACCCAGGAACCTGAGCGGGTATACGGTAATCTGGTCTTCTATCTTAGCCGAAGAGTTCGTGGTTTGCGTTCTTTGCAATCGTGTTTTCGTGAACAGCAATTGGCCTTCTGCAATAGCCGCTTTGTTGTATTTTGGTGGGGACGTAGCTTCTCGATTTAGCTTCTGCTCGTGGTAGTGCATTCTGCCAGCGTTCTGGCCAGCGATGGGAACAATCCAAGATCTGTGCGAAATCCTAGAGGAATAGGCGCTTAGTCCCTTGTGCGTCTCTCTTCCGGCGATTCCTGGGCGTCGTGGGTTGTCCGTCAGTTCCGGTGAGAGTGTAGCGTCCGCACTGACGGGGCCGCGGCTACCCAGGAACCTGAGCGGGTATACGGTGATCTGGTCTTCTTCCATAGCTGAAGAGATCGTGGTTTGCGTTCTTTGAAGTCTAGTTTTTGTATACTGCAGTTGGCCTTTTGCTATAGCCGTTTTGTTGTGCGTTTGCGGGAGCGAGAAAGTGTTAGTTTGTTGCGGTTGGCCTTCTGACATAGCCGCTGATGTTTTCGATGCTATGATTGGTGGGTGTGCGTGAATAGATATAAAAATTATTTGATTGAAGTTGAATAGTTATTCAGACATATTGTGCACCTCTTGATTCTCGACGTTTATTTGGCCTGTTCCACCTTCGTTGATGCTGGAGTGGTTAATTCGAGAGGTACTTTCAATGGAATATGTGCTGGCACTGGGTCCATCTAATTTTTGTTTCTTGAAACGAGTTCTAGTTGCCGGACCGGTTGGTGTTTTGAATTGTGGGAGCTCGTTGTTGTCCGAAGAGGTTGGTACTCGTTGCTGGCTGTTGGTTGCTGCTTCGTCCGCGCTTTCCCCGCTAGTTGCGGTGCAGGAATTCCGACCTTTTTTATTTCGTTGGTTGTGTGCAGTTGTGCCGGATTCGTTATTACTACTTTTTGATTCGGTTTTAGAAACTAGGCGTTCTCCTAAAAGTTTTCTGTACGCGTTTTTATATTTTTCGAGTTCTTCCTTCAAGGGTTCAATTATGGGGTTATTCTGTTGATTGGCAGCTGCTTGTTTGCGGAGGTTCATTACTTCATCTCGCAGAGCTTTAATCTCATTATTCTGCTTCCGGGCTTTATCTAGCTCTTGGCGGAGCTCCGTTATCAGCCGATCCTTTTCGTCGTCCTGAGACTTTGTCTGATTTGCGAAGGTAGATGACGATTTTGCCTTTCTAAAATGTGCCCGAGCCTCTCCGTATGTAAGGTTGTTATCAGTTTTAAGTTTAATTACCGCTTCTTCTTCTTTATAGATCGGGCAGTTTCGATCCGTGGGTCCGTGATTGCCCTTGCAGTTGCGACAAAACTCGGGGTTGCCACATGGTTGGGTGTCATGAGCTGTTTCTGAGCAGTTGGGGCAGATCGGGGATTCGGTGCAGTTTTTTCTGGAATGCCCGTATTTCGCACAACCATAGCACAATAGAGGCGATGGGTAGTACCTGCGTACTGGCAACCTGATAAGTCCGTAATACACGTGAGATGGGGGAATTTGTCCCTTAAAGGTGAGGACTACAAGGGGTGTGTTGCGAATCTGGGTCCCATCTTTTTTGGTGATCCTTCTAACATCATGGATGCCTTGCGAAACAAGATTTGTTTTGAGGTCTTCTGGGTTCATATCGATGGTGTCTACATCGTACACCACTCCTTGGCTAAAGTTCATCGAAGGGTGCGGTATGATTTCGACTGTGGTGCCATCGATTAACTGCTTGAGGGTTAACAGCTTTTGGAATGTCGACTGGGAGTTCGTGCGAAGAATATATTTTGTGCCTCTCGCTTCCTTTGAGGCATTGACCAATAACTTTGGATCGCGACCAAGTAACTGCTGCAGCGACTTGTTGATGATGAAAGGGTTGGTGGGGAGTTTGGTTGAGGAAGGGATAGTAGCATGTTCTGAATTTTGATCTTTATCAGTGTTACTCACCGCTTGCAGGAGAAGGGTTTGGGTGAAGATTCTATCCCCGTCTTGCACCATCCAATTAGGCAAGGTGGGTTGCAAAGATGGTTCCCCCCCATCGGGAGGGGGGCTATTAACCCCCATGGAATAGCTTAATTTAGGCCAGGCTGGTAAATCACTCTCACAATTTTTTTTTTATTCTTGATATAATATAGCACTTTTAGGGGGATCTATATTAGCACGCATTTGCACTGGATATCAAATCGACCGTTTATATTTTTCAATATCAGAAAGCAATTTAATAAATCTCATTATATCACCAACTGATGGACTATTCAGAGGTGGGAGTTGCGACACGCGAGGCACTTGTGACCGAGATATCACTATAGCTCTTTTGCTGCTGTGCGGACTCGGCCTGCAATTGGCAAAAACAAATAATGGGTCCACTCTTTGCAATATAGTGTACAGCTCGTTCGGCTGGTGTGGACTTGTTTTCACTTGTATTCTTTATCGGTTTCACTTTGCTCTGGTTATGAGAGCCAATATCAGGCCGGTTGCCTAGGCAACCGCCGTCGTGTAAAATAAACCGCACTGGTGCACTTGGGGAAATAAGATTTTTACGCACTTTTGGAGATGTTATGCGCTAACTGCATGCAGTATAAATGCAATGCACTTAACCGAAGACTTCTACCACTGATTTATACTGCGAAAGTTAAACGTTGTAGCAAATTCGGTGTGAATTGAGCTGGTTAAACAGAATAAAAAGCCCGGAGCAAAAGGTCGTACGTGCGGCACGTACCGCGTATCTATTCGAACTGTGAATCTTGTTATGAAAATAACTGTTAACAAAGGATTTCGAGTGAATTAATAATGTTCATATGGTTTCAGTTGGCTAGTGGTCAAACTAGTGGAGATTTAACCCGAGAGCGGTTCATCTAAAAAGTGACCAATTGTGAAAATCACTTTTTTTATTGACAGAACAATATGCCTATGTAATCACAGTTTGTGGAAAAAGATAATATGGTGATGTGTATATACATGTATACATAGATACACGCCGCAAATCTGGTCCGTTAGTGATGTGCTACCCCTTTCAGGAGTCAGAGCGACAATTCGAGTGATTTAAGAGATAACACCTGGTGATCTCTTATAGATGATAGTCCAATGATCTTCTCCCCTCATGAATCGATCGCCGTGCCCAAGATCATATGGATCATCGCCCGGCAGACTTAACATGTCATTCTTCCGCTCGGAAGTGGAAACCATCCATCCCTTGCCGATGAAGTTTGAAGATAAAAAAAACTCATCACTCACTCGACTCTACACCTCTCATTCACCAAGCTAGTGTGTAGTTGCTTATTTTTGGGTACTTCACCACTTTATTTGACGGTTTGGTCCGCGTGGATGATGGTTCTTCAAAACAACTAGGCAAGTTTTGAATATTTGCATTGCTGTGGGCTCAATAACTTGAAAAATCTACTTGAATATAATATGTTGTGCAGAATACATTACCGTTTTAGATTATAATGAACCAAAATCCCTAGGATACTGCATCGGTCTGGATCTAGTTGAATGTCGAAAACCAAATAATTCAATCTGCCAGACGTCAGGGTATCCCTTAGCTTCTATCCGCTTACTGAAGCACGCGCCGTTGGGCTACTCGATTCTAGGGACTGCCAGAATCATGGCGATCAATATACAAATCTCTAAGCATAAAGATTTCTAGACCGAGTCTCACCGTCAAGCCCACGGTGTTTCCTACCTCTGAAAAATATCCAGATGGTAAATTTCTTGTTACTTCACTCACATTTGTTCTTCCGGTTTCAATTTATACTAAAATGAAATTCAGATATTGAAATTTCGATAGAAAACACGATGGTGGGCAAAAATCACTGGATTAAAGAGGGCAGTTGTTGGCAGTCGAGGTTATCCACTGATAAATCCAATTTCTAGGTAAACATTTTCCATATCTAAAACAACCAACCTAACCTCAACAATACAAAAATAATTCCGGATCTCAATATTTCGCAATAAAATATTGAGTTCAACTGAATGTTTTGGTGTCAAACGAAAGAACAAGTGTTTTCTTATCACCTGTAATCAAGCTTTTTGTGAAACTATGTAATATTTATTTTAAAACAATTAAAATAGACCAACCATCCTATATCACCAATGCAAGAAAACTATGTAATATTTATTTTAAAACAATTAAAATAGACCAACCATCCTATATCACCAATGCAATAAAATGTTTTCATCATTTGACTAGTACCAAAAATGAAATCTAGTTGGCGCATTGAGCGAAAAAGTTCCTCGTTTGAGAGCCAATATTTAACTTGTCACTTTTTGCGTTCTCATTTTGTATTTCTCAGCCCCCTGCTAGGCAGCCATTTTGTACTAGCCAACATCTGCCTTTGTTAAAATCAAAACAACCCAATGCTATTGCACGGGCGACGTGGGCCTAGAAGCGGCTAGGCCCATCACATGTTGACTACTGTCAAAGTGTGTATATCTCCATAGCAGATGACAGGAGTGACACCCTCCTGGTATTTCTACATGAGCCCCCAACTATAAGGGGCCCTTACACGCGCAATAAAAGTGTCATTACTAAGTAGTGTCATTACTGGAATTGCATGGGAATTCCATCATTACTCGCCTTACACGTTCATTGAAAGTGACATTACCGCTCAGTAATTACATTAGTAACGCCTCGTGTACGGGGCCCTATAGCAAATCATATCACACACACTAATTGGGGGTTTGTTTTCTTCCAGCTGTCATATAAAACTGTCAGCCAATTTGAACATTTGAAATAGCTCGCCTAAAGTATTTATAATGGTTTTGAAATACTCGATGACACTGTAAAACTTATTCCGTGTTGAAATTATATGAACAAGGCAATTTCCATTACAGTATTATACATACAGCGTATCGCTATATACACACTCAATCATATGTAGTGAGTGGGGCAGACGAACAATCGCTAGTGCAACAGAGCGCTCAGTAGTCAGGACAGTGAGAAGAAACCAATAGTGTTATCAACAACTATTCTGAGTTAATACAAAGTGTTTTAACAGTGATCTAGTGTCTATTGCGTGAACATAATATCACACGGTTGCGGGAGAGTATTTAGAGTGAGTTTTCACTAGAATACGTTTCCCTTCGCATCGTTGCTCATCTTCACTTTGGTGTTCTGGTAAGTTGGTCGTAGAGGTCTGAGAGGGAATTCTTCTAGACTGTTCGACATTCTCCTACCATTCTACTCTCAACAGGTTATGGGCCCAGGATTGCATTATGGAGAATAAAACTCGTCGTTCGTTGGCACCGTTGTTCAGTGGTGAAGAGAAGTCGTTTCCCTTCTGGAAGGTTCGGATGGAGCAACATCTTAAACAGGATGGTTTATTGCACACGTTGGAAAGAACGATTGCGGAGGAAGATTTTGCGGAACCGGTGGCTGGCGCCACGGCAGCAGATGAGAATGCTCGTAAGAAGAAGCTTGATTTGCGCATCAAGCAGGAAGATGCGGCCTTAAACGAGTTGTGGATGGCGCTGAATGACGACTCAATGAGTCACGTGCTTCAATGCAGATCAGTGAAGCAGGCCATGGAAAAGCTGCAGGAAGTTTACCAACCGCGGGATGCGATTGCCATGATCGGGTTACGATCAAAATTGTATTTATTGAGCAACCAACGATTCCAGACTTTAAGAGATCTGTTTGCTGCTCATCACGATATTGTGAGTCAGCTTGAGAGCATGGGAGAGGCAGTGGATCACATGGAGCAAATCCGTACACTTCTTGTTGCCATCTCTGAGCAGTTCAAGCATTTGCTGGGCGCGTTGTCGGTGATACGTAAGCAGGATCTAGAGACAATGTCACTGGAACAAATTAAACGTATTTTTTTGGATGCTGATGAGGCTATACCAAAAGAAACCGGGTTGTCGTCCCAGACAGCTTTTATTGGACAGAAGGTCTGGCAGAACCAGAATACGAAGCGCAATGTTCCTGATCAGAAAACGCAGAGAACTTGCTTCGAATGTGGCAAAGCTGGCCACAAGCGTCGAAATTGTTTCCAGTTCAAGAAGAAATTTCGCAAGGAGAAGAAATCAATCAACAATCTTGCCGGTGCCATTTCAAATGTGGCATTGATGGCTCAAGTTGGTGCTGGAGCAAATGATAGGGTAACAGAGGTAGATCGCCTGAACGGTTTTAAAGTGAGGATTCCTCTAGAACGCATAAATATGGTTCGCGTGAAGCAAATTGAGGAGGATAAGCTTAGGGACAAAAGGGTTCAGGATACGTCATTTAATGAGTTACCTGTAACATTGCCTTTTTATATTGATTCCGGCGCGAGTGCGCATATGCTTCGTGAAATGAGATATTTTAACCATTTGTGGGAAATGACACGAAATGAGCAGTCGATTTCAATGGCTAATGGTGATACAGTGAGATATAATCAAATGGGTAATGCAGTTGTACGTAGCGACATTGGTAATAAAAGATTCCGATTGAACCTTTACAAAGCATATTTTATTCCTGAGTTACTGTAACCTTATTTCTGTTTCTAAAATTGAGGAGGCAGGTAAGAAAGTTATATTCTATAACGGGAAAGTTCAAATTTTGGATTTGCGGGAAATTCAAATTTTCGATCAGGTGATTGCAAAAGGCAGAAAATTAAATGGACTTTACGTGCTCGATGTAAAAATGAATGAATGTTTGAGGCAAACGAATGATTGTGCGAATTTGGGTAAAGTTGCAAGGAATATGCATGTTTGGCATCAACGGTTTGCTCACTTGGGAGAAACAAATTTGAAAAAGCTAGTGCAGAATAATATGGTGAAAGGGCTCGATATTAAACTTAAAAGTGAGGTGCTTGATCCTATTGTATGCGAAAGTTGCATAATAGGTAAGCAATCACGAGAAGCGTTTAATAAAAACGGGAAGGGTCGTTCAAAGAGACCATTAGAATTGATCCATAGCGACGTTTGTGGGCAAATGACAGAAAAGACATATGATGGGTTTAGTTATTATGTCTCTTTTATTGATGATTTCACTCATTTCGTGATAATTTACTTAATCAGAAATAAGAGTGATGTGTTTCAGAAGTTTGTGGAGTATGAAGCAATGGTTACTGCTCAATTTAATTCGAGAATTTCCATGTTAAGATCGGATAATGGTGGCGAGTACTTTGGTAAAGAATTCATGGCCTTTTGCAGTGGCAAAGGGATCCAAATGATACCTACCGCACCATACACTCCTCAACAAAACGGAGTGAGCGAGCGTATGAATCGCACTCTGCCGTATGCCTTGTGGGGAGAGGCGGTTTATGTCTCTGCTTATTTGACAAACCGAAGCCCCACAAACGCATTACTAAAATGCAAAACGCCTTATGAAATGTAGTTTAAATGCAAGCCAGATGTTAGTAAATTGAGAGTGTTCGGTTGTATTGCCTATGCGCATGTAAACAAGGTGCATCGTAGCAAGCTGGATGAAAAGAGCAAGATTTTGGCTATGGTCGGCTACAGTCCAAATGGTTTTCGTTTGTGGGATGATAATAGGAACAAAATTATCGTTTCAAGAGACGTTATTTTTGATGAAGGAAAGTTTTATTTCGATAAGAAAAATGAGAGTTCGAACGAAAACGTAAATGCGAATAAAAGCATAGAGAGAAGTGATAAGATGCTTGAGCAAGATTTAACGAAATCGCTAGAGGTGTCTGAGAATCTAAATGAAGAGGTAAATAATGATGAAGAAGATGAGCTTTTCTTAGAAGCGGAGGACGAATCTGAAGATGAATTTGAAGATAGTTTCGAAAATGATTCTGTGAATGAAATGGAATCTGAAGTGTTACGTCGAAATCAAAGATCCCGACGAGCACCTGATTGGCATCGGGACTATGCTATTAATTTTGAAAGCAGTTTCTTTGTTGCAAATATTGAAGGAGAAATTCTACAAAATATTGAAACTTTAATGAAACGTGATGATTGGCCAAAATGGAAAGCTGATATCGATGAAGAAATGGCTTCTTTATTGGAAAATCAGACATGGACCTTGGTGAGTGTCATTCCAAAAGGAAGGCGACCTATCAATTCCATGTGGATATTCACAATAAAGGACGATGAGTCTAATAGGTATAAAGCTAGGCTTGTTGCAAAGGGCTGTTCGCAACGCCCAGGATTGGACTATGGCGAAACCTTTGCTCCAGTGGCCAAAATGTGTACAATACGAACAATGCTTTCAATGGCTGTTAGAAATAATTTATTAATTCATCAAATGGACGTTAAGACGGCTTTTCTTAATGGGTCATTAACAGAAGATGTCTTTATGAGATTACCTCCTGATATGGATGGAAATATAAAGATGTGTAAATTAAACAAGAGTATTTATGGGCTTAAACAATCCAGTAGAACGTGGAATTTGAGGTTCAATGAAATTATTACTCAGTTGGGTTTTACAAGGCTTGAGTACGATACTTGTCTTTACATTTGTAAAAATCATGGTTTGTTTATCATAATATATGTTGATGACGTACTTATTTTTGGTAAAGATGTAAAGATGATAAAATGGTTAAAACACAATCTTTCCAAACGATTCAAAATGAAGGATTTAGGGGCAGTTCATAACTTTCTTGGCCTAGATATCCGACGTAATTTTGAATCGGGCTGGATGATCTTGTCTCAAGAGAGATATATTTCGAAGATCCTAAATAAATTCGGGATGACTGATTGTAAATCGGTCTCCACTCAAGTGGATCCTAGTATGAAATGGAAGAAAAACATAGGACAACAGACCAGCGCACCTTTCAAGGTCTTGCTGGGTTGTTTACAATATTTAACATTAATGAGTAGACCCGACATTACGTTTGCGGTCAGTCTGTTTAGTCGATTTCAGAATAACCCGGATGATTCCCATTGGAATGGACTTAAGCGGATTCTGAGATATTTACAAGGCACTCGTAGTCTATGCTTGATCTATCGAAGGATGAAGGACAAGGAGACACTTTTGGGATTCGCTGACGCGGATTTTGCCAATGACGAGGAAGATAGGCGCTCGATATCTGGAAGCGCATTTATGGTATTTGGAAACCTGGTGTCATGGGGAACGAAACGGCAACAACTCGTCTGCTTATCATCGACGGAGGCAGAGCTGGTTTCTCTTTGTGCAGCATCGAAGGAAGGGATTTGGCTGTCAAAAATATTGTGTGAGATTGGTACTTTCGCAGCACCATTCACAATATTTGAAGATAACATACCGTGCATAAAAATTGCAGAAGAGCCCCGTGACCACCAGAGAACTAAGCATATTGACGTGAAGTATATGTTTCTACGTGAACAAATTCAAATGAAGAAGATAATTTTAAAATACGTGTCTTCAGAAAAACAAGTAGCAGATGTATTTACTAAATCACTTACAAAAACAAAGTTTTCAAATATGATTGAAATGTTAAGAATGAAAATTGAGGGGAAGTGTTGAAATTATATGAACAAGGCAATTTCCATTACAGTATTATACATACAGCGTATCGCTATATACACACTCAATCATATGTAGTGAGTAGGGCAGACGAACAATCGCTAGTGCAACAGAGCGCTCAGTAGTCAGGACAGTGAGAAGAAACCAATATTGTTATCAACAACTATTCTGAATTAATACAAAATGTTTTAATTGAAATGTTTACACACGTTTTTTAAATATTTTTGTTCGATCATGGATGTCTGTTCTCTGTGGATAAAGAGTCAATGCTTAGCTTTTATTTGGCATAATAAACTTAGTTTGTTTACATTTGTTATAACGACGCTGAATCCCTCTGGATAAAGACTCGACACGTCAATCGTTTGTTTACCATTTATCCACAGAGAACAGACGTCCATCTCCAGCATTCAGCTTGTGTAAAATCTCTAACGGTTTCGAAGGTAGTTGGGATATCCAAACCAGGTGCGCTACTGTCGTCATGTTTTTGACATTAAAAATGTCTTACTCCACTATCTGGGGCTAGGTGTCATTCTAAAATCTAAACTATCTCCCATGTAACGAAACTATGTAAGGTTTGCACGCTTATAAATCCGATATTACTAGATGGATTTTAATCATTCATACACCAACCGATTCAGAAACACCTAACTTAAATATTGGTAATAATTTAATATCTCCCCAATAAAAGTAGACGTTTGGAAATTGGTAAAATTAAAAAGTTCACGAAAAACGGGAAAATTACCATTCGTGAGGCAGATTTCTCAGACACAGCCGTCAAAAGAGGGCAGCTTAGTTGCTCAATGAAACACGAAAAGTCATAAATAGAAGCAACGCATGTCCGTTTAAATCAGTTGTTGCTCTTATCCCACACGAGCAACGTCGTCTCCGGGCGATGCAATAAGCGCTATCGATTTTCGGTAACGTTGGCATTTGCACACACTCGCACCTAAGTGACTAAACCATATACGGTTAGTTTATAAATAGAGGTGACGCGTACCCGTTTGAATCAGTTTTTGTTCTTATGTCGAACGGGTAAGATCATGGCTGTAGCGTCTGCGCACTACAATAAGCGGTAGACGCTATGCATTTTCGGCAGCGGTGGCCGTGTGCGGATTTGTCGGGTACCAGCATGCAGGGTTACCACATATACTGATTATTCTGTATTTTACAGATTTTTCAAGATAATTTACAACCAAGATTCTGTATATACAGATTACAGATTTTTCGCTAAAATACAGATTTTACAGATTTTCGGTGTACTGCCGTTATAAGCATATTTGTCCCATGTTATATGGGATTCCCTATATACATGGGACAATTATGCTTAGAGCGGCAGTGTAGGTTAGTAGAACCCAGGCTATCAGAATTTCATATAACGCTTAAAAAGCATCCTATGCAGTTCAGACCTTAAGTAACCGCTAAAGGCTAGTATACAGTTCGAAAAACGTGTAATGGGATTTGGGTTCCTGTGTATTTTAAATGGAGCTCGGGATTTCAAATACCGTGACTACACAAAAATGACAGTTTTCATGAAGTGTAAACCCAACCACAGGAAACATCAGGAGATTTTAAAACTCTTCACACAGAAATCCGGCCGGGAGCAATTCAACACAAATTGTTTATGACGAGGAAAATTGTATTTTTATTAGTTTTAAAATTCTGTGCTATTTTGATACTGTTGGTGCTTTTTAGAAGCAGTTTGACAGTTTGGAGAGATCTCGACGGAAAATTTTCCCTGATCAAATCCTGACACAAATCCTGTGACCGATTTCCCGAACTGTGAACTAGTCATGGAACAAAAACGCCAAATTTAGAAATCATTTGTTCTACAGATAAAAAATAAAATCAATCTGATTGTTTTATTTGTGATCGGTTATCACAATTAATTTTTTACTGTCAAAGTATTGTTTTTTGGGAAACTTAAAGTTAATTTTTGAATATAGATTTTCGATTCAGAGAGGCCGCGAACAGTTTTGACGTCCAGTTGACTGGCGATTTTGCTGCGCAAGTCAAAATCATTTATTTTCGAAAAATGTCCAATCCAGCCTTTTGAAATATCTCGAAATATTCTCCAAACTTGTCAAATCCAGTTCTCCTCCAGTGTAAGTGAATTCATCATGGTATTAGTTTCAATAGTGAAGAAAAACTTAAAAGTGAAAAGAACATAATCGGAACGACAAAAATTAAAAGGGTTTGACTGAAAAGACACTCCCCGGTTTGAGGAGAACTGTCGTTTCGATCCATTACCATTTCGTACTTTAAAAACTGTTATAAGAACCCAGCAGTGAAATTAACATTTAAGGCTCGTAAGTCGGTGAAAAATCCCTGTTTCCAAGTGACGCAATATCAACATTCTCATATTACCGAGCATACTAAGACCCAGGATGCTGATTGCGTTTGTCGAAAAGTTGGAAGCAGTGAATACGTACCTCAAGATGAAAAACGTGGATCATATCAAGAAGGAACTGGAATTCATTAACTAAAATCGGAGGGCATCTACCAGGCTTCGAGGCACAACAAAGAACTAGCCAGTCGTGGGTGCGCATACTATGATCACCTTAGAGGGCTTAAAATATGAGGCTGAGCATTATTATTGAAAGGTAAAATTCAAATCCTTGCGAAGTGACGTCAAGCAGTGCACATTGCCTCCAAACGGGTTGAAATCATGAAAATTCAGCAGCAGACATCCACAGAAGTTATATTAAAAACAGTTAAACAGACGTATTCTGCATACTGGATATCGGTGAGATCGTTTCAAATTTTACCTAAAGTAATTGCTATAAGCTCTACTTGTTGTACTGATAATCTGATTAGATTATTCCAATCATTTTCGTTATTATGATTGCCATATGAATGTTTTGCATCGGTTATAGTTTGTAATTGTTTTTAGTAGAATAGTGTTTGGGGGACGATTTGGAACGTAGTTACCATACGCGCCAGACTTTTATATGAGCATTGAAATTAGTGAAACCGTATAGGGTTTTATCTATTCATCGTGAAGTGTTAGAATCCTTCTTGGAGCTGTTTGAGGATTTTTTTTCTTTTTCGTTTTTATATTACTAATCAACCGATTTCGACTATTTTCTTTATCATTATTCCAGAGAGCGAGTAAAGGCGCTATAACCTTGGCACTATAAGCAGGGCAGGTTTAATAACCTCTGCCCCATCCCAGGAACTTAGGACCAAAGGAGTGACATTAACCCTCTTAGCCAAGTCACTCCCAACGATTTATCAAACCCCTATCAAATTGAAACGGTTGTGTACGGTTGTCCACGTTTCTTCCTTTTTCGAGGTTCAAAATGATTCGTTGATCAAATTCTTCATTAAATGAATAATTTGATTGCCGTATTTTTTTGAATCATCTTCATTTTGTACGCTGCACAGTTGGCCTGGCCGCTTTAATCTTTGTGTCACATAGTATATGAACCACAAACATTAATATTGACAAGAAAAATTGTAGGCGAATGTCTGCAGTTTTCCAGGATCCCTACATGTATTGGCTGTGTAGACTAGACTAGAATACAGATTTTCGATTCAGAATTTTTCTCCCGCGATGCAGATTTCCAGATTTTTCCACGAAAAAATACAGATTTCAATGTGGCAACCCTGCCAGCATGGTGTCACAGAATGATTTGCAAAGTGGGTGGGCGGGGTGGTTTGGATTTAATTCAATACGGTGTGTGCTGCTTAAGAGTGTTGCGTTTGAAAAAAATATATTTGTTTTTATGCATGCGTGTGCGTTGTAACTTGTTAATCCATGTTTACGGCGCTTTGTAGCTGCGTAGGGTAAAGAGCCAATTGGCTTTCATGTTTCATATTTCGGTTATATGTTTTTTATGAGTAAGGCATCTGACAACGTGCTTCTGTAGTTATTGCACTGTTCAGCAGCGTAGTATTTATATAGGAGAGTACACAGGTTTTTTACGCGGTTTTCATTAACGCGTTTCTTTTTTAAATTTACGCGGTTTTCATTTACACGGCCTGTATCCCCTGCGTGAAAAATCTGAGTGTAATTGCATTCCCAGCAGAACTTTTTGTTTTCTAATTTCAAACACTTTTGTTTCGTACTGCACACAACGGAAAATTTTAAAACAGAACTTACCGTCCCAGCAGCAGTTTAAGCGTTACTGGACTTAAAATTGTATTCCCAGTTTATCCAGTCAGAATATCTGTCCTACCCTATGTATTTAAAACACAGTTCTAATTGCGTTTTAAAGTATACAACAAATAGAACGGTTGGGTATACTAATTTAAATTTTAAAATAAATCTGTTTTAAATTATGAAACAAACCGCTGTACTGAAGATATAATTATGTCAGTCCTATTACCACATAAAACACCTATATAACATAAAACGCTGCAGAATTGGTTTAATAATACAATGTTTACACTACAGAGTTATAACACGTTTTAATAATTAGTAACAAGAAAAATGTCACCAAGATAGCATAAAAACCCGTTTTAACTGGTAGTGCGAACGTTGTATAACAATGTAATTTATCAAATAATTTCATTTGTTCAACCTCATTCGTAACCCAACTTTGTACCGGGAAACAAGTGCTTTTTGTTCTCTCCGGTGTGGTTTAGTTTTTTCGGTGGTACGAAGGTGCTTGCTGTGGCAGAGGCTGCAGTAAAGCATTAGTAGTGGACAGTCCCGCGAGTGATAGTTATTACCTGCGATATCGGTGCAGTGAAGTTGCTAAACAGTTTTCTTGCCTGAAAGACGGCTTTGTTTAGACGAGCTATATCAGCTCTATTGTGTGAAGGTCACGCGGGTGACGGATAAAACAAACGAAGGATCAATTCACCTACCAGCTCGTCAGGAACCAACTGGTGAAGTGTTTTGTTTTTTACTTTTCTTATCGATTTTTTTTTCTTTTTATTGCTTTTGTTTTTTTATTTTGATTTAAGTTAAACAGTGCGGTCGAGCGTGTTGCTCCCGCAACAAAATGGAACAAACAGAAGGATCACCCTCCGAAGACGAATATTATGGGGAAGAAGAACATATATCTGATACTGAGACAGATAATGTTATGATCGATCCACTTCCTCCCAATGTCTCACAGCCCCCCCGAGTCAAGGTTTACCAGGATGGATCCGCTGGTCCTTGGGTGGTATACTTTCGGCCCAAAAATAAACCGTTAAACAGCATAACTGTTGCACGGGAGCTGACAAAACGTTACTCGGCCGTAACCGAGATTAAAAAGGTTCAGTCAGATAAACTGCGCGTAGTCGTTACTGACTTGAAACAGGCCAATGATATCGTTAGCAATAGCCTCTTTACGCTGGAGTATCGCGTCTACATCCCTTCTCGTGATGTGGAGATCGACGGTGTGGTAAGTGATGCGGGTCTAACTGTCGATGATCTGATGAATGATGGGGCTGGCCGCTTTAAGGACCCTAACCTTCAATCAGTTAAGATTTTGGAGTGCAAGCAATTGCACTCAAAGTCCATCGAAGATGGTAATTACTATCCATCAGACTCGTTTCGCATAACCTTCGCCGGATCTGCACTTCCGAGCTACGTTGAAGTGGGAGGAGCTCGTCTACCTGTACGCCTGTTTGTACCGCGGGTCATGAATTGTTCCAATTGCAAGCAGCTAGGTCACACGGCCACCTACTGTAGCAACAAGCAACGGTGCGGTAAATGTGGGGAACGCCATGCGGATGATACTTGCAGTGGGCCCGCTGAGAAGTGTGTTTACTGTGGGGAGAATCCGCATGCACTTTTGGCATGCCCAACGTACAAACTTCGCGCGGATAAACTGAAGCGATCCGCCAAAGATCGCTCCAGACGCTCTTACGCAGAAATGCTTAAAAAAGCTGTTCCACTTATCTCCGAAAACCCATTCGCTCTCTTGCCAACTGACGATAACGCCTCTAACGACCCTTGCGAGGGGCATTCTTTGGCTCCGCTTGGAAACTCTAGGAAAAGACCTAATCAAAACTCACCTGAACTTCCTCGTAAGGGTCCTAGGTTGTCCCAAACAAGGGTACAAAATAAAAATAATTCATCAACTGGAAGTGCTGGTACAAATCCGAAGATAATACCTCCTGGTTTTGGGAAATTGAGATACAACCAGGAGTTCCCAGCACTCCCCGGGGCACCAAAAATCCCAAGTGCTCCAATTTTACAGTCAGAAACTCACCCTAAAACGGGATTCCTTAAATTTTCTGACATTGTGGACTGGATATTCACAGCTTTCAACATTACCGATCCTATGAAAAGCTTGCTGGTTGCTATTCTACCAACAGTAAGAACATTTTTAAAACAGTTGACTGAACAATGGCCCCTCCTTACAGCGATCGTATCCTTCGATGGCTAACTTATTAGACGGAATCAGGGATCTGATCACTGTTTTACAGTGGAACTGCAGAAGTATTATCCCCAAAATCGATTCATTAAAACACTTGCTAAATTACAATCATTGTGATGCATTTTCCCTATGTGAAACATGGCTAACTTCTAATATAAACCTCAACTTCCACGATTTTAACATTATCCGCTTGGATCGAGAAGACTCATATGGGGGGGTACTTTTAGGGATCAAAAAGTGCTACTCCTTCAATCGAATCAACCTCCCTTCGACGCCAGGCATTGAAGTTGTCGCTTGTCAATCAACAATCAAAGGCAAAGATCTTTGCATTGCTTCTATTTACATTCCTCCTAGGGCCATGATGGGATATCGAAGATTCTCCAACGTGATTGAACACCTTCCCTCGCCCCTCCTGCTTCTTGGAGACTTTAACTCTCACGGTACGGGGTGGGGCTGTCTATACGACGATAATCGATCTTCGACAATTCAAGACCTTTGTGACAACTTCAATATGACAATTCTGAACACAGGGGAAATGACACGGATCCCTAGACCACCTGCGCAAGCAAGTGCACTGGACATATATTTATGCTCGACATCACTACGGTTAGATTGCAAGTGGAAGGTAATATCTGATCCCCACGGTAGTGACCACTTACCAATTGTAATTGCAATCACCACTGGTTCAAGACCATCGGCACCAATCAATGTTCCCTATGACCTCACACGAAACATTGATTGGAAGAGCTACGCTGCTGCGATATCCAAAACTATCGATTCAACACAGGTACTTCCCCCGGAGGAAGAATATAAGTTTTTGTCCAACTCGATTCTCGATAGCGCGATTCAAACTCAGACGAAACGAGTACCCGACGTGAACACCCAAAAATGTTCTCCCAACCCGTGGTGGGACAAAGAGTGCTCAAACGTGTACGCGGAGAAAGCTGCCGCGTATAAAACCTTCCGGAACGACGGGTTAGTTGCTTATCGAGTGTACGCGATATTAGAAAAGCGAATGAAAAATTTAATGAAAGCTAAGAAACGCAGTTACTGGCGCCGGTTTGTCGACGGGTTAACAAGAGAAACATCGATGAGCACTCTTTGGGGCACGGCCCGACGTATGCGAAACCGAAACAGTACTAACGAGAGCGTGGAATATTCAAACCGTTGGATATTCGATTTCGCCAAGAAAGTTTGTCCGGATTCCGCCCCGGCACAGAAAATCTACCGCGCCGCGTCGCCTTACAATACCGCGAACGAAACACCGTTTACGATGGTGGAGTTCTCACTTGCTCTCTTATCATGTAACAATAAAGCCCCGGGGCCAGATAGAATTAAATTCAACTTGTTGAAGAATCCGCCAGACTCTGCCAAAAGACGCTTGTTGAATTTATTTAATAGGTTTCTTGAGGGTAACATTGTCCCACATGACTGGAGACAGGCGAGGGTCATCGCCATCCAAAAACCAGGAAAACCAGCCTCCGACCACAATTCGTATCGTCCGATTGCAATGCTGTCCTGTATCCGGAAGTTATTCGAAAAAATGATCTTGTTTCGCCTCGATAATTGGGTCGAAACAAATGGCTTACTGTCAGATACACAATTTGGTTTCCGCAAAGGCAAAGGGACGAACGATTGCCTTGCGTTGCTCTCAACAGAAATTCAAATGGCATATGCTAACAAAGAGCAGATGGCATCAGTATTCTTGGATATTAAGGGGGCTTTCGATTCAGTTTCGATCAACATTCTTTATGAGAAGTTGCACCAGCATGGTCTTTCGCCAATTTTAAATAACTTTTTGCTAAACCTGTTGTCTGAAAAACAAATGCATTTCTCGCATGGCGATTTATCGACATCACGATTTAGCTACATGGGCCTTCCCCAGGGCTCATGTCTAAGCCCTCTCCTCTACAATTTTTACGTGAATGACATTGACGAATGTCTTGTCAATTCCTGCACGCTAAGGCAGCTTGCAGATGACGGTGTGGTCTCTATTACAGGTCCTAAAGCCGTCGACTTGCAAGGACCACTGCAAGATACCTTGGACAATTTGTCTGCTTGGGCTCTCCAGCTGGGTATCGAGTTCTCCACGGAGAAAACTGAGCTAGTCGTATTTTCTACAAAGCGTGAACCAGCGCAACTACAGCTTCAATTAATGGATCAAACTATTGCTCAGGCTTCAACATTCAAATATCTCGGGGTATGGTTCGACTCTAAAGGTACCTGGGGATGTCACATTAGGTATCTGAAACAGAAGTGCCAACAAAGGATCAACTTTTTCCGTACAATAACTGGAACATGGTGGGGTGCCCATCCAGGAGACCTAATCAGGCTGTACCAAACAACGATATTATCAGTGTTGGAGTACGGATGTTTCTGCTTTCGCTCCGCTGCGAACATACATTTCATCAAACTGGAGCGAATCCAGTATCGTTGCTTGCGTATTGCCTTGGGTTGCATGCACTCGACCCATACGATGAGTCTCGAAGTGCTGGCGGGCGTTCTTCCTCTGAAAAATCGATTTTGGGACCTCTCATATCGATTACTCATTCGATGCGATATTCTGAACCCATTGGTGATTGCAAATTGCGAAAGGCTTGTCGAGCTTAATTCTCAGACCCGATTCATGTCCTTGTACTTCGATTACATGGCACAGAACATCAATTCATCTACGTATAACGTCAACCGTGCTCATCTCTTAGATACTTCTGATCACACTGTATTTTTCGATACATCCATGAAGGAAGAGATTTGTGGAATTCCGGATCATATTCGCCCACAAGTGGTCCCAAATATTTTCTATAACAAATAACATCAAGTCGACTGCGCCAAAATGTTCTACACTGACGGATCAATTCTCAACGGGTCCACAGGCTTCGGTATCTTCAACGAAAATCTTGCTGCCTCATTCAAACTCAATGATCCTGCTTCAATTTACGTCGCAGAATTAGCTGCCATTCAGTATACTCTCGGGATCATTGACACCCTGCCCTCAGACCATTACTTCATCGTTTCGGATAGTCTCAGCTCCATTGAGGCCATCCGTGCGGTGAAGCCTGGAAAGCACTCACCGTATTTCCTGGGAAAAATACGGGAATATCTGAGTGCTTTATCTGAAAAATCTTACCAGATTACCTTGGTTTGGGTCCCGTCACATTGTTCTATTGCGGGCAATGAGAAGGCGGACTCTTTAGCCAAGGTGGGCGCATTAGAAGGCGACACTTACGAAAGACCAATTTGCTTCAACGAATTTTTCAGTATCTCTCGTCAGAGGACGCTCGATAGTTGGCAAACCTCATGGAGCAATGGCCATCTGGGACGGTGGCTACATTCCATTATCCCGAAGGTATCAACGAATGCTTGGTTTAAGGGGTTGGATGTGAACCGGGACTTTATTCGTACGATGTCAAGGATCATGTCCAACCATTACTCGTTTGACGCGCATCTCCGTCGTATAGGGCTTGCTGAAAGTAATCA
Organism: Topomyia yanbarensis; assembly: GCF_030247195.1. Classification (NCBI taxonomy): domain Eukaryota; kingdom Metazoa; phylum Arthropoda; class Insecta; order Diptera; family Culicidae; genus Topomyia; species Topomyia yanbarensis. The sequence goes on along the minus strand of NC_080671.1, from coordinate 290,662,334 downwards.
TTGTGTTTGTGAGAACGGCTACCACGACATCGAGCATGTTGTTTGGCTGTGCGCAGAGTACTGTGTTGCCAGGTCCCAACTAATAGATTCCCTTCGGGCCCGAGGTAGATCACCCTATGTGCCAGTCCGGGACGTCCTGGCAAGCCGTGACCACCCCTATATTTTTCTCATCTATATCTTTTTGAAAACCATTGATGTCCAAGTTTAATACATTTTCCCCTCTCTCATTCACAGTAGAATCTCACCAACCTATCCCTGTATCTACAATATGGCATTGCTTCACGAGTCTTCGGTGCATACCCTTCTTGATAACCGTCTACCCAGAACATCATGACATACCTCACATGCAGATGATATAGAGAACATCATTACAGTATCAGAGTGCCAATAATTATCCGAAATATCGACCCTCCCCTCGCCCCTGCGATTACAGGCTGGAAACTACAACACTACAACAAAGTGTGCATATCCGCCACAATGATCAATCAGCAAACGACGATGTCAATTACACAATATGTATCCCACTTCCTACCTTTTTCCTTTACTTACATAAGAGGGGAGCAAGCCGCCCCTAAATACGGCTTTCCTTTCCCCCACTAACATGTGACATGTAATTAAAAAAAAATGAATTATCGGCCTCGTTAAGCTAAAGCAGTTGGGCCTAAATAAACGTATTTAAGATAAAAAAAAAATTTGTTCAACCTATAATCGATCAAGAAATACTTAATCTTAAGATTGTTTACTAAAGTTCATTAGTAGATTATTGGAAATTTAAATGGAAAATGAAATTTCATATTTCATGGAAAATCTGTATATTTCCGTTGGCGGGCGTGGGCTTCCTCATCACAGCTCTCAATATGGAACTTTTCTTTTGAATATATTTTCTGGACAGACCAGCCTATTTTTACTAGATAGATCAGCCAAATAATGCCAATCACCTAGTGAGATACTTGATTAATTAATATATTACCGTTAAAAGACCTTCAATAAATTATGTTTTAATGGGGAGGGTATATAGCAAATTGTAACATATGAAAACAGGCGAGTGAACAAGAACGTGAGTCGATATGTGTGATAGATAAAATTCATTTGCACGCTCTTGAAAAAAGCTACATTTTTAATGTCACCGTGGTCGTGTCCTGTACACAACCCTTTAATTTTTTGTGGCTGAGTTCGACAGAATTGACAGTGCCCACTGATACGTCCAAAAAATTGTTTCAAAATCGTTCAACACGGGTCCAATGATGGACGTTCGTTGAACGGTTATTTGGACGTTGTCCAAATTGGTCCAACGAACGTCCTTCATTGGACGATTTTGAAACCAACCGTTCTTAGAGGGTGCCCACTGAGACGTCCAAAAAATTGTTTCAAAATCGTTCAACACGGGTCCAATGATGGACGTTCGTTGAACGGTTTTTTGGACGTTGTCCAAATTGGTCCAACGAACGTCCTTCATTGGACGATTTTGAAACCAACCGTTCTTAGAGGGTGGTTATTCCTCTACCCAGTCAAACTAGTCCGGAACCGGTTCGGACTTCCAGCATAAATTCCACCTCAAATGCATCAACCGATTGAGACGGAATCGGTTGTTTTATTTGAGCAAGATTCCATACTGAATCCATTCAGGATTTCGAACCGGTTCCGGAATGGATTTGACGGATAGTTGGGATAGGTTGGTGTGGCGGCGCTAGTGTTTATCATATAATAATTCAAATGTCTACACACGTTTTTCAAATATTTTTGTTCTCTGTGATTTACCTGTCAGTGTCATTCCAATCGAGCACGAGACCTGTCAATGGCTCTCGTTCCAGAAGGATTCAAAGCGATTTTCTTCGGATTGACTGCTTTTGACAGGTCTCTCGCTCGATTGAAATGACACAGATAAATAATAAGAATAAGATAGAGATGGCGAGTCTTTATCCAGAGGGATTCAGCGTCTTTCCTGGTCAAACCATTCGGAATTTGATTCGGAATCCTGAATGGAGTCATGGATTCCAAATCAAATGCAACAACCGATTCTGAGTCGAAATCGGTTGTTGCATTTCATTTGGAATCCATAATGACTCCATTCAGAAATCCGAACCGGTTCCAGAATGAGTTTAACTGGGTTTAATATACGATAAACACTAGCGCCGCCACACCTACCTATCCCAACTATCCGTCAAATCCACTCCGGAACCGGTTCGAAATCCTGAATGGATTCAGTAGGGAATCTTGCTCAAAGAAAACAACCGATTCCGTCTCTATCGGTTGATGCATATGAGCTGGAATTCATGCTGGAAGTCCGAACCGGTTCCGGACTAGTTTGACTGGGTAGAGGAGTAACCGCTGTTAATTCTGTCAAACTCAGCCACAAAAAACATGACGACAGTAGCGCACCTGGTTTGGATATCCCAACTATCTTCGAAACCGTTAGAGATTTTACACAAGTTGAATGCTGAAGATGGACGTCTGTTCTCTGTGGAATAGGCATAAAGCAACCTACGAGTACTTTATTGTTGATTCTGAGGAACACATTTTGATCATTTCTGGCAATTTAGGAATGATTCGTTTAAAAAAATCACGCACTGATACTCACTCGTGATCAGACGCTACCAAAAAAACTGCACGTGAACATGGTGATTTCGGAATCGTAATCGTTGTATCCACGCTTTGCATACTCTGCGTTTCGTTTCTCTAGTACAACCAGAAATAATAGGGACTTCACTCGTTCGGTATAAAACAGACTTGATGGACTCTATCATGATCCTAGTCTAACGGGAAATCAATTATAGGGTCCTGCAAAACCAAAATGAAGTGATTTCGATTACATAAAAAAATTCACCCATTACGGTTTCATAAAATTCCGCTCCGTCATCAAATCCGATTCTGTTAGAGTTGGGTTAAGAATGTGATCCAGATAAAACAAAAGCAGAGTAAATAGTACCAGAAATCTATCGTTAGATGGGAGATTTATTTTGGTCATCTAATACTCACCAGAAAGTACGTCTGCCGACAACATCATTTCCGATTGAACTGTCGATTGGTTCCCACTGTCGCGGTACGATAGATGTAGATATCAACTGCATCAAACAGTTTTACATGTCCAATGATTGAATTGAAATGATCGCTCATATCTGGATATTTCTACCACAGAGAATAGACGTCCATCTTCAGCATTCAACTTGTGTAAAATCTCTAACGGTTTCGAAGGTAGTTGGGATATCCAAACCAGGTGCGCTACTGTCGTCATGTTTTTTGTGGCTGAGTTCGACAGAATTGACAGCGGTTATTCCTCTACCCAGTCAAACTAGTCCGGAACCCCTTCGGACTTCCAGCAGGAATTCCAGCTCAAATGCATCAACCGATAGAGTCGGAATCGGTTGTTTTCTTTGAGCAAGATTCCATACTGATTCCATACAAAATATCGCACCGGTTCCAGAATGAATTTGACGGATAGTTGCACTCAAAAAAAAAGTAAACGTTATGCCTATTGATTTTACACATAGATTTTTGCAATTAACGGAGGCATATAGACACTATTTGCTGGCACATAAACCTAATGTGTGTATTTACAGGAAATATTAATCTTACATTCACATTTCATAACTATTAGGCACATAAAACCCCATTCTATAATAATATGCACATATAACTTATGTGTGTGCATACATAGTTTATACAGTTGACACATAGAAAGTATGTTTGCGCGTGATAACAATAGCATTTCTTCTTCATATGAATTTTAAGCGGTTTCAACTAGGGGCAGATCACTCTAAGAATGTATAACAAATTTCCATCAAATTGAAAAAAATGCATTTAATTTCCATTTTTGCATCAGCTTTGCACTGCCCCGCAGAAAAAGTTTGTTTAACAAACGTCCTACGCTGATCCACTTTATTCGACGTTTTGTTAAATGTAGGGCTAGTTTTTCTGTAGGGTTTGCAACAACATTGCACGCAACGCAAAAACATTGCACTCAACGCAAAATACATTATGGATTTCTATTTTGATGGAAATAAATTAATTTATTTTCGCTGATTTTTAAAAATGCATCATAAGTGATCTGCCCCTAGGGTTTGAAGCAAATAAATTTAACGTTTGGATTTATTTCAGTGTGGGATAGGTTGGTGTGGTGGCGCTACCCTCTAAGAACGGTTGGTTTCAAAATCGTTCAATAAAGGACGTTCGTTGGACCAATTTGGACAACGTCCAAATAACCGTTCAACAAATGTCCATCGTTGGACCCGTGTTGAACAATTTTGAAACAATTTTTTGGACGTCTCAGTGGGTAGTGTTTATCGTATATTAATTCAAATGTTTACACACGTTTTTTAAATATTTTTGTTCGATCATGGATGTCTGTTCTCTGTGTTTCTACGATAATCTGCAAAAGAAAGCGGATTGTACATTTCAGCTACAAATACAATAACTCATATTTTGGTTTTTACCATGGTTCCATTCCGACAATCCTATTTTTCGACTGGTTTTCTGTATAGGTGGTTCTGGTTCTTTCACTCCTTTCGAAAAACTAACGGTTTGTTTTGTTTTCAAATCGTTTTTCCCTACGTAACCAGGGTTGCTACAAAAGAGATTATAACTACTAGAGGGAGCAAAGCTCTACTGTCTCCATGTATTCACGGACTGAAACATGGGGTCTCGCTCTAGCATATTGTATCCCATTACTTTGACATGTGTGTAGCCGGGGCAATATGTGTCAAACTAATGGGCCTAACATATGTAAGAGCGAGATGATAAATTTTCAGTGTTAATAGCGACATGCGACCTCTAGTAGTTATAATCTCTTTTGTTGCTACGGAAGGTTATTTGGAAAAAATAACAACAGATTATTCAGTGTTGCAGGTTTCATACATTGTCCAACAAAATATCATATTTGACAGTACGAGTTACCTGAGTCACTGAGGGGTAGTCCCAGTCCGATTTGCGATACAGTTTCAGCACAGAGAACAGACGTCCATCTCCAGCATTCAGCTTGTGTAAAATCTCTAACGGTTTCGAAGGTAGTTGGGATATCCAAACCAGGTGCGCTACTGTCGTCATGTTTTTTGTGGCTGAGTTCGACAGAATTGACAGTGGTTATTCCTCTACCCAGTCAAACTAGTCCGGAACCGGTTCGGACTTCCAGCATAAATTCCAGCTCAAATGCATCAACCGATTGAGACGGAATCGGTTGTTTTCTTTGAGCAAGATTCCATACTGAATCCATTCAGGATTTCGGTTCCGGAATGGATTTGACGGATAGTTGGGATAGGTTGATGTGGCGGCGCTAGTGTTTATCGTATAATAATTCAAATGTTTACACACGTTTTTCAAATATTTTTGTTCGATCATGGATGTCTGTTCTCTGTGGTTTCAGAGTGCAAGTGTCTAGTCGTGTCGTTGCTTTTACCGCCAGTTATCAGTAGATTGAGTGACCCCTTGATTCATACAAAAAATATTTTTTAGCAACACTTCATTGTTTATAGATTTTCAGTTGCTCTATAGCAACCATGTTATCACAGAGAACAGACATCCATGATCGAACAAAAATATTTAAAAAACGTGTGTAAACATTTGAATTAATATACGATAAACACTAGCGCCGCCACACCAACCTATCCCAACTATCCATCAAATCCATTCCGGAACCGGTTCGAAATCCTGAATGGATTCAGTAGGGAATCTTGCTCAAAGAAAACAACCGATTCCGTCTCTATCGGTTGATGCATATGAGCTGGAATTCATGCTGGAAGTCCGAACCGGTTCCGGACTAGTTTGACTGGGTAGAGGAATAACCGCTGTCAATTCTGTCAAACTCAGCCACAAAAAACATGACAACAGTAGCGCATCTGGTTTGGATATCCCAACTACCTTCGAAACCGCTAGAGATTTTACACAAGTTGAATGCTGAAGATGGACGTCTGTTCTCTGTGATGTTATGTTTACAAAACCACCCTCTAAGAACGGTTGGTTTCAAAATCGTCCAATGAAGGGCGTTCGTTGGACCAATTTGGACAACGTCCAAATAACCGTTCAACGAACGTCCATCGTTGGACCCGTGTTGAACGATTTTGAAACAATTTTTTGGACGTCTCAGTGGGCAGCATAGTTACTGAAAACCCGAATTTAATAATGATCTGAACGGGATATCTCCCGATGTGTAGACCCTGGTCAGCTTACATGTTTCACAGATTGTAAACTATTAATGTTGGATCGCTAAGTTCTGACTGTTGTGTTACATTTCTAAATATAATTTAGGATCCTTTTCAGATTTTCTTCGGCATAGCTGGTTTTGATAAATAATTCAACGGAATTAACTGAATAATTTTGCAATGTGGCAAGGCAGCAAGTCCGGAGAACCCTGCTGGGATTGTTTCTGGGGAGTTCTCTGCCATGACTTTCGAAATTTACGCATAGACCAAATCGGCTAGGGACAAATTGAGGACACGAATCAAATGTTAAAGCTCCTCTAGTGATTGGGTTAGGGAAATCTTAAAAGCGATTTGTTTGAAAAATAGAAGATCATTAAAAAGTTGTGCTAGATGGAATACAAAAACAGAAAGGAGACGATAATCTGGCAAAAAATTTGCAACTGTCGGCTTAAAACAAAGCTTTGCATCTTCAAAAAAAAGATGGACACGAAGCTGTGTAAGAAAAGGGCCTGTAGAAATGTATACTACCGTCCATTGAGGCTCACAAAGATCCAATGAATTTCTTGCTAAATTTAACAAGCGAACATTACATCCGTGAAGTGGACTCTGCATACAGTGAATTAAACTGAATTCTGCTTACACGGATATTGATCCATCTAAATCCCATCTAATTGAAGTATTGGGGAATTATCAAGCGGAAGTAATAGACAACTGGAAAGACGAGTCATGACGCTGAGGTTGACAGGCATGTATCTGCTTTCGAATTGAATGTGCAAGAATAATTTTCTTTTCTCGTCTTCGATCTAGCACCTTTTTTTTTAAGACTGCACGTATCGAGTCGTAACTTTTGCCACTGAAACACGTATATATTTCAAACACACAGCTGTCACAACTCTTTAATTTGGCCAATAGATGTTAATGAATAAATAATGTTTTTTAATAAAAGAGCTTTTGGGGTATGCATGCATGTTACTTAAACTTTATTGACAAAAAGCGCTAGAAGGAAATAATAAAGCTTCATCTTCTCGAAATTAGCTTGATTTCAAAAATATTTTGAATTTGTCTACACAGAGAACAGACATCCATGATCGAACAAAAATATTTTAAAAATGTGTGTAAACATTTGAATTAATATACGATAAACACCAGCGCAGCCAAACCAACCTATCCCAACTATCCGTCAAATCCATTCCGGAACCAGTTCGAAATCCTGGATGGATTCAGTATGGAATCTTGCTCAAAGAAAACAACCGATTCTGACTCTATCGGTTCATGCATTTGAGCTGGGATTCATACTGGAGGTCCGAACCGGTTCCGGACTAGTTTGACTGGGTAGTTGAACTCAGTCACAAAAACATGACGACAGTAGCGCACCTGGTTTGGATATGCCAACTACCTTCGAAACCGTTAGAGATTTTAAACAAGTTGAATACTGAAGATGGACGTCTGTTCTCTGTGATGTCTAGGTTTGAAACTAAAATGAAGAACATTTGAAGTAAAAAAGGACGCTTCCCAAAATTGTCGGAATTAAGGACTTGTCCTTCAAAATAAGGACAGTTGGTAGCCCTATTTAGGCGTCATCACGAGATATATGGTGATATATCACAGAGAACAGACGTCCATCTTCAGCATTCAACTTGTGTAAAATCTCTAACGGTTTCGAAAGTAGTTGGGATATCCCAACCAGATGCGCTACTGTCGTCATGTTTTTTTTTGGCTGAGTTTGACAGAATTGACAGCGGTTATTCCTCTACCCAGTCAAACTAGTCCGGAATCGGTTCGGACTTCCAGCATGAATTCCAGCTCATATGCATCAACCGATTGAGACGGAATCGGTTGTTTTCTTTGAGCAAGATTCCCTACTGAATCCATTAAGGATTTCGAACCGGTTCCGGAATGGATTTCACGGATAGTTGGGATAGGTTAGTGTGGCGGCGCTAGTGTTTATCGTATATTAATTCAAATGTTTACACACGTTTTTTAAATATTTTTGTTCGATCATGGATGTCTGTTCTCTGTGATGATATTGCGACTTAGGCCCTAATCACAGAGAACAGACGTCCATCTTCAACATTCAACTTGTGTAAAATCTCTAACGGTTTCGAAGGTAGTTGGGATATCCAAATCAGGTGGGCTACTGTCGTCATGTTTTTTATGACTGAGTTTGACAGAATTGACAGCGGTTATTCCTCTACCTAGTCAAACTAGTCCGGAACCGGTTCGGACTTCCAGCAGGAATTCCAGCTCAAATGCATCAACCGATAGAGTCGGAATCGGTTGTTTTCTTTGAGCAAGATTCCATACTGATTCAATTCAAAATATCGAACCGGTTCCGGAATAGATTTGACGGATAGTTGGGATAGGTTGGTGTGGCGGCGCTAGTGTTTATCGTATATTAATTCAAATGTTTACACACGTTTTTTAAATATTTTTGTTCGATCATGGATGTCTGTTCTCTTTGGTAATACCCAGTTAAGCTCAGCCGGAAATGAACTGGAATTCAGGCTGGTTCCAGTTCGTATTCCGGCTCCAGGGACACAACCGATTCTAGATAGAATCGGTTGTGTCATTGGAGCCGGAATGCGAACTGGAACCAGCCAGAATTCCAGTTTATTTCCGGCTCAACAAATTGTATTTATCAAAAGTACCCAGTAAGACTCATTCCAGAACCGGTTGGGATTTCTGAATCCCAGTTAAACTCATTCCGGAACCGGTTCGTATTTCTGAATGGAGTCATTATGGATCCCCTCTAAAAACGGTTGGTTTCAAAATTGTCCAATGAAGGACGTTCGTTGGACGAATTTGGACAACGTCCAAATAACCGTTCAACAAACGTCTATCGTTGGACCCGTGTTGAACGATTTTGAAACAATTTTTTGGACGTCTCAGTGGGTCAGAGATGCCAGGTACTTGTTGCAAATGACTGCAATAATAATTTTAAAAGTCTGGGAAGAACAAAAATGTCAGGAAAGCTAGTGTAATTAAAAGCCTTTAAATTCAAAAATCTGTAAATATCTGCGACCAAACTAAAAAATCTGCAAATGTCTGCAACCAAACTAAAAAACGGAAAAATTGTTATTTAAAACCAAAATTTGTTTATTTTTACTAAATTTTTTTCTGCGTGTACAAAACCATCTGACAACGCTGCTCTAAAGTGAAAAGTGCTCTTCAAACATCGATGACATCTTTTTTGTTTTTTTCCTGTTTTCTCTACCTATCTGTTAAGCGGCCCTTACACGTTCAATATTTTTGTCAATTCCAGTATTGACGATATTGTTACAATATTTCAGTCCCGTTTGAAATCCACATCGTCAATAAAAAAATTTCCATTACACGTACAATACTTTTGTCAATACTCTCTAGTATTGACAAAAATATTGAACGTGTAAGGGCTGCTTTATGTATTTCATCCTGCCAAGGAATCCAAAAACATCAGCTGTCTCCCGTTTCCAGAGAGTTCGCCGACCAGTTTTGCATTCAAACTGAAGAAAAAATTACAGTTTAACTTCACCAGGCACAATCATCAGAATGAGATGCAGGAAAATATTTTCATTTTACCGTTCAGTATGAGAAACATTTTACAAATGATAATCGTGTATGCCCAAAAGGTATTTGTGCGGATCTGCGAATCCGGTTTTTGTGTAATAATTCAACCAAAGGTTATAATGTAGCAGCGGTGAAGAGTAATTACAATCATACGGCTTCATCCCACCCCGGCAGCAGATGAGCGCTGGCGAATGTTCTCAGCCACCTGGAGGAGGAGGTTCAGCGCGGGAGAAATGTTACCAGACATCGCCGATCTAGTGTCTGGACTTTTTTGATAATTTCATAGAGATTGGGTGTGCAGATTGGCGGTTGGAGTTCTGGGAGGGAACGACTGGTAACTTTAAGGTAAATTGTATGGAGTCGCTTGTTTTTTATTACAAGTATTGACGGACGTTTCATTGCAGGGTATATATCTCGACAAACATATGATTACGGCCTAAAAGCCAACTGTCAAAATCCGCTTTGAATGGAAATTCCGGACAAACCGTTACACGCCAATCACAGATGTTGGTAGTAAATGAAAGAGAAAAGTTTTATCTTTCATAAACTGTTGTGAACTGTGTTCGACTAGTAACGGTTTGTCTAGAATTTCCATTCAAAGTAGATTTTGACAGTTGGCTTTTAGGCCGTAATCATATGTTTGTCGAGATATGAAGCCGAAAACACCCACAACAATGAGGTAACTAACATAAAGCTTGCCGGTGACAAAGTGATATTCGCACTGTTGAGTGGACGAATCGATTCTCTGAGACTGGAAACGTACACGCAAGGTTGTCAGATCGATTGGGGTTTTACGTCTGCATATGGGTGAAGTAAGTTCTATGTTTGAAGCAATTTTTTAAGCTCACCTAGGGCGCAGAACAGACAGATTTTACTTGTTATTTTAAAATACTGTATATTCTAAGTCATTTAATTTTCAGTCTGCAATAAGTATGTCATCAAGTGCCTTAATTCTTATTCTTTTTTAGCCCACGTACGCACCGGTTCGGCAGGAAGCATTAGTTTATTTCAGCAATCCGTCCACAACGTTGCCAGCTCAACATAACGCATCCGAGGAGGAGCTTCGATGTATTCTGGAGTTTCACCAGCAGGGTTACCGGTGACATGTTTGGATGTGGCGGGCGGTACAGTCATGACTTGCAGCCAGGGCCACACTGTTAAAGTGTTCCGACTCGATAGCCACCTATTGCAGTTCACCCTAAAAGGCCATTGCGGTCCTATCACATGTATTTTCATAGACCAGTGGCAGGCCGAGATGGGCGCATCTGGTCGCCAGGATGGTGTGCTATGTGTGTGGGGCTTGAACTAGAACAGCTCCTACAAGACAATGGTTACGAGAGTGTTCAGCAGGCCGTTGGTAAGAAACTGGATAATTTTATAGTGTCGATTTTTGATAACAGGGCCATTTAATGGCGCCGCAATTAAATATAGAAAGTTACTAAATACATTTTGATAATAAACAAGACTTCTATTTACATTGCTTTCAATCAGATAATTTATGTTAGAACTTGCTTTTCCTCTTCTATTTTCCCATTACCGCCTCCAGTGACCGCGTGGATGCTTTCGGTCACGGTAGAATCCTTAATTTTTTCGCCTGCTACCATTCCTTGACCTTTCGTAGCTTCTTGTGTCCCATCAAATGACTATGTTCAACGAATCTTTTTCCACACTATTCACAGCCATGGGGTCGTTCGCCAACATGCCTGCGATTATGCTGGGTCAAATGTGCTCTTCGAAGAAACTCCTGCCCGCAGAGGTAACATTTGTACGCGCGTTCGTTTGTATGGATTTGCATGTGCCGAGTCATGTGAGAATATTTTTTAAACGCGCCACCACAGACTTCACATCTGAATTCTCGATCTTTGCTGTGGATAAGTTTGTGCTGCGTAAGTTCTTTAGATTCAAGAAAGTTTCTACCACAGATGTCGCAACTAAATATTTGATCCGCAAGATTCATATCGATGTGAACACGCTGGTGACGTTTCAAACTGCTGCTTTCCACGTAGCCTTTGCCACAGATATCACACTTATACGGACGCTCGCCAGTATGCATGTGCATGTGGCGAGTGAGTTCAGCACTAGTTATGAATTCTTTGCCACAAATATCGCACTCTCCGAAAAACGGGTTCTCAAAAAATCTAACTTATTTTCGAAGCATATGAATTCATGAAGCGGAATAAGCATATCATAACAACTTACCGTTCACCTATCTCCACCTTACCGTCCTATCACATGTATTTTCATACACCTGTGGCAGGCCGAGATGGGCGCATCTAGTTGCCATTGCCAGGATGGTGTGCTATGTGTGTGGGACACATTTAGGTTCACTAGTCGTATGGGACGACAATACTGGATATGTAGCTCGGGAAGTCAGGCTTGACTGTTCCAATTCACAACTAAGTCCGAAGATTATGCTACCTGCCAGTGGTTCGGTAATTTGTGACTACGGAAATCAAATGTGAATCGTTCGTTTCCCACCTGTGGCGGCGGAAAAGTGGTTCGGTCCGGGGAATCGTAATGGGCCAGCTAAAAAAAACAAATGTACAGCAGCAGCCTCTGAACGAAGCCATTGCTAGCACGAGTCTTTGATTTGGAAGGATAGTTGCTGAGGACCATTCTCACAATAGTATAAAAGTTCTAATTTCTAACCTCAAAAAACAGACAACAATAAAATGTATTTCTTTCAGAGTTGATAATATCCATTACATGATAAAATGCGCTGATGGGTTAGGCTTTGGATTCGGCTATATTCCATCGTCATTGAAGCTAGATCATAGAATCATGTTAATTTGACAGACTGCAAGTGTTATTAGTAGCACAAACAGCTAGCAGCCCAGCTAGTATTGTTCTTTCTGCTTGCAACCAACCTGGTTATATTGATGTCAATGCTAAATTCGCTGTTACAACTGTATGGTCGCTATACTGTCCCATTTGTTATGGGATTCGCTATTAACATGGGACAGTTATGCTTAGAGCACCAGATTCTAAGAGCGACCAATTTTGGCCAATCACTGGAGACAAAATCACGCGAAACAATTAATAAATTAAATTATTGCTGAGTAATTTTTGTTGTATATGAATAAAACATATCTATTTTCTCGTTACCTATGGCTAAATAACCATTAGAAAGGTTATGAGTTTATGTTGTCGCATTTTATAATCATTTATACTACTTTCAAGCGATCGATTTTCAAGATACGGCTCGCACTTTAACCACCCCTTCACCGCGCCATCAAAATATAAATAAGTCATACTCCTAATGAACTAATATTTATTAAAACATTTACTAAATAAAAACATAGACCTGATAGTTTGTTTGCAAAAAAACACCGAAGCACAGTGAGTTTGTGTTAAAACTCTATCTTTGATTCTAGTGCTGCAGGATTTTGCCAACATTTATATTATTTTTATTCAAAAAAAGTATTACGTGTACACTATGTATATGGACTTCTAAATTTGGTAATTGTTACGAATCACACTCGGCCTAGCCTTGGGTACAAGATAATAACTACTTGATCTCCCACGAGCATGGTCCTGCCGGAGTGTTTGCCTTGCCCGATACCGGGGCAGCCTGTCCTAGCGAGGCTGCCTCTTGTGAATCGGAACCGCTGAACATTCCGATGAGGGTATGTCCAACGGTATTACCGACGGAGCCGATCGCTACACTACCCGCAGTAGCTGCGATTTGAGCAATTAATCCAAATGCCTGATGGGAAGCTACCATTGGTGCAGCGACAGCCGAGTGTGACGCAGGCTGGACCATCGGCTAACTCGATTCCGGCGAGGTGGAGCGGCTGCAATTGGTGCGGACCTATGAAGCGATGTATATAATTTCAAGGACATTTGCAACGCAATTACCAGAGATCATCAAAATGTTTCGTGGCTAACGCTGTAATTCAGCAAAAAAAAAACAAAAGTTAAATTGATCGCAACAAATAAAATCGCTTTCTTCAACGCATCGTGGACAAGAAAAATCCAAATGCCAAATTTAACGGAACATTGCCTGATGACGTGTATCGATTTTGTTGGCTATTTTCGGCAAATTTGAGACTAAGAGAAACGAAAGCAATGAAATTGAAAGACGGATAGGTATTCTAGAGCGAATCAGTTATAAACTTAGAACGGAAAACTAGAACTAGGCAGGCTCATATGGGCATGATCGAAAGGAAATGTGAAGAATTTTTTGCCTTCTGCATAGTAGGAGTTGGGCGTTCCACCCAACGCCCAACTCCTACTATGCAGAAGGCAAAAAATTCTTCACATTTCCTTTCGATCATGCCCATATGAGCCTGCCTAGTTCTAGTTTTCCGTTCTAAGTTTATAACTGATTCGCTCTAGAATACCTATCCGTCTTTCAATTTCATTGCTTTCGTTTCTCTTAGTCTCAAATTTGCCGAAAATAGCCAACAAAATCGATACAGTAGAACCTTGCGGCAATTAAAACATAGTAACATTGCCTGATGACGTCAAATAAAAATGAAAGCCTAGCGAGCTTGTTAATACAAGATATTCGCATTTAAAAGCGAACCAAATCAAGTTTCTCATACTGTGGTCGAAAACAAAAAATTTCAAGTCTATGTAAACAAGCTCTGCGAACTGTCAAAAAAGTGAGGTTAAACATTTTCATCCAATGTTCATACAGCGAGAGGTTCATTTTAGTTTGTTTACATTGCTAATGAATTTTGTACTGCGATTCACCACTTCATTCACCGCGTTGCCAAGAACTTAAGTGAAAATATTCAAAGCAGTGCTGCCCAAACGCACATTTTAAGTCCCACCATTCTTGCTGAGGTGAAAAAAATATTCAACATTCTTGCATATTTCAAATTTTAAATCATTAAAAAATCATGATAGCTCCTAAAAACCTCATTTTTACGGAAATGTTCTTATAAATGTGTAATCTTTCGATTAAAAATAAGAAAAACAGGTGTTAGGTCAGACGAGAAAGGTCTATTGTCTGGATGACCGAAATCTTTAGGAAAAGGTGCAGTCCTCGCCGAGGGGTTTATTTATTGCATTTTATTAATGAAACATATATGTGTGTTAGCAAATATATCGGCTTGATGTTCAGCATAGACCGGTTTGACGCTATTCAATTTGAATCTGAGTTTCCAGAAGCTTGGACGGCTGGAACTTCCCAGTTAAACTCATTCCGGAACCGGTTCGGATTTCTTAATGGAGTCATTATGGATTCCAAATCAAATGAAACAACCGATTGCGACTCAGAATCGGTTGTTGCATTTGATTTGGAATCCATACTGACTTCATTCAGGATTCCGAATCAAATTCCGAATGGTTTCACCGGGTTGTAGCTGATGAAGATTCGAGTAAAAATGATTGACTTTCAGCATGTTGTGTTTCCAGCTTTCTCCAAAAGTGATTTATGAATCAAGGATGCATTCTTGAAACTTATTTATTTTTCAAATTGTCTGGATAAATCTATACATTCCCTGAAATCTGGATCAGACAAAAATAAATCTGTAGGTCTGTTCCAATACCAGGAGAAACTGGAAGTACTCCGGAGAAAATCGTTTCTGTACTCTCTTCTTCTCTTTTTTCTCCTTCTGGTAGCAAACCGGAGTAAAAAGGAGCAAAGATTTGACCCGGTCAGCGTGGCAAGCAGAAAGTTAGCAAAAGTTGAACAAAGAGAAATTGATTCTGGCAGAGTTTCAGCGAGCATTTTGCGCGATTTATGCGAGAATTCTGGCAACGAATTCGCTCAAATGCTACAACCGTTTCTGACAGAAGCGGTTAACCCAACCAATGCTGCTCACTTTTATCACAGAGAACAGACGTCCATCTTCAGCATTCAACTTGTGTAAAATCTCTAACGGTTTCGAAAGTAGTTTGGATATCTAAACCAGGTGCGCTACTGTCGTCATGTTTTTTTGTGGCTGAGTGCGACAGAATTGACAGCGGTTATTCCTCTACCCAGTCAAACTAGTCCGGAACCGATTCGGACTTCCAGCATGAATTCCAGCTCAAATGCGTCAACCGATAGAGTCGGAATCGGTTGTTTTCTTTGAGCTAGATTCCATGCTGAATCCATCCAGGATTTCGAACCGGTTCCGGAATGGATTTGACGGATAGTTGGGATAGGTTGGTGTGGCGGCGCAAGTGTTTTTCGTATATTAATTCAAATGTTTACACACGTTTTTTAAATATTTTTGTTCGATCATGGATGTCTGTTTTCTGTGCTTTTATCCAGAATCGAGCCAGAAATGTACGGCCAAGATCTCTGCACGCTTCCTACCACATCTTTGTCAGATGTTTTGCGCGATTCGTGCTAAATTCTACCAGGTAGGAATTGACAGGATCTTTGTACAGTTTATGTCCGAGTTATGCCAGGGTATTGCTCGGTTCCTGTCAAAGCTTGCCAGAAAACGCGAGCGAAACCGAGTTTGCCCTAGCTCAACTAACCCGACAAGATACGCGCAGCACTCTGACAGGGCCGCCAAACCAAGACTTACAGAAATCTAGCAGAGCGGTCTTTGCCAGAAAATTTGCTCACTGGGGACTTCCGTGTACTGGAACAAACCTTGTATGTCTGGACTAGAGTCTGTATACAATATAGAGTTCCGTACAGAGGAATGCGCAACACTGCGTGGAATACAGACTATTTATGTTTTTCTGGCAACCGGAATATTTGCTGAAACTTTCAGTGACTTTGATCAAATCACAAAATAAATTCATACTGAATGAAAAATTAAGCAACTTTATCGTGGCAAACGGAACATCCCAGCGAAAACCATTTCAAACATTATTTCATCTGATTTATTGAATGCTATTTAATCAATGAATAACGTGTTTAAATTTATTCAAAGAATTTGAGTCATCGCAGGACTCAGGTTATTTTAAGCGGATTTTTCAAGTTATTTTAAGCGGAAACCATGTCACTGTGACAGAACAATAATAACCATTTGCAGTGAAGTCCAATGTTATACTATAATACCAAAACAAGACTTTTGCAGTAACTTGGATTGGCTATTCGTTGATTTTTATTTTTTTAATGTTATTTAACAAATCATTTTATTCCACGCATTTCACAAATTCCTTCATTATCTTATAAGTTGGACGATATAAAATGGTTAATGAACTTAACCGAAGGCATCAGTAAATCAAACAAATCAAATCAGATCAGATCAAAAAGAGTATAATGAACAGATGGAAGAAAAAGTAAACCAGGTAGTACCAAACATAGTCTTGGCCTAAAATGTCTTCCTTTTTTCAGGTGGATCTTGTGGAGTTGGAGTATTCTGAAGATTTTTGACGATAGCGTGTTCGATACTCAGAACGTAATCTAGTGTACCACATTGCAGGATACATTCTTAAGAGAGCTGGATGTTGTTGGCTCGAATCAAAACTTGTCGAAAGTAAACAAAGTTCGTTTTATATCGTCAAACTGGCGCCCAGGTGGTGAAATTGTTAGAATTCAACAGGGTGCTGGAGCGACTAGTTAGAATCGCTTTTGTTACTGGTGCCTGAAAACGAATTAGAACCAGCTAGACTTCCGGCTCCTCGGTTGAACTTTACTAGGTTCCGGTAACCATCCGATACCCTTCAGGAACCTCTGTTTAAGGGGTACCATTTCGATGCGGCTTAGACGCATAACCGAGGCCTAGGAACCGAAGCGGCGCAAAGCCGTATTTGTTTTTTTTATCGCGCTGGAGAGAAATTTTCGGGACGTCACGAGTCTCGTCACTTGTAATGAAAACGTTTCATCAAACCTGGCAACACTTATGAAATCACTTACCATAAATATCTTTGAAGAAGAATGTCAAAAGAGATTATAGGTTTGTTCCAGTACCATGAGAAACTGGAAGTACTCCGGAGCAAACAGGGAGAAAAGCGTTCCTGTATTGTCTTCTCTTCTTTTTCATCTTCTGGTAGCAAATCGGAGTGAAAAGGAGCAAAATTTTTTTGCTCCGGAGCAACAGGGAGTGACTTCTGTGTACTGGAACAAACCTTATAATTACTAGAGGGAGCAAAGCGCTACTGTCTCCATGTATTCACGGACTGTAACATGGGGTCTCGCTCTAGCATATTGTATCCCATTACTTTGACATGTCTGTACACGGGGCAATATGTGTCAAACTAATGGGCCTAGCATATGTAAGAGCGAGATGATAAATTTTCAGTGTTAACAGCGACATGCGACCTCTAGTAGTTATAATCTCTTTTAGAATGTCACAATACGCGCAATTAGATAATAGTGTTTTGTAACGCTCCGTTCGTGAATTTATCAACTACACAAAAAGGGAAAATAAGCCTGATAGTCGTTCAATGGCACTGTAGAGGTTCGGTGAATCAATTAAAATATGCATTCATCACGTTCTTGTTAACTTGCTGATTTTTGTAAGCAATATAAGAAATGGGAAAAGGTAAATATATAAACAAATAGTTTTTCACTCCTATTATTGTAATATTTTCCCTTCCAATAACAATACTCCCCTTGCGAGCACGCATGAGGGCATTGCTGAAGAAGTATGTTTGTTTACTTTGCACGATAGGTAGCCGGTAGCATGTTTGATTGGTAGATTTGGCTTCATTCTGTGCGAGCCTTTATATAAGTAAACAACGCCTTTGGTCTGGACGAGACTTATGGCGATTTCGCTTGAACCTGAAACTGAGTCAGGTTCTAACCCCAACCGCTGTCAGTTCATACATTTTGACAGCAGTTGGGGTTAGGAACTGACTCAGTTTCGCCTCAAACGAAAACCACATTAAAAATCTGGAAGAATCCAGATAAATCTGGAAGGTTGGCACCGCTGGTCAGTTCATACATTTTGACAGCAGTTGGGGTTAGGAACTGACTCAGTTTTGCCT
Source organism: Topomyia yanbarensis (assembly GCF_030247195.1). Taxonomy (NCBI): domain Eukaryota; kingdom Metazoa; phylum Arthropoda; class Insecta; order Diptera; family Culicidae; genus Topomyia; species Topomyia yanbarensis. Next base: position 290,643,831 of record NC_080671.1, on the reverse strand, counting down.
CAAACAAAAACCACGTTAGTTATATGGGTATTTCAAGCATGATTTTTGAAAACACCGTAACTAACAAATGTAAACAAACTGAGAGTATCACTCCCCCGCATTCTACGCATCTTAATGTACATACTGACAAACTTTCGTTTCATTATTCGGTAATGCAGCTGAAAAATGCGCAGTCGAAATAATGACGAACAAACAACTGACACATCAACAGTGCATAAATACAGTTTCGTCATGTTAGTAACGTTAGGTTTGGTACTGCTGCAAAACTTACGTTATTTTAATTTAATCGGTTTTTGTAACTAAATCATTAAAATATACTACAATCTTTCTACTAAAATGCTCAATATAGGTAATGTTTCTATAAGGGGAACAAGAGCACGGAGTTCCCTAATTCTAGCCAATATTTTAGAGAAAAAGAATGCAAGTTATGTTATTCTAAGCACCATTGATGCACTTTCAGCACATTTTTATTTTCGATTCTCTAAATCTATCCTACAGTAGATCAAATCTAAATACTTGTGACAATGCGAGCAAAAATGATATATTAAAATCGACTAATTAAAAATGTCGAAAGTGTCAGAGTGATGCTCAGAATAACGTAACCTTTATTTCTCTTCAACACACAGCTCAAAAGTGACAAACTACAAATGTTGGTTGTCCTCATTGGCATACTGCCTCAGCGGAACAGTTCAGTCATAGAATTGATTAAAAAATGATAAGATTACGTCGCTGTTGTGCTATCTTATGACAAACGCCATTTTGGGGTAAACTGAGTTAGATATGCAACATTACTAATCTGAAAATTCTCTACAAAATGGCGTTTTCAGAATTTTAAAAATTTGCTTGGTTACTGAGATATAGCGAAAAAAGTGATAAGAAATTGTCAGTTTTTTGCTTTAAATCACTTTATCTTGGGATTCGCTTAAGTAATGTAGAAGTTTTAGATGTTTTTATATGTAAAAATGTCTGAGGAACACAATGGCATAATAATTTTTAAAATAAAAATACATGTATTGCGAGAAATATGCAGTTTTGCTTTTAAATTGGCAATATTTCATGTTTGGCAACACTGAAATTAAAAATTACTATTTTTTCTAGATTGCTTGCTCAATTTCCTTCAAAATGCATCTCATCGATTGTTTCTAGGCCGAATAAAGCCGAAGATAATAAAAGTTAATAATTGATGCTTTTTTTCTATGGAAAATTTTCCATGCACAATTATGACACGCCATACAAATTTTGTCATCAATACACGCCTACGACACGTATAAGTGCGACTTTTGTTTACATTTATAGTGAAAACTCGCAATATAGTCAACCGAGCTTCGTGATATTTGAGAGTTTAGTACAGAATAGATAGAAGCATTAATTGTCTTCTTTGAATTGTTTTTACCGTTTATAAGTTTCAAGATATTCAATCTCAAACTTTAAAAATCGTTTTTCTCGAAATGTGCTAAATGGCGCTTGTCATAAGATAGCACAACAGCGACGATTAGTCACCACAATTGACGAAACTGAAATAACGTAAGTGCAACAAAGATACCAAAACTAACGAAAGTAAAACGACGAAACTGTGAGCGTGATACTAATAACATCGTAACTTTAATTTTTCTTCAATCCGCTCTTTTAAATGTCTTGATCGCGAATGTTCGCTCCATTCAATGAAAAGACATCTTTGGTGAGCATTTTAGCTGAATAATTGGTGTAAAAATCGGTATGGCTTTCAACTCATTCATGCCCATGTTGTTTGTGGACAACAACGTTTTTAAACAGCTATAACTTTTAATTGAGGCGAGATTTGCTCACAAAAACAAGTAAGGCTCATTAATGTGATTATTGCCTTTAATTTGAGTATTAACAGTTACAAGGATCAGCTCTAGAACTGAAGTTATTGCAATTAGTCTGATTGGATTCCGATGGAGCAGTGCTGCCAGGGATAGTTTACGTTGACGACGGAAAATGATTTTTTCGTATATCTTCGTTATGGTGCAATAATATTGAAAACTGATAAAACTTATCAATTTAGACTGTCGTTGGCTACGTTTTCTACGTAATTGGACTATTGTCATTATTCTAGGAGAATTGCTTTGAGCATTACAAGGTAAAAATTGACCAGCTTCTAGCACTGCCATGGAAGCACCTATCTTTATGAAAATCAAAGAGAATAGTGAAAGAGACGCAGAGTGAAAATCAGTCAAAACGGCAACACTCCCTTTACGATGATTTCAACACTAGAATTTGGCAACCGTTTCCAAAGGCAGCACTTTCAAAGAGAATAGGAAAAGAGACGAATAGTGTGAAGCCAAAAATACCTTATTGAGCAAACCAATCGTGCAATGTAAATAAACATTACTCATGCCTGAGTTGGAGGAGATAAGTATTGTAAATCTATCAAAAAAAAATTTGAATTTTCGTCAGAATTTAGTGCAATCGTGATTGTAAGGTGCATTCTAGAGTCTATGTATGAGTAAAAACAAGTTTTAGAATTATTTCATCTCTTTGTTTCGAAATGCACATCGTTTGATAAACAAATCCAACGATCGACAAAAGGTTTGTTTTCAAAATATAATAGGAGTCATTTAAAGTGCTGCCTTTGGAAACGGTTGCCAAATTCTAGTGTTGAAATCATCGTAAAGGGAGTGTTGCCGTTTTGACTGATTTTCACTCTGCGTCTCTTTCACTATTCTCTTTGAGCACTTTAAATGACTCCTATTATATTTTGAAAACAAACCTTTTGTCGATCGTTGGATTTGTTTATCAAACGATGCGCATTTTGAAACAAAGAGATGAAATAATTCTAAAACTTGTTTTTACTCATACATAGACTCTAGAATGCACCTTACAATCACGATTGCACTAAATTCTGACGAAAATTCAATTTTTTTTTTTGATAGATTTACAATACTTATCTCCTCCAACTCAGACATGAGTAATGTTTATTTACATTGCACGATTGGTCTGCTCAATAAGGTATTTTTGGCTTCACACTATTCGTCTCTTTTCCTATTCTCTTTGATGAAAATAGGCTTTTCGTGTTTCTTGACCCAACCGTTTTCACGGAAAAATAGTTTTGAAACCCTACATGCACTAGAAAAAAGTTGGGCATGAAAGGGTTAAATAACATTTAAAACAAAACTTCGAAAATGTCATCGCCGTTTTCTCTGTTTGTGTCAAATGCGAGTTTCGCTGTTTTCAAAAATCATGCTTGATTTCTTTCTTTGGAAACTCCTGAATTGAAACGATGGCAAAAGATCCGTCATTTTCGAACCAAAAAGTGTGGAAACCTGAGTGTAAGATTACCATTCTCCGAAGTAATAAGGGTGTGTTCAATCAAATCTATTTTAATCCTTGTATAGTATATAAAATTCAACTGGAAGCTCCCACACCCAAAGCAATTATGTGCGAAGCCTTAAACGAAGCTCAACCAGATTTCTACGGCTGTGAATACCATGGCACAATGAATCACAAAGATTGTGATGCCATACTTTGCGACAAGCCGGATGGATCATACTTGATACGACAAAGCCCAGGAGCTGAGGATTACTGGACCCTAAGTCTACGATTTTGTCGGAAGACGAAACATTTCAAAATTTTTTATACGATGGATAAGGGTCATTTTCTGAGGGAAAATTTTAAAAAATTTGACAGTGTTCATGATTTGGTGGCAGATGGACTTGTAGACTTTTACATGCGTATGCATGCTGGACCAATAATCCAGCAAATGATGTGTCAAACAAAAAACTGCTATGAACAAAGCCCATATATGACTCTGAATAGACGTAAATTACGAGCTTTGTCTGATGAGCTTCGAAAGTCTTCCAAACTATCTATGCTGAATGATAATAGCCCATCAATGAATGCTAGCGAAACAGATTGTTATAATATAGTCGCAAAAACTAACGACGATATATTACCTGAAATTTATGAGAAGAATCACGTTTTTAAAACGCACACCTTCAAAGGACTGAATTGGTGTGAATTCTGTGCGAATTTTCTCTGGGGGTTTACATCACAAGGTGTAAAATGCGAAGGTTTGTATGACCGTAACTGAGTAACACTTTTTGGTGAGGAGTTTCTAGTTTTACCTGTCCATTTAGATTGTAGCTTTGTAGCGCATATAAAGTGTTCTGAATTGGTGCCATCAAAATGTGTCCCAGACCTTAAACGACTTCGTGGAATTTTTGGTGTAGACCTAACAACGCTGGTTACAGCTCACAAGTGTAAAATACCTTTCATTGTGAGAAAATGTGTCGAAGAAGTAGAACGACACGGCATGTTACAAGAAGGTATTTACCGAATTTCTGGATTCGCTGACGAAATTGAAGCATTGAAGATGGCGCTCGATAAGGATGGAGAAAAGGCTGACATGTCCGCACTTGCGTATAGTAATATTAATGTAATCTCTGGAGTGCTGAAACTGTATTTACGGCTGCTTCCAGTTCCTTTGGTCACATTTCATGCCTATCCGTCCTTTATACAATCAATGAGTAATTAGATAAATTATCTTTCCACCACTTTTCTAATGTTTTCTTATTTTATAGCCTATAAGATGGTTGGAGAACAAGTGATTTCACTTCGCGAAGCAGTAAAACAATTACCAGTGGCCCATTTTAACTGTTTGAAGTATATACTCCAACATCTGAATCGAATAGCTTCACATCACACCTTCAACAAAATGAATGAGCCAAATCTTGCAACCGTTTTTGCACCAACATTAATAGCCACTCCACCACACATGACCGATTTATCTCAAGAAATCAATATGTTGACAGCTATGATAACACATTGTAAAGCTATTTTCCTTTGAAAGGAAATTACTAAATGATTGAGTATTTTGCTAGAGGTAGGTTAATGATTTTAATAAAACGTATCGATATCTCTGTTATCTCGACACAGATCTTTCATTAGGGCCTAAGTCGCAATGTACTCAAATGGAGAAAAATCAGTTTCAATATTCGGCGATGCATTTCTAAATGTAGTTTTTATTGTAGGTATAAATTACTTTATGACCATGTTTTTCCGGAAGCATCTTTAGCGGACCCTACACCTACAGAAATATTGTCAATAAATCGATTATTGATCAATATATTGATCGTGTAAGGGTATCTTGAAAATATTGATCATGTGGAAATCAAATGGGATTGACGTATTGAAACAGTCTTGACAATACTTTTATTGACAATATTCTCGTCCCGTGTAGGGTCCGCTTTTGGTTAAACCTTATGACAATATATCAAAGAATTTAATTCCTATGTGCTTTTAGTGGGTAGAAACTAAAAAAATGCTTACGCCCAATTAGGCAATCCATGAGACGTTTCTGATCAGCTGATTATTTCTTGTTTACTTATTCTGACGTTACTCCGAGGGGTGCGACGTCCGACAATATCGTTGACTCGATCCAACATCAAACGAATCGGACTAACAGGGGGTTATTCTGACGGTCACTTTCGGTGAGGTGACACAAATCTCACGTGACTAAGGTGATCGGAAATTTTCGAGTCACCTCACTTAAAGTGAGAGATGTCACCGAGGTGACAAATGTTGTCACATTGGGTGACTAAGGGAATACGGATAAAAATGTGACTCGATGTTTTGATGTGAGTGACGATGCGAATAGGGTGAAGAGGTCGATGAAAATTTTTAATTGTTTTTTGTTTGTTGCGATGTTTGGCGATATTCTAATGAACATGTCAATAGTGTCGTGATTACTTTTTTAATGCGAACGACTATAAGCACATTGATATATTGAGCAGAAACATTTTTTTTACTTTCAAAACGAAATGTGTAGTTTAGATATTTGGTTCGATAGCAGTGCTGACGAGGAAGATGATAATGTTGTGCTCAACCGTCGGAAAATTAGGGATAGCTCGAATCCGTTGGAAATGCCAAATGAAGAGTAAGTACTCATAAATTTATTTAACCTTATTCTGCATTACGCCTTTGAATGCAGAATAAGCCCAATTGTCTAGATGTTGAAATTAATTACATTTTCATTTGTTGGTTTAGGTTTATGAAATATTTTCGTGTTTCAAAAGATTTATTCCTCTATCTGCTCCAAATTTTGGAAGATAACTGTAATCCAGTTATTAGATCCTCTTCAGTTCTTCCAATTATTAGACTAGCTGCTGCACTACGGTTTTTTGCTGAAGGATCCTACCAGAAGGGGTGTGGTAACGATTTATACGTTGGACTGACTCAATCGTCCATTTCCAAAACTTTGTCAGCTTTTTTAAACGTTATGGAGGAAATTTTGTGTCCCTCGGAGATAAAATTTCCAATAAGTGAAGCAGAAAAAATGAAATAAAGGCTGGATTTCGCAATAAAACTGGATTCCCGGGAGTTATCGGATGTGTAGACGGATCTCACGTTAGAATAATCGCGCCACCGAGAGACCAGCATCTATATTATAACCGTAAAGGTTTTCATAGCTTGAACGTAATGTTGGTAAATATAAACAAAATAAATTCATACTTTCAAACACGAAAAACTATATTTATAGCATCAATCAATTGATCTAACTGAGTACATGCAGACATGTACACTGCCGCTAGAAGCATAATTGTCACATGTGTATAGGGATTCCCATAGCACATGGGACAGTTATGCTTCTAGCGGCAGTACAATGCATATAAAAAATATTTTGTTTTCAATTTTTAGGTATGTGATCATAATTTATATGTACGATTTGTCGATGCCAATCATCCTGGTTCTTGCCACGACTCCTTTATTTGGAACGGAAGTGAGTTGAACGCGCTCCTTGCAGAAAATCATGCGAACGGCGAAAAGAGTACGTGGTTACTTGGTAGGTGATTTTTAACAGGAATATCGTTCGCTTTGAGCAGTTTACTTTGTATATTTTTGCAGGAGATGCCGGATATCCTTTGAAACCTTACCTAATAACACCATTTAGGAGAAGTTCTCATAGTTGTTCTGATCAAGAAGCAAGGTTCAATGAAATCCATTCCAAGACTCGAATTACTATCGAGAGAACGATTGGTGTTCTGAAGAACACGTTCCGCTGCATTTTAGGAGCACGACAATTGCATTATAGACCTGCAAAGGCTAGTCAAATTATCAATGTATGTTGTGCCTTGCATAATTTAAGACTTAAGTTTAAAATGAACGTGGAGGACCAAAATATCGAACACGGAATAGAAACTTTTGAAGAAGTAATACAAACGAATGATGCGGTGGGAGCCTCAGGAAACAGCATAAGACAAGAAATAATGAGTTACCTACTGTAAAAACAAAACATTTAATGTATTAATACATCGAAATGACAATACGCAGATACGTTGATTAATATTAAAATATCGTAGATTTAAGAAATGAAAAAAAGAACAAATAAAAATAATTCGTTGTTATTTTGTCGACCTTAGAATCAACAGGCATTTTATTGTTGAAAACCTCTAATTAGAATATTTGTTATGTTCATTAATTACTTTACATCTAGTGGATCAATTACGCATATACATAATTAATCCATTAGATGTCAAGTAATTAATGAAGTAGGACTTCAATAAGCTTATCTATCAAAGCTTAACTATCAATATATCAGACGTTGACTCAAATTAAATAGTACACCACACTGGAGGCAAGGGGTTGAAAGTCTTGTATATTTTCGATTGCTTATTGCGTCTCCCATCTTAAAATAAATTAAAGCTTGAAACATTCAAGCCATTACAGGCAAAAGATTCGAAAGCTTTACTTTGTTCCTGTTAGTAAAGCAAGTTTCTGTTTTTTATACTCGAGTAACTGCAATTGAAATTGCAATTGTTCGCTCTTTCGTTTCTCTTTGGCTTCTAACACCTTCTTTTTAAACTTAAATTTATCCTCTTCTAATTTATACATCTTTCTAGCATATCGAGCACATTCTTTGGCGTTTTCTCTTATATCTATTAGACAATTCGTTTGAGTTGTCAGTAACGTTTTTCGGTAGTTTCGAAAGCTATCGCTTGCTTCAGATTTTTTCGAGGTAGCATAATTGTTGATGTCACTGCTCACATTGCTGTTAGTTAGATCTGAGTTTTCAAGCTCCGTATGAATCTGAATTTGACCAGTAGTAGTCGGCTCAGCGTCTTCAAGCAAATGGTCTGCTATCTGAGAGGTTTGGATTCCGAAATATTTTCCTGTGGGAACGAAAAAAAAAAATTAGATGCAAATTTAAGAGTCAAATGTACATTCGCAATATTAGACACATGAATAGAAGAGACAGAAGCAGAATGATACATGGAGCAAATAAACAAGGTATATGTAAAAGTCTACCATTGCTCCATTGTTTTTCATTGAAACTTTCCATTCCAATCCCAAAAGGTATACAGAAAATGCCACGTGATATATTCTGGCAGCAGACTATCAAAGCTTAAAAAACCGTAGATGTCATTATTAAGCTGTGTACGATATGTTGTAGCTTAAACACCAACCAGAAGCGCTCACGTGCCAGCCAGAAGGGGCAATCTTCTCAGAGGTAAACAGGTTTAGTGGTGCACAGACATTTCAACGTGCACTTTAGGCCGTACATATTTGCATAGGGTTTTCTTCAATTTGTTACATTATCCTTTTCCCAGGTATAATCGCAATATACTTCTCAGAGTCGTAGCGTGCAGTGATTCTTTGATCCAAAGGAAGCTCAAATATGGTCCAACCGAACTCTATCAATGTTTTTAAGCGGGTAGTCGTAATCTGTGTCTTTTCAGGAGAGTTTATTTATGCCCAGGCCTAAAACTCGGCGCAAAGTGAAAACTTAAAGAATACGAAGGCAGAGACATAAATTACGAAAGATATAATAAAATGAAAGACTAGCTAAAGGACAACCCTGCACACAGAAAAAATATTGGTAAAAGTAAGAGTGTTCCGCTTTTAGCAAAAAACAACCAATGCCTACTATTAGGTTGAAAGTGAAACTTTTTAATTAATCAAGAATAATAATCAAAATAAGTTTTTCTTTTTAGCTAATGAAGAATAGTATTCAAAATAAAAATTTTACTTTCAAACTAAGAGTATGCGTTGGTTGTTTTTGCTAAGAGTGAAAAACTTATTTTCACCAAAAAAAATTTTCTGTGTGTGCATACATGTGGTAAGTCTGGGGGTGACATTCCTAACGGTTTTTAATCGAAACTGTTTGGTCAAGTCAACAAAACTTTTTATGTGATTACCTTAAATGAGGATATATCCGACTGCATTGTAATATTACTTTGACCCTCCCAAATCTAGAAAGAACTTGGTGTTATCGCACTGAAACACCTCGAGTTTGTGTCAGTGAAATGTTATACAACGTATGTTATATTCACATGTCTATCTGAAATTCTTTAAGCCTTTACATCTGAAGTCTTTCTTCGAGGGGATTCATTTTTACTACGGTATATTCGCCGACAATACTGCAAATGTCTTTGTGATCACCGCCATAGGAGAGTGGAGCCATTTCCATGTACATACAAAATCATTGTTCGAAAATGAAACTATAAAAAAATGTTCACCCCAAAGGGGTGCAAAACTAAGACTTCGCTAAGGACGCCAGAAGGTCACGGTACGGCTCTGATACTCCTCTCCCCATAACCAAAATATATTGCTATATTGCTAACGCTATATAGATTTACCAGCGTTTCGAATTCACCCACGACCCTTGCTTAAATTTAGGCCCATCTGTACTGTTTCGATAGGCTTCGCAATTCTTTGCGTACAGTTAAGTTATCACGGAAACCAAGAATACTTCCGGGTTTGAGCTGGAACAGATATAAGAGGGGAGCAAGCCGCCCCTAAATACCTAAATAAACAAACGTATTTAAGAAAAAAAGACGTACCACCAGACTGGTGGTGTACACACTGAAAGCTACTGAAATTACTAAAACAACTCATCAAAATCAATTATTTTGACGATTTCATGGTAATAAATTTGCAAAAAAAACAATAGCATGTTCTATAATTAACCAAACATGCACTACAGGCACGGTGGCATTGACTATACTAGGGAGAAATGAAGTAAACATGACTCTCTATAAATACCTGTATGTTCGACAGTTTTATTTAAGGATAATAAATTGACGATCGATTCCTCCATAGGTGAAATTGGACACTGTTTATTTGGTCCACCGCCTGTGGTCTTGCATTCTTTTTTGTTATGTTGTAGTTTCTTCTTCGTTTTGAGTTTTAAGTCTGCCCAAACCTAAAATGAGTAAAAGTGAGCATCGATGAATATTACAAATAAAAACATACCTTCTGCCATTCAGCCACTGTTCGGATCGGAGGTCCTAAACCATTCAGTTTGAAACTGATATCAAACCAGAGGGTGTTGAAGTCGTCCTTCGAAAAGTTTTCGTTCTCCGCGAATTTAGAGCCTTTTGCAATATGAGGATGTTCATTCATTAAAGCAAATTGCTTCTGGTTTGTAACTTTCAACCTATATAATGCGTGAGATAGGGTTTTATCATAATCGTGCTATGCAAACATATAACAATGAATAGTACATTAGACATAACAATAAAAGCCAGAAAATGATTTGAAAATGTTAGACTAAATGTTAGGAACTATACTGATAAGTGTTAACAGCCGAACCGATTCCGTAATTGGTTACGTATAAGGCGCATTTTGCCAGTTAGAGGTGTGCGACGTCGATTTCAGGTAAAAATTGTCGGCGGGCTGACAATTTTTACCTGAAATCGACGATGTGGCGGGACGGCACACACCTCTAATCCCAATGCCCAAAAATTTTACAGACAGATCAAATTGGGGGCAAATTATAGGTCGAGTCATTGGTGATATAGTACAGCACCCTAACGAATAGGTCCAAAATAGGGTCATTAACATATCTGAAAGCCTGTGAATGTATCTGAACCTTGGAAAGTCTCGGCAAGATTTCACAGAATCTGCGTCAAACAAATATTTGTTAATATTAACATTGTAGGATTATATGCAAAAATGCTTTTACCCAAATTTGATTTACTTGAGTAAGACAAAAACGCGTTTTCCATTTTTAATATTCTGTAGACAAAAGTACAACCCTTCAAATCTAATCAAAATCTATTTTCATTTGTCCCCTTTTGAGCTATCGACATTTAAAAAGGGCGTATCTTTCAGTGAAAATAATGTATAACTTTTGAGCCAGACAAGATAAAATTTTTCTTCCTTCGCCCCCAATAATTCTCTAAAAGTGCACAGAGCACTTTTATGAGAAAAATCACACTAAAAACTTTCGACAAACATATGATTACGGCTTAAAAGCCAACTGTCAAAATTCTCTTTGAAAGGAAATTCTGGACAAACTGTAACTGGTCCAACACAGTTCACAGTAGTTTATAAAAGAGAAAACTTTTCTCTTTTGTTTACTACCAACATCTGTGGTTGGCGGGTAACGGTTTGCCGGACTTTCCCTTCAAAGAGAATTTTGACAGTTGGCTTTTAAGCCGTAATCATATGTTTGTCGAGAACTGTACGAAGAAAACTACTTTTTTGAGGGACACAAAGTTAGCATATTCAATAAAGTTGCTCAGAATTGATTGCTCTAGAATATTGCAGGAAGTATCATTCTATCTCAACTAGAATTTGAAATAATGTCATACAGCTTTGACATTTAACCCTCAAAAAGGCAAGCTAAAATTGTGACTTCAAGAAGCAACGCTCCTAAGACCCAATGAAATCAAAAACCTCTTTTTTTCGTTTTATCAGTGAGAGAATTAAAAGCCAGAAAACGCTTGATCATTTGTAGATCAAATTACAAGTTCATTGAAACTGGAGAACTGTAACTAGCCGGGCCTCTGAGACCTCTAGCCTTTTTGAGGGTTAAAGGATCACCCTGAAACCGTTTCAGCCAAAAGAAGCAGTTTGTCATGCACAATAAATTTTTCTAAGATATCAAATCTCTAAATCCAAAGAGAATGTGTGAATAATTGTTTCCTGGTAAATTTGCTGAGAAGCCCAAAAAACTGTTTGGATCCAGGATGAGGATCCGGACCCCCAGGATCCTCCTCCTGGATCCGCCACTGGAGGCAGTTACAGTAGCTAGAGGCTATAATCTTTATTGTAGACTACTTATTTCATGAATCAAAAGTATTGCTGTTTTTACACCAAGAACTATTACACTTGTCATTTTTTCTTAAAAGTGTGATATGAGTACACGGTCACGTCGAATCGCCTGGGTGTCTCCAGTGCTTGTTATATAAAAAGGTGTACGGAAGACCTGCAGATGATTCGATCATATATTATTTGTAGGTATTTATATCCTATTCATTGGAGTGGCATCTGCTATCTCTATTCAATCTAAGAATCAAATGGTAGGACAAAACATGCAACGCTGCGCTCACACATGACGGCATCATCTTATCATAATAAAAAAAGTGGTAGGTACCATAACTATAATGACATGAACAATCAACCCCTATCTAGATCGATATCGATACTGGAACAAAACTATTATGTGTTAAACCTGCTGATTGACCCAGACGTCGAGCCGTTATGACAAACAACTACAGCAGATGTCCAGCTGCAGATTGATCTACAATACAGTCTAGAACTTTGTGCGGTTCCAGAGTGCTTGTTGTGATCGGCAAAACTGGCATAACACAAATCTTAATTTTATCAGTTGGTGGAAATTGAATAGCTTAAAGCAATTCAATATCCAATAGGATAAACTAACGTTTGTTAGCAGTAAAACATGGCAAGCAAGAGCTTTTGCAATTACTTATGCAAAAATCACACTTTTCTAATCCGGTTCAGCACCGTGCTTATGTCCGACACAGTGCATGTAGCAAAATTTTGATATGGAACAATATATTTCTCCGTGCACGGTACTGAATCGTGATTAAAACGGTTCGGCAAGGTTTAAATAGTGCTTTATTCCGACTAACAACTTGAACCTAGTTAAGCTCAGCTGGAATGCTGGCTGGTTCTAATTCGTATTCCGGCTCCAGTGACACAACCGATTCTAGTTAGAACCAACCATAATGGTGGCTGAACGTTACCGGGAATGTTATATTTATGTACATTACCACACCTTTTTTAATCGATTTATGCACAATTCTACACAGCTATTAATAAACTTTCATCACTATTTATTCAACTAAAAATTCCGCATGAAATATGAACCGATCTATAAAAAATAAACACATTTGTTCAGGATATAAGAGAATGCGATATGATATCGCCAAGTCCTAATTGCCCAGAATAAACCTATTTTCCCTTTTACTATACATTGCACAAGTTCTTTTGTTCACTAGATAATAAAAAAACGTCTTCTCAAGCCACATAGCACGGTTATCGCCGTAGGCTCGGCTGCACGGTAGAGCCGGATCACCCTCCAAACAAAATATTCCTAGCATTAATTGTAATTGCTACTGGCCGAGTGCAAACCCTCATCGCACGAATCATTCATGCTTATAAATCGAAGTAAAAGTGAAAAATATTTCAACTATCAACACCACAGTTTTTTTTTTTGAAATTCATTACACTTGCACACAATGTCGCCTATTGCAAATATTACATACTTTTTACAAATGCAAAATTATTTACTCTGCTATCATTTGCAAATCAAAAATATAATCTTACAACACAACGATGTTCCCGCAATTCTAAAAAAATTCTTACTTTTTTTCCGTCGCCATCCCTTATTTTCGTTTTTATTTCATCGACTCACTCACATGACTGAAATGTCACCTAAAACGACTAACAGAATGCGGTGACACACCAGAATAGCGTGACAGAGAGTCATGTGAGTGACTCGTCTCACCTTAGGTGACTTCGGTGATCGCGCGAGTGAGATAAAGTGTCACCTCACCTAAAGTGACTGTTCGGAATAACCCCCACAAAGTTATTTGTCGGACGAGTTTTTCTGTTCGCAGGAGTAGACTTGTTGACAGAACCCACCGCTGAATTGTCAAACAAACGTCTAATGGATTGCCTAATTTGCATCCCAGTCGTGATTTCGCCCTTCAGCAACCACCATTTGCGAAAGGGTTAAACCGTGTACATAATTTTCAGAAGGGCGCGGTAAATGGGCTAAACCACGTATATGGCACCCCTATCCCATTTGCATTGAACTGACATAAGTCAACATCTCAGCGGGCACACAAATTATGGGCCCCACTGACAGTTCAAATTGTTCTGCTCGTTTTGCTCAAAGCTCGACCTTCACTATTCAAACACGGCACGGCATGCCTCAATCTTTAGATGTTTGTTAAAAAGTTTAAATATTGCACCGCCAATTGATGAAAAGTGTTGTTTTGGACATGTCGGTGAATAACAAAAACTTTTCACCATGATTCACCAACAAATTGAACGAACTCGAGTTTCACAAAATTGTGTCGAATGAAATCGATTCTGTTTATTGTGGATCGACCCTAACGCGACGTTTTAGATGTTGGTATAGAAATCATGGCGGCGTAGCAGATACCTGGGCTAAACTGACTCTGTCTTGCTGGGTAAATGGGCGAGCTTGACAGTATACTTTTGAAGTAGAATACTTCTAACGTTTCAATATGGGGTCCCGTTTCAAAAATTTCAGTTGAGAAATTTTCCCAGATTTGAAATGCGAATATCTTCCGTTCTACTGGACGAAATCGCAATATTTTTGCACTATCTGATCGGAAATTTGTGCACGTATTTCGGATTAAATTTCGAAATTACTGCGACTACTATAAATAAACCAAAACAAGGATTTTCAGAAAACAGCGAGGAAAATGCGCAATTTGCCAGCATATCCCACGCAGAGCCGTCAAAAAGGAGCATGTAAGCGTTTCATTACATACGGGAATATTATATATACAGGTCACGCGAGCTTGTTTTGTATCAGTGGGTGCTCGCTTACCACACGAGCAACATGCTCGTCCGGACGGTACAATGAGCGGTATCATGTTTGCGTTCCCGTACCAAGCGTCATCGCAAGGTTCTTCGTGATAAAATGCAGGGAATCACCAAATCCGCCATTCGGCGTCTGGCTCGTCGTGGTGGTGTAAAATGCATCTTCGATTTAATCTACGAATGATGATGGTGTGCAAGAAAATGTCATCCGAGATGCCGTGACCTACACTGAACACGCCAAGCGCAAAACGGCAATGAATGTCGTCTATACTCTGAAGCGGCAGGGACGCACTTTGTATGGATTTGAAAGTTGAAAAGGTAGAACTCACTTGTATCATTATAAAAAAGGCCCTTTTCAGGGCCACTAAAATCATTTCAAAGAATAAGTTTGCATTTTCTGTTTCATGGACTGTTTCTCCCTGGAGAGCAATTTATGTTAAACCCTAAATTATGATTTATTTCAGTACGCAAATTGCAAATATGGTCAGAAACAAACTGGAGTGAAGTGAAAAACATTTTTACTAGGCGCATTCAAAAAAGGTTTCAATTCTCAAACATTTTACCAAGGTGCCGTATTACAATACTCTCTTTACCCTGAGTGTTCGATAATCTCCGTAGTGGAAACACAATTTCAATTTTGTTCTTTATCAAAAATATGTGGTCGGCCAACAAAGGTGTGGAGCTACGAAGAACACATATTGAGGAAAACACAAAAAAGGACGAGCTTACATTGTGCTGTAGTCAGGTATAAAAACTCAGCATGCTGTTGCTCACGCTCAGTTCGTTTCCAGCATCAGCATACAGCAGTTCGTTTGCAGCATCGCCCGCAAAATTCAAACCGCCGTCCGTTTGCTGCTGTCAGAAGAGTTGGCCAAGCACGCCGTCTTCGATGAAACCAAAACTGTTACCATATACACCAGCACCAAGTAAATTTCGAACACTGCCCAAACAAAATGCCCTTTTCAAGGCCATCAATTTATCGACAAAGAATGAAATTGAAGTTTTGTTATTACAAGCATCAGCTTGTCAAGTGCGTTGGATGGTAAGTGAGCCACTTGTGAACAATACCGTCGCTTTCACGAGAATGGCACAAAATCAAAAGTTATTTGTGATTTATAGACAGTTTAGTGTAATGATTCAATTTACACAAATCGAACGTTTTCTAACGTTTCGATATAGGTGCTCCGTTTCAAAATTTTCGGCCAGAATGCTGCCTGTTTTTTCAAACGTGAAAATCTGCTGTTGTATTGAATGAAAACCTTGGATTTTTGCGCTGATTGGAAATAGTTGTGACTAATTCTGTAGAATGTACAATTACTGAAAATAACGGATTTTGTGAAAGCAGTGGTTGGTCCATACAATTCGATTCTAAGCGAGCCAGACTAGTTTTCGTTGGAAGGTCCACCTCTGACTATAGAAGTAAACTATTTTATTTTGAATTCAACTACAACTTCCTTGAAAACAGCACAGTTAAAAAACTTTTGGGAAAAACGCGCAGACCTAAATTTTCCACTATAATGGAAACTGCCTGTGCCCCGCCGCACAGCATCAAGATTGATAGTAATTCAAGCCGGGAGGAAAGAGGTTGTAAGGCAATGGAAAACGAAAATTTCATTTATATCTTACTGGAATATAATTGGCTGGTCCTGAAAAGAACTTGTTGGTTTGTGGTTTATTTTGGGTCACAATTTAGGCCTGCTCGATTGCTGATAGCTGTGAATTTCTCGCAGGGCGACAGTTTCTGTTCAGTAGTGATGAGGCTTCCTAACGCCAACCGTGACTGGGGTACTTTTACACGACCTTCGTTGCTTACTGTTTGCGGGGAGGCTTTCCTCTGGTGGACTTACGAGCGGTTTGTTTGGTACGGGCCATTTATCAACAAAGAATCGAATTGAAGTTTTGTTATTACAAGCATCCGAAAGTAGCTTGCCAAGAGCGTTCGATGGCAAGTGAGCTACTTGTGAACAATATCGTCGATTTCACGTGTTTCACAAAAGAAAAAGTTATCATTTGTTTGTTTGTTTACAGTTTCGTGTTTACTAGGCGCATTCAAAAAAGGTTTCAATTCTCAAACATTTTACCAAGGTGCCGTATTACATTACTCTTTTTACCCTGAGTGTTCGATAACCTCCGTATTGAAAACACAATTTCAATTTTGTTCTTTATCAAAAATATGTGGTCGACCAACGAAGGGGTGGAGCTACGAAAAACACATATTGAGGACAACACAAAAAAGGACGAGCTTACATTGTGCTGTAGTCAGGTATAAAAACTCAGCATGCTGTTGTTCACGATCAGTTCGTTTGCCGCATCAGCATGCAGCAGTTTGTTTGCAGCATCTCCCGCAAAATTCAAACCGTCGTCCGTTTGCTGCTGCTAGAAAGTTAGCCAATCACGCCGTCTTCGATGGCACCAAAACTATTACCATATACACCAGCTCCAAGTAAATTCCGAACACTGCCCAAACAAAAGGCCCTTTTCAGGGCCATCAATTTATCGACAAAGAATGAAATTGAAATTTAGTTATTACAAGCATCAGAAAGTGGCTTGCCAAGGGCGTTGGATGGTAAGTGAGCCACTTGTGAACAATACCGTCACTTTCAAGTAGAATGGCACAAAATAAAAAAGTTATTTGTGTGATTTGTAGACAGGTTAGTGTAATGATTCAATTTACAAAAATCGAACGTTTTCTAACGTTTCGATATAGGTGCTCCGTTTCGGCCAGAATGTTGCCTGTTTTTCTAAAAGTGAAAATCTGCTATTGTACTGAATGAAAATCTTCGATTTTTGCGCTGATTGGAAATAGTTGTGACTAGTTGTGTAGAATGTTCAATTACTGAAAATAACAGATTTTGTGAAAGCAGTGGTTGGTCCATACAATTCGATTCAGAGCGAGTCAGACTAGTTTTCGTTGGAAGGTCCATCTCTGACAATAGAAATAAACTATTTTATTTTGAATTCAACTACAACTTCCTTGAAAACGCACAGCTAAAAAACTTTTGGGAAAAACGCGCAAACCTAAATTTTCCACTATAATAAAAACTAGTGCCCCCGCCGCACAGCATCATCAAGATTGATAGTTATTCAAGCCGGGAGGAAAGGGGGAGGGAGGTTGTAAGGCAATGGAAAATTTCATTTATAATAATAATACTTTATAATTGGCTGGTCCTGAAAAGAACTTGTTGGTTTGTGGTTTATTTTGGGTCACAATTTAGGCCCGCTCGATTTCTGATAGCTGTGAATTTTTCGCAGGGCGACTGTTTCTGTTCGGTAGCGATGAGGCTTCTTAACGCCAACCGTGACTGGGGCACTTTTACACGGCCTTCGTTGCCAACCAGCCCCCTGTCAAGGACGACGTCTCTGTACAGCCATCATCACTGCCATGAAAGGCAAAACATTGATTTTGAACCGAATGATTAGAAGCTGTATTTAGTTACAAAATGTCAATTAAATTAAATTATTAAATCATCCCACAAGATGCAAAACGTCGTGTGGAATGCTTGAATAGCGAGCATAGTGCCGAACATAATTCTTTGTTTGGGGCTTTATAGCTATAACACCCCATACATGTCGGTCACTGTCAAACTCCATATGATGGTATAGGGTTGCCAGGGGGCTGTTGCCAACTGCTTGCGGGGAGGCTTTCCTCCGGTGGACTTACGAGCGGTTTGTTTGGTACAGGCCATGTAGCGAAAAATGCTGATCTGCTACTTCTCTGATGCTGGTAGTAGGACGACGGTCAAACGCTCGTTTGCGTGCCTTCATTCATAAAAGTTCAACAATATTTTCAAAGAATGTTGCAAATTGTCAACTTGATAATTCCAAAAATACTCCAAATAAACTATGAATGTGCTAAAGTCGACAAAGTCGCATAGAAATTGCTTATTCCAGAGCAGAATTTACCGGTCTAAAGTGTATTCTACTTCACTCCGGTTATGTCTCTGACATTACCCACCCATCTTTTTTTAATAGGGATAGGGCTCAGCAAATGGGCGCATAGAAACCGAATGTAAATGAAAGGGCGCGTGCATCTTTTCTTCGAATTACATGAAAATATCGAAATATTCGAATGTTTATGTGCAACAACTATCGAGTAGACATGATCATAGTAGATATTGCTTATCATTTATATAATAGAACCGCCGTTAAAAGAATAATTTTGTGAATAATAATCGTACGCCCGGTTTTGTGCAAAAAAAAATGTAAGTTTAGCCTTTATACTCCATATGAGAATAAGGGCCTAAGTCGAAATCTCGAAGAAAATGCATGTTTCGCCGTTTTGTTTGCTTTAATTATAAATCGAACTAAAAACCATTTCGACACAGATCTTTCATTAGGGCCTAAGTCGCAATGTACCAGTGGCGTCAAGGGGCGTAGTAAGAAAAGTTTTCGGGGGGGGGGGGGGGGATATATTTTTTTTGTATGTATATGAAAAATGTTCAAAAACATTGTGAGCAGGAAAAAAAAGTTCAAAAACCAACAACTCAGGGAGCGGGTTTGGGTAGTCAAGGTAGGAAAGCTAGCTGTCGGTATAATATAAATGCTCTTCCCCTACGAAGACAATCTGGGCTGCAAACTTCAGACTGTCTAATTTACTGAGCCCTTTAGTTCCCTTGTGCTATTCAGTACCACTTCCTCGTTGAGCTTCCGACTGGTTCGCATACTACTCGGTCTAGTCCCCGACGATAGATCTAGCCTACTCCGACGAAAAGTTCCCCGGCGAGAGAAGCTCGAGCCAACCAGGTGCTGCGGTCAGTTCGGCGATTCCGGTAGAGTAGGGCATCCGGTTTGCTGGAGCCCCGGCGCGACTGGTGGTGTATCGTCGCGGTCTACGCGGTCTCGTTCCCGGCGGTGAATCTGACTGTAAGCTGACGGAGAGGTCTCAGACGAAAAATGTTCTCCCAATACCGATTCTTATTTGGTTTCAGTACCACAACTTCTTGAGCCCTTTGACTCCGTAACCGGTGCTATTTAGCACCGCAATTCCTTTAAGCCATTTAGTTCTCTTCTTGGGCCATTTAGCACTACTTCCTTGATGGTCCATTCAGTTCTCGACTTGTTCGCGAACAACTCGGTCTAGTCCCCGACGATGGACCTGACCTACTCCGACAGAGAATTCCCCGGCGAGAGAAGTTCTCCCGAGATCGAGCCAATCAGCTAGGTGCCGAGGTCAGTTCAGCGATTCTGGTGAAGCAGGGTGTTCGTGGCACTGGTGCGTTGATGACCCGCCACTAGTGATGTCTCGTTTCTGTCTACTCAGTCTAGTCCCCAGCGGTGAATCTATCTTGCGCTGACGGAGAGTTCCCTGGCGAAAAAAGTTCTCCCAATATCGATTCATCTTTGGTTTTCGCTATTTTTCTATCGGAACAACCGGTGGGGTGTCGTGGTCGGTCTGGCGAATCCGCATGGAGCGTGACGTCCGGTTCGCTGGCGTTTCGACGACTCATACCCGCTGCTCTGTTGCAGTCTATTCGACTAGTCCTCGGCGGTGGATCTAGCTTATACCTGCGGAGAGTTCCCTGGCCCCCTCTCCCGAAACCGTTGTTCGATGTCCATTCCGCTGTAAGACGGTCATGATAGATATCACACTGGGTTGCTGCGGGCCCCCACAGATAAACATCAATTTTGTATATTATCAAAATGTTATTTTCAATTTGTTAGGAAACAAGATTTGAAATTTCAATATGCACTCGGAAAATATATTTTTCTTCGCGGACTCCCAGCAATGACGTCGCGGCCCTCTAGGGGCCCGCGGACCCCAGGTTGAGAATCACTGATCTACATCATATCTCTGTTTACTGCGTTCCACGTCTACGTCGCTTGACATTATCCGGGTTGATGTCCGGTCCTCCCGTTTTAAGTAGCTCCCTGCACGTCGCTTCAAACCTCGGACATTCAAAGACTCTCCTCGGACATTCAAAGACTTCAAACCTCGGACATTCAAAGACGCTCCAGGCACAGTGTTGACGTTGCGTACCCACACCGATGAAGATGCTCCTTAAGCAGCCGTGGCTCGGTAGGAGCTGTGGAAGGTCATCTCTCCGTGCTTTCTATTGACCCACGTCGACAGGTTTGGATGAGCCGGTAGGTCCACTTTCCTTTCTCCGTATTATCCCATTCCTGCTGCTGCGTCACCATCGAATCGATTCTCATCATCTTTCTCACGTTTCTGACGTTTCATTGATTGTAGCACTTGATATCCTCCGTCAGGGTAATGCAGATGGGGATCATCTCGGCGTCAAGGCATACTACCTCCGGTACGCAATCGCAACTCGTACGACAAGCAGTCGAAGCGTCCTGTTCAGCTTTTCGCGGTTTCACTTGGTTTTCAGCGTCGCACCCCAACCAGGAGCCCCATATCGCAGTATCGATTACGAAACACTAGATAAAGACCCGAAATTTCGCATGTGCATTCAACGTGGTTGTTTAAGCTCAATCAGTCGTCAATTATCACTCCCAATTGCTTCAGTGCACGCTTCGATGCATTCACATGCCCTTCGATGGTGATCTGTATCCGCTGAACCGCTTTGCAGTTGCTGTCCAACAACAAATCCGTCTTGTAGTGAGCTATTTGCAGCTTGACCCGTTCATCCAGCTCTCGATCGCATCGATTGTCTCCGTCACCGACACCTCCATTTCTTCAAGTGTCTCGCCGTTATTGACACATCGTCCACGAAACGAACGATTTTCAACGAGTTCTATCGAAACACTTTATTTTTTTATTACGAGTTTTTCGTGAAAACCACAAAATGACTTTCGTTGGCTTATTACGAAACAGCTTCATTCAGCAAACGAGTCGTTCGCTGTTATATACGAATATCTTTATAATATTTACGAGCACCATTCGTCAAACCGTCCACGTCAGAAGAGCAATATGGAGCCATTGTTGCTATACGTCAGATAATTGTTGTTGTCTGACTATTTAGTAGTCGTATTCGTGTCCGCCGGTTGCAGGAAGATTTCCTGAACCTCTTTCGCTTCCAGTTGATTCAGAATCTGAGGCAGTACAGAATCAGTTGAGCCGTCGCGAACTGCTCGTTGATTTTTTTTTTCGAGAGTTGTCCTACTGGAGCTGTAGAGCTAGGTTCTCGGAAGGGCTCCCCGTCAGAATCACATACTACAATTTGCAGACGAGACAGGCAATGTCGCCCAATAAAACACTGCAATAGGCCAATTGTAGCGGGCCGTGATTCTGAATGTGATATTCTTTGTACGGTTCAGGCATGTGCGGGCGTAGGGACTCGGAATCGCGTGTATCATCGCGAAGGGCTCGAATATTTGTACGTTAATGTGCTCGATCGCGTGTGCGTTTGTATGTCGCGTGTGCTAACGTGTAACTTCGCGTGCATAAATTCTATTTCATAACCGTGTGCCTTTCGCATATTCGCGTGTGTTCTAGAATGATCGCGCGCGGACCGTGAATCTGATACTTAATTTTTTGTGTACGGTTCAGATTCCAGTAAGAAGTGGGTTCTTCCATATCATTAGAGATCCCAATCATGTCGTCGTAGAACGCGTGGTCTAGTGGATATGAGCTTTATTTTTTTTTTATTGGTCCAACTGAATGTATGGACCTAAATTGCTAGAATAAAGGTTAAAGATTTCCGGACGTGACCGATTCATGATCGCGCATTTGCGGGTTGGCGTTTGAGATCGCGTTTGTAACTTCGTAAGTACTGAAACGTTCACACAATTGCCGCAGTGTTATCAAGTTTACGCGATCGCGGGCATAGGTGTGCGTAGATGATCGCGAAGGGCTTAAGCGTGCGTATTGTAAGTAGGGGTTTGCCCACTACTCGGGTTCTTAATTGCCCGGCGGACCCTTCCTTTCAGGGCGGCCTAGGTGCCTCTACCGGAATTTCGGATTTTCGTAACACTACAAACTAATAGAACACAAATAAATAAATTAATTTTATTGTGTTTATTTCCACCAACTCTCCCTTCACTGCTGGTCGATTGTAGATTCACTGCTGGCTGGCGATGGCGGGAAGGCGGAGGTTTTTTCCCGACCGGCCGGGACAGCAACGGCCGAGTTCTCCTTGTTTACGTTGGCTGCTCCGGCAGCGGTCCTTAACAATTAGCTAGGGAGGTGATCTTTGCTCCTTTGTCGGAACCTCCCTAGCGACGGTGGTGACGAATCACCGGATTCTTTGCTCCCCGCAAAGAATCCCGGAAGACACCGCAGTGTTCTTCCCAGGGGGAGCCGTTGTCCACCCTGCTTCGCCCTCCTTGGCTATTAGCTGGAAAGGAGAGCAAGGCTCGTTCGGCTTATTCTTCCCAGCGAGGGCGGATTGGTGCGTCTGGATCCTTTGCGGTTAGCCGGGGAAGCGAAAACTCCTTGTTGATTAGCTTCCCCCGACGGCGATCCAGCACCAGAAACACTATGAGTGCCCAAACCACGGGCCGGCACTTTCCGACGGATATCCTTCCGTCACACACGCGCACTTCACTCAATTGTCGTGGCGGCCAACTGTCCCAAAACAGCGTATCGGGGACGTCTTTTCTAAACCGTGGTATGTCACTCTCTGTCCACTCTAACACGATGGCCGCCTTCCGCACTCGACTAAACAACCACCACCAAAATCATAACTCTCCGAGCTCTCGATCGAAGCAGTTCGTTTTCTGGTGCTGTGCATAAAGTGAACAAGAATAAATTGTCAGTGAAGGTCAACCATTGTTCGAGGCAGTCTTTGTTCGCCGGTGCCCAGGCTGGTGAAGTGAATACCAGAATAGCCGGAATCGCCGCTATATAAGCTAAGTATTTTTTTTTTCTTTCATTTCCCTTTCCCCGATCGGTCTCTACTTCTGCCCTTTCCCCTGAATATAAGTTTCATCTCTCGTTTACACCACGTGTTATCCTCGTGCCTAAATGGCCGAGGGCGAAGTAACATTGGATGGGAATGATATTCCCATGGATATACCGGATAAACCCGAAATTACTCCCTCCCCTGATTCCCCCAGTCCTCCCCGTATTAAAACATACCCAGCCAGTTCGACTGGACCCTGGGTGGTGTATTTCCGGCCCAACACGAAATCGCCCAATATTCTAGAAATCTCACGGGAGCTGACTGCCAACTACCCGTCCGTGGCTCAGATAACACGTGTTCGAGCTAATAAGATACGCGTTATAGTAAATGACCTCGACCAGGCAAACCAGATTGCTCGCAGCGAGCGTTTTACGAAGCAATTCAAAGTGTATGTGCCTTGTAGAGTTGTGGAGATCGATGGGGTCGTCGCCGAACCGGGTCTAAAGTGCGAAGACCTGTTGAAGTACGGGGTTGGCTGCTTTAAGGACCCTTCACTTCAAAAGGTGAAAATTCTGGAATGCAAGCAATTGTATTCCGCAAAAACTGAAGATGATAAGACAACTTATTCTCCGTCAGACTCGATTCGGGTGACTTTCTCCGGATCTGCTCTTCCCAACTATGTCCTCCTGGATAAGGTTCGCCTACCTGTTCGCCTATTTGTACCGCGGGTAATGAACTGCAGCAATTGCAAGCAACTGGGCCACACAGCCACTTATTGTGGCAATAAAAAACGGTGCGGCAAATGCGAGGGAGAGCATGAGGATGACGCTTGCGGTGGAGAAACTGAGAAGTGTATTTACTGCGGGGGCCCTCCGCATGCTCTTAAGTCATGCCCGGCGTACAAGCAGCGCGGGGATAAAATTAAGCGCTCCCTTAAGGATCGCTCGAGGCACTCTTATGCAGAAATGCTAAAGAATGCTTCGCCATCTGTCCCTTCCGAAAATTCCTTTGCTCTTTTGGCTGGCGTTGAGCAAGAATCTGACGACCCACAAGAGGGAACATCATTGGTTAACCCAGGGGAATCCAGGAAGAGGAGAAATCTAGCCTCCCCTACATTTCCTCGTAAGGGTGCCAAGGTGTCGTCTACTCAGAGTGCGCCAACCGCAATCAATAAATCCAACGGAAGTGATGCACAAAAGCCGAAGCAATTTGCTCCAGGACTTGGAAATATTAATTCTAACAAGGAGTACCCACCACTTCCAGGGACACCAAAAACCCCAAGTGTCCCCTTTTTTCAAACAGATACTCAGTCCAGTAGCGGACTAATGAAATTTTCTGACATAGTGGACTTAATTTTCACAGCTTTCAATGTTACTGATCCTCTTAAAAGCCTTCTGATACGTTTTCTCCCTATAGTGCAAACATTTTTGAAGCAGTTGACTACTAAATGGCCCCTCCTTGCAGCGATCGTATCCTTCGATGGCTAAGTCATCGAGCGAGGTCACCGATTCGATCACTGTTCTACAGTGGAACAGCAGAAGTATCCTCCCGAAAATCGATTCCTTTAAATTTTTACTAAATAGTTTAAAATGTGATGCTTTCGCATTATGTGAAACTTGGTTAACTTCCGATATAAATCTCAACTTCCACGACTTTAATATAATTCGTCTGGATCGAGAAAACCCCTATGGAGGAGTACTTTTGGGGATCAAAAAGTGCTATTCTTTCAACCGAATTAACCTCCCTTCGACACCAGGCATTGAAATTGTCGCTTGTCAAGTTTTAATCAAAGGTAAAGACCTTTGCATTGCTTCCCTCTACATTCCTCCTAGAGCCTCGGTAGGGCACCGAACGCTTTGTAATATCACGGAATCCTTACCGGCACCGCGGCTAGTTCTGGGAGACTTTAACTCGCACGGTACGGTATGGGGCTGTCTTCATGATGATAATAGATCAACATTAATCCAAGATCTTTGCGATAATTTCAACATGACCATCTTAAACACGGGAGAAATGACGCGGATTCCTACACCACCAGCACGCGCAAGCGCGTTGGATTTATCTCTATGCTCGACTTCGCTACAGTTAGATTGCATGTGGAAGGTGATCCCTGATCCCCACGGTAGCGACCATTTGCCTATCGTGATTTCAATTGCTAACGGTTCAAGAACATCGGAAACAATCAATGTATCGTATGACCTCACACGGAACATTGATTGGAAGAGTTACGCGACCGCGATATCCGTTAAAATCGAATCCACTCAAGAACTTCCTCCGGAGGAAGAGTACAGGTTTTTGGCTGGCTTGATTCTCGACAGTGCGAATCAAGCTCAGACTAAACCAGTACCCAGCGCGAATACCCATGGACGGTCTCCCACCCTGTGGTGGGATAAAGAGTGCTCAGAGCTGTACGCGGAAAAGTCCACTGCATATAAGGCCTTCCGGGAAGACGGGTTACCCGCTAGCTATCTACAGTACGCGTCGTTAGAAAGGCGAATGAAGAGTCTAATGAAAGCCAAAAAACGTAGTTATTGGCGCCGGTTCGTCGACGGGTTAACGAGAGAAACAGCGATGAGCACTCTTTGGGGTACGGCTCGACGTATGCGAAACCGTAATAGTACCAACGAGAACGTGGAATATTCAAACCGTTGGATATTTGCTTTCGCCAAGAAGATCTGTCCGGACTCTGTCCCGGTACAGAAAACGTACCGCGCCGCGTCTCCTCACGATACCGCGAACGAAACACCGTTTTCGATGGTGGAGTTCTCACTTGCTCTCTTATCATGCAACAATAACGCCCCAGGGTTAGACAGAATCAAATTCAACTTGCTGAAGAATCTACCTGACACTGCAAAAAGGCGCTTGTTGAATTTATTTAACAAGTTTCTTGAGGGTAACATTGTCCCTCATGACTGGAGGCAAGTGAAGGTCATCGCCATCCAAAAACCAGGAAAACTAGCCTCCGACCACAACTCATATCGGCCGATTGCAATGCTGTCCTGTATTCGGAAGTTGTTCGAGAAAATGATCTTGTTTCGCCTCGACAATTGGGTTGAAGCAAATGGCTTACTGTCAGATACACAATTTGGCTTCCGCAAAGGCAAAGGGACGAACGATCGCCTTGCGTTGCTTTCTACAGAAATCCAAATGGCCTATGCTAACAAAGAGCAGATGGCATCAGTCTTCTTGGATATTAAGGGGGCTTTTGACTCAGTTTCTATCAACATTCTGTCAGAGAAGCTGCACCAGCATGGTCTTTCACCAATTTTAAATAACTTTTTGCTAAACCTGTTGTCTGAAAAGCACATGCACTTTTCGCATGGCGATTTAACAACATCGCGATTTAGCTACATGGGTCTTCCCCAGGGCTCATGTCTAAGTCCCCTGCTCTACAATTTCTACGTGAATGACATTGACGATTGTCTTGCCAATTCATGCACGCTAAGGCAACTTGCAGACGACGGGGTGGTCTCTGTTACAGGGCCCAAAGCTGCCGACTTGCAAGGACCATTACAAAATACCTTGGACAATTTGTCTGCTTGGGCTCTTCAGCTGGGTATTGAGTTCTCCACGGAGAAAACTGAGTTGGTTGTTTTTTCTAGGAAGCGTGAGCCGGCGCAACTCCAGCTTCTATTAATGGGTGCAACGATCAACCAGGTTTTCACATTTAAATATCTCGGGGTCTGGTTCGACTCTAAAGGTACCTGGGGATGTCACATTAGGTATCTGAAACAGAAATGCCAACAAAGGATCAATTTTCTCCGAACAATAACTGGAACATGGTGGGGTGCTCACCCAGGAGACCTGATCAGGTTGTACCAAACAACGATATTGTCGGTGATGGAGTACGGGTGTTTCTGTTTCCGCTCCGCTGCGAGCATACACTTCATCAAACTGGAGAGAATCCAGTATCGTTGCTTGCGCATTGCCTTGGGTTGCATGCACTCGACCCATACGATGAGTCTCGAAGTGCTGGCGGGCGTTCTTCCGCTAAAAAATCGATTTTGGGAACTCTCATATCGATTGCTCATCCGATGCGACATTCTGAACCCGTTGGTGATTGAAAACTTCGAGAGGCTCGTCGAGCTTAATTCTCAAACCCGATTTATGGCCTTGTACTTCGACTACATGGCACAGAGCATTAATCCTTCTTCATATACTCCCAGCCGTGTTCGTTTCCTAGATACTTCTGATTCTACTGTATTCTTCGACACATCCATGAAGGAAGAGATTCGTGGAATCCCGGACCATATACGCCCGCAAGTGATCCCCAATATATTTTATAATAAATTCCGAGAAGTCGACTGTGACAAAATGTTCTACACTGACGGATCAAATCTCGATGGGTCCACTGGCTTCGGTATCTTCAACAATACTATCACCGCTTCATTCAAGCTCAATGATCCCGCTTCAGTTTACGTCGCAGAGTTAGCTGCAATTCAGTACACCCTTGGGATCATCGACACTCTGCCCACAGATCACTACTTCATCATTTCGGACAGCCTCAGCTCCATCGAGGCTCTTCGTGCGATGAAGCCCAAAAAGCAATTCCCATATTTCCTGGGGAAGATACGGGAGTCCTTGTGTACGTTATCTGAAAAATCTTATCAGATTACCTTTGTTTGGGTCCCCTCTCATTGTTCTATCCCGGGCAATGAAAAGGCCGACTCATTAGCAAAGGTGGGCGCATTAAATGGTGACATATACGAAAGACCAATCTGCTTCAACGAATTTTTTAGTATTTGTCGTCAGAGGACACTCAACAGTTGGCAAACCTCGTGGAGCAATGGTGAACTTGGACGATGGCTACATTCCATTATCCCAAAGGTATCAACGAAGCCTTGGTTCAGGGGGATGGATGTGGGTCGGGATTTTATTCGTGTAATGTCCCGACTTATGTCCAACCACTACACCTTGGATGCGCATCTGCGGCGTATTGGGCTTGCGGAGAGTAGTCTGTGCGCTTGTGACGAGGGCTATCACGACATCGAGCACGTTGTCTGGGTATGCGCCGGGTACTTGGACGCCAGGTCTCAGTTAAAGGATTCCCTTCGGGCCCGAGGTAGACCACCCAATGTCCCAGTCCGAGATATACTGGCAAATCGTGATTTCCCCTATATGTCCCTTATTTATACTTTCATAAAAACGACAAATATCCCAATTTAGCCCCTCTCTTTTTATTTCTCGTTTTAGAAGCTTTCTCTTGCCTTGTGGGACCGATCAGCTCCAGACTGCAACTATGTAACCGCCGTCGCACTTACCACTACGGAAACTGAAGCGAGAGCGACTCAAGGTCCGATGACTTTTGAAGGATTCCCCGCGGGTCCGAAGAATACCATCCGCCAATCCAACCTACTAGACTGAGGCGGTAATCTTTCGCTGATCTCCCGTTTGAGCGAAAGTTGCAAGTTTTGCTCTTCTCTCCCGGTCACCATCTACGCTTTCTCTCCCCTGTCCTTGATACAACTGCTTCTACAGCCCCCCTCTGAATATCTTGACCAAGCATAAGTCTCCGCTAAAAAAGTTCAAATTTGTATTCTGTATTCCTAGTTTTAAGATAGTTGTAATTTTACCTCTTTGTTAAAACTATTGTCCCCCATCTTGTAAATAGTATTGTATCCCTAGTCTTAAAACACCTGCGAATTTTCTCATAAATATTTGTTCCCCCTTTTGTGTACAAAACTATATTGTTAGTTTTAAGATAACTGTAAATATTTCCTAAAAATTATTACTATTGAATTCCTTGTTTTAAAATTTTTTCATAAAAAAAATCTTTCGCCCCTCTCTTGTATATAGAATCTTATTTCTAGTCTTAAGATAGCTGTAAAATTTTTCTTTTTTAAAAAAATATTTCAACATTGTAACCTCCTAGTTTTAAAATATAAAAATTTAAAAACAAAAGAATTTGGCACCGCCAAGCTAACGCATTTGTGCCTATCAAATAAACGAAATGAATAAAAAAAAAAAAAACCACCACCAAAAAAACCGTACCGCTGCATAGCTGTCATCACCTATGTGCAGCATAGCCAGTACACGTATTTCAGCAGTAGGAGAGCGGTGGCCTATCTAAGCCCTATGTTAGCTATGTACAATTGTCAAACAAAAATTACTACACCTATCTGAACGCAGAAAACCGTTCACAAACGCGAAACTATATAAAAATTTACAAGAAAAAGTGAACGATATCGAAACAGCGGTGAGCATAAATTTTCGTAAACAATACACTCTACGGAGAGAGTACGCACGAAAGGGTATATTTCCACCCAGTGCTAAATTGTTACCCTGACGGGTTACAATCTCGCCCACACCGGGTGGAAAAAAAATTGACATTTTTTTTTTCTAAACTAACACCTAACACCGATACAATAATTATGAACGAAATTAATAAATAAATAAACAAAGAAAAACTAACTACACCTAATTATTTCTTCCGCAATTTATCAATAATTCATGTCTAATAATAAATTAATCGACCGGCGGTCCTCATTGGTGAAAAGTTTGCCTGTGTTTGGTCTGACAATACTGACAGCATACGCGAAGCGAGAGGCTATCAGCCATCGTCATTACTCGGCTATGGGTTGAACCCTAAATCCAATCTGAAAACAAGACCGGTAACAACTCGAGATTCCCAAAATTCTGCAAGTGGCATTGACAATTTTCAATGTTCCAACTTGCAGGGGAACGGTTGTCGGCATTACATTGTTCGTTTTTTTTTCATCGACTGTCCAAAAATGTCTTTCGTGTCCTAACGGTACCAGTACTACAACCTTGTGCTGGGGTTTCTATCCAAATACATTCATACATTATCCCATTCATTCATCCTCAATCACTGGCCTACTCGATCATTCACAATCCGATATGCACTTTGAATTGACCCCAAAACAATTTTATCTTATCATTCACACATGCATTCATTCGTTCTTCGATTCTACACTCATACATTCACACATACAATACCGCTTAACACGTCATCGTTTCTCCCACTCGCAGACATTCCGGACAAAAGTTTGTATATTCGTCCCTTTTCGCCTCAAAACGCTTCGTACATGACAAAAGAAACGTTTGAGAGGGACCAAAGAATGTCTTTCGCATAATTTAAAAATATCAAAATGATTCCCGCTGGAATCAAACGAACCATCCCAGGTTTAACCACAAACCCAAAATTATGCGAAATAAAATTTTATTATTCGATTCGAAATCGAAGACGCGAGGCGCTTTTTAACCCACATCTCCCTCTAACACGCACACCACTCTCATTCGAATCGGGCTACACCTGCATGATGCATAACCTTGTTGCGAACATCGGGGAAAACGTCAAAATCGATGATCCATTCGATATGATGAATGAATCATCAAAATTGTAAATAAACAAAACAGTTCGCGAAACTGGCGTTCGCAAATTGTTTATATTCGCGGTTTTTATTTCGTTTACGGTCGGTTTCGGAGTAGTGGGACCACTCACGCGATCGAGGTGTCCCCGGCGAAGAGGGGAAAGGTGTTTTTTTATATAGTGCCCCAAACAAGGAAAAATTTTATATAATTTTGTGCACCCGTAGGTGCGAGTGTTCCCCACAGAAAGGGGTTTTTTGAAAAATGTTATGTTGCCGAACACGGCAGAAGAATGATGTGTATGCATCCGGCGGTGAAAAGACGGTATAGGTTCGTTTTGTTTCTTCCAAACACTGGTACAGGTTTGGTGAGAAAGTTTTCTTTACCGTAACCGTCTCGACCGCCGGAGCAAAGCAAATTAGTGGATAATTTGGTTACCTCACTGCGCGAGTGGGGCGCAAAAGAATTTTTAGTATTTGTTTGCCGAACACGGCAAGTAGTGTATTTAGATGCGTCCGGTGCCCGGGAGAACGGCACGGTATAAGATTAGTGTTTTTTAGTAGAGTATTCCACCCTACCGTAGTCGTCACCGGGGCCGGAGCATATATTTCGTGCGAGTGTTTGTTTACCACACTGCGTGAATGTGGCTCTGAAAAATTGTAAGAAGGTGTTGAAGAACCTTCTCGCGGCAGAGTTGGTCTTCCACAATAAAGATAGAGAAGACGGAGAAATGTTTGTTTTTTTTTTTATTCGGACCAAAGTCCGTGTTGTTGCCGTCGGAAACTGACGGCTGCTTTTGGAAAACTCCCAAGTGAGTAATCCATTTAAAAGCATACCGTCAGTCCACAAACGGCACGGAAAAGTTTTTGTTATGCTGGTTTAAGGAGATTTGCTGGCCAAACTCCGAGATTTTTACCTGCTAAATCCTCAAGCTCGTAGGAGGATACACCCCTTTTGGTGATAACTTTTGCCGGTAAGTATTGTGGTCCAAGTTTAGCATTGTAAGACTCGAGTGCATTCGACAACTTCATGTTTCGACGGTACACCATTTGTCCCGTTTCAAAAGGTTTGGAGAACTTTCGATGACGCAAGTTGTACTGATGTCGAATGCCCTCGCTTGCCTTTGCCAAATTCTTGACCACAATCTCCCGGATTTTGTCTAACTGTTGGTGTCTTGTTTCTAGGTCACCCTCACCGGAAATCCTGCTGAAGTCATCGGCAGATGCCATTTCACACCCGTGTATAGTGAAATGAGGACTAAACCCAGTGGAGGAATGAACGGTAGTATTTAGGATGCGCTCCACATCGGTAATGTGGATATCCCAATTGCGCTGCTCGGTTCGAGCATATGCCCGGATTGCGGTGTTTATCGAGCGATTTGTTCGCTCCAATGGGTTAGCCTGCGAATGATAGCGGGAGTTCAGCCAATGTTTGACGTTGGTTTCTTTTATGAATTGACTGAACTCCTTCGAGGTGAAAGTGGAGGCATAGTCGCTTAGCAGAATTTCCGGGCTACCATGGCGATTGAACCACTGTTCGCGCAGTATCGTACAGAGTGACGTATTAGCGATTTTGCGAACGGGGGTTAACATGACGTACTTGCTGAAGACGTCGAGGACGACAAGCAAGTGTTGATTGCCACGTTTGCTTTTTGGAAGAGGACCAATATAGTCCACAGAAACCATTCGCCATGGTGCATTAGTCGCACGCGACTGACCCATTTCGGGCTGGACTGGGACGAAAGGAGCTTTGATTTCCTTGCACGTCCCACATTCTCGAATAAACTTTCGTACTTCAGATCCCATACGAGGCCAGTAATATCGTAACTGCACTTCGTGGATCGTTTTATCGTATCCCACGTGAAGCAAATTATCGTGGGTACGTTGAATCAAATCTTGACGGAACTCGGGTGGTGGGACGAGTTTCCAACTGAACCGCGAGTCGCACGGAACAACTTTCGAGTTTACATACTTGAAAAGTTGATCATTTTCTACTTTGAAGTCGGCATAGTCGTCAGGATTTTGGATAACTTTAGACTTCATGGAACAGTACCAGTCTGAGGTGGACAAAGCGGAAACGGCTGCTACGGCCCGGGATAACGCATCTGGAACGACATTGTCCTTGCCTTTCCGGTGCTCAATAGACATGTCGTAGAGTTGCAATTCTAAACTCTAACGACTCAAACGTGAACTGGTTTTCCATTTAGTCTTCAGTATCCATGTAATCGCTGACGAATCAGTGACCAGTCGAAAATGATAACCTTCCAAGTAACCTCGAAAGTGTTCAACCGCCATTATCACCGCCAGACCTTCCTTTTCAGTTGCATGATAGTTCCTTTGGGGAGTGGTCAGTTTGTGCGAAAAGTAAGCAACTACTTTCTCACCCTCGGGATCAGAGTTAAAAATATTCAAATTCATTGAATGAAAATCGATCATATTCAGCCGCATTCATTTTCTATAATCAGTGACGCAGCTGAAAACGTCAAACGAACAAACCGCCCATTCATCCATGCAGATTTTCATTCGTATCCGATTATTACACGAAGCGACCGTGCAGCCATGAATCAAACGCATCAAAGTAGGCCCTGGCACAATGTAAGCGATGATGATTGTTGTTTCGTGTGCTTTACCGGCATTTGAAAACATTTTCCTAGATAATTAGTGAAATGAATATATTGTTCGATATTCAACTGAATGAATAAGGATCGATATTCGAATGAATATTTTTTCTATTCACCGCGAGTCGCGTCAGGTTCATTTTCAGCCGTCAAAAAAGAGCTTCGATTATTTTTAACACTGCTCGGGATACTCCTGCACCAGAACAGCAGCGACTGCTACGTCACTAGCGTCTGTCTGAAGAATGAATTCTTTGGAGAAGTCTGGTGGGACTAAAACTGGAGGAGTGACTAGAAGTTTCTTAATTTTAAGGAATGCGAGTTCTGCCTCGGAGTTCCAAACTAAGCTCTTGGTTTTTGTTTTGAGCAGATCGGCCAAGGGAGCTGTTACCTCACTGAACCGATCAATGAAGCGGCGGTAATAACCGCACATACCGAGGAAACGACGTAGTTTCGTCACGGTAACCGGTCTCTCGTAGTCGAGAATCGGTTGAATTTTGTCAGGGTTGACCTTGAGTCCGTCCTGATTCAACAAATAACCAAGAAACTTTAGCTCGGGGACTCCAAAACGGGATTTTTCCAAATTGATGGTTAGGTTGGCTCTTGCTAGACAATCGGCCACTGCTTTGAGCAACTGTATGTGATGCTCGAACGTTTCGCTTACGACGATGATGTCATCTAAGTAGACGAAAACGTAAGGTTCCCATTTACCTCGTCCAAGAACCTGGTCCATCAGTCGCGCCAGAGTAGCGGGGCTGTTGACGAGACCAAATGGTAGACGAGTAAATTGGAACATACCCCTGCCGGGAACACTGAAAGCGGTATATTTGCGACTATCCTTGGCCAGGGGTACCTGGAGAAAGGCCTCCTTCAAGTCTATAGTAGACAGGTACTTCGCCTTGGGTAAGCCGCCCAATATTCGCCCAGGGTGGGGCAGAGGGTATGCATCCCGTACAGTACGCTCATTGAGAGGCCTAGCGTCTAGACAAAGGCGGATTGAGTCGTCTGGTTTCGTGACAGCCACAATATTAAGCGACCAATCCGAATCAGACTCCTCGATAATTCCCATAGACCGCCATCGGTCAACTTCTTCCCAGACCTTTGACAGTTTCTTTGGGCTCATGTGATAAAGATATCGGCAAACGGGTGCCGCACCCTGGAATTCATCTTTGATGACAATCCTGTGCTCTGTGAATGAGGTTGGGCTTAGCTTTCCGGGCTCTACTGCCTGGAAACATTTCTTTACTTCTTCTACGCGCGCTAACTGTTCCGAAGTGAGTATCGACTCACGCGGTACTTCATCTTCTTCATCGTCTTCTGATTCCTGACCTGAGTTCAACAGAGCACAGTTTTGTATCTCAGGAGAAATCCCAAAGGCGCGCCAAAAGTCCATACCTAGAATGGAGTTGACGGTCAGATGCTCTACTACAAGAGTGCATAGGATCTTTGTCAAATTTTGAAAAGTATACGGGAGATACGCTTGTCCAATGATTGGTAAGGATTGACCATTTGCAGAACGTAGTTCGAATGGTCGTTCCAACCTTTTCAAGGGACTTTTCGAAAACTTTCGGTATAGCTTTTTAGTTATAATTGTGGCGTTACTACCACTGTCGAGCAAGGCTTTGAAGGATTTGCCGTACACAGCGACAATTGCAAATGGACGGTTATCGAACGGGTCGTCAATGACGATGGTTTCGACAGACAACGAATTATCATAGTCCTCATCACGAGCTGGTCGAAAACTGTCGTAAATCTGGGGATGGATTGTTAGTTGTTCTTTGGAGCGCTGCTTTACTGCCAACTGCGACTTCAGTTGGTTCTGATCCCGTTTTTTAGGCAGTAAGGGCAACGAGAAACATCAAAACCTTTAAAACCACACGATGCAGAAGACCCGATTTGGTTTCCGGCATTCCTCAAATTCATGTCCTTTGTCTCCACAATTGTAGCAGACGCCGAGCACGGGAGGACGATGCTTTTCCACCAAATACTCCAGACACATTATAGGTTTCTGCGGTGGTTCGATCGGTTTTTGATTGTTTCCTTCGAGATTCTTGCCGTCCTGATTCCCTTGCTGTTTCTTTTTCTGGTTGTCAGGAGGCTTGCTTGAATCAAGACCTGCCGGTTTGGCATTCTTGTTCCAAAACGTTTTGGATTTTGCGTTGCCGTTATTCTGTCCACCTCCCTTTTGGTTTTGATTATTTTGTTTTTGTTTGTTTTGTGGTGGATTATCAGAATAAGCAGCAACTTCCCGAGAAGAACCGAAAACTTTCTGATAAATCGGCGTCTTGGAGGCGTCGATCGATTTACCAAGACTCATCAATTCTGAAAGCGTGTTCACTGGCCTGAGAATCAGCATTTGTTTATAATCGGCTTTCAGGTTCCGCTTGAGCACGTCGAGTTTTTCGCTCGGTGCCATTGGAACCGTCATAGCACGAAATATTTTTTCCATTTCCAGGAAGTATTCCTGGAAAGATTCGTTACGCATCTGCCGGCGCTGGAGAGCCTTCATTTTGAGCGTAGCATCAAGTTCAGGATGTACGAAATTTACCTTGAGCTCGCAAACAAGATGGTTCCAGTTAAACAACCGGTTTTGCGCACGCATAGCCTGATACCAGGTCAAAGCATTGCCAGTGAACAGATGCATCGCAGAATTGAAAAGTTCTTCTTCGCACATTTGTTCACACGCAGCGTAATTTGCTACGGTGTCCAAAAACTCATTAAGTCCAGTTCCTTCATCAGTTCCAGCATACTTCCGAATCTTCCAATCAGCGACGCGTTGCGGGTTTCGCGAGTAATTCCTGGGGGCCACCATCGATCCGTTTCCCGCATTGGTGGATATCGAAAAGTTCGGATATGATGGTCCCGCCAGCTGTTCGGTCAATTCAGGAACGTAAGGCTGGTTCTGAGTTTGGTACGGGGCTGTGAATCCAGTATTCTGTTTCGGTTTCTCGATAGGAAGTGATGGACATAGATTTTGTTGACCCGAGAATCCTCGCTTCAACACAAATTGATCGGGACTGGGCGCCAGTGTTGGGCGAGGAATCTCTGGTGTATCAATTGAATCGGGTACGTCCATCAAACGCAAATCTTCCAGATCGGTCTGCAGATCCTTCTCGGAAGCACTTTCCTTCTGATGTACTAGTGCCCGAAGTTCATTGACGGATTCACGAAGTGAGACAACTTCTTGAACCGTCTTTCTCAAAACTGACGAAATTGTTGTCAGTGAAGCAATCCCGCCCATCAGCGTTTCGGTAGCTTTTGAAAAAGCATCAGACCCCTGAGACGCTAGGGCTTTATTATCGTCGGATTGCTGTCGCAATTGTCGAATCTCGTCCCTCATCTCGCACAAGACACGCAACAGGTCGTCTCCTACGAGCTGTTTGGAAAGAGATCCTTCGTTATCGGAAGGATTGGATCCCTGTGGAATTGCAGGTACGTCTGTACTCAGCAAATCTCCCAAAATTTCTCCATCCTCCCCTTCTTGGTTGTCGGGAGGAAGTGCTGCCTGTTCGTCACTGAAATGACTGGCATAAACTGCTAGAACTTCCTCCAGCAACCCCGAAATTTCCTGGTTAACCTCCCCTGCCGCATAATTTCGGATAACCTGGAGCCTAAACCCCAAATGAAGCAACCGTGTTCGGTAAATCTCCTTGTTTGGGCACCGGTACTGGAGATCTTCCTTGATTGTTAGTAATTTACCAAGGCAGATCTCCTTTTCTTCACCCACATCACCCCGGAAATTACGAACTAATTCCCTCCGAGACGACCGCTCATGCGACAAAATTCCCCGAAGACGCCGCTGCCGCTGGACACCCGAAAGATCCGAATCAGGAGAGATAAAAATGCTTCGAGATAGCAACTCAAAATCCAGCTCATCGAAATGCAAATGATCGACGCGCATGAACACACACGCTTGGTTGAATTTCTCCAACGCCATCATAACTTGCGCTATATTGGAAGAAATCACCAAGACACAAAGCATGTAAGTACTGACACGGTATTATTTTCGATTTTTCGCCCACTAACGATTCCCTTAAAATTTCAGGAAATCAAGCTGTTCCAAAAATGTCTCAAACCGGATTGAGAATTCAAGGCGATTGGCCACCGCAACCGAATAATAACAACAACCTTCAAACTACTCGTCCGGCAGACCAAACACAAACAACGCAATCCACAAATTCGGACAAAAAAGAAAATGCAAAAATCAAAAAACAATACCAAAAATGTAAATAAATAAATAATACGTTCGCGGAACAATATTGCGGAAGAAACCTCACCACTGTTCTACGAAAATCCTCTATTTAGTAGAAGCACCCCACACTCCGGAAGAAAAAAATATTTTCCAAAATAGGAAAATATTTTTTTCAGTGTGTTTTGCGCTGTGCGCCAAATGTAAGTAGAGGTTTGCCCACTACTCGGGTTCTTAATTGCCCGGCGGACCCTTTCTTTCAGGGCGGCCTAGGTGCCTCTACCGGAATTTCGGATTTTCGTAACACTACAAACTAATAGAACACAAATAAATAAATTAATTTTACCGTGTTTATTTCCACCAACTCTCCCTTCACTG
This sequence comes from Topomyia yanbarensis, assembly GCF_030247195.1. Lineage (NCBI taxonomy): Eukaryota > Metazoa > Arthropoda > Insecta > Diptera > Culicidae > Topomyia > Topomyia yanbarensis. Next base: position 290,605,787 of record NC_080671.1, on the reverse strand, counting down.
CTGGTCGATTGTAGATTCACTGCTGGCTGGCGATGGCGGGAAGGCGGAGGTTTTTTCCTCATTCGTGTATGTTTGACGACCTTTGCTTCGCTGGTAGTTTCGTGCTGTCCGAAGAAGTCGGGTTGAGGTTTTTAGTTTAGTGAGAAGCCTGAAATAGTTCCAGCCATTGCATTTTTAGTGCACCACCCCGCGGCATACAAGAGTGTGGATAAATCGAAGCAGCGAAAAAATAAAGTAGTGTGTTGGTGTGTGCCACGGAGAAGTAGCTCGAGGTGTTCTGTGTGCAGAGCTGGTACGGAACGCGAGAAAGCTAACAACCGTCGTCGTCGGTTGACGAGACGGTAACGGGAACGGAGTGGAGGAAAACAACAGAAGAGCGACAACATAAAAGTAGTTACAGCAAACCCTCCGTGTGCGGTGTTGTTTTGCGGGAGAAACCCGACTAGGCCCCCGCAAGGATGGATTACTTTGTGAAGGGAAGCATAGTAAACATTAAACGAAGCGATGGTCGCGTACATTCCGCGATGGTGTCCCGTATCCACGAGGCGTCACGCTCGGTCACCGTGGAATGGTACGAGCGTGGCGAAACCAAGAGCAAGGAAGTCGAGCTGGATATGCTGCTCGAGCTGAACAAACCGGAACTGCTGGCCGACGCGGCCAATAGCGATTCGACGCTAGTGCCACAGATCAACAAAAAGGACCACATCACTCCGGCACCAACGAACCTTGCTCGGAATGCTACACAAGGTGCAATCAGCAGGCTCAACATGGTAAATGGAGCTGCCAGGGCAGCCCGAACCTCACTGGCACCAACCTACACCGGGCAGGACCAGTCCGAAAACATTCCTCCGCAGAAAGCCAAACAGGCAAAGGCACAACCACCAACCAGCCGCATGTCAATGGTTTCCCAGCCGACACCGGCCGCTGTTAGCCAGATTTCTCAATCCGTCGCGGCGGCAACGACAGCAGCCCAGCTTAGTCAGGCCGCCAGCAATTCGCGGCGATCGTATGTCGTCAAGGAGGTCGAACGGTTGAAGGAGAATCGGGAAAAACGACGAGCCAAACAGGCCGTCATACGAGAGGAAAAGAATGCTCTCATGAACATGGATCCGGGTAACCCGAACTGGGAACTGGCAGCAATGATCCGCGATTATCAGAGCCAAATCGATTTTCGGCCGTTGTTGGATGGGCAAGTCATTGAGGACCACCAGATTACGGTTTGTGTCCGCAAGCGACCGGTCAGTCGGAAGGAGATGATGCGCAAGGAGCTGGATGTGATTTGTGTGCCTACGAAAGATACGTTGATAGTTCACGAACCCAAAACTAAGGTTGATTTGACCAAATTTTTGGAGAACCACAATTTTCGATTCGATTACGCGTTCGATGATTCCTGTAGCAATGAGTTGGTTTACAAGTACACCGCCAAGCCGTTGGTCCAGACGATCTTCGAAGGTGGCATGGCCACCTGTTTCGCCTACGGTCAAACCGGTTCCGGCAAAACACACGATGGGCGGTGATTTCAATGGGAAGGTACAGGACTGCAAAAACGGTATCTACGCTATGGCGGCCAAAGACGTTTTCGCCTATCTAAACAGCGCAAAGTACAGCCATCTTAATCTAGTGGTATCGGCGAGTTTCTTCGAGATCTACAGTGGAAAGGTATTCGATCTTCTATCGGACAAGCAGAAACTTCGCGTCCTCGAGGACGGCAAGCAGCAGGTGCAGGTCGTCGGGCTCACCGAGAAGGTGGTCGATTCCGTCGAGGAGGTTCTCGGTATAATCAACCACGGCAACAGCACCCGTACCTCGGGTCAAACGTCGGCCAATGCCAACTCTTCGCGGTCCCATGCCGTATTTCAACTGGTGGTTCGACCGAGCGGTTCCACCAAAATTCACGGCAAATTCTCCTTCATCGATTTGGCCGGTAACGAGCGGGGAGCGGACACATCTTCCGCCAACAGACAGACCCGTATGGAAGGGGCCGAGATTAACAAATCGCTGCTAGCGCTGAAGGAGTGCATCCGAGCGCTGGGCAAGCAGAATGCTCATCTGCCGTTCCGTGTCAGCAAGCTGACGCAGGTACTGCGAGATTCCTTCATTGGAGAGAAAAGTCGAACCTGTATGATTGCGATGATTTCGCCGGGACTGAGCTCGTGTGAGCACACGCTGAATACGCTGCGGTATGCGAACCGCGTCAAGGAACTGGTTGCCATTGATCCGTCCGAGCGGTCGGACGATGTTGCACCGATGGAAAGTGATGAGCCAAAGAATGGGGTCCTAACGGAGAATGATTTGACCCAGCTGCGGTCGTTGAATGAACACGATATGTCGGTTGAGTTGTACAACCAGCACGCGGCCATTTCGGACCTGCAGCAAACGGAGGAGGAAGTAGTGGATCATCATCAGAAGGTGAACGAATTCCTGATGAAGTTTTTGCCCGAATCCCGGGAGCTTTACAAACAGACCAACTACGTGGACTACGATCAGGACGCATACTGCAAACGTGGCGAGGAACTGTTCACCCAGCTGGCGGAGATTGCGACCACCTGCAAGGATCTGATGTCGGAGTTCCGCGCCAAGCTGGCCAAGGAGGAGATGCTGTCGCACAAGATTAACCCCGAACGAAAGTATAAGTAGTAAGCCCAATGGAACTAACAAACAGTGCAGCGCTTGTTGTCCGTGCGTGTGTATGTGTGTGTGTGCGTACCTTTCTGTGGTTGGTTCTTTTTTTCTGCTTTTGTTTTTTGATGGTTGGTGCAACAAACCGATGCGCCTCCCCCCGGCAGCTGTGCTCCCAACTTGATCCGCTTGTACCGTTTCGGCGACGGCGGGTTTATATCTCTGAACAGGAAAATGTTGAAAAATTGTTACGAAAAATAAAACCACAAAGCAAAACGCGCTATAACGGCAGTACTGATGAACCAAGACAAGGAAGTCGTGTAGTAGAGAAAGTGACGAACCACGATGTTAAACAGACGTCCGTGAACACGTTTTTTCGGGACAGTTTCCCGCCACGTTTAACCAGTGAGGTGAAGTGCGCGCGTGCGACAGATAAAAAAAACCTGTCGAAAAGTGCCGGCTCGTGGTTCGGGCACAGTAGTAAGTGTGGTGCGGGATCGCCGTCGGGGGAAGCGAAAACTCCTTGTTGATTAGCTTCCCCCGACGGCGATCCAGCACCAGAAACACTATGAGTGCCCAAACCACGGGCCGGCACTTTCCGACGGATATCCTTCCGTCACACACGCGCACTTCACTCAATTGTCGTGGCGGCCAACTGTCCCAAAACAGCGTATCGGGGACGTCTTTTCTAAACCGTGGTATGTCACTCTCTGTCCACTCTAACACGATGGCCGCCTTCCACCACCAAAAAAACCGTACCGCTGCATAGCTGTCATCACCTATGTGCAGCATAGCCAGTACACGGATTTCAGCAGTAGGAGAGCGGTGGCCTATCTAAGCCCTATGTTAGCTATGTACAATTGTCAAACAAAAATTACTACACCTATCTGAACGCAGAAAACCGTTCACAAACGCGAAACTATATAAAAATTTACAAGAAAAAGTGAACGATATCGAAACAGCGGTGAGCATAAATTTTCGTAAACAATACACTCTACGGAGAGAGTACGCACGAAAGGGTATATTTCCACCCAGTGCTAAATTGTTACCCTGACGGGTTACAGTATGTTGACGTGTTTGTCCCGTGTGCTCGCGTGTATGTGACTTCGCGTGTTTAAATTCGATTTTGAAACCCTGCGGCGATTTATATATTCGCGGACCGTCATTCAGATCTTTAGTTTTCGGTGTACGGATCACATTCTGACAGGGAGAGAGTTACCCCATATCACTAGAGTTTCCGGTCATGTCGCCATGGAACGTTTTGTCTAGTGGATATGGTAGTTATTTTTCAATTTTATTATTTTTTAATAATTAACAAGGACCTAGATTGTTTGTACCGAGGATAGATACTTCCGGACGATCCCGATTCATGATGGCGCGAGCGCGGGAGTTTGTAGGTTGACACTTGAGATCGTGTTGGTAAGTTTATGAGTGCTGAGATTTTCACCTTATCACCGGGGTGTAATCATGTTTGCGAGTTCGTAGGTTGCTTGGAAAATCGCGAGGGGCTCTAACGTTTGTGCGCTGACGTGATTTTGTAACGTGTGTTCTTGAATGGTTGCGCGAACCGTGAGTCTGATATTAAATTTTCAGTGCGCGGTTTGAATTCTGGCAGAGAGTGGGATCGTTTATATCGATAGGGTTCCCGGTCATGTTGCCATGAGACGTGTTGTCTAATAGGTATGGGCGTATTTTCTTAATTGGTCCAGCTGAAGGCATGGACCTAGGCTTCTAGGATCAAGGATAGACTTTCGGACGTGACCGATTCGTAATCGCGTGCACGATGGCATTTTTGTAGGTTCCCGCTGAGACCGCGTTTGAGAATGTGTGAGTGTTAAGACGTTCACTATCACCATCGTTGTTGATTCAGCTGAAGGCGGGTGTAGAATGGCAGTATAGGACTCGAAAAGAAGAAATAAAAGACAATATATGAGAGACGTAATAGATTAGATAGGTACAAGATACAGCTGAAGTTATGATCATCACATGAGACATACATTAGTACTTCAAACACTACTAATACTTGAATAGCCAATCACCACACATAGCACATCCTTTCTCAATTATCTATTTGTTACTGGTTGATTGTTGGTTATGAGCTGGTGAATAGAGGAAAGGTATAGAACAGACAAAAGGCTCATATCAGCCCTCCCGGCCTCCTCGACACACCACTATCGAGGCGTATTGTAATCAACATCTTGAAGCGGGCTTCTTATATAAATCAAATCCTCAGTAGTCATAATGTTTGGTGGATTATTAACATGAGAACTAATTAACCTCTAGTAGTAGAACTTGGTGCAAATAAAAACTAAAAAGAGCGAAGGTCCTTATATTTAGATAACTCTATTGAATATATTGTGGCTTGATGATGTTTACAATACCGTCAATCCCATCAACCTGCGAGAGGGGAACTGCTCGTTGATTTTGTATGAATAATTTTGAGTTTTTCTCTGCCGGAGCAATATCGGTGCTGTCAAACATCGATCCTCAAAGATCAAATGCGACCAACGAAATCGTTTGTAATATACATAAACGTTTATTAAAATAAGCGAAACATTTCGAAAAATAATGTCGATAACTTTCGTGCAATGTCGGCACTAAATAAGTAAAATTTACTAAAACTTTCGTTCATCAAGCGGCCATTTCTTCGTACCAAAATAAAATCGATTTGACCACATCGATTTTTTTAATTAAAAAAACGATGTTGTCAAACATCGATCCCAAAAGATCGACTGAAAACAATAAGAGGCTAATAAATACGAAAACTTTTCTAAGATAAACGAAAAGATTTCGTGCGACCAACGAAATCGTTCGTAATATACACAAACGTTTATTAAAATAAACAAAACATTTCATTTCATTCACGAAAAATAATGTCGTTATCAACGATAACATTCGTGCAGTGTACATTAAATGTGTAAAATTTACGAAAGCTTTCGTTCACCATACGGCCATTCTTGTTCATGAAATGAACGAAACTTACTATTTACAATGCACGAAAATACTTCGTTGCAGAAAACGACGAATGAATACGTGCATTGCATGATTCATTATATTCACGAATTTATATTATCAGTGCATCGTACATCCCATTCCAAAGTGTTGGACAGAGAATGGAGCCCTGAGTAACACCCGCTGCGACTCGCATTGCCTTCTGCCCTTTTGTTCGTCTGGTACAGCAGTGCTCTACTCTGGAAGTAGCTCTTCAGGATCTGGCTCATTCCCTTATGCCACGCTGCGGCATTGGTCTATTTGAGGCTGGATGGCCCGGTGACTTCCCTGACTTTGGCAGCAACATCAGTTTCTGCACCTTCCTCATTTCGGAGATTGGCATCGTCTAAAGACTTCAGCAGTAGCATCCTGAACATGCCCGGATATGCCAGGATCGCAGCTTTCAGCGCCACGGTTGGTATTCCATCCGGACCGGGGGTTTTCTTTGATTTTAGTCACATCGACGCGTCTTTGAGCTCGTCGTTAGTCACTTGCCATTCGACTGTGTTACCTCCTCCTTCTTCGCCGTACGGTGTCGGTGACCAGGTTGTTGAATCGTGATTCGGGAAGAGACCCTCAACTATTATCTTTAGCTTACCCGGGCATATTTCAGCTGGAGTCGACGGACCCTCATCTTCGTCATGTCGACTCAGTACGCATCCCCCAGGGATTGGCGTTTATTTCTCAGCACAGCTACTTATGGCAATTGGCTTGCTAAGCTTGATCTCCTGTTTTAAAGAGTCCCTACCTTCTAGATACGTCGCTTGCGCTCCTCTCTCACTCTTCGATCTTGCGCTCTGAGCCCGCCTTCTGGCTCTAAGACAAGCAGCGTGTAGCGTACTGAGTTACTCATTTAACCAGTAAGCTGCACGCCGTCTACTGGATGGCCCTAGTTTTCGTGACATTGTAACGTCACAAGCCGTCACAATCCTTCTTGTTAGATCAGCCGTATCAACGTTATTGATTCCGTTGTTCGCCGAAGTAACTCAACAAAGAGGTTTTCGTTAAAGGCTTCCACTTTAGCTTGCCGCCTGTCCTTCTTCGTGCAGCAGCAGGGTTCCATTGGCCGATGCGGTAGCGAATCGCCTGGTGGTCTCTATGGGGATACTTCTCGCACACTCTCCAGTCCATGTTCGCCATCAGTCAAGGACAACAGAATGTGGCGAAATTTCTCTCGGTACCGATATTCGTTTCGTGAACCATTAAGCTCCTCGCTTCGCCGCGATCTACTTGTTATAGTCCTCGGCGGTTGAGCTAGCCTCCACAACGAGCCGACAGATAGGTGTCGAGTCTGCAGCCAATTTTCACTACAAGGAAATATTTTCACAAGATAACTTTTGCAAATGAAACTTTGAGAACTTTATTTGAAATATTAGGCATATTTTTGTTTAACATATTCAATTTTTTCAAATTTCTCCAAAAATTTTCGGGGGGGGGGGGTTTGTCCCCAAACCCCCCCCCCCCCCCCCTTGCTACTGCACCACTGCAATGTACTCAAATAGAGAAAAATCAGTTTCAATATTCGGCGATGCTTTTCTAAATGTAGCTTTTATTGTAGGTATGAATTACTTTATGACCATGTTTTTCCTGCAGCATCTTTGGTTAAACCTTATGACAATATAACAAATAATTTATTTCCTATGTGCTTTTAGTGGGTAGAAACTAAAAAAATGCTTTCGCCCAATTCGCATTCCAGTCGTGATTTCGCCTTTCAGCAACCACCATTTGCGAAAGGGCTAAACCGTGAACAAAATTTTCAGAAGGGCGCGGTAAATGGGCTAAACTGACTTGCTAGGTAGGGCTATGATCTATGTCGATCTATTCATTTCGTCAAGCAAATTATGGACTTCATGGAATTACACTAAAATGCCACTTGGGTGAAACTCGACACAGATCTTTCATTAGGGCCTAAGTCGCAATGTACTCAAATGGAGAAAAATCAGTTTCAATATTCGGCGATGCTTTTCTAAATGTAGCTTTTATTGTAGGTATGAATTACTTTATGACCATGTTTTTCCTGCAGCATCTTTGGTTAAACCTTATGACAATGTAACAAATAATTTAATTCCTATGTGCTTTTAGTGGGTAGAAACTAAAAAAATGCTTACGCCCAATTTGCATTCCAGTCATGATTTCGCCCTTCAGCAACCACCATTTGCGAAAGGGCTAAACCGCGAACAAAATTTTCAGAAGGGCGCGGTAAATGGGCTAAACTGACTCTGTCTTGCTAGGTAGGACTGGGTAAATGGGCGAGCTTGACAGTATATTTTTAATAGGGCTCAGCAAATGGGCGCATCTTTTCTTCAAATTTCATGAAAATATCGAAATATTCGAATGTTTATGTGCAGCAACTATCGAGTAGACATAATCACAGTAGATATTGTTTATCATTTATATAATAGAACTAGCGTTTACAGAATAATTTTATGAATAATAACCATTCGCCCCGGTCCTGTCTAAAATGTAAGTTTAGCCTTTATATTCCAAATGAGAAGAAGGCCTAAGTGGAAATCTCGAAGAAAATGCATGTTTCGCCGTTTTGTTTTCTTTAATTATAAATCGAACTATAAACCATTTTAACTAATTTTTACCTCAATCTTGTAGTATGTTTGTCGTATAATGTCATAATAGCGAAAACGCAGTTTGTTTACATATGCGATTTAAGCCCTAATGAAATTGATTATGTAGGACGGTTGTACTATTTTAATTGTTTTAAGACAAACAATACATAGTTCCACAAAAATTTAATTACAGGTGATAAGAAAAAACTCGTTCTTTCGTTTGGCACCAAAACATTCAGTCGAACTCGATATTTTATTGCGAATTATTGAGATCCGGAATTATTTTTGTATTGTTGAGGTTAGGTCGGTTGTTTCAGATACGGGAAATGTTTACTTAGAAATTGGATTTATCAATGGATAACCTCGACTTTCAATACCTGCACTCTTTAATCCAGTGATTTTCGTCCACTATCGTGTTTTTATTGAGATTTCAATCTCTAAATTTCATTTTAGCATAAACTGAAACCGGAAGAACGAATTCTTAGTGGTGTATCAAGAAATTTACCATCAAGATATTTTTCAAACGTAGGAAACCTATTTTCTTCGTTAATTTTTCTTTGCATTAGATGAAATCACATTTGATTATAATTTTGATTGAATTTCAAAATTTAATTTTCAATATGTTTTGACAGTTGAAAATAAAAAATATAGCTTTTTTATCTATCACACATATCGACACACGTTCTTGTTCACTCGCCTGTTTTCATACGTTACAATTTGCTATATACCCTCCCCATTAAAACATAATTTATTGAAGGTCTTTTAACGGTAATCTATTAATTAATCAAGTATCTCACTAGGTGATTGGCATTATTTGGCTGATCCATCTAGTAAAAATAGGCTGGTCTGTCCAGAAAATATATTCAAAAGAAAAGTTCCATATTGAGAACTGTGATGAGGAAACCCACGCCCGCCAACGGAAATATACAGATTCTCCATAAAATATGAAATTTCATTTTCCATTTAAATTTTCAATAATGTACTAATGAACTTAAGTAAACAATCTTAAGTGTAAGTATTTCTTGATCGATTAGTGGTGGAAAAATGAAATTATTTGATAAATTACATTGTTATGCAACGTTCGCACTACCAGTTAAAACGGGTTTTTATGCTATCTTGGTGACATTTTTCTTGTTGCTAATTATTAAAACGTGTTATAACTCTGTAGTGTAAACATTGTATTATTAAACCAATTCTGCAGCGTTTTATGTTATATAGGTGTTTTATGTGGTAATAGGACTGACATAATTATATCTTCAGTACAGCGGTTTGTTTCATAATTTAAAACAGATTTATTTTAAAATTTAAATTAGTATACCCAACCGTATTTGTTGTATACCTTAAAACGCAATTAGAACTGTGTTTTAAATACATAGGGTAGGACAGATATTCTGACTGGTTAAACTGGGAAAACAATTTTAAGTCCAGTAACGCTTAACACATGGCTTGAATTTGAATCGAGAAAGAACACCCGCTTCAACTGCTGCTGGGACGGTAAGTTCTGTTTTAAAATTTTCCGTTGTGTGCAGTACGAAACAAAAGTGTTTGAAATTAGAAAACAAAAAGTTCTGCTGGGAATGTGATTGTTTCCGATGCAATTACACTCAGATTTTTCACGCAGGGGATACAGGCCGTGTAAATGAAAACCGCGTAAATTAAAAAAAACGCGTTAATGAAAACCGCGTAAATTTCAAAATCCGCGTAAAAAACTTGAGTGTACTCTCCTATATAAAATACTACGCTGCTGAACAGTGCAATAACTACAGAAGCACGTTGTCAGATGCCTTACTGATAAAAAACATATAACCGAAATATGAAACATGAAAACCAATTGGCTCTTTACCCTACGCAGCTACAAAGCGCCGTAAACATGGATTAACAAGTTACAACGCACACGCATGTATAAAAATAAATATATTTTTTTCAAACGCAACACTCTTAAGCAGCACACACCGTATTGAATTAAATCCAAACCACCCCGCCCACCCACTTTGCAAATCATTCTGTGACACCATGCTGGTACCCGACAAATCCGCACACGGCCACCGCTGCCGAAAATGCATAGCGTCTACCGCTTATTGTAGTGCCCAGACGCTGCAGTCATGATCTTACCCGTTCGACATAAGAACAAAAACTGATTCAAACGGGTACGCGTCACCTCTATTTATAAACTAACCGTATATGGTTTAATCACTTAGGTGCGAGTGTGTGCAAATGCCAACGTTACCGAAAATCGATAGCGCTTATTGCATCGCCCGGAGACGACGTTGCTCGTGTGGGATAAGAGCAACAACTGACTTAAACGGACATGCGTTGCTTCTATTTATGACTTTTCGAGTTTCATTGAGCAACTAAGCTGCCCTCTTTTGACGGCTGTGTCTGAGAAATCTGCCTCACGAATGGTATTTTTCCCGTTTTTTGTGAACTTTTTAATTTTACCAATTTCCAAAAGTCTACTTTTATTGGGGAGATATTAAATTATTACCAATATTTAAGTTAGGTGTTTCTGAATCGGTTGGTGTATGAATGATTAAAACCCATCTAGTAATATCGGAGTTATAAGCGTGCAAACCTTACATAGTTTCGTTACATGGGAGATAGTTTAGATTTTAGAATGACACCTAGCCTCAGATAGTGGAGTAAGACATTTTTAATGTCAAAACATCATCATTGCACTTTCATGCCATCTTGCGGTCTACATCCAGCTTTAGATCGCGAATCCACCAATAAATCCCTCCGCCAAAATATTTTAGAGGTACTAGTAGCGACATCTAGTGGCAAATAGCTAAACTAAAACAGCGCCACCTGTATTATCACCAAAATTTAACCACCATTGAATAAATTTTGATAAAACTAATCTAGCAATGGCGATTTTTTTTTATTCAATCCAACGAGAAACTAGTATAAATATCATAAAATTACAACTTTAGTGTCAGTGGGTGTCAGAGAGAGCCTACAAAATATATGAAACTATAGATAAGTAAACAGAACAGTAGAAATGAAAATACATTTATTGAGATGTCTAGAATAGATCTCTGCAAATCCAAAGAACATAACGCTGTCGGGCCGTAAGAGCATAGCATACGCCCCTAGGGATCTGAAAAATATGGTGCAGTTGGGTTGCATAAGGTACAATGCTTTTCCCTTTGCATGTAGAAATCGTTCAGAAAAAGTGACCAGGGAATTTTTCGGCGCAGTAGAAATGAAATCACAAGTATTTAGATATTTAGCATAGGTCCCTAGGGATCTGAAAAGTATGGTGTAGTCGGGCCCAAAGAGCTCTTTGATACCTTTGGGTGGCAAAAGGTAAAATGCTTTTCCCTTTACATGTAGAAATCGTTCATAAAAAGTGACCATAGAATTTGTCGGCGCAGTAGAAATGAAATCACAAGTGTTTAGATGTCTATCATAGGTCCCTAGGAATCTGAGAAGTATGGAGTAGGCGGGCCCAAAGAGCTCTTTGATACCCTTGGGTGGCATAAGGTAAAATGCTTTTTCCTTTGCATCTAGAAATCGTTCATAAAAAGTGACCATAGAATTTGTCGGCGCAGTAGAAATGAAGTCACAAGTATTTAGATATTTAGCATAGGTCCCTAGGGATCTGAAAAGTATGGTGTAGTCGGGCCCAAAGAGTTCTTTGATACCCTTGGGTGGCATAAGGAAAAATGCTTTTCCCTTTGCATGTAGAAATCGTTCATAAGAAGTGACCATGGAATTTGTCGGCGCAGTAGAAATGAAATACCAAGTATTTAGATATTTAGTATAGGTCCCTAGGGATCTGAAAAGTATAGTGTAGTCGGGCCCAAAGAGCTATTTGATACCCTTGGGTGGCATAAGGTAAAATGCTTTTCCCTTTGCATGTAGAAATCGTTCATAAAAAGTGACCATAGAATTTGTCGGCGCAGTAGAAATGAAATCACAAGTATTTAGATATTTAGCATAGGTCCCTAGGGATCTGAAAAGTATGGTGTAGTCGGGCTCAAAGAGCTCTTTGATACCCTTGGGTGGCATAAGGTAAAATGCTTTTCCCTTTGCATGTAGAAATCGTTCATAAGAAGTGACCATGGAATTTGTCGGCGCAGTAGAAATGAAATACCAAGTATTTAGATATTTAGTATAGGTCCCTAGGGATCTGAAAAGTATAGTGTAGTCGGGCCCAAAGAGCTATTTGATACCCTTGGGTGGCATAAGGTAAAATGCTTTTCCCTTTGCATGTAGAAATCGTTCCTAAAAAGTGACCATAGAATTTGTCGGCGCAGTAGAAATGAAATCACAAGTATTTAGATATTTAGCATAGGTCCCTAGGGATCTGAAAAGTATGGTGTAGTCGGGCCCAAAGAGTTCTTTGATACCCTTGGGTGGCATAAGGTAAAATGCTTTTCCCTTTGCATGTAGAAATCGTTCATAAAAAGTGACCATAAAATTTGTCGGCGCAGTAGAAATGAAATCACAAGTATTTAGATATTTAGCATAGGTCCCTAGGGATCTGAAAAGTATGGTGTAGTCGGGCTCAAAGAGCTCTTTGATACCCTTGGGTGGCATAAGGTAACATGCTTTTCCCTTTGCATGTAGAAATCGTTCATAAGAAGTGACCATGGAATTTGTCGGCGCAGTAGAAATGAAATACCAAGTATTTAGATATTTAGTATAGGTTCCTAGGGATCTGAAAAGTATAGTATAGTCGGGCCCAAAGAGCTCTTTGATACCCCTGGGTGGCATAAGGTAAATTGCTTTTCCCTTTACATGTAGAAATCGTTCATAAGAAGTGATTATGGAATTTGTCGGCGCAGTAGAAATGAAGTCGCAAGTATTTAGATATTTAGCATAGGTCCCTAGGGATCTGAAAAGTATGGTGTAGTCGGGCCCAAAGAGCTCTTTGATACCCTTGGGTGGCATAAGGTAAAATGCTTTTCCCTTTGCACGTAGAAATCGTTCATAAGAAGTGACCATGGAATTTGTCGGCGCAGTAGAATTGAAATACCAAGTATTTAGATATTTAGTATAGGTCCCTAGGGATCTGAAAAGTATAGTGTAGTCGAGCCCAAAGGGCTCTTTGATACCCTTGGGTGGCATAAAGTAAAATGCTTTTCCCTTTGCATGTAGAAATCGTTCATAAGAAGTGACCATGGAATTTGTCGGCGCAGTAGAAATGAAATCACAAGTATTTAGATATTTAGCATAGGTCCTTAGGGATCTGAAAAGTATGGTGTAGTCGGGCCCAAAGAGCTCTTTGATACCCTTGGGTGGCATAAGGTAAATTGCTTTTCCCTTTACATGTAGAAATCGTTCATAAGAAGTGATTATGGAATTTGTCTTGTCGGCGCAGTAGAAATGAATTCACAAGTATTTAGATATTTAGTATAGGTCCCTAAATATCTGAAAAGTATGGTGTAGTCGGGCCCAAAGAGCTCTTTGATACCCTTGGTTGGCATAAGCTAAAATGCTTTTCCCTTTGCATGTAGAAATCGTTCATAAGAAGTGACCATGGTATTTGTCGGCGCAGTAGAAATGAAATCACAAGTATTTAGATATTTAGCATAGGTCCCTAGGAATCTGAAAAGTATAGTGTAGTCGGGCCCAAAGAGCTCTTTGATACCCTTGGGTGGCATAAGGTAAAATGCTTTTCCCTTTGCATGTAGAAATCGTTCATAAGAAGTGACCATAGAATTTTGCGGCACAGTAGAAATGAAATCACAAGTATTTAGATATTTAGCATAGGTCCTTAGGGATCTGAAAAGTATGGTGTAGTCGGGCCCAAAGAGCTCTTTGATACCCTTGGGTGGCATAAGGTAAAATGCTTTTCCCTTTACGTGTAGAAATCGTTCATAAGAAGTGACCATGGAATTTGTCGGCGCAGTAGAAATGAAATCACAAGTATTTAGATATTTAGCATAGGTCCTTAGGGATCTGAAAAGTATGGTGTAGTCGGGCCCAAAGAGCTCTTTGATACCCTTGGGTGGCATAAGGTAAAATGCTTTTCCCTTTGCATGTAGAAATCGTTCATAAGAAGTGACCATGGAATTTGTCGGCGCAGTATAAATGAAATCACAAGTATTTAGATATTTAGCACAGTGTCGTGATCCGTCAAAGGTTGATGAGCGCTCTTTTCTTTCACGTCCATCCGCGGAACACTTGGTCGAGTGAATGCTAAATAACGCTGAACTTTTTCCGTTCATAGATATGTGCCCATCGTACATTCTCTCACTCACACATTGGTACCTCGTTATTCCGATTCGAGCTTCAGGTAATAGGTCGTGGTAGTCGGAATATTGCTCTTGTTCGCTCATTCGCGATTCTTACATTGAGCATTACAAGATGACGTCATATGAGTAAAAATGCTCGAGAAATGACAGTTCAGCAAGCTTGTTTACATGGTGTTAGACTAACAGCACCGGAGCGTGGGTAAAAGCGATTTGCTAACCGCCATCATAACACGACACCGCACCGGCGGTTCGTAAACAGGTTGGGAAATGGAAACTTATCGTTTCGGTTTATAGCAAGTGCGTATATTTGATAACTTCTTCCAACTGACGGCAACGTTGCTATTCGTAGAAAGGAAGTAAAGCAAAGGAAAATGTAAAAAATAGGGTCTCGCGATGATTGAATTAAATAACACTTATTTAAAGTTTACTGAAATTACAACAGAATTATTGAAATTAAAAGTTTATTGTTGTTTTAATGAAAATATATTTTCAAACCTTGATTCACACCAATTATTTTGTCGTTTGATGCAATGAACAGTATTTGTTTGAATTCAATAACACTTATTTATGATCATGCTGTATATTTACTGCGTGAAAGTAAAAATAAGTGCATCGAAGCAACTTGGATTGAACTGGTAGATATAGCATTATGTCAAGCTGTCATGATGTGTCCCAGGATCAGATTGATGGGTCAAATCAAAAAACTAAAAATCTGCATAGAATGTATGAGGAAACACTGCGAACAAATGGAACTGTGGAAAGTAAGATTCAAAAAGAAAGGCAATGCGTGAATTTTTCTTGTGCAAAAGTCTTTAATTCAGGTCCAATAGTAAGTGGAAGATAACGACCACAATGGTTTGCCACACACTCTGCAGCGCTTGGTTCAGAAAAGAATACCTAAAAAGAACTTGGACGGACACAGATCACACCTGTTACATCATCACCATCTAGTTTCAGGCGGTGGTTCATCATATTTTCGGGGGATAATATGATGTTGTGGTGTATAGTGAAATGTATGAACGTGAATGCACTACCATAATAATGTGTTGACTAAAAGCCATTTTTTTCATTGTACCAAAACAGTAGTTTAACAATAATTTATACTACAGTCTAATATGACATTACAATACAAAATCAATAAATTTTAACCTTTCTCCATAAAATTTCAAAATTCACTAATTTTGTGAAAAAGGAGATGGCGGGGTTGGACGGTAGTACATTATAAAAATTGATATTTTAATACATTCAAACATTTCTTATATTGCTCATAGAAACAGTAACACGAAATGTTAATTAACTAATTTATTGTTGGACAATAAAATTGATTGTTGCAAGAAATTTTATTACAAATTTACTAGAAGAAATTCACGTCGAACAATGTAGAAATATTCTATGATTCAAGGATAATTACTTTTGTTAATTCGTTTCAATAGTTTTTGACTTACTCCGAGAATTTTATCCAAACTGTTGATACATGGATGTGGATTTGACGACCAATTTGGTAAGCAGCAAACGTCACGCTCAAAAATGTTCGAACGTTCGACTGTTTAATCTTCCTATGAATATGACCTGTGTCAGGCCATGATAAACGCCGGAGGATCCTTTGGCTCGGTCTATGCACAGACAAACAGACCTAACAAACTGATTTGAGAAGTACATCGACCATATTCAAAGGAGCACACTGTCGCTTCAGCTCATCGCATCGCAAAAAGCGATGCATTTAACAGGCGAAGCTCTAGTAGAATTTCAAATTGTTTGCGTTAAAAGTGTTTACCATATTAAACTCTGGTTAGGAATTTTGCACTACCCCGCAGGACCATTGTTTGAAAGCAAGATTCCGTGTTGTAATTTGCCATACTGATAAATTGGAACCAAATTTATAATTTTAAACAGTAAGTGATAATTTGATTCCATCTTTGGAATTACCGTATCGATGACAAAATGTTGGATTAAATTGATACACTGTATCAATTTGCCACAAATTCGTGTGTATCAATTTGCCCCAGAGTACGCACTTAATGTTTATTTCTTGAAGTAGATGTAGTTGTAGTTAGTATTTCATTTCCAGTGATACAACCGATTCTAATTGGAAATGGTTGTGTTATTGGCGCCGGAATACTACAAGTTAAGCTCAGCCGGAATGTTGGCTGGTTCTAATTTGCATTCCGGCTTTAGTGACACATTTTAGTTATAATCGGTTTTATCAATGGAGCCGGAATATGGACTAAAACCAGCCAGAATTCCGGCTCATTTCCGATTGAACTTTACTGGGTGTACGAAAAGTCCGTATACCGATTACTAGAAGTCTGTTGGCCGATAGTAGCGCCGGTTAGCGGCTAGTTGTTGCTTGCTGATGTCCGGAGAAACTATTGTTGGCTTATCGCAGTTCATAGCTGTCACGAAAGAGATGGCAATACTCCTTTTGTTCACCAGCACTAGATGTGTTTGGTGAATATTGGTTTGGAACTCCCCCTCAACGTGAATTTTGATAATTGTCTTTTAAGCACAAAGCTCGGATCTATATTAGGAACGTGCCATTTGAGCCAACCACTACTGATTCCTGATTCTAGTTCTAAGTTAGACGAGATGTGATGACTATATCAACGTAATCAACCTCATGTATCAACCTCGGAAAACAACGCAGTTTACCTCAGCAAGTTAATATCATTATTGAAGCCACGCATAAAATGCTACCACTTCATTATTTTTGTTTTACTGTATACTATTCTGCCCAAGTTGTACAGTAATGTTTCCATTTCGAGTGGGTACAGTCCAGCGTACCAAGTATTCCTGAATAAGCCCACTACTCTGCGATTCAAAATGGCCTTTGAAAATTCTTAAAACGCAGATATATTTACCCAACTATACTCTGCAATATTACCACAGATGACGGACATTTGGGCTAAAAATTTATGTAAAAATCTGTCTAAACATCTATTATCTGGGGTATAGCAGGATTCTCACATAGATTAAGGCGCAAATTTTCTCTCATGCGAATATATTTTACTGTAGTGTCCGAAGGACGTATGTCAGATGGCTTTCACATAATTTAGTAAAACCCAGCTTTCTCTGGCTTTTTATTATAGTATTGTCTCCTCTTCAAAGGCTTCGAAATACAAAAAACGAAAGTCTTCGAAACCAATCGTTCGTGAAAACTGGTTCCGCAAAACAATCGTTGAATGGTCGAAAAGCTTCATTCACCGCAAGTCTGTTCGTAATATCTAGGATGAGATCTTCTTCATTGCACTCCTGATTAGGAACCGTCGTAGTATGTGCTTTAGATAATAACTGCCGGGCAAACATTAGTTCATAGAATTCTATGAATTCTCATAATTATTATTACATAGAAAATTTTAACATATTTGATCAAAAAATGTCTTATTGAATTCAATTATACAATGTTTATTGCTTCAATCGGCAAAATTAATGGTACGAACATTTTTTGCATTCAAACAATAATTAACTTTTAACCTCAATAAACATTTCCAGTTCGAATAATGTTGCAATCATTTCAATAATATAATTTTTGGAAAAGAGAACGATATTTGTTACTGAAATGATTTGATTGAATTCAATAAATAAATGTATTTCCTTTCTAGCTATATTTTTTCACTGAATTAAATCCATATAATTAATTTAAAAAAAAAAACTTTATTGCATGATTGCAAAAAAATGTAACGTAACTATAATAACAACTACCGGTGTGAAAACAGATTATTATTTTGGCAACCTATTTACCAACGACCGGTGCGAAAACGGGTGTCTAAATATATTATTATCGTTTAGCGTAATCAAAATACACACGCATTTGCTTACGCACCGGTGCTGATAGTCTTAGACTATCAGCACCGGGCGTGGGTATAAGCAATTTACTAACCGTCATCATAACACGACACCGCACCGGCGGTTGGTAAACAGGTTGGGAAATGGAAACTTATCGTTTCGGTTTACAGCGAGTGTCTATATTTGATAACTTCTTCCAACCGACGCCAACGTTGCTATTCGCAGCAAGGAGGCAAAACAAAGGAAAATGTAAAAAATAGGATCTCGCGATAAATGTTATGCAGAAGTGTTCTGCGTGAATTTTGATTCGACTCGTGAAAGATTTTTATTTTAAATAAAATTATGTATTGAGCTCAATAAATAAAACTATCGGTTGTGAGACAATAAATTATTTGATTGAATTCAATAACATTTTTTTAAAGTTTACAGAAATTAAAACAATTATTAAAATTAAAAGTTTATTGTTGTTTTAATGAAAATATACTTTCAAACCTCGATTCACACCAATTATTTTGTCGTTTGATAGAATGAATAGTATTTGTTTGTATTCAATTTCCCATAGTTTTCATTATGCTGTATGTTTTCTGCGTGGAAGTAAAAATGAGTGCATCTAAGCAGCTTGGATTGAACTGGAAGATGTAGCATTATGTCAAGCTGGGCATGATGTGTCCCAGGATCCGATCGATGGGATGCTAGCAAGAAGCGGAATTTCATTGGTTTTGGAGCTTGTAAAAGCTCGAAAATTTTTATATGTGGAGGCCAATACGAAGGCTAATGACAGAGTCCAACGAAAATCGAAAATCGCTGCGAACAAAAGGTGATGATTGTGGGGATTGTGGAAAGTAAAATTCGAGAAGAATGAAAATACGTGTATTTTTCTCGCGCAAAAATTTTTAATTCAGGACCAGTAGTAAAAAGGTTACGACGATAGTGGTTTATCACCCACTCTGCAGCGCTTAGTTCAAAAACGCTGGATTTAATTGCTAATAGGTACGCATGGCAGGACACAGATCACACCTGTTACATCATCACCATCTCATTTCATCCGGTGGCTCATCATATTTTCGAGGGATAATATTGTGTTGTGGTGTATACTACCCATGATCGCATATTTGCCCTGTTTTCTATGGAATTTCCTATCTTCATGGGACTGACTTACGATCATAGGCAGTATAATGAAATGCATGAACGTGAATGCACTTGGAATTAAATTCACTTAGTCTATAAATAAGGGGAGAGAGGGAGTAGACGGAGTTGGTTGGTTGTACTTAACTTATAAAAATGATATTTTTAATACATTTTAACATTTCTAATATTGTTCTTAGAAACAGTAACACGAAATGTTAATTAACTTTATAATTTATTGTTGGACAATAAAATAGCTTGTTGCAAGACGTTTATTATAAATTTACTAGAAGTATTCCGCGTCGAACAATGTGGAAATGTCCTATGATTCAAGGATAACCACACGGAAACGCTCGCGATCGCATAGCAGCTAAATTATTAGCTGTGGATCTGAAATCGACTAGTTAAAATTTGGTACAGCTAAACGATTGTTGATTTTTCTAAACTGTCATTTTTGTTTTAGCATCAAAAAATACGTTGGCAGAAATAACTAATTTTCTAGTCAAAAAATGATGCTGTCAGTCAGTCAACACTCAAGCTTCATGCATACATTTAGTTGTATCAACTAAACTCATTGTTGATTGAAACAGGTTATGAATTGAAATTCAAAGTAGCTTTCGTTGTTTCAACTATGTAAATTATACATTTAGGTAGATCAACTAAAATCATTGTTGAATCAAAAGGCTTGTTGATTAAAATTCAAAATAACTTTAGTTGTTTCAACAGTCAAATTAAAAAAATAGCTGGAGCAACTAAATAATTTCAAATTCAAAAAACTTGTGCATTGAAATTTGAAATAGTTTTAGCTGCTTCAACTATATGAATGACAGATTTAACTAGATGAACTAAACTCATTGTTGAAACAAAAAGCTTCTTGATTAAAATTCAAAATAAATTTAGTTGTTTCAATTGTGTAATCAATAAATTTAGCTGGATCTACTAAAACCACTGCTGATTAAAAAAGCTTCTGGATTAAAAATCAAAGCGGCTTTAGTTGATTCAACTAAAATTGTATTATTCATTATAATTATTTATGGCTGTGACACGCACACACCCGTGCGTGAACGCATATATATGTGTGTTTGTGGTGGAGGAGGGGGGGGAAGGTAATATTTCTCAACAAAAAACAAAATCGAAAAACGTTGAATATTTGTTGACTATATTTTGGTTAAGTTTAAAAAAAAAATCGTAATCACTTACATTTAGCTTAATAGTATACACTCAAGTTTTTTTTTACGCGGTTTTTTTTTGCGCGGTATTTTTTTACGCGGTTTTCATTTACGCGGATTTTGAAATTTACGCGGTTTTCATTTACGCGGTTTTCATTTACGCGGTTTTTGAAATTTACGCGGTTTTCATTTACGCGGTTTTTGAAATTTACGCGGTTTTCATTTACGCGGATTTTGAAATTTACGCGGTATCCATCAATGAGGTTCCCTTTATCGCGGATTCTTAAATTTAAATGGTCTTCATTTACGCGGATTTTGAAATTTACGCGGTTTTCATTTACGCGGATTTTGAAATTTACGCGGTTTTCATTTACGCGGATTTTGAAATTTACGCGGTTTTCATTTACGCGGTTTTCATTTACGCAGCTCGTATCCCCCGCGTAAAAAAAAACTTGAGTGTACTTGTTTCGAAAACGAAACTTATTCGAACGAACTTTAATTCGTTTGTATTACATCCCACACCAAAGGGAATCGGGTCAGTGAACCTATGGAGTTTCGGCTAATAAAACAAGCGCACTGTTTCAGGTTCAATAAACTTATGCCGCTCGAGTCCAGCTGAGCGGTATTTATTTGAAACTATTATATATGTGTTTGTTTACATTTCGATACTGCTCGCCGCAGTATATAAGAGCACTGTAGACTGGGTTTAGCTTTTGCTAAGCCCTTTCATGAACACAACAACTCTTCCCCTTTTAGATCAGAATGCATCCTGGATTTTATGCTTTTCAACTAAATATAATTTTGTTTTTACACTTAGATTATGTCCTTATTTTATTTATTCGACTGCGTCCTTAAACGCTCTAAATATCTTTAGTTGCCTGATTGCGTTCTTAAACGCTCGAAACTACTAACATTCGTATCCATTGACACCTACAATTAATCACTTTTGATTTCATTTAACAAATTCATTTTTTTAATTAACTATTCATACATAACATTTCATTCATTTTTTTAGCTTCATGTTTTCCCGACGCAACCTAATTCTTTCAGACCGCTTCAGCGCCGGTGCTCCTACTATTTTACTCATACCATCATTCGCCCGTAACTTCTTCTTGTCCATCTCTACATCCATGGTAGAGAAGCCGAAGAACTCGTTTTCCGAATGACTCCTTCCACGCTTGCAGTCTATCCTGCACGGAGCTGCCAAATTCTGACGCATGCTACTCGCCTTCGGGACCCTCAATTGCGAGCGATGCGCCCTTACGACCACGCTTCCAATACTGATCTGAAAGATTGTAGGAGAATACTGTTTTACAAACTTTCCTTGTACCCACCTAGAACAGTCATTATTGTTATGGTTTTTGTACCAAATGGTATCTCCCACATTCAGTTTAATAATTGGGTCAATCGAAGCTGTTTGCCTAATACTAGGAATATCACAGATTTTCAATTTACTTCCATCTATGAAATCGTCAATAATCTTTGGTTTGGTTACTTTTTTAGGGTTAATAAGATCCAATAGGATTTTTGGTGTATAGGTAAAAATCCGCTCAGATGGAAAACTTCCATCCTTTGGCAAACAGGAATTTCTATAATTTATCAGAAATAAGTTAATCTGATCCTCCGTATCCATCTGTCTAACTTCTTGATCAAAAAGGAATTTTTTGAACACATCCTTTACAATCCTGACCGACCTTTCGGCTTGCCCATTACTAGAGGGATTGTAAGGAGGGCTTTTCATTACTATTATTCCTTGCCTTTTTAGAAATGAAATAAAAACAGACGAATTAAAGGGCGGACCACCATCCGTAACCACCACATCTGGAAGACCAAATCTGGCAAAAACAGAAACAAATTTCCTTATCACCTTGCTTGCATCCGTACCAAACCTCATCCACTCTACCTCAATCCATTTGGAAAAACTGTCAATAATTAATAGAAACACCTTTTGACCAAAATAAAAGAAATCAGCGTGAATTCTACTGAATGGACGAATCGAGGGAATCCAATGCGTTTGCGAATTATATTTAGGAACTACTGCCATTCTATTACATGATTCACATGAGTGGACAAAAGCTTCAATTGCCGCGTTAATGCCAAACCAGTACACCGACCTACGAGCCATCTGCTTCATTTTTACAATACCAGAATGATTCACATGCAATAATTTCAAAATATTTCTTTGCATGGACTTTGGAATTACAACTCTATCCTGGAAAATTAAACACCCGTCAACCACTTCTAAGTCGTGTCGATTAGAGTGGACATTCACTAAATCCTTGTCAATTTTCTCAGGCCAACCATTTTGGTAATAAGCTATTAACCTTTGTAAAAACGCATCTTGATTAGTTTCACCGGCAATTTTAGAATAATCTATAGGAACTTCCTGTGTAAAATTAATACTATTTACGATCTCTCTATCGTACTCTTCTGGAACACCCTGCTCAAGCGGAAAACGCGAGCAAAAATCTGCGTTACCCATTTGAGCTGATGGTCTGTAACAAATGTCGAAGTCATAAATAGATAATTCTAAAATGTACCGCTGCAATCTCGTAACATAAATTGAGTTTTTACCTGATTTGCCAAAAATACCTACAAGGGGTTTATGGTCAGTATAAGCCGTAAACCTTTGACCATATAGGAATTTATGGAATTTTTTAATAGTGCTCACTAAAGCCAATGCTTCTAGGTGCAAAATGGGATAAGAACGCTGTGCATTATTCAACGAAAACGAAGTGAAGCTAATTGGTTTTTCAACACCGTTAACAACATGTGCAATGACACCACCCAATCCATAACCTGACGCATCTGAAACAACTACAATTGGCTTCTTTGGATCATAATATTCTAAAATGTTTGCATCCAACAAAGCCTCCTTGCTATCAGCAAAAGCTTCGTCACATTTGCTGTTCCATTCAAATTTCACATCCTTCTTGAGTAGTTGATACAAGCAAAAAAGTTCAGTGGAACAAATTTACCATAATAGTTAATGAGTCCCAAATATGCCTTCAATTCGGTTACATTCTTAGGGGTAGATGCCTTGCTTATCGTTGAAACTTTTTCAGGACTTGGAAGCAACCCTTTATCTGTAATAACATGTCCTAAATAAGGTAAACTTGACACAAAAAATGAACACTTCTTCCAATTAACCTTAATGTTGGCACTGGTCAAACGTTCCAAAACCATGTCAAGTTTCCTACGACAATCTTCCATATGCAATCAAAACATCGTCCAAATAAACACAAACATTCTCTAAACCATTCAAAACCTGCTCCATCACCTGTTGAAAAATAGATGCACCCTGAGGTAAACGATTGTATGTAAACAGTCCCTTTATGGTATTAATTACCATAAATTTCCTAGATTTCTTAGACAAAGCTGTATAAGCACCTTCTAGATCAAGTGAACAGAATACCTTACAACCAGATAATTTAGCGAACAGGTCCTGCGCAACAGGAAGGGGATACGTATTGGGAATAATCAACTTGTTTATGGAAACCTTACAATCAATAACCATTCTAATCTCCTGATTCTTCTTCATTACCACAACTACAGGGGAGGCCCATTCACTAGTCTTGATTGGTGTAATAACTTTTTCTCGTTCTAGCATCTCCAAATACACAATAACTTTTTCCTGCAATCTATAAGGAACATCGTAAGCCCTTCTAAACACTGGAGAATCCTCTTTCAACACCAAATCAGCCTCATACCCAACAATTGGAGAAGAAAAATCTTAATGAAAAACCTTGGAAAACCGCTCCTTGATGCCTGAAATTGTTTTATCATTTGCATTGCTAATTACCATGTTGTTAACCGTAGAAGGATTTGCGAAAGCTTTTCTCCAACCAACATAAAAAACATCCAACCAACTACGCCCTAACAAAGGTAAAAAGTCATTTTTACTGTCTAAAATAAACAACTCAACGCGTTTGTGAATCCTATTTAAAACAACATCAACAGCAACTTTTCCTAAAATCGATAGCTCAGCCCCATTAACAACAACCAGTTTCTGTCCGGTTTTTTGTATCGGGAAATCAAAAAATTTACTGTATAACCGTTTTCCTATAAGAGTGATTGACGATCCACAATCCACCTCCATTTTTATCAATCGACCCTGTATTAATACATTAACCAAACACGGATCATTGCAATTTGTTTTGTTGGAAACCATCATACACGTAAAATCACCTGAATCATCCGAAGAATCGTCGAACGCTGGCTTTAATCTGTTAAAAAGTTGCTCCAAATTAGTACCGGTGCTGGAACTTGGATACTGCTCATCCGCAAATTTTACAGTTGGCTTCCGTTGGCTGTTGATGTACCTAAAGCATTTTTTTAAAACGTGGCCCGGTTTTCCGCAATAATAACAAACCAAGCTTCGTTTGGTATAATCAACTCTTCCCGCTCTGCTGCTACTCCTATCTCTGTTACCACTTCTACTCCTATTCCGCAAAACAAATCCCGGCCGGCTTCTGCTTCTACTCCTGCTTCTATTTCTTACACGTGTGTCATCTCTTCTTCCCAATCTGGTTTTTACTGAGGCTACTTGCTCACCTTTTCCACCTAACAACCTAGCTCTTGATCCTGCCAGCTCCCAGTTTACTAACATACGCTCCGCCGATGCTAAAGTGAGATTTTCTTCGCCTAACATCTTCTGCTGCAAATCTGTCGAAAACCCCCATTAATAGTTTGTCCCTAATCGCCGTATCTTTGAATTCCCCGAATTCACAATATTCCGCCTGTAGTTTTATAGCCAACACAAAATTTTCCGCGGACTCGTCTGCTCCTTGAACGCGATTATAAAATTTAAAACGTTGAGTCAAGTCCGACTCCTTCTTATCAAAACGCTCTTTTAACTTTTTAATTATTTCCGAATATTGCAAGGTAGACAAATCCTTAGCCGGATACAACAGTTTGAGTTCATTCGTTTTCGAGCTCTCCATCGAGACAGAGGTTGTTTTTTCTAGTCCGTAGTGCTGTGTGAGGCGATAAAGAATAAGAATAGTTTTAATCCGCATTCAAGGTTATTTTGCCAGTTCGGTTCGGTCCTCAGTCTTTTGTTCGCGTGTGAGGATTAAACAATAGCCAGCTGTATAAGCTGGATCGGTTCGTCGTTGGACACCAGTTTAAAGCTAAGTGGTTTTTGTCTTTTGTAACACATTTATTGCTTTCTTCCGTCTGCGCGGGCGCTGACCCCGTGCGTTGACGTTTTCTATGGTTCCCTCTCCGGATGGTCAAATGGAAGTTGAATCGGGTTCAACTTCTAAGGCTCCCCCCCGGCCCAAATGCTATCCAGAACTCTCAACTGGTCCATTTGTGGTCTTCTTTCGGCCCAAGACTAAATCACTGAATCTTCTTCAGATTTCTAGAGACCTGACGGAACGGTTCTCGGCTGTGACCGAAATTTCAAAGGTCCGCTCGGACAAGATAAGGGTGTTGCTAGCCAACTCAAAGCAGGCAAACGATATTGCTTGCTGTGAGCACTTTACGCGGGATTATAACGTGTATATTCCAGCTGTAAGAGTACAATCCGAAGGCGTCGTAACCGATGAGAGTTTGACGTGCGAGGATCTGCTGAAGTACGGGGTTGGCCGATTCAGAGACCGCTTACTTCAGCCAGTTAAAATACTTGAGTGCAAACGTTTGCACTCAGTAGTAGTTGCGGGGGATGGTTCAAAAACGTACCCCCAATCAAACTCTTATCGGGTGACCTTCGCTGGTACCGCTTTGCCAAATTTCGTCCTCTTGCACAAGGTTCGTCTGCCTGTGCGTCTGTTTGTGCCGCGGGTCATGAATTGCACAAAGTGTAAACAACTGGGTCACACAGCCACCCATTGTAGCAACAAGGCCCGCTGTGGAAAATGCGGGGAGAATCATCTAGATGATTCGTGCAGTAGGCAAGCCGAAAAGTGTCCTTACTGTGCGGAGAGTCTGCATGATATCTCGGCATGTCCCGCGTACAAACTACGCGGGGATAAACTGAAACGTTCCCTTGCGGGACGATCCAAACATTCTTTCGCAGAAATGTTAAAGAATGCTACGCCACCATCCTCAGCAAACATCTATACTCACTTGCCTCCTGACGAGGGCGAGGCTGGTAACCCACAAGAGGGAACATCTACTAGGGTGCCTAGAATTTATAGGAAGAGGAGGAACACTTCCTCTCGTAAAGTTCCTTGTAAAGGCCAGAAGGTGTCCCTTGAGGGGGCTCCGAAAGTCACATCTATTGGAAGTGTTGCAACCAAACCGAAGCAATTAGCTCCTGGTCTCGGAGGATTAAGCTCAGAGAAGGAGTTCCCAGCACTTCCAGGAACATCAAAAATCCCAAGTGTTCCTTTGTTTCAGTTCGAGAGTAATCACAGCACTGGAATTATAAAACTCTCGGACATAGTGGACTGGATAATAAAAACTTTCAATATTACTGATCCTATTAAAAGTCTTATGTTAGCTTTTCTCCCTACAGTGAGAACATTTTTGAAGCAGTTGACTGCTAAATGGCCCCTCCTCTCAGCGATTGTATCCTTCGATGGCTAACTCATCGAACGAGGTCACGGATTTGATCACTGTTCTACAGTGGAATTGCAGAAGTATCATCCCGAAAATCGATTCCTTCAAAATTTTAATAAATAATTTGAGTTGCGATGCATTTGCATTATGTGAAACTTGGTTAACTTCCGACATAGAACTCAACTTCCACGACTTTAATATTATTCGCCTGGATCGAGACACCCCCTATGGAGGAGTGCTTTTGGGGATCAAAAAGTGCTATTCCTTCTACAGAATTAACCTTCCCTCGATAACAGGTATTGAAGTTGTCGCTTGTCAAGTAACAACCAAAGGCAAAAGCCTTTGCATAGCTTCCATATATATTCCCCCCAACACCGCGGTTGGGCACCGACGGCTACAAGACATCTTAGAATCCCTGCCAGCACCGCGACTAGTTTTAGGAGACTTTAACTCTCACGGTACAGCATGGGGTTGCCTCTATGATGATAACCGGTCTTCCTTAATTCAGGATCTTTGCGATAACTTCAATTTGACAATTTTAAACACGGGTGAAATGACACGGATTCCTGCTCCTCCAGCGCGCCCGAGCGCCTTAGACTTGTCCCTTTGCTCAACATCGCTGCGGTTAAATTGCACGTGGAAGGTAATTCCTGATCCCCACGGCAGCGACCATCTGCCGATTGTAGTCTCAATCAATAACGGTTCAAGGCCATTGAAATCAATCAATATTTCGTATGACCTCACACGAAATATCGATTGGAAGAGCTATGCTGCCGCGATATCCGACAACATCGAATCTACCCAAGAACTTCCTCCGGAGGAAGAGTACAGCTTTTTGGCTGGCTTGATTCTCGACAGCGCGAATCAAGCTCAGACTAGGCCAGTACCCGGCGCGAACATACAAAAACGTTCTCCCAATCCCTGGTGGGATAAAGAGTGCTCAGACGTGTACGCAGAGAAGGCCGCCGCGTTTAAGACCTTCCGGAACGACGGGTTACCCGCCAGTTTTCGACAGTACGCGACGTTAGACAAGCGAATGAAGAGTTTGATGAAAGCCAAAAAACGCGATTATTGGCGCCGGTTCGTCGACGGATTAACGAGAGAAATATCGATGAGCACTCTTTGGGGAACAGCCCGACGTATGCGAAATCGAAACAGTACTAATGAGAGCGTGGAATATTCAAACCGTTGGATATTCGATTTCGCCAAGAAGGTTTGTCCGGATTCCGCCCCGGCACAGAAGATTTACCGCGCCGCGTCTCCTCACGATAGCGCGAACGAAACACCTTTTTCGATGGTGGAGTTCTCACTTGCTCTCTTGTCGTGTAACAATAAAGCTCCGGGGCCAGACAGAATCAAATTCAACTTGTTGAAGAATCTGCCTGACTCTGCCAAGAGACGCTTGTTGAACTTATTTAATAAGTTTCTCGAGGCTAACATTGTCCCACTCGATTGGAGACAAGTGAAGGTCATCGCCATCCAAAAACCAGGAAAACCAGCCTCCGACCACAATTCGTACCGTCCGATCGCAATGCTATCCTGTATCCGGAAGTTGTTTGAGAAAATGATCCTATCCCGCCTCGACAATTGGGTCGAAGCAAATGGCTTACTGTCAGATACACAATTTGGCTTTCGCAAAGGCAAAGGGACGAACGATTGTCTTGCGTTGCTCTCAACTGAAATTCAAATGGCCTATGCTAGCAAAGAGCAGATGGCATCAGTGTTCCTAGATATTAAGGGGGCTTTTGATTCAGTTTCGATCAACATTCTTTCAGAGAAGCTGCACCAGCATGGTCTTTCAGCGACTTTAAACAACTTTTTACTAAACTTGTTGTCGGAAAAGCACATGCATTTTTCGCATGGTGACTTATCGACATCACGATTTAGCTACATGGGCCTTCCCCAGGGCTCATGTCTAAGCCCCCTTTTATACAATTTCTATGTCAACGACATTGATGAATGTCTTGACAATTCCTGCACGTTAAGGCAACTTGCAGACGATGGCGTGGTGTCTGTTACGGGATCCAAAGCTGTCGATCTACAAGGACCATTACAGAATACCCTGGACAATTTGTCTGCTTGGGCTATTAAGCTGGGTATCGAATTCTCCACGGAGAAAACTGAGCTAGTTGTATTTTCAAGGAAGCGTGAACCAGCACAACTACAGCTTCTATTAATGGGTCAAACTATCGCTCAGGTCTTCACAGTAAAATATCTAGGGGTCTGGTTCGACTCGAAAGGTACTTGGGGATGCCATATTCGGTATCTGAAACAGAAATGCCAACAAAGGTTCAACTTTCTTCGTACAATAACCGGAACATGGTGGGGTGCCCACCCAGGAGACCTAATTAGGTTGTATCAAACAACGATACTGTCGGTAATGGAATACGGATGCTTCTGCTTTCGGTCCGCCGCGAACATACATTTCATCAAACTCGAAAGAATTCAGTATCGTTGTTTGCGTATCGCCTTAGGGTGCATGCAGTCGACCCATACGATGAGTCTCGAAGTGCTGTCGGGCGTTCTCCCGTTGAAAAATCGATTTTGGGAACTCTCATATCGATTGCTCATTCGATGCGATATCTTGAACCCGGTCGTGATTGAAAATTTAGAAAGGCTTGTTGAGCTCAATTCTCAGACCCGTTTCATGTCCCTGTACTTTGACTACATGGCGCAGAATATTAACCCTTCTTCTTACAATCCCAACCGTGTGCATTTCATAAATACTTCTGAATCTACTGTTTTCTTCGACACATCCATGAAAGACGAGATTAGTGGAATTCCGGACCACATACGCCCACAAGTGGTTCCAAACATTTTTTATAATAAATTCCGAGAAGTCGACTGTTCTAAGATGTTTTATACTGACGGATCAAACCTCGAAGGATCCACTGGCTTCGGTATTTTCAATCAAAAGTTCACCGCCTCCTACAAACTCAGTGACCCTGCTTCAGTTTACGCCGCAGAACTAGCTGCCATTCAGTATACCCTTGGAGTCATTGAAACATTACCCGCAGACCATTACTTCATCGTCTCGGATAGCCTCAGTTCCATTGACGCTATTCGCTCGATGAAACAAGGCAAGCACTCCTCGTATTTTTTGGGGAAAATACGGGAGCTACTGAGTGCTTCATCTGACAACTCTTTCCAGATTACCTTGGTATGGGTCCCTTCTCATTGCTCCATTCCGGGCAATGAGAAGGCAGACTCCTTAGCTAAGGTGGGTGCCTTAGAAGGAGACGTTTACGAAAGACCAATTTGCTTCAGCGAATTTTTCAGTATTACTCATCAGAGAACCCTCGAAAGTTGGCAAACTTCGTGGAGCAGTGGAGAGCTGGGAAGGTGGCTACATTCGATAATCCCTAAGGTATCGACGAAACCTTGGTTCAAGGGGATGGATGTGGGTCGTGACTTCATTCGTGTGATGTCCCGACTCATGGCAAACCATTACACGCTGGATGCACATCTCCGGCGTATTGGGCTCGTGGATAGTGGTATCTGCGCTTGTGGCGACGGCTATCACGACATCGAGCACATTGTCTGGGCGTGCACCGAGTACAGTTCCGCTAGGTCTCGTCTAATGGATACCCTGCGGGCCCGAGGAAGACCAACCAACGTCCCGGTTCGAGATGTGCTGGCAAGCCGCGATGTTCTCTATATGTCCCTTGTATACACCTTTGTGAAAACCATCAATATACAAGTCTAACTGCCCCTTGTTATCTCCTTATCATTCTCAGAACGCTCTTCCACCTGTATCAAACCATCTGTATCGAATGAGCCAACAAACACGGGACCTACGGCACGAACATAACACGCTTAACTCGAAATGTAGCCGATCCACATCTGAGCCGTACTACGAAATCGTCTGGAAAACCCCTGCCATCTTGAGGAGGACCACCCGGCGTCCCAGTACATGATTCCCCTGATGAAGGCCACCCGAGTTTGTAATCCATCCGTTGATCTCACGATGCCTGAAACTGAAATAATTTTCTCTCCCTGCCATCTTTGTCTACCCTCCCTCCCCTGACTCTTATACCCAGAAGTAACACCCCTACCCCCCCCCCCCCCCCCGCCAATATCATCACGAAGCATTTAGCTCTTCTTGTCTCTTCTAGTTTTAACTATTATATTATATAATCTCGTTGAAATTGCCCAACTCTACTACCCACAAAAATAACTATAATTACGAATCTTTACAAAATTCAATCATGCCCTCTAGTTATGCCTAGTTTTAAGTTAGTCGTAAAAAATTGTCCCCCTTAATTAAACATTATTTGCTCCAATAATCTCACTGATAAAAATGTCAAACCATATTGCCACAAAAACTAAATGACACCCCTAATCTTACGAAAATAATATTATTCCCTTGTGTAGATATATAAGATAGCTATAAAATCGCATTAGTTTCATTTTAAAAAAATCAATATGTAATCCCCTAGTTTTAAGCAATTTAAAATGTAAAACAAAACAAAATTGGCACCTTTAAGCTAACGCAACGTGCCTTATCAAATAAACGATTTGAATAAAAAAAAAAAAAACAGTTTGAGTTCTTCAAACACTGCTGGACCGCTAAGAGTAATGAATAAAGCTTTTTGCGAATTTTCAGGCACGTTATTATATGCAAAAACAAATCCAAGACGTTCAACATAATTTGCAAATGAAGCTCCCGGGACGTAAGGCTCAATTGAACCGACAATGTTTGAAGCCATTTTCAAAATTTCTGCTCGGATATGAAAATTACGGTCACTCTAATGAAAGTAAAATGTAAATAAAAATCGTTTACCGCCGCCGATGTATACTACCAACAACCAGCGATCCCTTCTCACACAGCGATGGACGTGAGATATGCTGCAGAGAACCGACGAAGTTCCACACTCCTGGCAGAAACACGCTCCCTCTCCGATGCTGTTGTTCTTCTCGATACCGACTCTCTCCAGAGAAGTCGCAACAAAATCGTGGCAACACTATACAGTGCGACACACAATGCACTTCGTGCGACACCGCCGTCGCAGCTTCTCCGTTGGAGGTAAAAAAACTTCTCTCGTCGGAGGAACACACTTGCTAAAAATGCCAATTCTTTATTTCATCACTAGCATTCACAATAGATCACTACTTTGCTGCTTTCAATATATATATATATATATATATATATATATATATATATATATATATATATATATATATATATATATATATATATATATATATATATATATATATATATATATATATATATATATATATATATATATATATATATATATATATATATATATATATATATATATATATATATATATATATATATATATATATATATATATATATATATATATATATATATATATATATATATATATATATATATATATATATATATATATATATATATATATATATATATATATATATATATATATATATATATATATATATATATATATATATATATATATATATATACATATATATATATACATATATATATATATATATATATATATATATATATATATACATATATATATATATATATATATATATATATATATATATATATATATATATATATATATATATATATATATATATATATATATATATATATATATATATATATATATATATATATATATATATATATATTAGCACTATCAAGCCTTTGCTTGCCACAATCACTTTCAGCGCTTTGTCCTCCTAAAAAAAACGATTTTTTTACTCACTGACGCTTCTTTATACAAAAGGAAAACAGCACCTTTGCGCTCAATTTTCCTTTGTTTTTTTCGTGGCTTAACCACCCGCAGACAGAATTCACTAACGACCTTTGTCGCTCTATTTGCCGAAAATTTTCACTTTTTTTGTGGTTTTACCACCTTAGCACCAACGACCTTTGCCGCACCACTTTTTTTTCTGCTGTGTGCCTTTGCACCACCAAAATTTCACCGGCAAATTATTTTTCACTTTTTTTTTTCACACGCGTACCGAAACTTTATCCTCGTCGCCAATTATTACATCCCACACCAAAGGGAATCGGGTCAGTGAACCTACGGAGTTTCGGCTAATAAAACAAGCGCACTGTTTCAGGTTCAATAAACTTATGCCGCTCGAGTCCAGCTGAGCGGTATTTATTTGAAACTATTATATATGTGTTTGTTTACATTTCGATACTGCTCGCCGCAGTATATAAGAGCACTGTAGACTGGGTTTAGCTTTTGCTAAGCCCTTTCATGAACACAACAGTTTGTTCTGTCAATTCTGCACACAATGCATCAACGCACTGAAAACGTCGATCATAAATTGTTTTTATTCCGTAGAAAAATGCCTGCACGAACGTCCATACGGAACGTGCTTCGGGTGGATACGAAGCATCTATCAGCATACAGGTTTTGAATATAATATCGATTGCGTGTACCATGCTGTTTGCTTTTTGCATGTTACCTGCGTCGATGTACGTATAGAAATGGGAAACGGCGTCGTTGCAAACTGCAACTACGCGTGGTTGCAATCGTACGCCCTTCTCCGCCATATGCTCACGGTGTTTGTTTATGGCATTGATGACGTCATTCTCGCTCTGAAATATTTTTGTTAAAACAATTATTATGTTACCTATGCTTATATACACCACAAAAGCAGAAGCACACACATCAAATAAAACGCAAACCCTATCGTATACCAACATATAAACTCGTAAATAGGAATCATGGGGCAACAAATGCGGACCAACACTTACGACCAAATACACAAAACACACACTACATACAAACACGCTCACACATATATGAAGACATACAAAAGTAGTAAGACGAGCAAAATACAATAAAAAAAAAACGCAGCCACATACAAACATACACACGGAGAAACACACACAGACAGCCACTCAAAGGACGAAGGGATTTGTATTACTCAAGAGAGGCTGACACAATTCGTTAAGGTACTATTCGTATTACGTAACGGTTTAAGGGGGAGGGAAGGGGGTAAGACAAAGTGTGACACGTTGTGACATATGGGAGAGGGGAAGTAAACTAGAACGTTACGTAACAAGTTTTCACCAGAAGAAAAGTTTTTTTGAAGAATTTGTTACGTAATAGGGGAAGGGGGTAGAGAAATTTATGACAATTTGTTACATGGGGAGGGGGGGAGTCAATTTTGGGCAATTTTTGAGTTACGTAATTTATGAATGGTCCCTAATCAAACGAGTACAAGAAAAACGCATATACGAACCAACATTCTCACACGTTACCTGCACAAGTAGTACAAACCCTTCTCAACATCCTGAAACGATGGCTTGAAATTTTGTTTCACCAAGCCAGGGTTGAGCATTCCGCACAACAGATGCGCAAATAGTACCTCATTCTTTTTTGCATCATAATCTTGAATCATCGGAACATGTCGGGCACTTTTGAGTTGTTTTTTGCCAATTTATAAATCTTTTCAATGAACATTGGCCATTTTTGGAAGAGGGTACTTTGGCA
The DNA here is from genome assembly GCF_030247195.1 of Topomyia yanbarensis. Classification (NCBI taxonomy): domain Eukaryota; kingdom Metazoa; phylum Arthropoda; class Insecta; order Diptera; family Culicidae; genus Topomyia; species Topomyia yanbarensis. The sequence continues at coordinate 290,571,357 of NC_080671.1, read as the reverse complement.
GGCGAAGGTCTGTTGAAAATCGTACTCCATCTAGAAGGAAAAGTTGGTTTTTATGTCAGTTATCAGTACGAAACTTTGAAAATCTCACCAGCTCTGGTCCTGTAGGCTGCGCTATAATTGGCCAACTATCCTCAGCCCACAGACTGCAAACGTCAGCTCCATCCAGTGAAGTAAACTCCTTACGCCGCAGAATATAGCTTGCTTTCCATTGGTGGATGACCTCTTCCCAGGGTTCGCGTCCATATCGTAGCCATTCTTTGGCTACTATCATATTCTGCTCTGTTTAAAAAGGGGTATGTTAATAAATTTTACTAAACTATTCTACCCATGATCGCATATCAGTCCCATAAAGATAGGAAATCCCATAGAAAACGGGACAACTATGCGATCATGGGTAGTATTAAGCTCAAAAATAGTTGGTACCTGTTGTTTCTCCTGCTAGCACCACAGCGGGCGTTTTTTGTTGGATTTTGGCAGTCCAGTTTTGAGCCTTTTGTTCAAATTGTACTTTATCATGGCTAGTTTGCCTGAATATACCTTGAAGTGCTACAATGTTTTTTTTTGAAATTGAAACACACACAAATTCCATTTAGTCGCTCTTAATGTTCAAACACAATGGATGCGGATTTCATACATTTACAACTACCGCAATGTTTGTCACGTCGACCATGATTCACGTAGCTCGTCGCAACGCACTATTTATTAAATCCATTGTGTTTGGACCTTATCCATTATGGGTGATACTTACACCAGCCTCCATAGGAAATATTTTGGTAATTTCCTTATGAATAATAGTGTACCACGCCGCGGTTATGTCCGTAATACTCATTTCGCAGGGTAAATTTTCCATAACCAGTTTCAGTAGTTTACCGCGGTGGAACCTGTCCAATTCTTTGTTTATACTATAATATTTTCGTACAAGCTTTCCTTGTAGCGTTTGAAGCAGTTCATCTAGTTTCTGATAGAAGTGATAAGTGTACGAAACAATATATTATATAACTTTTTTTAATACAACGAATAACATGCATCGCAAGTTTATCTTATTCTTGTTGCAGTAGAAAATCAAATTGGTTTACTAGCGATATTCGAGTTCTCCTGTTCTATTCGAATATTGCGAAAATTAGCTGTAATGCTATATACAACATAGAATAGGAGACAGAACGATAGTCTAAAGTAAACATGTTGACTTTCAACTTAAACGAGAATGCATATTACACTGGAGACATTTCAACATCTAGACAAGGCTAGACTGAAGACTTCATTAAATACTCCCAAAGAATATGCATAGGAAAATGCCAGAATTGTATGCATCATGCTGAATATCTGAATAGAGCCAAAAACCAAGATTTTAAGTAAAGAATAAACCAAACCTGACCCACATACTTCAATTCGCAATTCTCTCTATTTTCTCTAGTAGAATTAGTTATATATGCGATTCGATCGTATAATACAAACACAACATAAATTTAAAAATTAACACCATACACAAAGAACAATCACACTATACCAGACGCAGTAAAACGAAATTGTATTGTGGAGCTAGGTAATTATTTTTGTTACCAATTTGGAAGCGGCGGGAATCAATACTGTGTCAATAGATCGTTTGGACGAATTTTGTTTGCCTCTTTCCACCTTCGTGGCCAACTGCGCGATCCCTCGTGATGCTTGTTCCTTCAGTTATAATCGTAAGTTATTTAATTGCATATAAAATATTGCTTATGTGCTAAGAACGAATCATGAGAGACATCGTTCAAGAGATGCTTGTGTTAAAAATATCTGAACCCGTAGATAACTTTTGAATTACCATTGTAAAACCCAATTTTGCGTTTTCTTAATATTCGTGTAACGTCATAACTCAAATAAAAACTGATTTGACAAACAATAGATGCTGATGCAAATATGCTGATATGCAAATAGATTACAATATATAACATTAATACAAAAGCGCTATAATTTGCTCAGGTACGAATGACCACAGAGTTAAAGTCCTTAGCTAAACTAGCTAATTATAATTTGCATGTACTCTAAGAATCGGATGCTCAGTATGTAAAAATATAAGGTCGAGATTTTTCACCAGGCAATAAAAGAACTATGTTTTTTCATGATTTTATTTGAAGCTAAAAGTTTTCTTAAGAAACTATGCCAATTCTTATTCTTGTTTACGACAAATGCAAGATTCGAATGAAAGTGGTTCGTATGTTCGATTACGAGAGCATAGTCGAATGGGTTAACTATTCGTTCGAACCGCTTTCGAACGAATCTCGTATTTATCCCAAACAATAATAAGGGTGTATGTCGCATAAATTAACCGAATATTTGAACTCACCGCCTCAATGCACAATCGTAGACGAACTTTCACACCCAATGTATATTCAGCAGTTAAAATCTCCATCTCTCTCTCCGTTAGTCGAACGAACAAATCCACATCATCCACTTCTTGCTCGTGCACACTGGGGATTAAACATTCTAATCCATTGTTTTGAAGAAGAGTGTCTACTAGTGATTGCTCTGTACAGTCTTCATCCAAGGCGATTTCTTCAGATATAAAATCCTCGAAGACTGCATCCATTGTACACACTGTAATTCACTGATGATCTAAACTATAATAAAAAAAATAGGATAAAGTTAGTACGATATGGGTTATTTCAACAAATGTTGCAATTTAGGTGTATTTTCTATCCGTTAGGCAAAAATGCTGATAAGAGAACAGTGCAATATTCAAATGAAGTTATTTTTAATCACTAAATTATCTAAGAGGATTACAAGTCTACATATGAAATGATCTTAGTATAGACCGGAGACATGCTCAAGAACCAACCATAATATTTCGTTACTCACTCAGCGTCAGGCGTAATATTCTTGATGGGTTTTTTCTACAGTTAGCGAAGCGGTAGAGGTCAGCGGTGTGTATTCTTTCGAAGTCCTCCCCTGCCATAGTAAAAGCGAATGCGGCAAACATGAAAATCTTTCCTTTTCCGAGTCATAATGCCATCTAGGATAAGGATATTTCTAATTTTTCACTCTGAGAATTTTCATACCAGTTGGGAGAAAATGAACTTTGTTTGGTGGCAACATGATGTCCACAGCTTTAATAACCTGGTAAGCATGTAACGCGTTTAATTCATACCCATCATAGTGAGAATTGTATGTCGGAGAAATAAATTCTTTGCAAAGAAAAACTATTTCTGACTCTACTTCTATAAAATGGAATATTTGGAAAAAATTATACGAAGTAGTATTTTTCATGGTTATAACCATACCGTTTGTAATTTTTAGATCAGATAATAAAACGAAATTGAATGTCACAATAGTATTAAGCGATAATTTAATGTCCCAGCTGGAAATTTCATTGATGCTGATGAATGACCTACTACCAGTTTGGAAGACATCTTTCCTATTTCTTATATTAGCCAACAAATGATGTGCCACGACCAGCTGATTTTTAATAGCTATTGTTAGACAAATATTTCTTCTCGACGAAATACTTAAAGCAAATACCTTTAGATGATGATGGAATGCTTCAAGTCTCATTGTCCAATATCCACGCACCGGACCGAAATATTTGATTGTCGAAGGGTAATGAGTGAGAAAATGAGCTTTCGGTTTCAAATGGAGTGGGAAACCAAAAACATTTTGGTAATCTGTCAAAACGATTTTGATATTTTCATTGAGTATGAGCAAATCGTTTGCACTGAAACTATTTTTATGCAATAGATTACATAGTTTGTTGAACATTATCAAAAAAGTCCAAACTTTATTTCTGGGCGGCACCAAATCACCAATTGCCAATGGAATATTATGAACAAATTTCATCTTTTGCGCTGCTGTCATTTTAAATCGATTGGTGGCGAGATGTTTATCAGTTATACCTCTATTTCCAAAATCACGCAGATCATTTATATCATAGTCAAACTTTCTCAATCGGTCATTGAGAATATGTATTGTGAAGAACTTGTTTTTTATAAAATATTTCAAAGCATGGCTTAAGACCTATGAGCAAATCCTTCGTATATGTCATGCATAAAATTAGTGATTTTTTTATTTGTGTGACGTTAAAGAAAGGAATTCGATTAAACACAGAATCCTTTTTCACACCCTTCATAGAAGGATCATTTGTAGCGACATCGTTTGCATGATTTTCTGAGTTTCGTATTAAGTCTAGTCTTTCTGATGTTTCTGTTCTTAAATCATTTGTGGAAATTCGACATATGCGGCACACGAAATTAGCACGAAATGAAGACACATAATCCAAAAGCTCTTTTAAACCTTTGTTATCTCCCAAAACTCCACCCAATAGAAAATACACCTGCTCTACGCCTTTGGCAGTATTAATTGTAAGAGGTGCTGACTCTAATTCAATAATTTCATCAACCATTCTTTTCAAAATTTTGCAATTACTGTAACCACTTAATTCTTTGGGATAGGATAGCATGGTTAAAAAAATGTTGTTGATACGTCCAACGAGATGTCTCGGTAGCAATGGAAGTGTGATGTTAAAACCACCAACAACTTGTTTACCTGAATTACCCCCTAACGGGTTTGTGATTTCAAACTCATCGAAGTATAAGAAATATGGAATACAATTCTTATTTGAATATCTCTTCATTTTGTTTTGCCAAAACTTACATTTTACGTAATGAGAATATTCGTCTGAACAATCCATAACTTTTTTTTCGTTTTCTTTCATTAAAGAATAGTTTTCTCCATTTTCACAAAACATTTTCAAAGTGATACCTAAAGGGACATAAATGTTATATAAAGTTTCTATTTTTGATTCTGGCTGTGGCTGGTGTGACCAGCTCATTTTCAATGGGAATTTTCACGGGTTCCTGATACACACCCAAAGATTTTAAAATTGCTATAAGCTTTTTGTCAGTTTCAAAGCCTTCAAATATTCTTGATATGCCATCTATAACACACTTGGCATTTGAAGAACAATAGACCTTTCTCGTCAAAATTTTTTATATTCTTCGTTTTTCATCCTAAAATCGATTCTGATTATTGCCGCGATGATTTAGCGCCTCTAACTATTGAAAAAATCGAAAATACTTCGAACTGCCCAGTTCACCCCATATTCTCATGCCTCATTTTACCTCGTTTCCCCATATTATTACACCATTTGGATGAATTTCGCGTGGGGAATAAAAAAGGAATGTCATTCCGGAACGAATTGTCTCTCTTTCCTTTTTTGTTCTATTCGGTCTATCTGAATCCTTCTCGCTCACCTTCCTAAATGAGTCAGAGCGACTTTTCTCATTCCCTCTTGTATGGTAAAAGTATTCATTTTAATCTGTCAGTTTTTTGACTTGAATGAATTCTCCAGATTCTTCTCGCAAACAGAATAAAACAAAATGTCGCTGATTGCCGCGATAGGTCGTTTCCGAAACCAGTCGAAAAAAAATTATGTTCCTGATTTCCTTAAACGTTGTATATCCCTCACATCAAGAAAAAAAAATTGAAAATATTCCTCGGTTCGTGGAACCAGATTCCAGATGATCTGCTACATCGCGAAGTGTTGTTATGTTGCCGGATGGTTTGACTGTTGATGGAATTTCTGGATGCTATTCGAACTGATGGTTTTTTTTTATCAGGCGCTTAGCAGTAAATTAATAATGCATACGGGGGCGAATTCCGTGGTGTGCCAATCCAATCAGAGTTGATATGTTTCTTAATGGCTTTAGTTTTATTCACATTCCTCAAATAATCGAAATCATGTTCTTTTTTGGTCCATTTGTCCGATCAACCGTATTACGAATAATATAAAATTTGGTTTTAATACCGAGGGTCTTTTATCATAAGATAGATTAGGGCTTGAAAGCCAAATGTCAAAATTCACTTTGAGAAGAAATTCTACAGAAACTTTTAGTACTTAAGCACGTTGCATAACAGTCAACGAAAGAGAAACCTTTCTCCTTTATTTGCTAACACCTCGCCTAACACCGGCTGCGTTGGGCGAGTAACGATTCGTCCGGAATTCCTCCGGAATGTTTGTCGAGAAGTATGTCCAGTAACAATAGGTTTGTTCCAGTACACGGGAGTTGCTCCGGAGCAAAAAAAAAATACTTGCTCCCTTTTACTCCGGTTTGCTACCAGAAAAAAAGAGAAGAGCGCACAAGAACGATTTTCTCCCCGTTTGCTCCGGAGTGCTTCCAGTTTCTCATGGTACTGGAACAAACCTAATGCTTGGTGCACCTCCAGGAAGGTCCACATGCTGCAAAAACTAAAATAAAATAACGAGCGTTTCCAGAAGAATTCAAATAAATCAAAACCATCCACACTTTCGATTTTCCTGACATGAATTGGATCATCAATAACGAATGCATCGAAATTCATTCGAACACATGAATAGTTCTTTACTATTTCGGAATATTTCCAAAATTGGTTTCTCGGTCTTAAGATATATAATAACGCACATCAACTGAACAGTTGCCGTTTTTGATTGACAACCACTGGGGCAGACGAGCGCACGGTCTATTAGAAGTGCAGCAATGAAACACGTCCTGTGGCCTGCTCCTCTGAAGGGGGACGCTGTCTAGTTAGTATTTCGTACCAAACATCAGCTGGACCGGACATGATTATAACAGTTAAACAGCAATAAATAATATCTTTTACAAATATGTCAATGACTAGTACACGAGACATGCGCAACCACTTACTCTACATTCTCTTTTTGGGGTGAAGTATGCTGGACCGAGGCGAGATGTTGGGTACGTGCAAAATATGTGATTTGACAACCACAGCCTACCCCTGCTTCTCTGCTGGAAAATGCATCCCCCGTGCAATCCATTGCCCTAGCATTTTTCAAAGAAACCGGTAAGTGTAAACTTCTCAGCTCTATCCTACACTCTCTCAGAAATAACAATAATCTGGGCTAGAAATTGCATTTATCTTTATTACAAGAAATGTTTAATAAACTAATAATTTGCGTACAGTAAATGTCTTATACTTTACGCGACACGAAAAACTTACACTCGAAGAACATTCTATCCGATGATTATTTTGTCGCCCAACATAGGCTCTTTTGCATGTTTATTATGCGCTGATATCCTATGGACTCGTTCATCACTTGTTTGTGACACGCACATCATTTTGTTCCAGGAAATTTGTAAAATCTCATTCCAACGACATTTCTCTTGCAAATATAAAATCTTTCAATTAAAAATAATAGATCTATTATATTATCTTGTTTTCCTTCGTGTTTGCTTTATCGTCTAAAATTACGATTCAACATAGTCTGCCGCTGCTGCTGATAATACCGAGCCAGTTCAAGAAATGGAACGGTGTTAGTGCGCTGCTTAATAGGGAAGACGAAAATCCGCGACCCATTCTCATATAATTAGGTGTTCCTGGTACATCACTAATCACCATTTAATAGAGCAATTTTGCCTAGCTTGGTTGTACGATTGAATTCAGCTTTTTACGTGCCATAATGGCGGTCTAAATTGTTCAGTTCGTAATACGTTTAATGGCCCTTTTTTGACAATAATCGTTTACGTCAACCGCCCAGTGAGATTAGGTCATCCTACGTTAGTCCAATGCGTTGGATGTTTATTCAATGAACGCCCGACATCTTCAACTGGGCGTTGCTGTCAAGCTGGCGTAAACGATTATTGTCAAAAAAGGGCAATTAAACGTATTACGAACTGAACAATTTAGACCGCCATTATGGCACGTAAAAAGCTGGATAGGGCATTGGTGATGGCTAACTCCAAAATGAATAGTTTGAAATGGCTGGTGGGAGGTTGTTTTCCTGGAACGAAGATTGTTTGTTAGAACATAGCCATTCAAAAAATATATTTTGTTTACCTCAGTCCCTCCTCCGGTGTAGCCTGAAATGGAAACATCACGAACAAATACGTCCACTGATAACGAGCTAGCTGGGCATCTCAGAATGTTGTCAACGTCAGACCGAAGCCAATGAAAAAACGGCCAGTTTGTTTCACTGCACGTTAATCGTTTCTGCTGTTCCTGGCGCACGTTAAATTATTATATTCGAATGCGTATTACAGAGCGAGCCATTTGCATAATACAAAGGGTTCTGCTTCGGAGCTTGATGGCGACGCTCCTCGCTGCGCTCTACAGCAGGAACAGAACCTGATTGAGCAAGACTGTCCGCTGTCCCTATCCGTTTGCCAATACTGAAATCGACTCCGGCGATTTTGTGGCTTCATCCAGAAACTGGAACGGTAACAATTCGTAAGTGCCGGATGCCGTTGCACCGTGACTATTTTCGACAAAAAAGTAAAACTTCCACAAAATCACAACATGTCAGTTTGTTTGTTTACAGTCACAAATGAACCTGCATAAAAATTCATTGGCAGTGTTGGAAATATAACAAACGGAAAAATCCATAACAGTGCTGCCGAAACATGCTTTTCGAATTTCAACATTCTTGGTTTGGTGAAAAATATATTCAACATTCTTGCAATTTTAAAAGTTATAAAAATCATAAAAAAATCAGGGAACATTCTAAAAATCTCATTCCAACGGAATTGCTCTTGGAAATGTAAACTCTTTCGATTAAAAATAATAAATATAGGTGTTAGGTTTGACGAGAAAGGTCTATTCTCTTGTATCATTGGTCCAAGCTGATCGTTTAGATAATTTACAATTCCCGGTATTAATGTTTGGATTATATCATGTTGGATACTAAAAACCATTTCGCGATTGTAACGAGGTTGCCCACTTAATTTCGCGGTGAAACTCAAGCCAATTTAATTGAGTCTGGTCAAATTTATTAAATTTTTGCTGTCTTCGCTTGCCTCGATCTCGTTAGATGAGTCATCAAAATCATCAATTTCAGCTGAAATTGTATTCGGTATCACTCTTGCACTGACAGTGGTACATTCTTTTTGCACTTGATTTAAAACACATGAACTATCAGAAAAAGACGGTCGAATTTCATCACAACTTTGGGACTGTAACACTATTCGAGCAAATGTTTTTAGTCTCATGTGATTTGAGATGCTTTATAAACACAGAAGATGTATTGAATTCTTTTTCACAAGTCCCGGACCCACGTGGCTGAAAACAAACAAATTCTTGGTAACTATACAGTCTATGTTGACCGTTCTTGTTCAATAAATGTTTCATAAGAGTTGGTATAGAATCAAAGGATTTTTTGCATAAAAAGCAGACGAAAAACATGATATAGGTTATATTAGACTATTCTCTATCGATATCACTAACAAAAAAAAGTGCACTTCGTAGCTAGTTATTGGTTTCACAGTAAAATGCGTACTGAATGACTTATATTAAAAATTCAGACTTTATACTGCAAATAGAAAAGGAAAAGCATACATTTTTACCTAATATATACAGAACAGTGCAACATAATGTAGGTAGTCCATAATCTATGGAATAGTGTAGTATATAATAAAGTCCAGTTGTGCTTGGCAGGTCCACCCGTAGGTAAATTATGGTAAAACCGACACTGTGGGTAAACTGATACCCCACGATTTTGATGACGATTTTGAGCCAAATTCGCTGCTGGGGTAAAATCGACACCCTTTGGTTGGGGTAAGAACGACACGCTGTTTAGATAGTTGTGTATACTTGTAATTCACCATGAATGACTGAGAATCTTTGAAATATTTCAATAGCACCAGTAGACATTTCTTGTATGCCTCATGAAATTTATTTTTGAAGCTATATCTACAATGTGCTCCCTAAACCGAATTTCTTGGTTAGCCCAATATAAACCTGGTAGCTTTACTACGAAGTGTATGTCACTAGGTGAATGAATTCTAACAGCAGAGAATGTAGAATGCTAGTAAATCGGCTCTTAAGGCTAGTTTACAGTTCGGAAAATGGGTCACGGGATTTGTGCCAGAATTTGATCAGGGAAAATTTTCCACCGATATCTCTCCAAACTGTCAAAATAAAAATTATGCTGCTTCTAAAAAATACCAACAGTATAAAAATAGCACCGAGTTGCAAACCTAACAAAACTACTAAATTGTTATGCCGAATTTTTGTGTGGTCAGTAAAAAGTGGAGAAAATAAATTAAGGGACAACCTCCCTCCCGACCACTGTGCCTGGAAAATGTCATTTTTTCCAAGTTTTTTCAATCAATAAGCAGACAATTTATACGATAAACGCCTGTGCTTGCAATAGATTCTGGAGTGCTTTTACAATGGATTCTGCCGGTTGTGTTGCGTGCTGAATTTCGTCGAATCCCTTGCATGATTGTCAATCACTACTAAAGGAAAAAAATCAAGCATTTATCACCTATTCAAGCTTCAACTGATAAACTTACATTTGCTAGAAAATATTTTGTCAAAAAAAAAAATTCATTTTAATTTATTTTTTTTTATTTTTAGCGGGCTGATAGGACTGCAGCTTATAGCTTGAGGGATCTCGGTCCGTCCCGCGAGACAAAATTTGCAAAATCGGAAGGATTAGCGACTGTCCGCCAAATAAACACCGGTCCTCGGGAGGAGGACTAAAGTTTGCGCCTGTTTGTCTCGAAGTGTGTAACGTCAAGTTCTCTATTTTGTCTGGTCCAATGTATCCTGCTCCTAAGAACGCGTGCTAAGTCGTCAGTGATGCAATTAAAACTTCGCATTGATTCCGCTTCTATTTTCTTCCTGATCTCCTCATGGGTCCCCTAGGTCAGAAGCGGATCAATCGAATACAAACTATTTGGCGCAAGTTCAGAGCGTGTAACGTCGTGTCATCTAGTCTGTCATCCTATGGAAAATCATCCTACCATCGCCTTGGGGTCAACGTCATATTGGCAAATTTCGCATTGAATCCTCTTCTGTCTCTTCCTAATCTCCTTTTTGTCTCCTAGGTCCGAAGCAGATCAATCGACTATTAATTGAAACGGTAAACATACTAGCAGTATTAGTCCTTACTCGCGAATACTTTTCCTTCAACTGTGCTATTTCTTCTCTATCTTACATCTGTACTATTTCTTCTCTATCTTATAACATAACTCGATTATCCCTGTTCTAGTCAATATACATATTCATTACATTAGGGACCAGGCAAACCCTTAATTTTTCTATTATTATTATCCTGAGTAGCTATACCAGTGAAGGTATTTTAGGATGTCGTTAAAAAGAATCTCTGCCAATAAAGGCGTAAGCAATATTTATCCACATAAAATTTGCTCGAAACGAATGTCCGCCTGGTTCGACTCGAACAGACCACACCGACCCGAAAGGGTTGCTTATCATTTCTGAGAGCCGGTGTGCTTGATCGAGTTTAATAATCATAAGAACAAATCCTGAATAATTAACTATCTCTTAGGTGCCAGTCTTGCACTCCTTTTCAGAACTGGCCTCATACTCACGATCAAAAGAGTCGACAACTAGTAGGATCTACATGTCCCCACCCAAGCGAATTGATCAACTTGCAAGTAGGAGCACATATCTACCAACCAGCCAAGAAGACTTCCGAATCAATGAGGATGGACCATGCCAGTCGAAGGCCACAGGCCCAGCGCCATCTCGTATAGTGTCATTGTCATTTCTCAGCCCACCCTCTGGCAGACGTTCATCCGCCCATCTAGACTCTGTCAAGATGAGAACCTACAAAGCCTAACTGTTCGTATGTGCTAGTCCGTTTAGATTTTGGTTTGCTGCAACGAAACAAGAAAAGCAAAATAATTGTGATTAGTGTCGTAGTTATAATAAATAAGTAAACGATTTCTCCTCTGTTGTCCATTCCCTTGTTCGTAGTCCTCCCTCCTGTTCCTGATCTGTTTGGGCTACTGGCTTTCCGTTTCCTTGGCCGTCACGCTCGAACCGCACCGATCCGTTCATATCATGGCAGGAGAAACAAATGAAAAGACAAAACAAAACAAAATGAAAATAAATGGATAACTGCTATCTGTGCCTAAATTGATGTTGCTTCTCAGTTTTGCACGACCCAGGGGGGACTTGGCCTTGATCCCAATGCTCTGTCACCGATGTTACGTGATATTCGTTATGGAATATTCTTTGTTTGGGGGCCATTCATAAACAATGTTGTACTTTTTTTAATCCTTGATCCGCTGATACGTCTAAAAGTCATTTTTAGTTTTTATCTCGTTACGTGACGCTCTTCCCCTATTGTCAATATCCATCATCATTTATGAATGGTCCCCTGGTGATATATTTAGAGCAGACAATCCAATGAAAAATTGATTGACAGGATTTTAGTGCGCTCTTGGCGCCTTGTGTCACATCTTCATGTTTGTTATACATATTAAGAATACCAAAGCATGCGATGTGATGACCGGAAGATTAGAGAAGCAACTCCTCCCCTTCCCCCCAAAAAAAAAAAAAAAATCATTTTAATAAAAACATTTTCAATTTAAAAAAAAAACAACGCTAAATCTTATTTAAATAAATGCTATTGAATTTAATAACCAAATTTGTCTCCCAGCCAATAGTTTTATATATTGAATTCAATACATATTTATATTGAACATACATCTCTGCGTGTAGCTGTTGTAATGTTGCGTTTATAAATCCGCCACTGAGCCAAAATATCATACAAACTTAAATGAAAACACGAAAATATCGAAAATAACCAATCACGTGTAACAATTGAGGTTCAATATTAACTTTATATACATTTTATGTAAAATCACATAAACGCAACAAATTCCCCTAAAATTTTGGATTCTACGATATTGATTTCTTAAACTACAGCAAAAAATACAACGGGCGAAACTGTATTTTTGTTTGTTTATTTAAGGTTTCGCCCTCCACGCTCCATGCAAACAAACAGGGCGATACTTTTTTTGCTAGCAGTTTAGAGGCGAAACTGTTATTTTCGTATTTTTTAGGATTATCAAGCTGATATCAGCTGTAAATAGTAACAATGATCGCTATTGAAAAAACACGGACGAAATCGGTGGTGTAAAACGGTAGTTATTGAAAAAAAACGTAAGAGCGATACTTCAATGCTGATAGGTGGGACCGAAAAAGTAAACAATCGCCAAAGGGGCGATACTATCATTTTGTCAATTTCAATAGCAAAAACAAATATTAATTTAATAATTTCAAATACTTTATGAAGTTTTGGGTTTCGATCACTGAATCATGCAATCTAGGATGTAAAAAACACAATAGTTCTTAAATAGGAAATAAAACCAAGTCTGGAAATATTCACTGTTGATTTTCTTTGAATGGTATCACTGCTAGTATCGCCCTTTTCAAGAAAAAGCGTTTAAATGTATGATGTGATGTGTGTTATTATGAATTTCAATAATTTTGTCATATTTCTAGACCTTTTATTCAAAACGTCATATCTACAATGAGTGACTCTTTGTTTACTTTCTCTTCTGTTAATAATTCGGTCGCTTTAACATTTATCCCTCAATTCTTTGCATAATATGCTAGTCAAAGCCACCGTCTTTCGATCTGTACTGCAAAATAAGTGAAAAATGCTATAGTGACGCCGTACAAATTGAAAGAGAAAGTAAACAGTCACTCATTGCAGATATGTCTTTTTGAAAAAACGCTCAAGATTTATGTGTGCTACTATAAATTGCAAAAAATCAAGTGTGCCGTTATCCTAATGACATTTTCGTTTTTGACTGTGCACTACACTGGTGTAGTCGGTGCAGGTAACTGGCATCCCTATCTCTACATACAGAGTTTGACAATAGGCAACATCGTTTTTCCACCGATCGATGGGGGTCAGTTTGACAACGTCAAAATCGCTTAAAATGTCATCAACAAACAATAGTAGCAGTAAACAATAGAAAACAATGAACACTTTAACTGATGTGATGTAAACTAAAATGCTCCGCGTTCGTATTTGGAATTAATTGCGTTCATTTTGTTACAAGCAAAGTTGTTATGTTGGCTACGAAAATATGACGTCACGTCACCCTCTTGAGTCGGTGCTACCACAGTTTATAAAGAACAGTTGCGCAAAGACTGAAGCAAATCTACCTATTGAACACTCAAAACGTCTACCTATCGGACACGAAGAATAACAATACTCGAATGCGTGGGGAGTATCGTTATTATGTGATTATAATTATTAGAAAAAATTCAATGATGTAATATTAACATTTAAATAATGTTAATATTTTGCTTAATGACAATTATTAAAAAATATATGTTCACTGATATTCAAATTTGGCACTATTTTAAACACCGGAACAGCTCTTCCACCGACAGTGGAAATATGAAGGTATTTCTCATAGTTAAAGTGCAGCTAAAATTTTGACAAATTTGTGTATGCATTCCACTTATGTAGGGGAATTATGGTTAAAACCGACACCTTAAGCTTAACACTTTTTCTAAGTTGCCACAAAACCAATAAAATTATAATTTTAATGCACAATTCTTCTTCAGAAAATTCTTAACAAGACTTAATTTTTTCAGCGCTTCGAAAAATTAATTTCATTAAAAATTATTGATTGTAAAACTTGGAAAACAAAGTGACTTTTTGTAGGCACTGCGGGTAAAACCGACACCCTATAGGGGTAAGATCGACACCCTCTTTAATTTATTTTCTCTCCACTTTATTACAATCTTTATCTTTATTAAAAATTAGATATATGCGTGATTAATAAAGTGTGAGTATGAATCATGCAAATATGTGCTTTTAATTGCTTCATCATGTAGTGAGGGAAGAAAGTTCGAAAGCGTAGTACTATAAACAAGAGTATTTTATGCTATAGGATTATTTATTGATATGAGTATTTCCAAATAATCCTTGCGCACATCATTGCAACCTCCAGTGTCATTTTATTTCGTAAGAGAAGATTTGCAAGCGTTCTACGTTCTGCTAATTGGATTCATTCACTTATAAGTAACACACACACTTCTTAGTAAAACTATCTTTTTCAGATTTGATTTTTCGGACTCTGATCATCAACGATCTATTGGGGTATACATAATATCATTGTCTCATTGTGATAAAGTTCGTCTATGACAAACCAAGAGAACACTAGAAATTCGGTTTGATGAGCTTTTTGCAGGAATAGCAAAAGCTTCGATAGAATCAGATAAGCAAAAATTCCAATTTTTGATTTTTAAAGAGAAATAAACATAATAAAAATATTTCTGTTTATTTCAGCTATTACTATAGTGTGCTAATAGTGTAATTGAAGTGTCACGAAGATCCCCAGCCTTTTGTAGTGAATCGCAAGTAAACACAACCATCTTAACAGTATGTCAGTTTTACCCTAACCAAAGGGTGTCGGTTTTACCCCAACAGCGCAAATTTTTTTATAAAAGCAATTAAAAATATTGAATTTCTCAAACTCGTCTTCAATGCACCTAGTTGATCATAGGAAAGGCCGATAATAATAGGTACTAAAAAATGGGGTGATTTGAAAAGCTTTTGTTCGGTTAAAACCTTAAAATCTACCAACGAAATTTTACATCCAGACGAGTATGAACGCTGCTGTCGCATGTTTTGTTTATTTTTATGACATTCGGCGCACTAACGTAAATCTAATTTTTCTTCAAATGCTCTACATAAACGTACTAATAATAATGTATCATTATGAAATGAATAAAAATTTGATTTCTAGGAAAAGTTGTGGGGTGTCGGTTTTACCCACAGTGTCGGTTTTTCCCACAATTCCCCTACCTGTTTCAAATTTATCTTACGCTGCAAATTCGACTGTTTTTTGTCACACCCCAATCAGACGGCAAGCGGCAAAAATCAATGCATTTCGTTCTTAGTTGCGGATCAGTTGAGAACCGGAAAAAGCTTAAATTCTTTATACGATGTTATTTATCGTACTGATTTTTACAAAATACAACTAAACACTTAATTTTAAATTTTTAAATGCGCAAAGTTAACTTCTAACTGAAGCGTTCGGGTGAAGTCATTTGAAATTTAACTAAAAATAAAAGGTTGCCAAAATTTAAAAAAGACCAATGATTGGTCCAATGTTGCCAATCCTCTTTACGCAACTCTACTATTAAAAACTCTGGGTGCTACACTCATTCAAACTTGGGTGTAATCAGTCTATCTCTTTTTTGCGCCACACCGGTTTAGCACCGAGAAAAAACGAAAACGCCATAAGCATTTTTACCTCTGCTTCGGAAAATATTTAAAAATGTTTTAAAAATACTTACCGACAGTTATCTTTAACAACACCGACAATTTTTTTCAACACCACCGACACTGAACACTGTATTTAATTCCGCTGCGTGGCGTAAAACAAATTTAATTATTTAAATAAAAAACGCTTCAATAAAGTTCACAAAATGAAGTCTACGCAGTATGCACAATTGGAAAGTCGTCACCGCCTGAGTGCATATAAGGAGAGTGACGACACTGTCAAAATTGGAACAATGATTATTTGTCAGTGTCATTCCAAACGAGTCAAATCCATGTATTTTGAAAGGTCGTTTGTTCGTTTGGAATATTACTGACAAATAATCATGACAGTTGTCTTCACTCTTAGGGTTGCCACCCCTCCGGGTTTGACCCGGAGACTTCGGTTTTCGTGAGCGATCTCCGGGCCTCCGGGTTTTACTTCAATTTCTCCGGGTTTGGTTGGAAGAAGTATATTTTCAACTATTTAGAAATAAATTGATTGGTGTAAAACAGTTATTTTGATGCAATTTTACGAAATAACTTCACTTTTGATGCTGTTTATCTGCAGCTGAACCATGGCGGATTTGTTCTAATCCAACTGGCAAGGTCAACATCAAATGAATTCTTCCGGTGTTGTTGTTACTCCTGCAGCGCCCCTACCTGTTGGCTAGGGAGGTGAGTTTTGCCCCTTTGTTGGGACTTCTGGTGGAAAAACCGACACCACATAGTGCTTCCCATGTGATGCCGCTGTACTGCCTCCTTTGCTAGTTGTGGAGAAGAGCAATGCTCGTTCGATTTATCTTCCACAGCGAGAGTAGCTGGTGCTTTTGTATTCTTGGCATTTAGCCGGGGAAGAGAAATACTACACCTGATTAAATCTACAAAACTGTTCTCAAACGTGAATAAATTACAGCTTTATTTTAATGCCATGGAAGAGTGGTGCGCACTAAGCTTGGCAAAATATAGCGCTCTATAGTGATTGTGGGATAATTTTGGTAATTTCCTAATTCGCAGTGCTAAAATCAATGACGACTTACAGAAGGAATGAAAGAGTACATACTTGTCTCTTTATTGCTCAATAGGCAATAAAAAAGCGATTAAAGTGCTCTAAAATGTCGAGCAATCGCTTTGATTCCAATTTTTGTCTAGTTTCACTCAAAATCCACTACCCCCAGATCAGTGAAAATCTCCGGGTGAAAGTCTCTCCAGAGGTGGCAACCCTATTCACTCTCCTTACATACACTCTGGTCACCGCCAGAAGGATTTGTCTCTAGGAATGGGCGACATCCATGCGATGTTTTCAAAATCGATCTTTATATTCCGAAAAATCGATCTTATTCCAATCCATCAGGTAAAAAGAGATTATAACTACTAGAGGGAGCAAAGCGCTACTGTCTCCATGCATTCACGGACTGAAACATGGGGTCTCGCTCTAGCATATTGAATCCCATTACTTTGACAGGTGTATACCCGGGGTAATAGGTGTCAAACTAATGGACCTAGCATATGTGAGAGTGAGATGATAAATTTTCAGTGTTAGCAGCGATATGCGACCTATAATCTCTTTTATCAGGTAAGGCGAGTAACGACGGAATTCCCATGCAATTTCAGGTATATTATCATTACTTAGTAGAAGTGGTAAAATGAACATGTCAAGCAAAGTAATTATTTTCTAAGTAAGAATTTTCTAAGGAGATACTACAATCACCACCGATTTAGTCGATGTAAACATCGGGGGGATTTTTTTGGGGGATGCGATTCTTTCAAAATGGATCCGTTTACTTCAAAAATCGTTCTTTAACTCGATCTTTCCGATTCTATCTTTAAGCTATTCCTGAACCGATTTGGAATCTAAAATTCGCGAGCTAAAGCTGGATGTAGACCGCAAGATGGCATGAAAGTACAATGATGATGTTTTTATTTTCAACTGTCAAAACACATTAAAAATTAAATTTTGAAATTCATAAATTCAATCAAAATTATAATCAAATGTGATTTCATCTAATGAAAAGAAAAATTGATGAAGAAAATATGTTTCCTACGTTTGAAAAATATCTTGATGGTAAATTTCTTGATACACCACTAAGAATTCGATCTTCCGGTTTCAGTTTATGCTAAAATGAAATTTAGAGATTGAAATCTCAATAAAAACACGATAGTGGGCGAAAATCACCGGATTAAAGAGTGCAGGTATTGAAAGTCGAGGTTATCCATTGATAAATCCAATTTCTAAGTAAACATTTCCCGTATCTAAAACAACCGACATAACCTCAACAATACAAAAATAATTCCGGATCTCAATAATTCGCAATAAAATATCGAGTTCGACTGAATGTTTTGGTGCCAAACTAAAGAACGAGTTTTTTCTTATCACCCGTAATTAATTTTTTGTGGAGCTATGTATTGTTTATCTTAAAACAATTAAAATAGTACAACCGTCCTACATCATCAATGCAAGAAAATATTTTTATCATCATTTGACTGGTACCAATAATGAAATCTAGTTGGCGCGTCGACCGGATAAGTTTCACGTTGGAGAGCCAATAGATTCTGAATTGATTCCAGCTCACTCAAATGGAACAACCGATTGAGTCGGAATCGATTATTGCATTTGGACTAGAATCCAATGCATGAAATTTACAGCAGAAGAAACGAGAGGCAGATAGAAAAGTATGCTATCGATGCATAAATAAATTCTGCGTGTACTCAGTCAAACAATTCCGGCTCAAATGCATCAACCGATTGAGTCGGAACCGGTTGTTTTCTTGGAGCCAAACACTACCCACTGAGACGTCCAAAAAATTGTTTCAAAATCGATCAACACGGGTCCAACGATGGACGTTTGTTGAACGGTTACTTGGACGTCGTCCAAATTGGTCCAACGAACGTCCTTCATTGGACTATTTTGAAACCAACCGTTCTTAGAGGGTATACTGATTCATTTCAGGAATTCGAACCGGTTCCGGAATGGATTTGACGTATAGTAACGTTTTTCAGTCGTGATTCGCATCTGAACGTCAAAATCTCATGTCAAATTCATTTCTAGTCTAGAAATAATCGAATATGCGTTAATCGAGTAATTTTTAGGAGCTTGATTGATTGATTCGATTAATCGACCAAGATAATCGATTAGGATCAATAATCGCTTCCCAGTAAACGAAATGGCGGCTAGGCGCGTTAAAATACATGCTGGCGAGCGGTAGGCTATTGAAGCATTGTTCTAGGCAACCCGCCGTAACTCGCCAGCAACCCACCCTGATAGTGTGGGTTAGGTAGAATCAACCCTCTGGCAACCCTATACCATTATATGGAGTTTGACAGCGACCTACATAGCCAACTTTTTACGTGCCATAATGGCGGCCTAATTTGTTCAGTTCGTAATACGTTTAATTGCCCTTTATTGACAACAATCGTTTACGCTAGCTCGACAGCAACGTCCAGTTGAAGATGTCGGGCGTTCATTGAATAAATATCCAACGCATTGGACTAACGGAGGATGACTTAATCTCACTGGGCGGTTGACGTAAACGATTATTGTCAAAAAAGGGTCATCAAACGTATTACGAACTGAACAATTTGGACCGCCATTATGGCACGTAAAAAGCTGGATATGGGGCGTTATAGCTATAAGGGGCCATACACAAATGACGTAGCTTTTTTTCGGCGATTTTTGACCCCTCCCTCCCCCTCGTAGCATTTGGTCACAAAATTCTAACCTCCCCCTCGTAAATAACGTAGCATTTACCTACCTTCTCCCCCTCGTCTCATGCAAAGCGCCCGGGTGATGAAAAAAATTACATGTTTTTCAATTATTTTAAATACATGTCCTTTCAAAATATTTGACGACTTTTATCAACATTTTCATTATAACAGCAAATTGCGTGCAAAATAAGCCCATTTCATGACAAATATAGTGTTGATAGTTTTGTTTTGAATTTTATATGTCAAGGGGAGCATGAAGACAAGTTCTCTCAGTTCACAATCGTGCAGCTGCCAATGATTCTAAGAACCATACGTTCATCTAAATTATTAAATTTTGTGTGGTTGAATTCGAAGTGAAAATTTAATTTAGCTTCCTAACTAAGTCTACTAGTTAGCTACATTAGCTTAGTAGCAAGTTAAATCCACATACAAAATCTTTTCGTATTTTTGCGAAGTTGTAATTTCGCGAATCGTAAAATTTACCTTGTAATTTACCGAATCGTAAAATTTACCTAAAGTAACTTGTTTGAATTTAAATTTATTTCTCTTGGGAGTCGAGGATCATTAAATTCTTTTCTCAAACAATGGGTTTTTAACTTAATGCTACGTCGCACAACTTCTAACCCTCCCCTCCCCCTTGTCACACTTCGTCACAAATTTGGTATACCCTCCCTACCCCCCAAAATGCTACGTCATTTATGCATGGCCCCTAAAGCCCCAAACAAAGAATTATGTTCGGTACTATACACGACAATCAAGCATTCCACACGACGTTTTGCACCTTGTGGGATGATTTAACACCGTATTATTCAGAAAAACTACGTTTAGTAACTAATTACAGCTTTAATCAATCGATTCAAAGTTAATGTTTTGGTTTGTATGGCAGTGATGCTGGCTGTGGCTGCACAGGGACGTCGTCCTTGACAGGGGGCTGCGTAGAATAGTTTGTCAACCAAAAAGGTCGCTGGATTATTGTCGAAATAATCCAGCGTTTCGTCCAGTTCTCGCTATATAAAAAGCACTCGCGAGTGAATCAAGCGAATCAATCGTTAAATCGTTTGCACACTCGCACTGATGCAAATTGAATGGCCGCGTAATTTTACGCACGGCTAGTCGCAAAGCGGATTTAAGAAAAGATTCGTAATATTTTCATATTTTGAGGCACTTGCATTTTTTGTTCTGTGAATTTCATATTTAGCGATAGCACATGCCTTTCATGAATTGCCAATTCTCGACAAACATATGATTACGGCCTAAAAGCCAACTGTCACAAATCTCTTTAAATTAAATTTCACGCAAACCATCACTGGCCGAACCCAGTTCACAGCACTTAATGCAAGAGAAAACTTTTCTCTTTCATTCACTACCAACATCGATTGGCGAATGACCGTTTATCCGGAATTTTCATACAAAGTAAATTTCGACAGTTGGATTTTACGCCGTAATCATATGTTCATCGAGAATTAATTGATATCAGCTAATCGATTTACTCGATGATACCAGTAGCTTATAATCGATTATTGATTTTTCGATTATTTTAGAGATTAATCGATTATTTGCGTGAATCAAGTAAAAAACACTTCACTAACACGCAGAAATTTATTTATGCATCGATAGCATACTTTTCTATCTACCTCTCGTTTCTTCTGTTGTAAATTTTATGCATTGGACATATTCGGTCCAAAGAGAATAGGAATTCACTATTCTCTTTGATTCTGTCTATCCACTCATTGATAGCTTACTAGAAGTATATGCTAGAAAATGCATAAAGATCACAGCAGAAAAAAGATACTTTTACATACATACATACTTTTATTTCTGAGTGAATGTTCTTTGACGTTTTTTCTCATCATGGCGGCGCTGATTCTGCTTTGTGTTTTGTCTATTTTCACATTTCTTACTCTACAGCAGCGATTAAGGTTGCACAGAGAATGCGCAAAATTCGCAAACGAAAAAAGCAGTTTTTTTCCACACCTTATGTCAGATCTTCATAAAAATCAATCAGCGTATGTAGAATGTTGGGTAATTGTCTACCCAGGTAACCAACAAGCATTAATGTATGCAGTAAAATAGCATATAATTTGCATTTCTGATGCTACTTGCAGTATATTAGCATTGTTTATGCATAGTTGTTGTTAATCAGCATTCGAAAAACTGCTTAAAAACTTCTTGCCAGTAAGCAGCATTCGGAATGCACAACAGCAGTTAAGTAGCATTTTTATGGCACAGCTGTAATGCAGCCGTATATTTTGCCAAAAGCGACTTTTAAATAGCATTTAAAACGACTTAAATGTTTATCAGGTAGCCGTTAAGACGCATTCTGCATGCTTATTGGTTACCTGGGTAGTTTAGAGACTTTATGTTTAGAGGTCTATTTTTAATGCGGTTTTTTGCTAAAATGGTGTATTTTAACCTCAATAAACAGAATCCGAGAGCGGAAATGTAAAATTTTTTACCAAAGTTTGATAAATTGAAAAAATAAGTTGTGCTTAATAACGCTCATAACAATGACATACTGCCATAGCAAGTAAGATTATGCAGCGGAGCTGGTGTGATGCGGCTTTGCCGCATAGTCGAGACCAAGGATCCGAAGCGGCGCAAAGCCGCTGAGGATCCGCCGGACGAGACGATGACTAACTCCGGCGAAATAGTAAGCAAACCTGTGATCTCTTCGTTTGCCCGGTTTACTCAAACATAGGGGCTATAGCTAGTTTAAAGCCGACTGGGCGGTAGCGAAGTCGGACAATGCGCCAAAAAGCGATGTGGCGTAGCCACATTCGTCAACCTTTTTGTTATTTGAGACAAATGTACCATGTTCGTACAAAAATTTCATTATCGCGTCTTTGCCCATTACAAATAGTTTATCTGCAGTAACTTGGCACCCGCTACACGCACTTGGATCGTCCGACATTTTTCGCGATTTAAACCAAATATGATTAAACATAACCTCACATTTATACAAAATAACAAAACGGTTGACGAATGTGGCTACGCCACATCGCTTTTTGGCGCACTGTCCGACTTCGCTACCGCTCAGCCGCATCACACCAGCTCCGCTCCATAGCTTACCTGCTATGGCAGTATGTCATTGTTATGAGCGTTATTAAGCACAACTTATTTTTTCAATTTATCAAACTTTGGTAATAAATTTTACATTTCCGCTCTCGGATTCGGTTTATTGAGGTTAAAATACACCATTTTAGCAAAAAACCGCATTAAAAATGGACCTCTAAACATAAAGTCTCTAAACTAGACAATTACCGAATGTTGTTACAGTACTGCTGATTGATTTTTATGAAGATCTGACATACGGTGTGTAAAAAAACTGCTTTTTTCGTTTGCGAATTTTGCGCATTCTCTGTGCAACCTTAAACAAATCGGAAATAATCGTGTAGTAGAACCGAACGGGAACGGTCTCGACAGTATTCGCTTACCGGTTGCAGGATCTTATCTTCCAGTGCGCGGCGGTAAGTTGCTATTAAAAATTATTCACTTTACTGCGATAGAAGAATTCGAACACAAAATCGATTTCCGTTTATTTGCAGTGTTATTCGTCTGGACGGTCGTTTCTGGATAAAGTCAAAAACGCGATGGAGAATAATTTAATTACGTGATGCAGACCAATGCTACAGTTTCGGGAGGAAGCACCATCCGTTCAGAAGGATATTCGTGGTAGCTCAAGTATTTTCGAGTATTACAATGACTGCGTTTCCAATCGATCACCTTTGTTTTACAGTGTCTTCCGATGAGTTTTAACAGCCCCTCTATGACGACAGATTCATCTAATTTCCATTATTCCATAAACTGCTCCGGACTATAACTTCACACGTCCAGCCTGTTGCGGTCCATTTGGCAAACAACCATCAGAGGACAAGAATGCTTTGAGATTCATGTCACCAAGTGATTCCTGAAATCGGTTACATTTTCTATTATAGTTGGGCTGATTGGAAAGAACATGTAGAACGCCAGCACTGTATGATGTCCAACCGGACGATAACTAGGTAAATTATTTAGGTTCATTCAGTGCTGTATTATATGGCGTTCCACTATTGTTATAATTATTTCCGTCGGTGATAATGCAATCACATAAATGATACTGCTTGTCGCTCGTCTTCGTACAACTGTCATCGTTTCTCGTTAAATCGGGTGCCTCGGTGGATGATGACCTATACGGTTTGGTTGTATCTAGTGAATCCGTACTACCGTGGTGTCATCGGAGGCGATAGAGGTTTTCAACTGATTGATTGCTGGGCGTCGCATGTGGGGTTTGTTTATATTTCCGTGTGATGACTGCTTAGAGTCAGTTAGTAGTTAACTGAATATGAGTGGATAAAGCTTTCCTGGTTATGCGTGTACTCATTCTGTAGGGCCAGAACAGCTTGCATTTTCTAGCGACATTATGATCGGATGGATAGTCTGAATTTTTAAATATCCAATAAAATGTTTTTATTTTGGAATTGTTTCAGTAATAACCTTTTATAATTTCATTCAATTTTCAATGATGATATTGAGTCATCCTGATTAGATCACCGACTCACTCTCTTCATCCACCCATTGTAACGGTTAGATTGACGCATACATGAGAAAAGAGATAATCCTCTGAGTTTCAGTGACGGGTCTACTTGACGTGTTGGATGAAGAGAGAAAACACATTCGACAGTGATAGAGTGTGTACGACGAGACAGTTGGATTCAGACGGTTACGGTGATCGGTCGTGGTCGAGCAAGCGAGGCGTGCTGTACAGTGATCGGGCGCGACGGCCAGGAGTTACAATGGCGACGAGGATGAAAATCGGTGGGTGAAAACTGTGCTTAGTGCAAAATTAACCACATTATAAAAAAAACTATCTAGTGCCGCGCCATGCTAGAATAAAAAAGTTTTAACTAATTAGATTACTGAAATTAATGGCAATGCGGAACAAACGAAGCGTCCTATAGTAAAATAGAATGGCGTGCAAATGGAAAAGAAAAATAGAATGTATAGTGAAAAAGATGGCCGTCGAAAATACTTACGAATTTATTTTTTTATTCATCGCTGGTCAACTGACTAGTGGGATGTTCAATATAAAAAAATAATTAATGCGGAGAAGAAAGAAGCTAAGAATTATACGATGGCATAGAAAAAAGCACTGGAAAAGTAATGTGTATTCAACACGAGTGTTGCTTCGTAACAAACGATCCTTTGATTGAAATTATTAGTTCAATAGCATGAGTTGCGGAAAATATTATTTCTGTGAAGAGGTCTTTGTGCCGCGGTGTGCTACGTGCTAGGTTATGCTACGTGCTAGGTTGTGCTATATGCAGGGATACAGTTTAATTTACAAAAGTTTGCTTCGTGCAAAGTGTGCTTTGTGCAGAGATTGCTTTACACTGAATGTTGCTTCGTGCAGGACATGTCTAGTGCCCTGCAAGGTGCGGGGTACGCTACGTACTGGGTTATGCTGAAGAGAAAAGATAAGAGATTTAGGAAATTATGCTTCGTGCAGTGATGTTGAGATGTATATATATATATATATATATATATATATATATATATATATATATATATATATATATATATATATATATATATATATATATATATATATATATATATATATATATATATATATATATATATATATATATATATATATATATATATATATATATATATATATATATATATATATATATATGCATCCCATGGTTATGACATGGGATACTTGATTATCCAGACTAAGGATGATCAGTCTGACAGTGCTTGGAAAAATGGATATAAGTGCATACATAAGAGATAATTAAGAACCGCATATCACACGGCATTGAAAAAAAATTTCTTTGTGTAATTTAGTGATTTCCTTTGAAAATGTGATTGTTTCAGATGCATCGGCAATGCCACCGTTCAAAATCAGTAGTGATCCCAGAGGCGATTGGCTTAAATGGAAAAGAGCGTTTGAGAGGTTTCTCAAAGCTAATTCGATTCAAGAAGATACGGAAAAATATGATCTCTTACTGGTGCTGGGTGGCCTTGAGCTACAATCTTACTATGATAAAGTGTTCAGATGGGAAGTGCAAACACCCGCAGTTGATGGTAGTGGAGAACTTGTGCTAGTCAAATATGATTCAGCAATTATGTCGCTTGAGAAATATTTTGCGCCACAATCAAAAAAACGTTTCGAAAGACACCTCCTGCGAGCAATGAAGCAAGAAGAGCTGGAGCCTTTTGAAGAATATGTGTTTAGGGTGCAGGATCAAGCAAATCGGTGTGCTTTCACTGATATCGACGACATGATTGTGGATCAGATAATCGAAGGATGCAAATCATCTGACCTGAGGAAACGTCTGCTGACAGAGGATACAACATTAAGCGATTTGATTACTCTCGGCAAAACCCTCGAAGAAGTGCAGAGGCAAACCAAGCAATACGAGAGACATCCAACAACGGTAAATAATTAGAAAACATGACGAATCAGTAAGTACTATTTTTATTTATCTTCTTATTGTATTATAAAATTAATAACAGATACGTGAAATGCCGATTGTTCAACGAATAACAGACCAGAAATCGAGAGCTCCAAACAGTGATCAGAAAAGTTCTAAGAAGTGCTATAACTGTAATAGATATGGCAATTTTGCCAGAGAAACGGAGAAATGTGCGGCCAGGGACTTTGCTTGTTTCAATGGCGGTACTAAGGGCCATTTTAAAGTATGCTGTCGTAAAAGGAAGAAAAACGAAACTGATTTCCACAAACCATCGGCTCAACCCAAACGAGTGCTCGCTATTACAGAGAATCACGAGAATAACAAAGCGGTGTTTTTCGTTGAGAATAAAGAACTTAACGAAGTACTTCATATGAAAATTGGAGGAGTTGAGGTGGCTTTGTTAATTGGTTCGGGGTCGCCGGCAAATATAATCAACGCTCAAACCTTTGAGTTTATCAAGAATAACAAAGCACATATCTTGAATGAAAGGATTCCCGATCGTGATGATATGAGACTAAAACCTTTCGCTTCTGACGAAAATATTGCGTTCAGCCATGCTTTCGAGGCGGAAATCATGATACCAGGAGCTGACTCAGGGATTTGGTCACACATT
Source organism: Topomyia yanbarensis (assembly GCF_030247195.1). Taxonomy (NCBI): domain Eukaryota; kingdom Metazoa; phylum Arthropoda; class Insecta; order Diptera; family Culicidae; genus Topomyia; species Topomyia yanbarensis. The sequence continues at coordinate 290,544,569 of NC_080671.1, read as the reverse complement.
CTTGTTGCTCCTCTAGGTCAAACGAATCTGCTTAGTAAAAGCACAGCATTTGCATTGGGAGTGCTCAAAATCGGTTATAACATAAACCAAATAAGCCAAGAAAATCTCGTCGATAATCTTTCGGAATTTCCAAAGGTACCGAACGTGACACTGAAAATACAGGTTGATGGAAACGTTCAGCCAATTGCACAAGCTGCCCGGAGATTCCCCATCGCAATGGAGGCAGATGTCGAAACCGAAATTCAAGAACTTCTTCAAAAGAACATCATCGAACGAGCCGAGGGCCCATTGACGTGGGTTTCACCTTTGGTACCAATCCGGAAAAGCAACGGACGGCTTCGCATGTGCGTGGATATGAGAGCGGTAAATAGGGCTGTACGACGAGAGAACTACCCAATGCCAAATATTGACGCGGCGATAGCGTCCATTCGAAAAGTATCAAAACTGTCGAAAATTGATTTGGAAACGGCGTATTATCATTTCGAACTGGATCGGGAGAGCCGAAACGTTACCACATTTGTCGCAAGAAGCGGGGTATACAGATTTTGCCGACATATGTTTGGTATAAAGTCGGCTCCCGAACTATTCCAAAGGGAGATGGAAAATCTTTTTAGAGGTATTAATGGATACATGGATGATCTACTGATCTACGGAGCAACTGATGAGGAACATGACCAAACACTAAAAGAAGTTCTGGATCGTTTACAACAGATGAACATGAAGGTCAACGAGCAAAAATCTCAGTTTGGAGTAAGAGAAGTAATTTTTCTGGGTCATCACGTTTCAACAGAGGGCATCAGACCTACGGACGAGAAAATCAGAGCAATTCTGGATTTACAACCTCCCAGCTCAATGACAGAACTGAGATCTCTTTTAGGGTTGATCAACTTTGTCGGAAAATTTGTTCCCAACCTAGCTTCGATTACCCGTCACATGCAATCCTTGCTGCTGAAAGAGAGTTCTTTTGTGTGGGGGGAAGAGCCGCACCAAGAATTAAAAGCTATTAAATCAATCTTGGGAAAGGTTGAATCTTTAGGTTATTTTGACCCGAAGGACGAAACGCGATTAATTACAGATGCGAGCCCATACGGTTTAGGCGCCATACTGGTCCAAATGAAGAACGACATCCCTAGAACAGTTTCATGCATTTCGAAGAGTTTGGCAGATCACGAAAAGAAATATTGCCAAACAGAAAAGGAGTGCCTTGCCATAATATGGGCAATGGAAAAGCTGTTCATTTATTTATACGGAATCCATTTTACCTTGGTGACGGATTGTAAACCACTCGCATATTTATTCAACAAATCGCAATCAAAACCATCAGCTCGCATCGAGCGCTGGATTTTGCGGTTACTAAGTTTCGATTTTACCGTTGAATATGAACCTGGGGAAAAAAATTTAGCTGACCCACTATCCAGATTGTCCCAGGTGCTAGAGATTTCTGAAGCGGAACCAGATGTTATTGCGTGGCTAGCAGAAGAAGTGCGGCCATGTGCTATAAGTGTGGAAGAGCTGGAAGAAGCCTCAATTGTAGACGAAGAGCTCCAGAAGGTCAAAGCAGCGATATACTCGGCGGATTGGGAAGAGGTTTCAAGGGAATACAAAACCGCGACTATCAAGGAGGACTTGTCTTTGTTCGGAGAGCTGATTCTACGGGGTGACAGAATAGTTGTACCAAAAGCGTTGAGAGAGAGAGTGATCAATCTGGCCCATCTCGGACATCAAGGAAGTACCTCCATGAAAGCACAACTCCGAGCTAAGGTTTGGTTTCCAACTATGGACAAAATGATAGAGGCAACCGTTAAAAATTGCAAACCGTGTAAAATGACATCTCTACCCGATAAACCCAATCCTATGTCTCGACGACTCCCCACGCAACCATGGCAAGATGTTGCAATAGACTTCAAAGAAGGCCTTCCCGGAGACATGTCATTGCTTGTCGTTGTTTGCTATACCTCACGTTTTATTCAAGCCGAACCAATGAAACCGGCCACCACACAACGGGTTATCGGAGTGCTTTTGAAAACGTTTAGCTTATTTGGAATTCCAAGGTCAATCACCGCTGATAATGGCCCGCAATTCAAGGCCCATGAATTTAAAATTTTTTGCTTCAGCTACGGAATACATCTTAATCTTTCTACCCCTTATTGGCCCGAACAAAATAGCGCCGTAGAAAGGCAGATGCGCAACATAGGGAAAAGGGTGAAAATCAGCTCCATTCAAGGTACTGATTGGAAAACTGATTTGAGCGAATATTTAATACTATATCACTCCACTCCACAAGAGACAACCGGATTGTCTCCGTATAAAATGATGTTTGGGAGGGAAATATACAACGGCATATCGTCCATACATCAACCTCCTTCACTGTCATTGGAAGCAGCTAAGGATAAGGACATGGAATTAAAGGAATATCACAAGCAAATAGCAGACACTAAACGCAACGCTACGCATCACAATTTGGACAGGGGTGATACGGTACTACAGTGGAATCTGAAAAAAGGTGCATTGCAGCCGAATTTCACAGCAGAAGAGTTCGAAGTGGTTGATGTCAACGGAGGAGCAGTTCAGATCAAATCCAACGAGACAGGTAAAATTTATGTTCGTAACAGCACTCATCTAAAAAAACTGGAGGAGAGCAAAGAGGAATACACTGAGAGGGAAACATTAAAACCGAAACTAAATACGATGGATGAAACAAATGAGAATGAGTTCGAGAGACTGGAGGGACCTTCAGCATACAACCGAGCGACGCTGGAGAGACGACGAAAGATACCAGCTAAGTACGAAGACTTTGTGCTGTAAGGTATACGGTAAGTCTTTGTAGGTGAGGTAAATTTAGGGTTGTGAATAAAACATTGATCAATTGGATTCTTATGTTCTTTAGATTTCTAAAAAAAGGGAGGGATGTAACGGTTAGATTGACGCATACATGAGAAAAGAGATAATCCTCTGAGTTTCAGTGACGGGTCTACTTGACGTGTTGGATGAAGAGAGAAAACACATTCGACAGTGATAGAGTGTGTACGACGAGACAGTTGGATTCAGACGGTTACGGTGATCGGTCGTGGTCGAGTAAGCGAGGCGTGCTGTACAGTGATCGGGCGCGACGGCCAGGAGTTATACCCATATACCACATAACACTTCTGCTTGTATAATATAATTGATAGTTATCACTGATGACCAATCAGACATTCTTTAAATATATTGTCCACTATCGACACTTCCGGCTTTTGGACATATTCCACATTTAAAGTCACATCGGTTCTTCGGTGCTGACTGACCTTTTTTTTTAAACCACGTCTTAAGGTTGCACAGAGAATGCGCAAAATTCGCAAACGAAAAAAGCTGTTTTTTTCCACACCGTATGTCAGATTTTCATAAAAATCAATCAGCGTATGTAGAATGTTGTTACAGTACTGCTGATTGATTTTTATGAAGATCTGACATACGGTGTGGAAAAGAACTGCTTTTTTCGTTTGCGAATTTTGCGCATTCACTGTGCAACCTTAAATAACAGGTATAATGGCTGTTGCACCGCCCCTCCCCTTACCCTTATACCACCCCTCTTCATCGCCGGCCTTCAAGAAGCGCATATTTAACGTTAAAATACTTCACTATACTATTTTTCTCAAATAGGCTCTATTGAGCATTCTTTAAACACTGTTTGTAGTTTCACGGGTGGATTAGCAGAATATGTTTGTTTAGCACTATAATAATAGCTTTTGCATTGGTTCTCTTGCTTTAAAAAACTTAATCCTAGTAACTGCTTACTGGTAGAATTTAAAGATTTGTTATGTCCTGCATGTGCAGTTTCAGATTTTACTAATAAACACGGTGCTGCCATCCAATTTCACAAGTTATATGCCAGAGCCAATTGTAATTGTAATTTATTTATCGCACGGTAACCTGTTAGCTAAGCTATACATCGGGTCAAGGAATCTTACATAGTGATAATTTTGTTACATGTACGTAGGAAAGACTTATCCAATCGAGCATGACTTTACATTTTTTTTTCGATGGGCTGTTACTACGGGTCACTAACCGTACCGCAAAAGTTTCCAAAACTATTTCGACGATATGAAAACAAGTTCAACTAGACTCATTGTCTTAAAATGTCATAAACAGCAGTTGCTCATTAAAGCAGGAATCCCATTGTGAAAGACAGCAAACCGAGATAAACGCTGTTCAAAATTTACTTTTTTATTGAGCCTTATGCTGCCTACAATCGCAAGTTATTCCATGTAGATAGGGAATCCCATCGAACATGGGGCTGACTTGCGATTATGAGCCATATGGATGAGACAACTATGTTTTGATATTTTTGTAGATATTTTGCAAACAAACCGGCTAGTTTTATTTTGACATTGTGAATCAAAGGTGATTCAGGGACTCTTATGCTTTAATGGGCCTCATTAAACAGCCTCATTGAAGTTTTTCCCGGGTTCTTTAGTGCATCAACTGCGTTCATACTGAAACAAATTGTGCTTTTATCATCGACTGTTTCGAACTCATCTAAGCCTAGTACATATAGGTATAGCTCTAGCAGATAAATTCAGTGTAAGATCACGGTAAACTTTCTGATACCTAATGGACAATCGGTTTAAATGCTATGCACACTACGTCCTAACGTGTACGTTTTTACGAATACATTAGAGCTTCCCCGTAAAAGGGAAGGGAATGTTAGTTGAATACCTACTTAAGAAGATACGGGGAACCCACGCAATCTCCATAGATATTACGGATGTTCGATTTTGTTAGTATGGAAGGAAAATGGGATGTGGGTTTGGAGTGATTTCATATATTTAATAAAATGGATAATGATAATTATTATAAATCGGATTGATCTCACCTCACTACTTTCTCCAAACATCTTGCTTAGCTGGGTTAGCATAGCAATGAAAAACTTGAGATGTAGTTGACAAAAAGGCATCGGTGAAGACCCGGGTGACGATTCTGACTGCAAATCAGAAACAAACCGATATCGATGCTAACGTTTTCACTAAACTGACTGATTTTCACAGTTTTGAACAACTCATTGCTTCAGTACAAAAAGTCTAAACTTGCAGTATCAAGAACTCAGTTGAACTTTGAACTTATTATTTAAACAAATATTCAAACCTACCTCGAAAGTATAGCTATTTGGATTAAACGAAAGATTTTTTGAATCACTTAAATGTTGCACGTTTTATCAATTCGACTAAAAACAAAGAAGCAATATGCCCATTTTCAATTCAAAAGACGAATATTATGAACGAGCTGAAGTGCCGCTTTCAACTAATAACTTAGTTGAATCAGTATTGAAATTTTTGTTTTCTTTTTGCTGTCTATTCTCAGACAACTGACAACAATATTTTTCAACAAATTAGTAATTGAAATATCAACAAACACGTTAGTTGTATCAGCCATTTTTAGTTAAATCAGCCAAATTGCAATATCATAATTTTGCGATTGACGGGTTCTCCGTGCCTTTTGTTAATTCGTTGCAATAGTTTTTGACTTACTCCGAGAATTTTATCCAAACTGTGGATACATGGATGTGGATTTGATGATCAATTTGGTAAGCAGCAAAAGTCACGTTCAAAAATATTCGAACGTTCGACTGTTTAACCTACCTATGATTAAGACCCGTGTCAGGCCATGGCAAACACCTGATGATTCTTTGGCTCGTTCTAAGGACAGACAATCAAATATAACAATTCGAAGACTGATTTGGGAAATACATCGATGATATTCAAAAGAGCTTATCTGAACATTACATTACATTATTGTCGCATCAGCTCAACGCATCGTAAAAAGCGATGCTAATGCATTTGACAGGCGAAGATCTAATAGAATTTCAAATTGTTTGAGTTAAAAGTTGGAGACACAGTACGCTACTTCGAATTATGAAAAAATTCTTATCGCTGACGCTAGGAATTTTGCACTACCCCACAAGACCGTTGTTTGAAAGTAAGATTCCGTGTTATGTCATTTGCCATACTGATAAATTGGAATCAAATTTATAATTTTGAACAATAACTCATTATACAACCGATTCTAATTAGAATTAGTTGTGTTATTGGCGCCGGAATACTACACAGTTAAGCTTTTTCGGGAAATCAGCCGGAATGTTGGCTACACCGAGCAAAAAGCATCTACGAATTTCATAAGTCTCGGTATATGAGCCAGCCTTCTGACGATGCCATTGAACGCATTAGAATGTCATAGGCAGGCTTATGAATTCATTTATCTTTATTCATGCACTCCATAGACGTACAAATAATGCATTTCATAAAACAGTTTTATGCCTTCGCTCCAATATATGCGTTTAAGAATTCCATAAGTTTTTCTCATGAAACCCATATGAGATCTGTTATTGATTCTATAAAATTATATTTTGTTTTTCATAAACGCCACTTTTGTGAAAAGTTCATAATTGTTTCTTATGAATTCAGTACTAGCCTGGACGGCCAACCAGGAGCCAATCGTTTCAGACTAGCACTTTTTAGTTACCACTGTTTGAAACAATTTTTAGTCAAATTGGAACAAAAATTTTAATATGTATTTTTTATGTTCTTTAATAAATTACTGAGCATTAAATCAGTTTACATGGTTATGATTTTTACAGGAGATATCCGATTATTTGAAATGGAAAAAGTTGTGCATATAATTAGTGTATGACGCGTATTTTATAATTATCAAAATCATTTGAGAAGTAACAATCATTATCATTCAGTTATCAAGTCCAGTTTTCCAGTTGTCTAAGCCCAGTTTCCCAGGCAATATTGACGAAGCGTAGCTCATTAAGCACAAATTTTAATATTTAATGAGAATTTTCTCTTCAATCTTTTGAAGGGACCTACACTTGGTGGTTCATTTGTCCCGAATTGAGTGCTACAAGATGACGAATGAACTCATGGGGAGTGACGTTCATGTTTGACAATTCTCGGTGGGTTGTTTACTTTATCAGTTGCATGAGTTCGAGTGCAACGGGTGCCCATCTGTTACATTCAAACTCACGTAACTCCCATGTAAATTGTAAACAAACCACCGAGAATTGCCAAACGATGTTCAGCCGGCTCATTTTGTGGGGTTATATCGGTTGGTGTAAAACCTAATATCCTCTCAAGGTTGATTTTTACTGTTGATTTTTTGTCTGCTAAAAACGCTCGAAAAATATCAGCCATGTTCTATTTTTTATATAAATGCACAATAATATCCATAAATAAAAAACTTATGGCATTCATTCGAACATTGTGATGAATTTCATAAGACTGTTCTGCGGACATCATTATTTCTATGTTTTCGGCTTATAAATGTCAGCAAAATGAATAGCAAATAAATGAATTTAAAAACAAAAACAAAATAATATTCATTTCACATTATAATCTCCTTATAAAAATATAGGAATCTAGATAGACATCCCATTCTAAAACTACTCAACAAAACAAAACCGCCAACTGGATATTTTTTTGATGGCTGGATCTTTTGGCTGCTGAAAAATGACGAACTGGCGCATATTATGCAATATCCTCAGTAGTATAAACAGCCGTTGTTTTCGGAGCATTGGGGTAATGTTCCGTTTCCGTCACGGACTCAGATGCACGCCAATAGTTTGCAGGTTCCGCTACGATCCCTAGTTTGCAGGTTAACTAAGGTTGAAAAAATTCTTAAGGATTTTTCACCCATTATTAAGATCAATATACATATACCCAATGGCATTACCTCATGGAGTAGTTGTGAAATGGATAAAAAGTACTCATTGTTAGAAACAAAAAACCGTATCAAAAGATTTAAAATATTTTTGGAAGTTTTTGACATTAAAAATGTCTTACTCCCCTATCTGGGGCTAGGTGTCATTCTAAAATCTAAACTATCTCCCATGTAACGAAACTATGTAAGGTTTGGACGCTTATAACTCCGATATTACTAGATGGATTTTAATCATTCATACACCAACCGATTCAGAAACACCTAACTTAAATATTGGTAATAATTTAATATCTCCCCAATAAAAGTAGACTTTTGGAAATTGGTAAAATTAAAAAGTTCACGAAAAACGGGAAAATTACCATTCGTGAGGCAGATTTCTCAGACACAGCCGTCAAGAGAGGGCAGTTTAGTTGCTCAATGAAACACGAAGAGTCATAAATAGAAGCAACGCATGTCCGTTTAAATCAGTTGTTGCTCTTATCCCATACGAGCAACATCGTCTCCGGGCGATACAACCCACTGAGACGTCCAAAAAATTGTTTCAAAATCGTTCAACACGGGTCCAATGATGGACGTTCGTTGAACGGTTATTTGGACGTTGTCCAAATTGATCCAACGAACGTCCTTCATTGGACGTTTTTGAAACCAACCGTTCTTAGAGGGAATAAGCGCTATCGATTTTCGGTAACGTTGGCATTTGCACACACTCGCACCTAAGTGACTAAACCATATACGGTTAGTTTATAAATGGAGGTGACGCGTACCCGTTTGAATCAGTTTTTGTTCTTATGTCGAACGGGTAAGATCATGGTTGCAGCGTCTGGGCACTACAATAAGCGGTAGACGCTATGCATTTTCGGCAGCGGTGGCCGCAGGGTTACCAAAAATACAGAATAATCTGTATTTATACAGATTTTTCAGCCATTTTCAGACCAAGAATCTGTATGTGCAGATATACAGATTTTTGCGTGTATGTACAGATATACAGATTTTTGAGAAATGATGTTACAAAAACTATTTTTAGAAATATTTTTTACAGTTTCAGTAATACTTCCTCTTTGTCTCTCTTAGCTTAGCCCTCTATATTAGGCTGTGCACGCTGACGAAATCGACTTAAAAATGACTTTTACTGTGAGCCGTGTTTACAAACATTGCTTCACCCGGCTCATAGTAAGTCATTATTTATGTCTACTTCGTCTGCGTGCACAGCCTAATCAAAATATATCTTCACATTCGAGAGTGGTCGCTCATTCTGAAAGGTAAAGGTTTGTAGTACACTCAGGTTAGCACCCAGCAAACGCCTGGCTGAAGCCTACTTCCAGAAACGCTCTGTGACTTTGTTAAGTCTTAATTCTTTGTCCGAAAATATGACAGCTACATTGGTTGACTTAATGTATATAACATTATATATCAACAAAAGTCATTAAATGAAGAAGAAAATTATTTTTCCATTTTGCACATCGGTAAAGTTCAAGTTTCTGGATGTAAAATATCAGAACGATTTGTAGTGTTTTTTTACGAAAATGTAAACAGGTCCTTGCTTGACTGATTTAAACAACAGGAATTAATATCTTCGATAGATAATCCAGCAAAAGGTTAAACGACTCAACTGATTCGATACAGATATCGACACAGATTTTTCGAAGAGTAAACACAGATGAAAAGATTTTTTAGGATAAAAATACAGATTTAATTTTGGCAACCCTGGGTGGCCGTGTGCAGATTTTTCGGGTACCAGCACGGTGTCACAGAATGATTTGCAAAGTGGGTGGGCGGGGTGGTTTGGATTTAATTCAATACGGTGTGTGCTGCTTAAGAGTGTTGCGTTTGAAAAAAATATATTTATTTTTATGCATGCGTGTGCGTTGTAACTTGTTAATCCATGTTTACGGCGCTTTGTAGCTGCGTAGGGTAAAGTGCCTATTGGTTTTCATGTTTCATATTTCGGTTATATGTTTTTTATCAGTAAGGCATCTGACAACGTGCTTCTGTAGTTATTGCACTGTTCAGCAGCGTAGTATTTTATATAGGAGAGTACACTCAGATTTTTTTACGCGGATTTTGAAATTTACGCGGTTTTCATTAACGCGTTTTTTTTTTAAATTTACGCGGTTTTCATTTACACGGCCTGTATCCCCTGCGTGAAAAATCTGAGTGTAATTGCATCGGAAACAATCACATTCCCAGCAGAACTTTTTGTTTTCTAATTTCAAACACTTTTGTTTCGTACTGCACACAACGGAAAATTTTAAAACAGAACTTACCGTCCCAGCAGCAGTTTAAGCGGGTATTCTTTTTCGATTCAAATTCAAGCCATGTCTTAAGCGTTACTGGACTTAAAATTGTTTTCCCAGTTTATCCAGTCAGAATATCTGTCCTACCCTATGTATTTAAAACACAGTTCTAATTGCGTTTCAAAGTATATTTATATTTTAAAATAAATCTGTTTTAAATTATGAAACAAACCGCTGTACTGAAGATATAATTATGTCAGTCCTATTACCACATAAAACACCTATATAACATAAAACGCTGCAGAATTGGTTTAATAATACAATGTTTACACTACAGAGTTATAACACGTTTTAATAATTAGCAACAAGAAAAATGACGCCAAGATAGCATAAAAACCCGTTTTAACTGGTAGTGCGAACGTTGCATAACAATGTAATTTATCAAATAATTTCATTTTTTCCACCACTAATCGATCAAAAAATACTTAAACTTAAGATTGTTTACTTAAGTTTATTAGTACATTATTGAAAATTTAAATGGAAAATGAAATTTCATATCGTCGCTGTTGTGCTATCTTATGACAAGCGCCATATCTCGAGAAAAACTATTTTTAAAGTTTGAGATTGAATATCATGAAATTTATAAATGGTAGAAACAATTCAGAGAAGACAATAAACCTTTCTCGTCCGACCTAACCCCCTTTTTTCTTATTTTTATTCAAAAGACTACACATTTTTAAGAATATTGCCGTTGAAATGAGACTATTTGGAGCTATCGTGATTTTTTAATGATTTTTTTAAATTTGAAAAATGCAAGAATATTGAGTATTTTTTCCACCTTTGCAAGAATGGTGGGACTCAAAATGTGTGTTTAGGCAACACTGTTTTGTAAATTTTTGCTTGAGTTCCTGGCAACGCGGCAAATGAAGTGGTGAGTCGCGGTACAAAGTTCATTGGTTATGTAAACAAACTAAAGTGAACCTCTCGGTGGAGAACATTGCATGATAATGTTTAACCTCACTTTTTTGACAGTTCAGAGAGATTGTTTACATGGTCTTGGAATTTTTGTTGATTCGATCATAGTATGAGAAACTTGGTTTGGTTCGCTGCCAAATGTTAACACTTTCCAAACAAGGTCGCTCAGCTGTAATTTTTTATTTGATGTCGGCATCATACATTGTTCCGTTAAATTTAACATTTTTACTTTTCATGTACATGACTCATTGTAGAAGTAAGGAATTTCTAGCCAAACATTTGAAAAAGGCCCACTGCCAAATGCAAACAAATCGAATTTTCATGTTCTCTATTAAAATCCTGGGACAAAACCTGGATATGTTTTTTTTCTGTTCATTTGATCTCTTGTTTTGCATAGCCACTCTTTCTTCCTCACATATTTTAAATGGACTGGCTGCATTTGACAGTTCCCCCTGACTGCATTTGACGGTTCCCTTTGGCTGCATTTGACAGCTCCCCCTGGCTGCAATTGACATTAGGTTTTTTCGTATCCACACGTCACGTCCCAGTTAAAAACTATCTATCTGGCCATGTGCATAAACATAAAGTAACAATGGATTATGAAGAATTTAGATAATGATTTTATAACAAATTATAAAAGGGCCCGGCTGATATAAAAGTCCTAACTAGCAATACACTTATCATAAAATGATTATAATGGATTATTGTAACTGATTCCAAAAGGATTATAAAGGCAGTGAAATACTTACTCAACGAATTAAGGGGAGTGTCTCATGTAAACAATATGCGCAATCAAACTAAATAAAACAGTATTAAATTTTACATAGAATTATAATGAATTCGACCAAAACTTCTTTTGGATTAAAGGCTAAAAGGTCAGCTACGGCTGGTGGTGTTACTGCAATCGGTTTGCCTTCGGCCACGTTGGACACATTCGACTAACGGGAATATTCAGCGATTCCGATTCGAAGGAAGCAGCGCCAGTAGCAGACTGCTTCGGTTCAGCAATACGCTCCGGTATCGGACGAAGCTAACACTCCGGTAGGACGAAGGTTTCAATGAGGGGCTCAGGCATAAGTAGCAGAGTCCTTGCACTTACTGCTTGTGGAGTGAACAATTCCGACGTAACCACTGCCACTCTCGCCAAGCTTGATCACCGTCATAAGTGCGACGCCAGCGGTATAGTGCCAGGAATAGTCGAGAAGAGTGCCAGGACTAGGTCTGTTCCAGTGCCAGGAGAAACTGGAACCGGAGAAAATCGTTCCTGTACTCTCTTCTTCTCTTTTTTCTTCTTCTGGTAGCAAACCGGAGTAAAAAGGAGCAAATATTTTTGCTCCTCTTTATTCCGGAGTGACTTCCGTGTACTGGAACAAACCTACTGACTTGCCGAGAGCTACAAGATTAAATAGCAGGGCGTTTTTAAAGTGACCGTAGTATAACGTAGAGGCTTTAGGAAGATGATTTATTCAGCAGAATAAGATAGCAAAATTACCCATAACATAAGAGCTGGCTGCCGAAGTGAATCCACACACATCATCACCTACAGAGGCAAGCAATATTGGAACGTAGCGAAATTCCTCACAATGAATTGATCTCGTTAGGTGAAATTCCAGGAAGTACAATTTTCATAGCACAATTTAGTCGACCGAAATTGTAGTCCTCAGTCGAGAGAGAGAGAGACTGATAGAGTAGCAGCAGCTAGGATTTTTTTTTCAAAGGCTAGCAACGGTTTCGCGTATCCTGCGCTAAGTAGAGAGCATTATGAGAGATCTCCGAAGCATGTCAAGTGCTATCAGATGAGAAAAAACCTCGCATCTATGACCAGTACGACAAGGACGGTCTTCTGACCAACGGTTCCGTTCGGTAATACCATAACACACGGCACCGGCGACACATATATTCACGACATACTAATTACTTATCCTTCCGAAAAAGTAAATAAATTGACTATGAAATTTATCATTCGCTGCCTAGTTATTTGGTGCCAATTTGAACAATACAGCAAATAGCTTTATTGCGGTGCCAAAATGATGGCTACTCGGGATATAATATAAATTTACATATAATTTCTCCTCTCTGATATTCTACCAGAATGTATAATGCTCTGCATTATTATTATCACTCCAATCAAATCCTTCTTACTCCTTATTGTCAGTGCCGAGCGCTATTTTGCATTTGCCGGCTAAATCAACGACAATGCGATAATCGACGAAACTTTTGCTGTAATGGAACTTGAACACGAATAATAAATAATTGTTCCATTCGAAAGCGATAACCTTGTTGTCCTCATGTTTGCAGCTATCATACGCTGGTAGGCATTCTGACCAATGGAAACGTTCTTCGATATGGGCATTGAACGATCAAAATCATTTCAACAACTTCCCAACAAACATTTCGTGGTTTTATAAACGTTTTAACAGTTGCTTTATTCAGCTCTAGCTGAACATTGGAAGTATACGTGTAATCATATATCGTTTATTCCACCCTTAAACATCCGGGATTTGGAGAATTTATTCAGCTTGTCTGATTAAGACACATGATAGAACAATTCTTCAGCACGTATACAGCCTGAAGAAAACCACAGTTCAGCTTTATCAATAAACCTTTTCGTTACCGCTATTCAGCTGAGAGAATTATCATAGGAAAATTGTTAAAAAAGACATTTATTTCAAGTTACACACGCCATCAATCTCTTTGGAAGCCATATTCTTTTATTAGTGTTACGTTACAGTTAGAGAAAAATTGTATTACCTTGTTGGAATCATATCACGTACCTGGATCCGAACTAGCAACCTGTTGAATACTAAGCACTTACCTTACTGTCTACACCAATCTTGCATACATCGAATGCTTAAGATTTCACCGATGTACCGACAAGTCTAGGCTGCTGAATAGAGTCTGTACAAAGGCTACAGTAGCTTTCGATAGATTTGAGTGAACCTAGTTGGCTTGGGTTCGAATCCCAACCTACGATATTTTTTTTATTTAATTTTTTTTAATTTAATAATTTTTAGAACATTCGGGAAAAATTAGATAATTTATTTATTTCAAAAATGATGATTATAGTCGTTTTTGTTTCCAAGGTGAGGATTTATGGTTGTCACAAAACAATTAGATAAGTAAAAATGTTATATGGTGTTATATGAAAGTGGTGGTAACTGAATGATGGATTGAAGTCATTTATAATTCTAAGGTGGCAGTGTCCTCAATTTATTTACCACTCCCTGCCAAATGATTTTCTTTCCATTGTGATTTTTTTTGGTAAGCGGAAGTCGCTGTTCGAATTCAATAGTTTATTTATTTATATCAATTAAGTTCGCCAGCGTGAATAATCATTTCATTGTACCTTTGTTTGCAAGTCGATGGATAGAAAAAAATCATGGTAACAATGCTGGTGTCTAAAATTTATAGCAACGTTGGAACAAAAAGTTTCTCTTGTGTTCAATATGAGAATATTCATGTTTCACAAGTAAACAGACCGTTTCGAATTAAAAGGTAAATTTACATAAACGAGGGCGCGTGTGATTTGGTAAGCTTGTACATTGAAAAACTGTAAATCGTGTATTTCCCGTGGTGAAAACTCAGTAGATATAAAAAAACTAAATAAACTTTCTTTATTTCTTTATTCATTTATTGATCTATTGCTCCTTAACTGTAATATATGCAAAACATCTCAATTGGAATATACCGAAATAATAAAAAAATCCTTCACATAATAGTAAAAAAAAATATTGTGTGTGTATTGGTACTCGAACCCAGGTCGGTTGCCATTCCTCATGATTTGCTAATCGCGCCAATTTTTGTAGTAGTTACAATTACCTTTGTTAAACACATAATTCAGCTAAAAGTCAAAGGTGGTATAACGGCAAATGTAAAGGTAGAAACAACCTCTTGAAGACATGTAGTGCAGCTTAATGATTAAAGGTAATACTATTGGTAACAGCATCGTTTATTCAACTCGCAATTCAGTCTAATTAAGATGGTTGAATAAAAGCTTTAATATTGTCGCTATTACATTTATTAGCAGTATAGTTCAGCCTAGTTGGAACTGGCGAATACTGGATTTTAAATAGGCTGAATAAACTGTTAATGTTTAAATAGTTCAGCGAAAGTTTTATTCAGCTTACATAACCTTTAATCTGCTTTAAATCAACACGTAGTCTTATAGATCAGCTCCTAATGTTTATTGGGTTATCATCGACCGAATTCGTTACCTATAAAGTTCAGGTAAACTTCACCACCTAAAAATGAATAATCAATCGGATCATCTTGTTAGGAATTAACCCACGAGCAAACAAACAAATGTGTACAAATCCTTATCCATCATCCAGAAAGCAATCGTTTTATAGCCCAATGCTTGATCTTACGATTCAGCATATGCCACCGGGTTTTACATCCAGCGCCGATTGGTCAATGTATGAACCAGGTTACCATTGTTCCAATCCCAATCCCTCTTGAGTTGATATTCTTTCAAAGAGCATCGAAAGTATTCAAGTAATGTAAATTTTAAAAGTCCGTGTAAACAAGTCTTAGGTAAACAAGCACACCGAACCGTCAGAAAAGTGAGGTTATACATTTTCATACAATGCTCTATATTATTGACAGGTATATGAATGAATCATTTCAGCATCAGTGATGCCAGGTCTATTTAAACAATAGCCTGCAGTAAAAATATAAAAGTCTGCCGAATGCTATAAAAATGTTCAATAAATGCGACGTAGAAATGTAGTGTGTATATAATTTAAATGATCAAAAATGTTGAAGGCTGGTGTATAAATTGGCTGGCATAGGCTTTGTTCTGCTAAATATTTGTAATCTGCAAAAGATCTGCAGTGAAAATGCAAAATCTGCAGATTTACTAATATATATGCAGATCTGGCATCCTTTTAGTATTCCCCACAGGAAGTTCATCCAAATGGTGTAAAAATATGGGGAAACAAGGCAAGATAGGTATTCAGAATATGGGGTTAAATGAGCAGCTTGCACTATTTTTGATTTTTTCAATAGTAAGAGGTACCAAATCATCGGGGCAATAGGCAGTAACGAATTGGGGATAAAAAGGAAGCATCCCATCAAATAAAATTTTTTGACGAGAAAGGTCTATTGATGCTTCTACCTATTCTGTATTAATCTCACGAATATTACGAAGATCGGTTGACTATGTTGCGAGTTTTCACTAAAAATGTAAACAAAAGTTGTACTCACACGTGCCATAGGTGTGTATTGATGAAAAAAAATGTATGACGTGTCATAATCGCGCATGAAATTTTTTCCATAGAATAAAATCACCAATTATGAACTTTTATTCATATCTTTGGTTTAATTTGGTCTATAAACAATCGGTTAGAGGCATTTTGAAGGAAATCAGTCAGGAAATCTACAAAAAATAGTTATTTTTGGTTACAGTGTTGCCAAATAGGCAATATTTCCAGTTTAAAGCTAAAACTGCATTTTGCTCCCAATACATGTATTTTTCTTTCGAAAATTATGCCATTGTATTCCTACGACATTTTTACACATAAAAGCAACTAAAACATCATTATAACTTGAGCCAATACCAAGATATAATGATTTGAATAAAAGAACTCACAATTTCTAATCACTTTTCTCGCTATATTTCAGTAACTAAGCAAAATTTCAAAATTCTGGAAACGCCATCTTATAGAGATTCGTTAGACGAGTAATGTGGCATATCTAAGCCAGTTTACCGCAAAATGGCGTATGTCATAAGAT
The DNA here is from genome assembly GCF_030247195.1 of Topomyia yanbarensis. Lineage (NCBI taxonomy): Eukaryota > Metazoa > Arthropoda > Insecta > Diptera > Culicidae > Topomyia > Topomyia yanbarensis. The sequence goes on along the minus strand of NC_080671.1, from coordinate 290,527,932 downwards.
AGCACAACAGCGACGATATTTCATGGAGAATCTGTATATTTCCGTTGGCGGGTGTGGGCTTCCTCATCACAGCTCTCAATATGGAACTTTTCTTTTGAATATATTTTCTGGGCAGACCAGCCTATTTTTACTAGATGGATCAGCCAAATAATGCCAATCACCTAGTGAGATACTTGATTAATTAATATATTACCGTTAAAAGACCTTCAATAAATTATGTTTTGATGGGGAGGGTATATAGCAAATTGTAACATATGAAAACATGCGAGTGAACAAGAACGTGAGTCGATATGTGTGATAGATAAAATTCATTTGCACGCTCTTGAAAAAAGCTACATTTTTAATGTCACTGTGGTCGTGTCCTGTACACAACCCTTTAATTTTTTTTGCACGGATTACGCAATTGGGTCGTTAAATTAGAAAAAAAAATTAAGGGTTGTGTACAAGACACGACCACGATGACATTAAAAATGCAGCCAGTTTTATGAGCAAGCAATATTATCCGTGGCCAAATTAAAATCTTAATGCCATCAACTGTTTCAGAACTACAAACAGGCATGCTTTTCATCACTAGAGATAATTGTTGATTTTTTAAATTAAAATTGATAATCTGTAGTTTGACAAATTCAAGTTTTAAAAAAGTTTTATTCAAATCCTCGAAATGTGAACATAAATTAATGATGCTCACAAACAAAACCTTACATCTATCTTTAAATACCTGCTATCAAATTAAATGTTTGCAAGCACGATAGAAAAATAACTGGTCATAAATCAAATTATTCGTAAACGAAGAAAGTTTAACATATGCATCTTTATATATTCGGTGGTTTAATTAACATTAACTCTGAAATGTTCTATATGTGGGGTCCATTGATGGAATCCTGAAAAGGACTATTTGTGGGATCCACAAACACGCGTGCTATGGAATGAAAAGTACTAAACTAACTAAGGGCATTTGGTTTAACAAAAATAACATGCAGAATGGAACAATTAGTCAGCTGCAAAAAAGGTTTGCCATCTTTTCTAGCCTCACGCTACTTACATCAGATAAATATTTCGAAATGAAAAGAAACAACCTTTCTCTTCAGCATCTAATATGAAATACTGATAGCTGGAAACGTGACATCGGCTTTTATCACTTTCGCACTGATGATGGAAGGACTTCCTTCATGTAGAATAACGAAAAAATATTTGCGGATTTTTCACATCCTCCAATTTCTATAATATTGCAGACCTTTGGATTTGGTTTGGTTTTCGCCAATTTCAGCATGGCAATATACTTTTAAATAACTGTACATTTTTGTATTGTTTCGGAAGGATAATATTAAACAAATCACTGATTGTTGTAAATTTCAGGTTGTCAATGTACGCGCAAGCAAAACGTAACGAATATAAACGGAGAAATTAGGTTATCGCAGTCATTGTCAGGAATTTTTCAAATTTGTTCATCTTTGTTGGTTATAGCCCTGAAAAGGGCTTTTAATTTACAAAAATAACATGCGAAATGGAACAATCAGTCAGCCGCAACTACGGTTTGCCGTCTGTTCCAGTCGCGCGCTACTTACATCGGATAAATAATTAAAATATTGGAAAGAAACAAACAACCCTCCCCTTCAGCAGATAATTTGAAATACTGATAGTTTGAAACGTGACATCGGCTTTTATCACTTTCGCATTGTTGATAGAAGGACTGCCTTCATGCAGAATAACGAAAAAAATATTTGCGGATTATTTTTAGTATGGCTTTCGCTAGTTAGCAGTGTTGCCACATTCTCCAATTATCTGAAACATTGCAGAATTTTGGATTATGTTTCCGAAAGATTATATTTAATAAATCACAGGTTTTCACCAATTTCAGCCTGGAAATGTACTTTAAGTAGCTTAAATTTAATTTAAACAAATGACAGATTGTTGAAAATTTCAGATTGCCGATATACGCGCAAGCCACAAATAACGAATATAAACTGCGCAATTGGATTATCGCTGTCAATGATTGGAAATATTCCAATTTGTTCTTTATTATTATAGCCTTTAAAACGACTTTTAATTTAACAATAATAACATGCAGAATGGAACAATTAGTCAGCTTCAACTGAGGTTTACCAACTCTTCCAGCCGCGCTCTATTTACATCGGATCACCCCCAGTGGTAGCAGTGATCAAATTCAGCACTCATCGCAGCGCATTGTCAACATGCATGACTGCTACTGCTGTTCTTTACGGCCCGACGTTCGAAGGGAGAATGAAGTCGCTCAAGGAATGATATTCTTTAAATAGTCGAGGATGACGTCATTCATAGAAGCGTAGTCTACTGGGTGCTCCAATCTGTCGTACGAGTCGCTATAGGCACGATGTTACTTGTCTGGCAAAACAGCAACAACTGATTCAAACAGGCACGCGGCAAATTTATTTATAACTTTTCGTGCTCGTTTGAATCACCAAGCTGCTCCCTATCGACGGCGCTGCCGGGGATAGTTTGACTGATGTATGGGAATTTTCACGTTTTCGAGACCTGTTCATTTTTGCTAGTTTTTCAATAGCGTGCTATTGAAATACAAAAACACTATAGCAATAAAACATAATTTCAGTTAATTCCGAATTGTTTGGTGATAACCAGACGGAAACCCGTTCATAAATAAGAAAGTTATTAGCGTTCAAAATAGTGACGCAAAAACGTGACATCGTTTGATTTTAGATTTTAGAATGACACCCTGCCCCAGATAGTGCAGTAAGACATTTTCAATGTCAAAAAATACCCATTTTGACAGATTGTTGATTGTATATATATATATACGCCAACGTTACCGAAAATCGATAGCGCTTATTGCATCGCCCGGAGACGACGTTGCTCGTGTGGGATAAGAGCAACAACTGATTTAAACGGACATGCGTTGCTTCTATTTATGACTTTTCGTGTTTCATTGAGCAACTAAGCTGCCCTCTTTTGATGGCTGTGTCTGAGAAATCTGCCTCACGAATGGTATTTTTCCTGTTTTTTGTGAACTTTTTAATTTTACCAATTTCCAAAAGTCTACTTTTATTGGGGAGATATTAAATTATTACCAATATTTAAGTTAGGTGTTTCTGAATCGGTTGGTGTATGAATGATTAAAATCCATCTAGTAATATCGGAGTTATAAGCGTGCAAACCTTACATAGTTTCGTTACATGGAAGATAGTTTAGATTTTAGAATGACACCTAGCCCCAGATAGTGGAGTAAGACATTTTTAATGTCAAAAATGTAACGATTGATGATGATTGCAAAAAAAATGTAACGTAACTATAATAACAACTACCGGTGTAAAAACAGATTATTATTTTGGCAACCTATTTACCAACGACCGGTGCGAAAACGGGTGTCTAAATAAAATATTATCGTTTGGCGTAATCAAAATACACACGCATTTGCTTACGCACCGGTGCTGATAGTCTTAGAATTCGAACCAAGTTTCTTATACTGGGTGGAATCAAAAATTGTCGAAGTCCTTGTAAACAAGCTCTCTGAATTGTCACAAAAGTGAGGTTATACATTTTCATGCAATGCTCAATTACAACGCACAAATATTCTTACAGGCAGGGCACCGAGCGGGCGACGGCTAAGGAGCTATCGAAGTAACCCGATGCTCACATGCACACATCAACATGTTGCTATCCCGTTCTGAATCTCGTTCGTCTTTCAATGTTTATTCAGCTTTTTGTTAGTGGCTGCGTTCTCAAATGCGCACTCCACTTTGACAAGTGGTCCGTCCAATGTTAATTTTGACAAATCAACTGTCGTGTCAATTTTGACAACCCGTTCCGTCAGTCTCAATTTTCACAACACGGTAGGCGTTGATTTTTGTTCTCGTCTGAAATGTTAAACGTCAAAATTTGTGATCTTAACAAACCCGGTTGAAGAGCACGGGTATAGTTTCAATGGAGAAGTCGTTTATTATCGAGATCATCTTTAGACGAACCATTGTCAAGGGAAGTCAGGCAGGAGCTGGAGGCGCCAATCAAGGAGCTGCTGGCTCGGACAATAAACCTGAAAAATCGGCATAGTTCCATTACAGCGGCTCTCAATATCATCAAACGTAAGCTCATTTTGACCTGACCTGAACTACAATACTGAAATTTTGTAATTTTTAAAGATCTTTTCTCATTTTTTTTCTCCAGAATGACCAGCGATCGATGCTTCAATCGGCATTTATCAAAAACTACACACTAATTTTTGATTGCTGAGAATCAGCATAATTTTGCTGAATTTTGACGAGTTGAAATTTCAGCAAAACTTCCAGCAAAAAATGTTTCGCTGAAGACTCAGCAATTCGAAGCTGTCAAAATTTTAATTGGATTGCTGGAAGCACAGCAATTATTTTACTGTATGTTTCAGCAATCGGAATAAAAAAAAATGACAGCACTTAACTGAAGTATCAGATAAACGATATTCTTTAATGGATGTATCAGCAATAACAGTTTACTGAGCTCTCATCAAAAAATTCAAATGTATTGTCAGCGAAATTTCAATGAATTTGTTTTTCTTTTTAGTTTCCTTATAAAGATTAACAACTTTTTCTATTTAATTTTATCGTTTATTCGCTCATCCAAGCTTTATGAGAAAATCATTGTTTGTTGTGGACATCTTTCCAATGTTGAAAACTTTTCCAGCAAAAAAGGTAAAAAAATGTACCAAGGACGGATCAAACTGAATATTAAAATAATAATATGACATAATCAGTATAAAAAAACCGCGCACGATATCATCGCCGACTGAGAATGCTCTTTTCCCAATGCATATATAGCATTCGCCTTCGCAGTACAATTGGGCTTTGATAAATAGAACTGGCAATTTTGATCCTTTGTAAGCTGCAGCGCATTGTACGATTTCGTCCTCTGGCTGAAAGGGAAAATCATAATTCGAAGGACATTTTATCTTATTTAAATTAAATACGTTTATCCATTCTATGATGCGTTCCAGAACGTTTGTTATTTGTTGCGAACCTTGAATAACACGTTTTGCTCCACGCGATGGATTCTTTTCTTTTATAATGACGAGTGACCGAATGAAACCTTTAACGCCATAAGGAATATTTTAGTAATGCATCGATTCAAAATATTACAAAAAGCTACTATTTATGACTAAAGTATGCAGATGTCCATGCTTTTGAAGTATTTTGGTTTCGATGATCTCCCATGTTTCACCAAAATTTACTTTTACATCTGGAAGCATTGCCACAAAATCCATAATAATCTGTGCATAAGAAACATAAGTTAAAAAAAACTCCAAAGAAATTACTTTTTGCCTTATCATACCAGTAGTCCATCAAACGCACCGGATAGTGGAAATGTCTGAAACATTTCGGTTAACCGCTCTTCCGGGTTTTGAATCTTCCTTATTCGGTTTCTAGAATTCATCGTTTTGTTCCAATCTTTTTTGATGATTTCCTGCAACGCATCTGATGGAACGATGTACTTTAGTTTTGCGATCTGAAAATTGCTCACTGATATTATGTTAATTTACTAAGATATTATATTCAGATTACGATTTCCTCGATATCCTCGTTTTCATCGTTATCATTTAGACCTTCGGGATTCTCTGCTTCTTGTACATTTGGATTATCGTTACGACTTTTAACTCGACGGACTTGCTTCTGGTGTTTTTGACCAGATATTCAATGCGTGATTGTAGCTTTCCAGAATGTTTTCCTTCACCTCGAGCATCGGGGTAGAACCATAAACCCTGTAAACAATTGGAACCGTTAGTATATTTATAAAACACCGATTTGTTTTAAAATATACCTGTGCATGAGCTGCATCTTTGCACTTTAGCGAACTATATTTTTGTACCAGCGATTTGGCCACGATATTCTTGTAATGGGCATGAGGATGGCTGTAATGGAAATGAATTAATGCAACATTGAGAAAAGATTGTAGATAATAATTAGTAGCAATAGTAGATTTAAATGCAAAATTTTTTATGAACTTTCAATCAAGTTTCTCCTAAATCAGAATTCTACTCATAGCTTCTTTCTGTAATATTAAAATTTAAAGAAGGTAAATCCACAAATCTACCATTTCTGTGAAGAAATTATTAAACTAAACCTAATCGCATATATTCCGCATATGTTTATTTACTTTTCTCGATTGATCTGCTCAATAAGGTGTTTTTGGCTACACACTATTCGTCTCTCTACCTATACTCTCTGCATAGCTCAGCTTCTTGTCGGCACTCTGTTGGCAGCCTTACTCTGATAAATAAACGTCATAATATTTTGCCCGGCCAACAAATAGTTCGCATTTTCATCTATTTTTAAAGTGAAGTAGCTATGTTGCTTATACGATTTTTTAATAATAAAGTTTGTTGTAGTCTAACTTGTTGATAGTTATCGTTGGATTTATTAACTATTGATAGCTATTATTGAATTTTTATCTGTTACCTGTAAATGACTATAATACTTACTATCCGAATCGAGTAATCAGTCGCTTAGTACAGAAGTGATTGCCTTAATAAGCTTGCTGTCCAAGGGACTGCTCTCTTTCAATAGTTCTATTATACGTTGTCCTTCCGGCGTTGCTTGAAATATTAAGTCAATGTCCAATTCCTGAAATGAACTATCATTAACAATCAATGGGACAAGTAGTGGTATGCAGTTATATTTACCTTTTCCATTGAGATTTCTTGTGTTTCGTGGTCTTGGAAAAGTTGTTCCTGTGTGGTATTATTATCATCTGAGTGATAGTTACTCGTGCTAGCAGCATTGTTACTCTCAATAATTTCTCGTTGCCTTTTCTGAATCTTTTTTCGTTGTCCGGTACTTAATTCCAATCGCGTGAAATCTCCGTCGTCGAGTGAAATGAATGTTTCTACATCATGTATGTCCTCTTTTACTGATTTGAAAGGTAACGTGAAATGATTGAAATTTATATATATATATAACTAAAATTACAACAATTATTTTTAGAAGTCGGCATTGTAAATCCTTCTGGATACAAAATTTGTATCGTCGTTGTACTTTTTCCAGAAGGCAAACGTGGTATGGCAATGGAAAGTTCCAAAATTTGTCAATCGCAATTCTGTAGTACTCTCCAACTGATAGGCTTGAAGAGTTTCCTCGTAATCTACTACTTCCCATATTTGAATTAAAAATTGAGGCGATTCATCGATAACTACAATTTCCTGGATCATTCCAAACGTAGAGTATTCGGCACAGTTGTCACCTTTAAGTGATACTACACAATTTATTCGAAAATGAACACCATTGTATATTACTCCTTTCGGGGAAAAACAGCGTGCATCGGGGTTGTATTCCACAAAAGCTGATGATTGCATATTTTCAATCAAGCACATTTTCCCTGATTTATATTGGATTTTATCTATGAATGGATGCTCAGCCAAACTCACTGCTTGAGCAAAAACTTGTCGTTTTGCCAAGCTTAAGCAAACGTTCTTGTAGTTTCGTGCTACATTCATTTGCGATTTAATATTTTTGTTTTTGCTTTCGAAGACTCGGCAGTCGAATTGTTCGAGCGACCCAACTTTTTTTATGCATTCGGGGTAATGAGTCAGATGATGCAGTTTATTAGGTCGTCGTTTAAATAGTGTAAAAAACATATTGTGGAATATCCTTATGCTTATTTCTAGTTCTGCTATGAGAAAATCAGGAATCGTTGGTGAAAATGCGATTCGTGTAATTGTGATGAGAACTCCTATAAGACTCATATGCTGGCAATCAGCTGAAACTTTGTGGCCGAATAAAAATGGAAATGCCCTTAAAAATAAAAGATATTGAGATGCGGTTTGCCTTAGTCTATGCGCGTTCGGTTGTAACAGCATCGCAGCTGTTATGTTTGGGGACGGCTTGTTATGCTTATCGCGGAACCCATAAGCAAATGATTTGAGTCGATGATTTATAAATTCAATGGTGAATTTTAGCTTTTTGTCTCGATAGTAACGAGCAAGGACAAGTTGAAGAGTGATTGGTATGACACCTTCTGCCAAGTCATGCATCACGTCGAATGCGTGGTTCCTTGTGACGTAGAATAAAGTTAATTCATTCAAAATACACCCAGTAGATTTTAATCCACACTCAGATGATGATATCTTCTTATTCCGTAATTTTTTAAGGTTTTTGTCATACCATTTGCGGTTTCGTAAGGGATATTCGCTTTGTGATGGGGTTTCTCGAAATTTGGATCGCACTATCGTACATTCACGACAAAAATAATTGGCTGATGGACTGAGAAATCCGAATACTTCATGAATTGCTAGTGTGTCTCCCGCCACTGCAATCACTGCCGCACGGATTTCATATTTAGTGCTACTGAAGTAAACCGTAACACCCTTCTCTAGTTTTTTTCAAATCGTCTACTAGTGGAGCTAGAATCGCATTATATCCATGGTGTTTAGCATCAATCGATTTGGCGTAAATCAAAGGAAAAACTGCTTTCAAAGAAGAGTTATACTGCCTCTGCATATTTTGCACTTTAAAGTACATGGCTGAGATTTTGTTGTTGCCCGCCCTGGAACTAATAGCGTTGCATGGTTCTGCATCGTCTTCATACAGTATTAGCCTGAGAGCTTGGGGATACTTTTGGAAGTACTCGCTGGTCTGGAAGCACGTTCCACAGGTGTAGGAATTGTATAGGTTTGATGTGGCTGAAACAGAAGGTGTATCTTCCAATGCGCGACGATTTTCGGGATCTCGAAGTAGCATTTTCAATGGGTCGATTATTGGGATATACTGGAAAGTGTCTTTCACCTAGAATTGAGCGAGAAGAAATTTTAGATTCTGTACACACAGGTCACTGGACCAAGTTTACCTTCACGGTTAACTCTGATCCATTCACCATTCGTTTAGTCTCTTTGTCTTTTAACATAATGGTTCTTGGATGTGGAATCGAACCAATAAGGCTATTAAGAAAATTTCGTTGGCGTGTTGGAGTGTTGACCTCTTTGAATATATCGTGCACGATAAGTCCATTGTGCAATTCAATTATTGCTTCCGATTCTAGATCAGGAATCATTTCGTGCAACAAATGATCCACACGCTCAGAGACAAAAGTATTAATTTGATCGATAATACTTTCACAAACCATCAATACGATTCTTAGTTTAGCCTCCGTGAACGAAACATCAGCTTTCAGTTTGCACACAGAAATGGCAGCAAACTTTCGGAGAGATTCTAACGTAATCCCTTTGGTCTCATCCTCAACTTGTTCAAGCCGAGTTGGTTCATCTACCATACTGTTATTTGCAGGGCTAATGCCAACACCAATTCCCTCCTCATCCAACAACAGAATATCGCCGTGCAGCGGCTGGCTGCCTGATGATAAAGGATGCTTCGTGATGATGTGTTGTCTCAAGTTAGAGAACTTCCTGTAACTAATTTTACAACCTCTTATCGTACAGGTGTAATGGATCAAACTTTTGTCGAAATCTTGACGATCTGCATGAACTTTTACATGCCGCCTCAAACCTTCCACGTACCCTTCAACCAGTCTTTTGCAAAAAAACATACGATAACATCCGCCATCTTTCCGGCTTATATTATTAACCAGACCTGGAATTTACAAAAAAACATCACTTTTTACTTACCAAACATTTCCTGAATGTCACAATTGTCGAATTTAAGTGCGTCGACAATATCCTGCATAGCAGGTTCCATATTTAAACTGTTTTTCAGGCAATCCGAGTAACACTAAATGTTGAACTGCTCACAAGTGGATGAAAAACATCAATGACATTGATAAAATATTTCATCATTTTCCAGTAGAGCGTATACGATTGACTTGGACAGTTTATAGACTGGAAGTGTAAATTGCTGACATTCGGCAAATGAATTAGTTTTACTTAATACCAGCAAAATAAAATTCATTTGCTGATCTGTTAGCAAATCATGTATTGCTGAAAACGTTCCAGTTAAATATTTTGCTGAAACGAAAAATAAAAATTTGGTGTGTACTAATACGAATACTAATTAGAACCAGAATTTATGGATTCGAGCATCTACTCTTACCTGAATTCATCACGTACGATATGACCAGTAATAAAGCAATGAAACTCGGTGTAAATTCGGAAAGGCATGCAATCCTCTGACAATGTAATATCTTAGCAAAGTTTGTTTAAATATACGCGTTTTTTGAATAACATTTGTAGTAAAATTTACTATCTAACATAACGAAAAATGCGATAAAAATAACCTCTTGGCATAATGGCTGATGACAGCTGCAACGTTAATAAACGAAATCGGTGGTAACTCAGCCGGCTCATTGATTTCGTCTAAATCTAACATCGCTGAAGATTGGTTTTCCACAATCTGCCAATTTTATGATAAGACCGATTGATCACCGTATTACGCGCTGCAAGTTGTCCAATTTTTGTAAGCCGATTTCGCAAACATAGTTTTGTAAAGTAGTTGTTCTGAATATTCTTTTTGAATTGAATGTTACTGTTGAAAGGTGGTTCAATTGAAACAACCGAAATTTTATTTTGATTTTTAACGTTTGAGACGAAAACAAAAATCAACGCCTACCGTGTTATGAAAATTGAGAGTGATGGAAGAGTTTGTCAAAATTGACATGACGGGTGATTTGTCAAATTTGACATTGGACGGACGACTTGTCAAAGTGGAGTGCGCATTTGGGAACGCATCCACTAACAAAAAGCTGAATTCCTGCTAATTAGTTTCTCTCGCGTTGATCCACTTTCACTGCGTTTCTTTCGTGCATACATAAACTCGCAAGTAGGAAAGGGAAACGGAGAATTGATTCGGAAACCATTGTAATGATGTTAGCTTCGGACATTTTCAATGTATTGGTGTCCGTTTATTTATTCATACGTACGACACAAAGGTTAATCGCAGACAAGAATATGAGAACAAATACTGAGCAGCCATATAAAGCCGGTATGCACCAAGCTTGAATTAAACTTAAATATACAAACATTTTACTATTTTCAGTTTGGCTCATATGTATAAGCTATATTCCCCACATTCTTCCCCTTCTCTACTCTTTGCAAAAAAAACTATGTTTACGTGAAGAGTTGCCGTAATCACAGCTTTTTCTATAACGTCTCTGATTTTTTAGCAATTTTTGAAGATAGATTCTTTTCTTAAAGATGATAGATTTTTGAAATAATTTTTTTTGAACACAGATGTTTCCAGTTACTAAATTGCATTCGGAGCTAGAAAAATCACTCGTGTAATATTCGTTGGCTTTATTATTATTATCCGCTGATACCATCGAGCCTGTCCTAAAATCTTATTGGCTCTCGAATCATCTAGACCAGTCAATCATGACAATATTTCTTAGACTATCAGCACCGGTACGTAAGCAAATGCGTGTGTAATTTGATTACGCTAAACGATAATATTTTATTTGGACACCCGTTTTCGCACCAGTCGTTGGTAAATAGGATGCCAAAATAATAATCTGTTTTTACACCGGTAGTTGTTATTATAGTTACGTTACATTTTTTTGCAATCATGCAATAAAATAATCGTTTTTTAATGATATGGACTTTATTCAGTGAAAAAAATATTGCTAGAAAGAAAATACATTTATTTATTGAATTCAATAAAACCCTTTCAGTAACAAACATCGTTCTCTTTTCTAAAAATATTTTATTGCAATGATTGTAAAATTATTCAAACTGGAAATGTTTATTGAGATTAAAAGTTAATTATTGTTTCAATGAAAAAAATGCTCATACTATTAATTTTGCCGTTTAAAGCAATAAACATTGTATTATTGAATTGAATAAGACATTTTTTGTTCAAATGTGCTAAAATTCTCTATGTAATAAAAATTCTAAGAAATGTTATGGGTTCGGAACGGACAACGAATTCTAATAACTAATGTTTACCCAGAAGTTATTGTCTGAAGCACATACTACGGAGTGAAAAGGATCTCATGCTAGATAATACAAACAAACTTGCGGAGAAGGAACCTTTACGACCATTCAACGATTGTTTTGCGGAAACAGTTTATACGAACGATCAGTTTCGAATACGCTTTCGTTTTTATGTATTTCGAAGCCTTTGAAGAGGGGCTAATACAATATTGAAAAGCCAGAGAAAGTTGGGTTTTACCAAATTATACGGAAGCCATCTGACGTACGTCCTTCAGACGCTGCAGTCAAATATATTCGGATGGGAGAAAAATTGCGCGTTAATGTATGTGAGAATACTGCCATACCCCAGTAGCCTAGCCCAAAATACCTAAAATCTCAGAATCAAAACCTTGCAGCTGAATATGATAGTTTGGGTGGCTAATAAGCTTCCCTGAAAATTTCAGCTTATTTGGTACACTGGAAGTGGTTCCGCAAATGGCTCAAAGTGTGTATGGGAAAAATTGACCAAATGTATGGAGAAATGCATCACTTTCACATTTTCAGATCTAGGTGGCGCTGTAATCGATCAATGTTTTTCGTGAGAAAAATTAAGAATCTTCTTGTAACAACATATCGACTCGTGAAGACTGCAAGTCAATCCAACAAAAACTGACAAAGTTATAAGCACGCAAAGTTGAGCGTGTCATGAGTTGTAGTTGGGGTGGCTCTGTCGAAAGTGAAAAAAGCGGCTTATGGTGAACGCACGATTTCCATGAGGTAGATAACTACATGAATTTCAACTTTTAATAACACGAAATGCTGACCATTTGGAAGGGTAGTATCTTCGGCAAACTCGCTCAGAATGTCAAGGGCTTTCCAATGAAGAGCAGAACAATGTAGAATTATCCCACCAGGTGGCACTAGGGAGTAGGCAAATGACCTATAGTTAACTTATATATTGGGTCATATCTCATGATCGGGAACACTTAGCGGGGTGGACGCTTCGACAAAGTAAATCCTAAGATCCAGGGCTTTCCGACGGAGCATATTTTAATTGTGAATTCTTCCACTGGGTGGCGCTATAGTGCCTGAGCATTTTTTATACATTTGATATTGGGGCATACCTCGTGGGTGGAAACACTTGACGGGATAGTCTTCGGCAAAGTAGACTATATAATCAAGGGCTTGCCATCGGAGAACAGTTTTATTTGTCAGTTTTTGTTGGATTGACTTGCAGTCTTCACGAGTCGATTTGTTGTTACAAGAAGATTCTTAATTTTTCTCACGAAAAACATTGATCGATTACAGCGCCACCTAGGTCTGAAAATGTGAAACTGATGCATTTCTCCATACATTTGGTCAATTTTTCCCATACAAACTTTGAGCCATTTGCGGAACCACTTCCAGTGTACCAAATGAGCTGAAATCTTCAGGGAAGCTTATAAGCCACCCAAACTATCATATTCAGCTGCAAGGTTTGAAATTTCGCACTTTGCATTTTTTTTTCATACAACTTTGGGCCACTCCAATACCCCAGGTAATAGACGTTTACACTGATTTTTACATAAATTTTGTAGCCCAAATGTCCATCAGCTGTGGTCATATTGTAGACAGCATAGCCGGGTAAACATATCTGGGTTTTAAGTATATTCAAAGGCAATTTTGAATCGCAGAATAGTGGGCTTATTCATGAATACTTGGTACGCTGGACTATAACCATTCGAAATGAAAACATTACTGTACAACTTGGGCAGAACAGTATACAGTAAAACAAAAATAATTAAGTGATAGTATTTTATGTGTGGCTTCAATAATAATATTAACTTGCGTAAAATGCGTTGTTTTCCTAGGTTAATACACGGAGCACGTTGTTATAGTAATCATATCTCATCTAACTAACCTAGAACTAGAATCAGGAATCAGTAGCGACTGGTTCAAATAGCACGTTCTCCATGTTGATCGGAGATTTTTGCTTAAAAGACAATTATCAAAATTCACGTTGAGAGGAAGTTCCAAATCAATATTCACCAAACACATCTAGTGCTCGCGAACAAAAGGAGTATCAACTCTTTCGTGACTGCTGTGAATTGCGCTGAACCAACAATAGTTTCTCCGGAATTTCCCCTCAATGTGGATTTTGACCCATACCAAAAGTAATTTTACTTTTGCTATTAATAAATGACATCCAATTCAGATTGTATGTGTAAAACATATAACTATCATTTTTAAGCAAACAACAATTAGTGTCTGTGGTATTATAGAGTCCCGTGCAGAGAAATGCGCAACGCTGCCTAAAATGATGCCATCTTTTTTGTTTCTGGCACCCATAATTTTTGCTGCAATTTTGAGTGACTTCAACCGAGTTACACAAATTAATATGGAGTGAATTGAAAACCCACTGTTTCGTGGATTATAGCACTTTATTCTTGATACTATTCCATGTAATTTATTTTACATTGTTACAAAAAAGCATAATAAACTGAATACAGTGTCTTGTTTCGACGATTGAAATATTTCGCCATGATATTAGCTAACCAATACATTTCTTGCTTGTTCTCCGAAAGAAGAATATTTCAATATTAATTCGTCAAAAGGGCGAAAGTGTTTTTGTAAACAAACTTGTTTCGTTCACTAGTCTGCTGCAGAGTGGAATTTCATGAAAAATGTTGCGTTAATGTAAATTTTTACCCTTCGTAGAAGTAATTTCAATTGTTTTCTGCTTTAAAATTACAGTAAATTAAGAAAAACCATCAAAACAAAAGTTTGTTTACAAATCTTATTCGCCCTTTTGCAAATTTAATATGGATTTTTTTACTTTGCACGATAGGTAGCCCTCTGACTGTTCGATAGGTAGATTTGGGTTCACTCTGTGCGAGCCTATATAACACAAACAAGGCCTTTGGCAACAAGTAGCCGCTAGCCGGCGCTACTATCGGCCAATAGTCTTCCAGTAATCGATATATGAACTTTGCGTGCACCTATGGATAAAGTAAAGTTCAATCGGAAATTCTGGTTGGTTCTAATTCGTATTCGTAATTCGTATTCCGGCCGATTTCCCGAAAAAGCTTAACTGTATAGTATTCCGGCACCAATAACACAACTAATTCTAATTACAATCGGTTGTATCGCTGGAGCTGAAATACTAACTACAACTACATCTACTTCAAGAAATAAACATTAAGTGCGTACCCTGGAGCAAATTGGTACACACGAATTTGTGGCAAGTTAATACAGATATATATTAACTGAATTCAACATTTTGTCGTCGATACGGTAATTCCAAAGATGGAATCAAATAATGAGTTATTGCTCAAAAATTATAAATTTGATTCCAATTTATCAGTATGGCAAATGACATAACACGGAATCTTGCTTTCAAACAACAGTCCTGCGGGGTAGTGCCAAATTTCGCTGCTTACCAAATTGGTCATCAAATCCACATCCATGTATCCACAGTTTGCATGAAATTGTCGGGGTAAGTCAAAAACTATTGCAACGAATTAACAAAAGTGACTATCCTAGAATTATAGGACATTTCCACATTGTTCGACGCGGAATACTTCTAGTAAATTTATAATAAACGTCTTGAAACAAGCAATTTCATTGTCCAACAATAAATTATAAAGTTAATTAACATTTCGTGTTACTGTTTCTAATAACAATATTAGAAATGTTGAAATGTATTAAAAATATCATTTTTATAAGTTAAGTACAACCACCCAACCCCGTCTACTCCCTCCCTCCCCTTATTTACAG
The DNA here is from genome assembly GCF_030247195.1 of Topomyia yanbarensis. NCBI lineage: Eukaryota > Metazoa > Arthropoda > Insecta > Diptera > Culicidae > Topomyia > Topomyia yanbarensis. The sequence goes on along the minus strand of NC_080671.1, from coordinate 290,512,367 downwards.
ACTAAGTGAATTGAATTCCAAGTGCATTCACGTTCATGCATTTCACTATACTGCCTATGCTCGCAAGTCAGTTCCATGAAGATAGGAAATCCCATAGAAAACGGGGCAAATAAGCGATCTTGGGTAGTATACAGTCGTGATTCGCCGGTTGGGCCACAGCCTTGTCCAACTAACGAATTTGATTCGCTAGTTGGACCGACTGACAAATGTCAAAAACTCTCCAAAGAAGATGTTGGCAGTGTAAATGCATCTGTTCTTATCTCTAAATATTGTCAGATTGATTGTCAAAGTAAATTTGGCACGAGATTTTGATGTTCAGATGCTTTTTAGTTGGACAATGGTCCAACTAGCGGAGGTCCAACTAAAAAGCGGTCCAGTTAAAAAGTGTCCAACCAGCGAATCACGACTGTACACCACAACACAATATTATCCCTCGAAAATATGATGAACTACGGATGAAATGAGATGGTGATGATGTAACAGGTGTGATCTGTGTCCTGCCATGCCATCCTGCCATGTACCTATTAGCAATTAAATCCAGCGTTTTTGAACTAAGCGCTGCAGAGTGTGTGATAAACCATTATCGTTGTGATCTTCTTTTTACTACTGGTCCTGAATTAAAAACTTTGCGCGAGAAAAATACACGCATTTTCTTTCTTCTCGAATCTTAGTTTCCACAGTCCCCACAATCATCACCATTTGTTCGCAGCGATTTTCGATTTTCGTTGGACACTATCATTAGCTTTCGTATTGGCCTCCACATATAAAAATTTTCGGGCTTTTACAAGCTTCAAAGCCAATGAAATTCAGCTTTTTGTAGCATCCCATCAATCGGATCCTGGGACACATCATGCCCAGCTTGACATAATGCTACATCTTCCAGTTCAATCCAAGCTGCTTAGATGCACTAATTTTTACTTCCACGCAGAAAACATGCGGCATAATCAAAACTGTGGGTAATTGAATACAAACAAATACTGTTCATTGTATCAAACGACAAAATAATTGGTGTGAATCGAGGTTTGAAAGTATATTTTCATTAAAGTTACAATAAACTTTTAATTTCAATAATTGTTTTCATTTCTGTAAACTCTAAAAAAATGTTATTGAATTCAATCAAATAATTTATTGTCTCACAACCGATAGTTTTATTTATTGAGCTCAATCCATAATTTTATTTAAAATAAAAATCTTTCATGAGTCGAATCAAAATTCACGCAGAACACTTCTGCATAACATTTATCGCGAGATCCTATTTTTTACACTTTCCTTTGTTTTGCCTCCTTTCTGCGAATAGCAACGTTGGCGTTGGTTGGAAGAAGTTACCAAATATAGACACTCGCTGTAAACCGAAACGATAAGTTTCCATTTCCCAACCTGTTTACCAACCGCCGGTGCGGTGTCGTGTTATGATGACGGTTAGTAAATTGCTTATACCCACGCCCGGTGCTGATAGTCTTAAGCGGCCCTTACACGTTCAATATTTTCGTCAATACGAGTATTGACGATATTGTTACAATATTTCAGTCCCGTTTGAAATCCACATCGTCAATAATTTTTTTTCCATTACACGTACAATACTTTTGTCAATACACTCTAGTATTGACAAAAATATTGAACGTGTAAGGCCCGCTTTAGACTATCAGCACCGGTGCGTAAGCAAATGCGTGTGTATTTTGATTACGCTAAACCAAAGAGAATAGTGAAAGAGACGCAGAGTGAAAATCAGTCAAAACGGCAACACTCCCTTTACGATGATTTCAACACTAGAATTTGGCAACCGTTTCCAAAGGCAGCACTTTAAATGACTCCTATTATATTTTGAAAACAAACCTTTTGTCGATCGTTGGATTTGTTTATCAAACGATGTGCATTTCGAAACAAAGAGATGAAATAATTCTAAAACTTGTTTTTACTCATACATAGACTCTAGAATGCACCTTACAATCACGATTGCACTAAATTCTGACGAAAATTCAAATTTTTTTTGATAGATTTACAATACTTATCTCCTCCAACTCAGGCATGAGTAATGTTTATTTACATTGCACGATTGGTCTGCTCAATAAGGTATTTTTGGCTTCACACTATTCGTCTCTTTTCCTATTCTCTTTGCGCTAAACGATAATAATATATTTAGACACCCGTTTTCGCACCGGTCGTTGGTAAATGGGTTGCCAAAATAATAATCTGTTTTCACACCGGTAGCTGTTATTATAGTAACGTTACATTTTTTTGCAATCATGCAATAAAAAATCGTTTTTTTTAATTATTTGGATTTCATTCAGTGAAAAAAATTTGACTAGAGAGAAAATACATTTATTTATTGAATTCAACAAAACCGTTTCAGTAACAAGTATCGTTCTCTTTTCCAAAAATTATTTTATTGAAATGGTTGCAAATTTATTTAAACTGGAAATGTTTATTGAAATTAAAAGTTAATTGTTGTTTCAATGCAAAAAATGTGTGTACCATTAATTTTGCCGTTTGAAGCAATAAACATTGTATAATTGAATTCAATAAGACATTTTTTTGTTCAAATATGCTAAAATTTTCTATGTAATAAAAATTCTGAGAAATTTGATGGGTTCGAGACGGACGACGATTTCTATGAACTAAGGTTTGCCCGGCAGTTATTGTCTGAAGCACATACTACGACGGCTCCGAATCAGGAGTGCAATGAAGAGGATCATGTGTATAATATGCAAACAGACTTGCGGTGGAATAAGTTTTTCGGCCATTCAACGATTGTTTTGCAGAACCAGTTTATACGAACGATCGGTTTCGAAGACACGTTCGTTTTTTTATGTATTACGAAGGCTTTGAAGAGGATAATACTATACTGAATAGCCACAGAGAAAGTTGGGTTTTACTAAATTTTGCGGAAGCCATCTGACATACATCTTTCGGACGCTACAGTCAAATATATTCGCATGGGAGAAAATTTGCGCGTTATTCTATGTGAGAATCCACCATATCTCAGATAATAGATGTTTAGACAGATTTTGTAGATAGTATAGTTGGCCCTCTCGAAATGGAAACATTACTGTACAACTTGGGCAGAACAGTCTCTGACAGTATACAGTAAAACAAAAATAATGAATTGGTAGCACTTTAAGCGTGGCTTCAATAATGATATTAATTTGCTGAAGTAAACTGCGTTGTTTTTCGAGGTTGATACACGGAGCACGTTGATTCATCATATCATCTAACTTAGAACTAGAATCAAGAATCAGTAGCGACTGGCTCAAATAGCACGTTCCCCATGTTAATCGGAGATTTGCGGTTAAAAGACAATTATCAAAATACACGTTTTTCTTTTACTATTAATATATGACATCCAAGTCAGATTGTATGTGTAAAAATATAACTATCATTTTTAAGCAAGCAACAACTAGCCGCTAGCCGGCGCTACTATCGGCTATCGGTATATGGACTTTGTGTGCCGTGCACCCAGTAAAGTTCAATCGGAAATGAGCCGGAATTCTGTCTGGTTCTAATTCGTATTCCGGCTGCAGTGACACAACCGATTCTAACAAGAATCAGTTGTGTTTTGGGGGCAGATCACTCTAGAAATGTATAACGAATTTGCATCAAATTAGAAAAAATGCATTTAATTTCTATTTTTGCATCAACTTTGCACTCTCTCGCAGAAAAGTGTGTTTAACTAACGCTGATTCACTTTTTTCGACGTTTGTTGAATGTAAGGCTAATTTTTGTACGGTTTTGACGTCTTACACGCAACGCAAAATACATTATGAATTTCTATTTCGATGGAAAGAAATGCATTTATTTAGCTGATTTTTAAAAATGCATCACAAGTGATCTGCCCCTAGGTTGTGTTACTGGATCCGAAATGCAAATGAGAACTAGCCAACATTCCGACTGATTTTCCGACTAAGCTGAACTCCGTAGTATTCCGGCGCCAATAACACAACCAATTCTAATTAGAATCGGTTTTATTGCTGGAGGTAAAATACTAACTACAACTACATCTACTTCAAGACATAAACATTTAGTGCGTACCCCGTGGCAAATTGGTACACCCGAATTTGTGGCAATTTGATACAGTATATTAACTGAATTCAACATTTTGTTGTCGATACGGTAATTCCAAAGATGGAATCAAATAATGAGTTATTGTTTAAAATTATAAATTTGATTCCAATTTATCAGTATGGCAAAAGAAATAACACGGAATCTTTATTTCAAACAACGGTCCTGTGGGGTAGTGCAAAATTTCTAGGCCCAGCGATAAGAATTTTTTTATAATTCGAGGTAGCGTACTGTATCATATGGTGAACACTTGTGTCTCCAATTTTAACTCAAACAATTTGAAATACTATTAGAGCTTCGCCTGTCAAATGCATGAGCATCGCTTTTTACGATGCGATGAGCTGAAGCGACAATAATGTAATGTAATGTTCAGATTTGCTCTTTTGAATATCATCGATGTATTTCCCATATCAGTCTTCGAATTGTTATGTCTGTTTGTCTGTGCTTAGAACGAGCCAAAGGATTTTCTGACGTTTGGCATGGCCAGACACGGGTCATAATCATAGGTAAATTAAACAGTCGAACGTTCGAACATTTTTGAACGTGACGTATGCTGCTTACCAAATTGGTCATCAAATCCACATCCATGCATCCACAGTTGGTATAAAATTCTCGGAGTAAGTCAAAAACTATGGTAACTAATAACGAAAGTGGTTATCCTAGAATTATAAGACATTTCTACATTGTTCGACGTAGAATACTTCTAGTAAATTTATAATAAACGTGTTGCAACAATCAATTTTATTTTCCAACAATTAACTATAAAGTTAATTAACATTTCGTGTTACTGTTACTAAGAGCAATATAAGAAATGTTAAAATGTATTTAAAATACCAACAACCGCCCAATCCCGTCCTCCCCTTATTTACAGACTAAGTGAATTGAATTTCATGTGCATTCACGTTCATGCATTTCACTATACTGCCTATGATCAGTCAGTCCTATTAAGATACGAAATCCAATAGAAAACGGGGCAAACATGCGATCATGGGTAGTATACCACAACATAATATTATCCCTCGAAAATATGATGAACCACCGGATGAAACTAGATGGTGATGATGTAACAGGTGTGATCTGTGTCCGGCCATGCGTACCTATTAGCCACTAAATCCAGCGTTTCTTTTTAGGTATCCTTTTCTGAACCAAGCCCTACAGAGTGTGTGGCAAACTATTATCGTCGTGATCTTTCATTTACTGCTGGTCCGGAATTAAAAACATTTGCGCGAGAAAAAATCACGCTTTTTCTTTCTTGGATCTTAGTTTCCACAGTCCCCACAATCACCACCATTTGTTCGCAGCGATTTTCACGGGTTGGAATCACAGACAGAACATCAATTTAAAAGCCACCTTATCGCTACCACTTCCTATGAAACCATTAGGTTTTACACCAACCGACATAACCCCACAAAACGAGCCAGATGAACTTCTTTTGACAATTCTCGGTGGTTTGTTTACATGGAAGTTACGTGAGTTCGAATGTAACAGATGAGCAACCGTTGCGCTCGCACTCACGCATCTGACAAAGTAAACAAACCACCGAGAATTGTCAAACATGAACTTCATTCATTATGAGTTCATTCGTGTCGTCATCTTGTAGAACTCAATAGCCATCATGATTATTTTCATCGCATTCCTTTGTCTTGGTAATGTCCTAATAATCAACATAGCATCCGTTGATTTCACAGTGACAAAAGCCACTTCTTGGTGTATTCCCACTCATAAAATTAATTGGAAATATTTGTTTATCCGCAAAAATTGAACGAAATAATCGAAAGCTTGAAGGTTTCGTTGGATACTGTCATTAGCCTTCGTATTGGCCTCCAAAGATAAAAGATTCAAAACCAATGAAATTCCGCTTCTTGATAGCATCTTTGCCCCAGGGCTGAAAGGTTTCATTATTGGATAATCCTGCTGGTTCGACACGTCAAGATCTCTAATTCCATTAGTTTAAGAGAGATTCAAGCTTCGCTACAAAAGCCTTTTGGCTTTTTGATTTGTCCCATCAATCGAATCCTGGGACACATCATGCCCAGCTTGACATAATGCTCCATCGTCCAGTTCAATCCAAGCTGCTTCGATGCACTCATTTTTACTTCCACGCAGGAAACATACAGCATAATCAAAAATATGTGTTATGGAATACAAACAAATACTGTTCATTGCTTCAAACAAGAAAATAATTGGTGTGAATCGAGGTTTGAAAATATATTTTCATTAAAACAACAATAAACTTTTAATTTCAAGAATTTTGTTTTAATTTCTGTAAACTTTAAAAAATCTTATTGAATTCAATCAATTAATTTTCTTGTTTCACAACCAATAATTTTGTTTATTGAGCTCAATCCATAATTTTATTTAAAATAAAAATCTTCCGCCAGTCGAATCAAAATTTACACAGAACACTTCTACATAACATTTATCGCGAGATCCTATTTTTTACATTTTCCTTTGTTTTGCCTCCTTTCTGCGAATAGCAACGTTGGCGCCGGTTGGAAAAAGTTACCAAATATAGACACTCGCTGTAAACCGAAACGATAAGTTTCCATTTCCCAACCTGTATACCAACCGCCGGTGCGGTGTCGTGTTATGATGGCGGTTAGTAAATTGCTTATACCCACGCCCGGTGCTGATACCCAGTGAGCAAATTTTCTGGCAGAGACCGCTCTGCTAGATTTCTGTAAGTCTTGGTTTGGCAGCCCTGTCAGATTTCTGCGCGTATCCTGTTGGGTTAGTTGAGCTAGGGCGAACTCGGTTTCGCTCGCGTTTTCTGGCAAATTTTGACAGGAACCGAGCTAAACCCTGGCATAACTCGGACATAAACTGTGCAAAGATCCTGGCAATTCCTACCTGGTCAAATTTTGCACGAATCGAGCAAAACATCTGACAAAGATGTGGCAGGAAGCGTGCAGAGATCTTGGTCGTACATTTCTGGCTCGATTCTGGATAAAAGTGAGCAGCATCGGTTGGTTTAACCGCTTCTGTCAGAAACGGTTGTTGCATTTGAGCAAATTCGTTGCCAGAATTCTCGCACGAATCGCGCAAAATGCTCGCAGAAGCTCTGCCAGCATCAATTTCGCTTTGCTAAACTTTTGCTAACTTTCTGCTTGCCACGCTGACCGGGATAGTCTTATACATTGATTATTATACACGCTCGTTATAATTCATTTATTCAAAGGTAAATATAACATATTTTTCCCGAAATGTAGCATGAGATTATACATAAAAAACGTTACTCGTTCAATATTAAAAGATGCGATCGAGATTGCTATTTTGTTGTGTAATATTGAAATCTGGATTAGTTTTTTATTTTCAGGTTTAGTTGTATGTTTCAGATGCGGACAGTGTTCACCTCTAGGGGCAGATCACTCTAATGGCGATTTCGCTTGAACCTGAAACTGAGTCAGGTTCTAACCCCAACCGCTGTCAGTTCATACATTTTGACAGCAGTTGGGGTTAGAAACTGACTCAGTTTCGCCTCAAACAAAAACCACATAAGAATGTATAACAAATTTGCATCAAATTAGAAAAAAAAATGCATTTAATTTCCATTTTTGCATCAGCTTTGCACTCCCCCGCAGAAAAGTTTGTTTAACAAACGTCCTACGCTGATCCACTTTGTTCGACGTTTTGTTAAATGTAGGGCTAATTTTTCTGTAGGGTTTTGACGTCTTACACGCAACGCAAACATCATTGCACGCAACGCAAAAACATTGCACGCAACGCAAAATACATTATGAATTTCTATTTTGATGGAAATAAATGCATTTAATTTCGCTGATTTTTAAAAATGCATCACAAGTGATCTGCCCCTAGGTTCACCTGCATGTTGAACTTGTTAATAGATATCCTCAATTGGTACAACTGAAAGAAGCGTCGATAAACCTTTCACATTCCTTTTAATGTACTGCTGTTATCTATAGCCTTCAGCTCGAAGTTATCGAAACTTAAAATTAAACTTAAAATTGGCCATCAATTGGGTCATTAAGCTATATATAGTTTCCGTTCCATTCAATAAATTTTAGGTCCAATATACATAATACAACATTCAGAAAATATTTCGTTGTAATACGTAAAAAGGTTTTTTTTTGTTTTTTAAAATAAATCTTATGTAAACTTGGCAACCATACATAGGAAAACTGCGGTTGTTTACATCTGGCCTATCAGGACAACACCAAAATGAAAGAAAAACTATATGCAATGGATGGTGTTTATGTCAACTAAAAATCAAAGAGAATAGGAAAAGAGACGAATAGTGTGAAGCCAAAAATACCTTATTGAGCAGACCAATCGTGCAATGTAAATAAACATTACTCATGCCTGAGTTGGACGAGATAAGTATTGTAAATCTATCAAAAAAAAATTTGAATTTTCGTCAGAATTTAGTGCAATCGTGATTGTAAGGTGCATTCTAGAGTCTATGTATGAGTAAAAACAAGTTTTAGAATTATTTCATCTCTTTGTTTCGAAATGCACATCGTTTGATAAACAAATCCAACGATCGACAAAAGGTTTGTTTTCAAAATATTATAGGAGTCATTTAAAGTGCTGCCTTTGGAAACGGTTGCCAAATTCTAGTGTTAAAATCATCGTAAAGGGAGTGTTGCCGTTTTGACTGATTTTCACTCTGCGTCTCTTTCACTATTCTCTTTGCTAAAAATAACCCTCCGGGAAAACCGAGAAAACATGCCCTAATTTTTTCTGACATCATTTGTCGTGAAATTGCCCAGTGAATTTTGTAGAGCTCAATCGGCCCGATAATCAGGCCGATGGTCGGGCCGACTAAGCCCGATGACGGGCCGATCAAAGCAGGATTGGTGCAATTTTGCACCATTTGCATAAACCGCGTCAACCTTCGAATATGTCAAACGCATCTTCATAATCGGACCGACGTGAGCCCGATGTCGAACTATAGAAAATCGGCCGAACGTCGTGCTCGTTTTTTATGGTCTTCTTCTTCTTTTTGTTTTCTTTGTTTTGGTTTTCTTTTTTATAAAACAAACAAAACTAAAATGAATATTTTTATTCAGCGACAAAAACTATTTTCTAAACAGTTAACAGATGGATATACATGGGAAGACCAAAACCTGACGTACATAGTTTCTTGGCGGGTAAATATACTAACAAAAACTACTTCTGGGAACGGTTGAACAAATCTTCTTGAATCGCTTTCTCAGGTGCAGGGATTGCATAATGCACGGTGAACAATTCATTCCCGTTAATATTATCAATATCTATGCTAGCCATAATCAGATAAGTATCTGATCAATTCTCATAGTGTTATGTACAACCTTGTGTAGAGGTAGTGGCTCCGGTGTCCATACTGATCATTTCTAAACAAGAAATTGAGAGAAATGCAGTTACGATGCAATCAATGGACCTGACATCATCGGATTCCTGTTCTTGCTAGGTCATAGCTGAACCAGTGAATTCCAGTAGAACCTCGAAGGAGAGCAATACAATCTGATCGTGGTCAGCAGCTGAAAGTTGAATTAAAGAAACATATATGTAAATAAATCTCATACATATTGCGGCGTATTGTATCTTACCGGTTCTAGTTGTGTTGTGTTTTCGGCAGCCTGAAGTAAATTAATCGTTGGCTCTCGCTGGGAAAGTTCGTCATTGTTATTCTAGTTTTTCCAATGATCACATCGTGATATGCTGTTGTAGAAAAACCATTCCTAAGCAAAGATTAAGGTTATGCGTTTACTTCAGTGATTTCCACGAACATCTGGAGGCTATCAAATATTTCCGAAATAGCTAACCGCGCTCAGAACCTGAATGAGGGAAATTTGCTAGTGAATCAACAAAATACATCTTACGAATAGTACGATTGTACCTTACATGTTTGTACCATAGAGGCATATTAGGTTTTCAATACATCGGAGACTGATGGCATTGGTTGACAAAAGCTAGAGATAACGAAGAACATACTAGGAAGCTCAGAGTTTTCTTAGTCGACTTCCGGCGAATCTCTCGAAGCCAATGAACAATGGGTGCGACTTTCGAGGGTGATTCGATAGCTCAATAAGTTGCTATGCGTTTTTATCTGGTCTATTTGGTGCAAGGCAGCTGCTCATGACGTCAGTGCAATAACACAAATCCTTCTTAATTTTGCCGGTTTGCTCTATCAATGTTACCGGCGTCGAGAAAGACTTATTCACATTTGATCGTGCCGATCGAGGCGCTACGTGTTTCACTCGTTTTGGAGTGTTCATTACCAGCAGCTGCTGCTGATCCGCTGACCCTCGGGACGGGGGTGAAGCCGACGATGTAATTTCCCGAGCTCGCTTCGTGCCAGCTCCGAATGAATCAACCTCCGATAGTTCCCTACATTGTTTCTTGATCCGATCGGCATCCATTCCTCATTGTTTATCCTCCTGCGGGATATTTCCTTCAGCGCATCCAGAACACCTTGTGTTGGGGCCAGTTCTGGTGAAGGCGCAATCACATGATTTTTCGCATCAATCTCATCCTCGTGCCTGTGTGTTCGGGTCATCTTCAGATGAGGTTCCGCCGGAATCAGGAATCCCGCCCGTAAAATGTTCGACCTTGTGTTAGCCTGAAACACGGACTTCTAGGGTGCGGTTATCCGAACTGATGTTATCGAAGAATTGTTTCTCCTCGGCCAATACTTTATTTCCGTCTTCTTCAAGTGAACCACATGAAATTGACGCGGCTCCAAGTACAGGCTCCTATTTAACGGCGATTGCGTTTTGTCGTGGTACTTTACCAACCGGTTAAGCAATCTTCGGCTCTGAGCATCCGTGTAAATCCTGCAAAATTAAACTTGAATTAGAACCCATAAAAGACGCGCAAACTTGCATACCCACTTAGGATCAATCAATCGATCCATACTGAACCCGGACGCCTTTAGATTTCCGCTGTTTCCAAAGTTTGTTCTGAAATTACGCAACAGAGAGGTAGGTTTCTGACATCGGACTAGTCAGTGTTCTGCCCAAATTTCCACTGCTCAGTTCCCCTCTGGCCCGCCGCTGCCAGCGATTCCTCCACTAGCAAAGGCGAACGAGGTGTATTGGCGATTCTACGTTGAAACCGCTCGCAGATAGCGCTGGAAGGAAAGTGTTACTGGTTTGATTCTGTTCTGTCATAGTGCATATATTTTCTGTAAACATTGGTAAAAAATGACTTTTAAACACCAAATTACCGATCAATATGTTGATAATTGTTTATGAAAATGAAGGAAAACCATCATTTTATAAGATGACGAGTAAACATCTTGCGAAAAGAGTGTAAAACATAGTGGTTTCTAATATTATTCGCAGAGCTATATGCGCGCTGTTTCGAAATGTAATTTGTTGAGCACCGTAGCCGCCGCAACAGCATTTCCCGTTCGTCCTAAGTCAAGCTAAACCTTCATGAGATGGTGTAAATTCATGAAACTCTCCAGATCAGGCGAGGAAAGAATATATCCGGCTAATAGGAAAGTGTCAGCTTTGTATCATGCACAGCCGATCCTTCTCTCCGATAGTCTTCACTGAATCTCCTACGTAGTTCAAAATATGAAGGAGTTTGACATTGGTACTGATTGGGTCTCGGTTTCGAGTTGGAACTTTATTTATGGAACGATTTTTCATAACCACAATAATACCCCGATTACATTTCGAAGAAATGTATGAGTGAAATAGTTGCAAATGTCTGTAATTTCAGAATAATTGCAAATAAAACTAAATTTCTTACTCGTTTCATTCATATTTTGGCAGTGGTAAGCTTTTTCCGAGAAGATAATGAAGATTTTGTTGTAAGCTACGACTCACTTACGGGTGAAAAAAAGCAAACTGTATCACTTTGCCAGTTCATGAGCTGAATCATAGGTGTCGCATGACTAATTTTGGCTTTGCCGCAAATCGCCAATCGGCTGCTATTGCTGTGGTTCATTACCTGTAAAAGTAGATACAGAACACTAGATTAGGATTGTCGCTGGCATCAGTGGTTGGAACATCATTGTTTTGATTCCGGGATATACCTGTCAAATGGGCCAAATAAAAAAAAAGCAAAAAAATAATCCTCTATCGTTGTTTCATAGCGACCAATCATTTTTGTTTCTTTTCGCCAGCAAAGCAATGGCCATTCTCGGTTGATGTATTTTCACTAATTAGAATGTACAAATTGTCTAAATCTGTACTGAATTTTAATGAATTTTCATTTCCTTGTGCGGTATATACAAACTCTTCCATCTCATAACAATAACAGTTGAAAATGTACGCTGAGAAAATTGAATATATTGATTTCACACATATTTTTTTTGCAACTTGTAGTAGCAAATAAAAATTACCTGTCACGCATAGATATCATGTGAAAACTAATGAAATGATAATAGTATGCCACATAGAAATTTGTTTCAAAGCAGATATCACGTAATTTTTCTGTTTGCCTCTCGTTTATTCTGCTGTATATTTTATGCATTGGACGTTTTCGATCATGAATTTATAAAAATCACAGAAAAATAAACGAGACTGAATTGAAGAAAGGCAACTCTGCCTTTTACTAATTCGAAGTTCAACTAAACGGTTTGTGGTTACAAGCAGGCCATATTTTTCTGCGTGTACCAAAAGTGCGGACCAAAGACTTTTACTAGAGAGACTTTCGATAACTTGACAGATATATACCGAAAGCAAAACAAACATGTTCCGAGGCGAAAACAATGGGAACACCAGCGACAATCCTTATCTAGTGTTCTGTATCTACTCCTGTAAAGGAATAAAAGTTGGAAGGTCCATAAATTAGAACTGTAAACAAGGCACACAAACTAATCTACTACTAATAATTTAAACTACTAACAAATTGCTTATAGCTCCGTTGCTGGTCGTATCCTTCCGAGTTTTGTACAATTTCCACACTTCGTGCAAGGTCAGCCAACTAATCCACAGCTAAACAGAACACAAACCAACATTATTTGGACGGCTTGTCTAGCACAATGCATCATTGCAAGCATATAAAAAGACGACGGTTTGCCGTTTGTGCTATACAGGGAATTCAGTTTGCCAGGTGATACAGACTATACCATACTGAAAGTTTTTCTATCCGACAAAGTTTATCGTTACCATTAATTTGAAATATTTGGACTATCGAAAAACTTTGAAACTCGGAAAGCATAAGGATTCGAACGAATTTGCAATTGTAATTTTGCAGTAGTGCAATGGTCGGATGATACAAGTTTCATGGCAGGTTAATGTGTCTGGATTAGTGTTTAGGGTGGACTATCACGGAGATCACGTTCAAACAATTCTACTCAATAAAGTCCTGAATAAGTGTCATGACGACGAATAAACTACCGAATGCTATGATCACGTTCAACACCTGAACAAAACGAATTGGTGAATAAATTGGAATAGATTTTACAGATAATACGGTGCACTGTTTTGGCTGTTTACCTAAGGAATCAGATTGGATTGGCCTAGATTTTTCTTAGTGGTTGTCGTAAAACGAAGTATTACAATAGCAGGCTGGCACATGGAATACCCAGGCGAATACACATGTAGTAATGCAAGTCGGCCAGGAGCGTAATGTCGATTTCTGCTTTGCTTTTTGTTATTCGAGTGCTGCGTGATCGTGACGAGTCGACTCCATCTCATGCTCAACATATGCTGAAACTCACCCCTGAAACACTATCGTGGCATTTGATCCGGTAGGTTTTGAATTTTTTTGTTGAAATTGATCTGCAGCTTCGTAACGCTAAGCGTCTGAATGATTTGCCAATACGACTACATTCGATTCGAATCTTAGAAACGTAACATCACAGTAACATCACAGTTAACAATTGATCCGATCAGGACAGTATAGAAAATTGCTTGTTGTCGACGTCCAATAGATGTGTAACGTGATAGTGACAGGTTCGTAGAATAGATACCTAGCAAATTAGTAGCAAATTATACATTTATGCAATAACCAGGAACAGTTTGGTGTGATCGTTTATTTTTGTCCTGTTTGATTGCACGAGCATCGCACAGAGGAGTAATTTGGGTCGAATCCTGGCCAAAATTATTTGCTGCTGTAATTGTTATTATGCCTTAATATGAACTAAAATATTTACTAATAATACTAATTTTTGTGTTACTATGTTTTAATTGCCGCAAGGTTCTACTGTATCGATTTTGTTGGCTATTTTCGGCAAATTTGAGACTAAGAGAAACGAAAGCAATGAAATTGAAAGACGGATAGGTATTCTAGAGCGAATCAGTTATAAACTTAGAACGGAAAACTAGAACTAGGCATCATCATGTTTTACCGCCGGCGTCGGTGGTAAAACATGATGATGAGTTATGTTCTACCATAGACCATGCGGTAGACTTGGGTGCAACGCCCAACTCCTACTCTGCATAAGGCAAAGAATTCTTCACATTTCCTTTCGATCATGCCCATATGAGCCTGCCTAGTTCTAGTTTTCCGTTCTAAGTTTATAACTGATTCGCTCTAGAATACCTATCCGTCTTTCAATTTCATTGCTTTCGTTTCTCTTAGTCTCAAATTTGCCGAAAATAGCCAACAAAATCGATACAGTAATACTAATTTTTGGAACAATTTGGCATCTACCCACCTACCAGTGCAGAGGCCAATTTTCTATATCCTTTCGAATACTAGTAATTTCTAGATGATCTTTGTGAATACATTTGTTTTTCCAGTTGCATAAACATTTGATCAGTGGGAAAGCAAGAAGAAAAGGAACGCCTGTGCATACTTTCATAGAGATGCATTTTGGCAAACATAATATTTGGCCCTACAGAATTTCGATGTACCTCAAATTTCTAAAGATTTGAATATTTTCAAATCGCTTGGAATTTGTAGATCGGACAAGATCGGAAGAGTTCGAATATTTTGTGTATAGCTGAAATCTTGTTTTGTAATACTGCTTCAGCAACTTTGCCGGATCTAGCCGTATAATGTAACTTTTTTATCATTCAAATTTGGAAAAAAATGTTTAAAAAAGGTATTTTTAAAGTTGGTGCAAAACACAGCAAGTCTACTTTTTAGTTAGTTTTAAGCTGAAGTTAAACAAACGGTTGTGTTGAACTACGTTTGTAATAATATTATCTTATTTATGTTTGCTCTACATGTTACAAATTACCCGAATCTAATGTAAGTGGAAGCGACCCAGGTAACCAATAAGCATGCTGAATGCGTCTTAACGGCTACTTGATATGCACTTAAGTCTTTTTAAATGCTATTTAAAAGTCGCTTTTGGCAAAATATACGGCTACATTACTGCTGTGCCATGAAAATGCTTTTTTACTGCTGTTTTGCATTCAGAATGCTGCTTATTGGCAAGAAGTTTTTAACCAGTTTTTTGAATGCTGATTAACAACAGTTATGCATAACGAATGCTATCGTACTGCAAGAAGCATCCGAAATGCAAATTTTACGCTACTTTACTGCATACACTAATGCTTGTTGGTTACCTGGGGAGTTGTTTGTTTGTCCACATGTGTCTTTCCAACCGGGTAGTACATTATTAATGTAGCTAAGGATCCGTTTGGGACAGGTATGCCATACCTCGTGAGGCGTCATAAGATGCCTTCCGAAGTATCGCTCCTTTTGAAGAAATAGTACTGCACAATGGCAGATAACATGTTCCGAGCTCTCGGGTTCGTAGTTACAGAATCGACAATGTCCCGTAAATAAACCTTTATACGTAAATCTTTTCGTTTTAGATCCATTAGTTTTTTGGCTCTCGTTGTATCTGGATGTATGAATGTCTTAGCTTGTCGAGCGCCCTCTATGTTACGCCAGTTGTTTAATAATCGGTCCCTTGCCCAGGCCGAAAGTTCTAGTTTGTTTGCACAGGTTGATATACCGAGAAATGGTTCTGGTCCAACAAACATGTTTGATGAACCACACCTGGCTAATTCATCGCCCACTTCGTTATTATCGATTCCTTGGTGGCCAGGTACCCCGAATATCATTACTTTATTCCGAGTTGCCAGTTGTTGTAAAGATGTGATGCACTCCCAAACCAGTTTGGACTCACATTTCGACAACCTTAATGCCAACAGTGCTGCTTGGCTGTCCGGGAAGATTGCGATTTTTGCATGCCTGTAGTTTCGTTTCCTAGAGACCTCCGAGCAGGTGTATATTGCATATACTGCCCATAAAAGCATAAAAGTCCCATATAGATTTTTGTCGAAATTGAGTTATCTGTTGGATTGTATTCTGTATCACCACTGAATCACAATGCACAAATAAGATTACCAGGTTTGTTTAGAAAATATCGAAAAAATAAATGTTTTCATGGTTGTCCCATCCATAAGGCTCAATGAAAATGTAAATCTTCAACAGCGTTTTTCTCGGCTTGCTGTTTTTCATATGGGACTCTTATGGTTTTATGGGCAGTATACCTCAGCCTGGAAAACTGTAGGCCACTTTCCCATTGATATCGCTTCTCTAATTCTTGGTCCGTTCATTCCCGAGCCAGTCAGCTCACCCATTTTAAAACCATCCGTATAGAATGATATTGTACCTTGAGGTAGTCAAGACAGGGTTTAGTTTTTGTTCCTTTATTATACTAAGGTGACCATTTAAATCCCCATCAAATCGTGGTTTACCCTTTAGCACTCTCAGAGAGCCAAGTCTCGCCTCCCTCATCACATGTTTGTGCAATGAAGGTAGATGAAGCATGGCTTCCATAGTTGTAGTGGATGTTGATTTCATAGCGCCTGTGAAAGAGAGGTTAGCCTCTGAACTTTAGTTAGTTTAGCTTGGGCGGTCTTTTTCTTAACTTTGGGCCACCACACAATGGAGGAATAAGTTAATCGTTGTCTGGCGATGGTCGTGTAAGACCAGTAAACCAACCTCGGATTGAGATCCCAAGTTTTCCCGAAGAGTTTACTGCACGCCTACAGTGCCGTTGTTGCTTTATTAACGGCGTATGTCAGGTGCGAGTTCCAATTCAGTTTTTGACATTAAAAATGTCTTACTCCACTATCTGGGGCTAGGTGTCATTCTAAAATCTAAACTATCTCCCATGTAACGAAACTATGTAAGGTTTGCACGCTTATAACTCCGATATTACTAGATGGATTTTAATCATTCATACACCAACCGATTCAGAAACACCTAACTTAAATATTGGTAATAATTTAATATCTCCCCAATAAAAGTAGACTTTTGGAAATTGGTAAAATTAAAAAGTTCACGAAAAACGGGAAAATTACCATTCGTGAGGCAGATTTCTCAGACACAGCCGTCAAAAAAGGGCAGCTTAGTGACTCAATGAAAGACGAAAAGTCATAAATAGAAGCGACGCATGTCCGTTTAAATCAGTTGTTGCTCTTGTCTCATACGAACAACATCGTCTCCGGGCGATGCAATAAGCGCTATCGATTTTCGGCAACGTTGGCATTTGCACACACTCGCACCTATGTGACTAAACCATATACGGTTAGTTTATAAATAGAGGTGACGCGTACCCGTTTGAATCAGTTTTTGTTCTTATGTCGAACGGGTAAGATCATGGCTGCAGCGTGTGGGCACTACAATAAGCGGTAGACGCTAGGCATTTTCGGCAGCGGTGGCCGTGTGCGGATTTTTCGGGTACCAGCACGGTGTCACAGAATGATTTGCAAAGTGGGTGGGTGGGGTGGTTTGGATTTAATTCAATACGGTGTGTGCTGCTTGTGGTGAATAAAACCTTCCATTTTTTTTGAAATTTTCCGCGAAACTCAAAAAAACGTCTGTTCGCGAATAAATTATTTTCCGAAAGAAAATATTTCCAAGGCCTACTTTTACCAGTGAGCCGTTTTTCCGTTCTTCCCGTTACCTCATTTTCTCTCGCATTCTCATTTCATACGTACTCTCTCATTGAAACACTCACAACCATGGCAACATTCATAGCAAGAAAAGTACCGTTTACGAATTGGCCTCTCAGAACTCTCACATCGCTTGTCAAGGCGAAGGGTTACCAGACGACTGACCGGATGAATGCACTCACCAAATACATAGTCAATCTTGCGAGAGAAAGAGACGCGAAATGTGGCAATACTATCACGCAAATAAACAAGCTTGTTGGGAATTGGGCTATGCGGAACGTGTGATATGTAAAAGTAAAACAACTCAATTTCGCGTTAGGTTTCGGTACAATTTGTATGTATTGTCTATCCCGAGATAAACTAGCATTTCGTCGATTTGTTACTATATGTGACACAAATAAGTGCAAACGAAACAAAAATAAACATCAAACCGTTTTTTTTTTTGCTTGAACTAATGCAAAGTGAACATGCGCGTAATTCGGCGCACGGCTTGGCGCATGGCTGAAACGTCACGATGTGGATTTTAGAAAAGATTCGCAATATTGCCTCTCATAAATTTAAAAGTGTCTGTTATTCTCACGTCTTTTATTTTACGCTCACTGTTTACATCACTACAATATTCTTCGTCTCTACTCTAATTGAAAATGTTATAGACATATTTATTATCATATCGAGCTGGTTTTTTTAAATTTTCACGCTGTCGCAAAGCCTTCATTGAAGTAGTGTGTTCCGTGAATCTGGATGGTCCAGGAATTTGGACGGGATGTGATGCAATCGAGTCGTCAGGAAGCGGGAGAAAACCATCCGAATCTTGCTGCATAAATTCCGAAGTTTCATCGCCATGTTTTGATGGATCCCCGTTCAAGTTGAATGGTGCTTTTCTCAAATCGCGTATGTTACGTGTGTATTGAATTCCTCGTTTACTCATTACAACCACTTTCGGTCCTTTTCTAGCAATTACCGTATATCGTTCAGCGGAGAACAATGGATCAGTTTTTGATTTTTGTTGTTGTGCTAGAAGAACAGCATCTCCGACTTGCAAATCTGATTCTTTTGCACCGTGTAGTTGATCCATGTATTTTGTGCTTGTTAATTTTGCTTCAGCATCACGCTCGCGAATTTCCGTGCGATCCAATTGTTTATCAGAAACGTTCCATAGACTAGGAAATGTTCCGCGAAACTTCCAGCCTACCATCAGTTCGAAAGGAGTTATTCTTAACCTCGAATGAGCAATCAAGGTATTGTGATTGTGCACATACTGTTGCAAAGCTAGTTTCCAATTGTGACCATCGATTCTAGCTGCAGATAGGGCTTTTATGATACCTTGATTTTGCCTTTCGACTACTCCATTCGACTGTGGACTGAGTGGAATCGATTTGCGGACTTTCACCCCTTTGTTTTCCCAGAACGAAATGAATGATGAGCTTTGAAAAGGAGGCCCATTATCACTTTGAATGATTAATGGGCAACCCCATAGTTTGAATACCTCACAAAGCGCCGCATTAGTACTGTCGGTGTCGATATGCCTCATTTCGATGACAGAAATGTAACGGGAATATGTGTCCACTATGACCAGAAATTCTCCTGGAAGGATAAAAACAATTATGATCTACACATGAACGTAATTACTTATATTAAAAAAATACCTGTGCCGTAGGTTGGAATGGCAAGAAAATCAATTTGGATAATTTCTCATGGTCCATCGGGAAGACTTCTACTGGACAACGGTAACGGAGGATTTTTTTTGGATAACATCGCACAGGTCTCGCAATTTTTGACGAACAGCTCGACGTCACTGGCCATTCCAGGCCACCAAAAAAAATCACGCATAATTCTTTTCATAGCGGCCTCACCTACGTGACCAGCATGTGCCGATATCATTGCTTTATTTCGCAGGCATCGTGGAAGAATAATTCTATTGTCTTTAAAAATAAGACATCCAAGGAAATGCAGATTTTTTCTCTGAGATTCGAATTTACGTAACTCTCTTGGCCATTTATTAGTTAAAATAGCTAATCGCACTTCTTGGAGCTCATTATCGCTTTCTGCACCGGACTCGATCTCTTCCCAAGTAATTTCCATGCATCCCGCATCCAACGTGAATAACATGTGATTTCCGTCCTCTTCGTCGAAGGGAACAGCTTCTTGCGACTGAACAATCAATCTGGACAAAGCATCAGCAACATTTTCGTTACCTGGAACGCGTTCGATTGTATATTCGAAATGCTGTAATCTCAGTGCCCATGCTTCAGCACGTGACACCGCCCGTTTACCAATGCGGTGGTTATTATTGAATATGAACTCATTTGCTTCCGCGTCCGTTCTGACAATGAAAGATCTGTTCACCAGATAAAACGAAAATCGTTCTACTCCCCACACTACCGCCAGTGCCTCCTTGTGGGTTTGCGGATAGCGCTGTTCCGTTTGAGTGAGTGCTTTAGACGCACATGCGATGATTCGTGGTGTATTTTCCTTGTTGAATTGAATTAATACAGCACCCAAACCAGTTGGAGATGCGTCGACAAAAAGTTCAATGTTATCTGTTATACTGTAGAATCCAAGTGTCTTGATTGCACATAACGCCTCATTTTTAAGAAATTCAAATTCATTTTCTTCCGACTCTGTCCAGTAAAAGACATCTGACTTAGCCAAAGATCGTAATCGCTCCGTCTTATCTGCTCGATTCATGATAAATCGATCAGTGAATGTGACTAAGCCCAGAAAACTCTTTACTTCTGAGCAGTTAGCTGGTCTTCGGAAATTTTTAATGGCGTTTATTTTTTCCTCTTCGATTTCCCAACCTTGTTTTGTTAATTTGAAGCCCAAAAATCGTACACAAGCGCTACCAAATACACATTTGGACATATTTAGTCTTACGTTGTGCTCTTTGAGCCTTGCGAGTACTGCTTTTAAATTTGTATCGTGTTCTTCTTTGGTTTTTCCAAAAACTAAAATGTCGTCCAAATAGTTTTTCGTTCCCTTACAACCAAACAAAATTTTTCTCTGTAGTACTTCCTGGAAAATATCCGGAGCGTTGCACAATCCAAATGGAAGCCTAACGCAACGGAACATTCCAAATTCAGTAAAAAAAATTGTCAAGTGACGCGAATCGTTGTCGAGTTCAATATGAAAGAAAGCGTTTGAAAGATCAATCGTCGAGAACCATGCTGCTCCATCTAATTCGGCCAGTATTTTCTCCAAAGTCGGCATTCTAAAAGGCGTCCTGTTAATGTATCGGTTCGGACCTCGTAAATCAATTACTAATCTTATGTCGTCTTTCCCTTTAGGAATCACCAACATAGAAGAGCAGAAAGAGGTGTCCATTTCTTCAGAAACTGGTTCGATTATATCAGAAGCTATCAAGTATTGCAGTCTGGCCTCCACTAGAGGTTTCAGAGCGTGTGGAATGTTCATAAAAATGTTTCTGCATGGAGGAATAGTTTTGTCATAATGAATTCTTACTGGTGGAATGTTGAACTTTGGAAAAACTTCGATAGCATCAACTGAGCAAATATCGGACATTCTGTAATCCACATTGTACACATATTGTTCCTTGAATAAGGGTACTTTCAATCCAAGCATCAGAACATTGTATCTGGTTGCAGTTGATCTACTCAGTAGAGCTCGAAATTCTTTCACGACATAAAATTTTTCCAGGAGAATTGGTCGGTCTTCGGAAATAAATAAATGTGCTTCGAATGTCGCCAACACATTAATTTGACCGACTGATGCATACGCTCTGAGTGATTGATCAGATGTATCGTGTATGTTGTATAAATCTTTACAGTACCTTTTATCTGTCCTTAGTCTCTGGAACATATCTGCTGTACACGTGTTTACTTGTGCCCCTGAATCGATGAGAAATTCACATGGCATTCCCGCTATCTTTGCCGATATTATGCCATCGTCGAACCGAGCTTCTACAGAAATCTGCATAATATCTGCCAGAATTGTAGATTGGACCTGAATTAAGACAATGAAATCACTAGTTGAATGAAGTACTAAGTATTTGCATGGTGAGTATGAATTTTATTTGTCGAAATGCTTGTTTCAAATTATCAATAATTATAATTTAAATTAATTTTCAGTGGTTTCACTTACATTATCGGTTGGTTCGATAGGAAACTCGAGTTTTTCCACCGCAGCAATCTTCTTCGTCAATGTGACTGGTGAATTGGCTTCATGTGTAGATTTCTTCGAGGTGCATGCTCGTTGGAAATGACCAACTCTTCCACAATTTCGACACATTTTGTCTATTGCATTGCAATCCGATGACAGATGGTACATGCCGTTACATCTCCAGCATCGCTGTATTCGTGTTGCACCTTGCATTCCGCTGGATGCAGAGTAACGCGTCTTGTCACCCTTTCGCGCGCGTTCGCCTATGTTATATGGATGGTTACGCATAAACGAACGTTTAGCTAATCCTCCTCTGGTGCTATCGAAACGGTTGTAGATTTTCTGGTTGTTTGGCATTTCAGCATTGTAGTCTAGCTTGATCGGAGCAAGAACTAACTGATCGTTCTTCCGTTGTTTCAGTGAGTAAAATTCCTCGTTTATTCGAATCGCTTCTATTTCTCTGACTTTGTCGACTAATTCCGTGAAAGTTCCTTTACGTCCCAACATCTTCAAAGCAGTAATACGCACATCTTTGTTGTGAGCATGTTCTGCGATCGTTCCGACTATTTCCTCAAATTCTTTTCCAGGACCAAAATCACAAAGGCGCGCCGTACCGCCGACCCTTGTGATGAACGATAAATCTGATTCTTCTGGCTTTTGGTTCATACACGCAAGCTTCCGGCGTTGAAGCATAACGTCCGACCCGGAACCGAAATAGGATTTCAATCGGTACATTGCATTAGCAAATGGGCTAGAAGTAGAATCTGGAGCATCTTGTGCTGATGTGGTATTTTTAAAAATTTCAAGCAATCGGGATCCCGCCTTTATCTTAAAGATCGTGAATTTCGTTTTATCGTCGCTGACTCCAGCCAAATTCATCGAGTCGACCAACAAATCTTTCCAGGACTCGAAGTTTTGCCGGTGAATTTCTCCATCATCCTCCGTAGATTTGCACTCTGGGACATTTATTGATGCAATCGATAGCTGATTCACCGAAGAATAAAAAAGCGACTCGTTGCGATTCTTGCTGCACGTTCCATTTGAAGTAGATACTTCTGCATCATCACAGAATTCGGTTTCTTCGATGTTTGCTATACGAGAGGTTGGCTCTTTCTCACCTGTGTTGAGCGTATTCAATTTGTTGAGCGCCATAGTCAACTCACTGGAAAGCTTCGCGCTTCGAGTCTTTTCTTCTTCTAGATCCTTCTTCAGTATGATTAGCGAACTGTCCTTCATTTCTTTACAAATCTTTGATCTTGTTGATGATGCACAGGTTTTTGACGTCAACATCCTTCGTTTAGTTCCTTTCAAAAGTATGCTTGGCTTACAAGCTCTTATTCCGGAACGTTTCCTGAACAATTAAAATATGTATTAAATGGCCAATTATTCATTATTTCAATATAATTACTTTAACGCTTGTACCATGCCTTTCTTGCGCTTGTTTTTTTGTTCATCACCTTTGGTGATATCGTTTTTCTGTGTCGATTTTCTGAAATTGTCAAGTTTATTTTTATTCATTTTTTTTTTAGATGATGAACTACTTGCTTAGAAAATAACTGACATGACTGATTCGAAACCAATATTTTCATTTTGCCAATTGTTATGTTGGAAACGACAACTTGTGATACTAGTAAACAAATGCAACGCCCTATCGTTGTCGTTTGTGTAACAACTTAGTTTAGTGTTTAACTTGCTAGGTATATTTTTCAAATTAAATTGTCGTCAATTACATTGTCAAAGCACACCGCCCTTCCGTCGGTTGCCTATTGCATTATTCAAGCACACCGACATTCCGTTGGCTGCCTATTGTATCATTTTTTTAGCACACCGCCCTTCCGTCGGTTGCTATTGCATTGTTAAAGCACACCGCCCTTCCGTCGGTTGCCTATTGAGTTTTTCAAGCACACCACCCTTCCATCGGCTGCCAATTGCATTCTTCAAGCACACCGACATTCCGTCGGCTGCCAATTGTATCATTTTTAGCACACCGCCCTACCGTCGGTTGCCTATTGCATTATTCAAGCACGCCGCCCTTCCGTCGGCTGCCTGTGGTATCCCACTAAGAAATGCTTCAAAATCGTCCAACACCGGTCCAACGATGGACTGCCGTTGAAGGAATTGTTGGGCGTCGTCCAGCGGACGTCCTTCATTGGACGATTATGAAACACCTTTCTTAGAGGGATTGATCAGGTATATGTTGCACGTGGTACCGTTACAAAACACACCATCGTGTTCAAAGTATGCATTTTTTTTAGCAAATAAGCTGAATAGCTTTCATATTCTCTTATTTCAGATTAATTTTTTAGTTCTACTATTTTTCAGTCTTATACAAATCAATAAATCTTTCAATTTTACAATAATTCCTCATTGGAATCTACTTTATAACATTCATGCATATTGCAATGAATTATTTTAGTAAAAAATTCATATGGTCTTACCCCGTATTTTTTCGGTCGGAAGTCTCAACTGCGCCATTGTGGTGAATAAAACCTTCCATTTTTTTTGAAATTTTCCGCGAAACTCAAAAAAACGTCTGTTCGCGAATAAATTATTTTCCGAAAGAAAGAAAATATTTCCAAGGCCTACTTTTACCAGTGAGCCGTTTTTCCGTTCTTCCCGTTACCTCATTTTCTCTCGCATTCTCATTTCATACGTACTCTCTCATTGAAACACTCACAACCATGGCAACATTCATAGCAAGAAAAGTACCGTTTACGAATTGGCCTCTCAGAACTCTCACATCGCTTGTCAAGGCGAAGGGTTACCAGACGACTGACCGGATGAATGCACTCACCAAATACATAGTCAATCTTGCGAGAGAAAGAGACGCGAAATGTGGCAATACTATCACGCAAATAAACAAGCTTGTTGGGAATTGGGCTATGCGGAACGTGTGATATGTAAAAGTAAAACAACTCAATTTCGCGTTAGGTTTCGGTACAATTTGTATGTATTGTCTATCCCGAGATAAACTAGCATTTCGTCGATTTGTTACTATATGTGACACAAATAAGTGCGAACGAAACAAAAATAAACATCAAACCGTTTTTTTTTGCTTGAACTAATGCAAAGTGAACATGCGCGTAATTCGGCGCACGGCTTGGCGCATGGCTGAAACGTCACGATGTGGATTTTAGAAAAGATTCGCAATATTGCCTCTCATAAATTTAAAAGTGTCTGTTATTCTTACGTCTTTTATTTTACGCTCACTGTTTACATCACTACACTGCTTAAGAGTGTTGCGTTTGAATAAAATATATTTATTTTTATTCATGCGTGTGCGTTGTAACTTGTTAATCCATGTTTACGGCGCATTGTAGCTGCCTAGGGTAAAGAGCCTATTGGTTTTCATATGTTTCATATTTTGGTTATATGTTTTTTATCAGTAAGGCATCTGACAGTGTGCTTCTGTAGTTATTGCACTGTTCAGCAGCGTAGTATTTTATATAGGGGAGTACACTCAGGTTTTATTACGCGGTATTTTTTACGCGAATTTTGAAATATCCGCGGTTTTCATTTACGCGTTTTTTGAAATTTAGGCGGTTTTCATTTGCACGGCCTGTATCCCCTGCGTAAAAAAACCTGAGTGTAATTGCATCGGAAACAATCACATTCCCAGCAGAACTTTTTGTTCTCTAATTTCAAACACTTTTGTTTCGTACTGCACACAACGGAAAATTTTAAAACAGAACTTACCGTCCCAGCAGCAGTTTAGGCGGGTGTTCTTTTTCGATTCAAATTCAAGCCATGTCCTAATCGTTACTGGACTTAAAATTGTTTTCCCAGTTTATCCAGTCAGAGTATCTGTCCTGCCCTATGTAGTTAAAACACAGTTCTAATTGCGTTTTAAAGTATACAACAAATAGAACGGTTAGGTATACTAATTTAAATTTTAAAATATATCTGTTTGAAATTATGCAACAAACCGCTGTACTGAAGATATAATTATGTCAGTCCTATTACCACATAAAACACCTATATAACGTAAAACGCTGCAGAATTGGTTTAATAATACAATGTTTACACTACAGAGTTATAACACGTTTTAATAATTAGCAACAAGAGAAAATGTCACCAAGATAGCATAAAACCCGTTTTAACTGGTAGTGCGAACGTTGCATAACAATGTAATACTTAACCTTAAGATTGTTTACTTAAGTTCATTAATACATTATTGAAAATTTAAATGGAAAATGAAATTTCATATTTCATGAAGAATCTGTATATTTCCGTTGCTGGGCATGGGCTTCCTCGTCACGGTTCTAAATATGGAACTTTTCTTTTAAATATATTTTCTGGACAGACCAGCCTATTTTTACTAGATGGATTAGCCAAATAATGCCAATCACCTAGTGAGATACTTGATTAATTATTAGATTACCGTTAAAAGACCTTCAATAAATTATGTTTTAATGGGGAAGGTATATAGCAAATTGTAACATAAAAACCTGTTTTAATCCACCTAGAGGTGCAATTGTGCCTTTCTCATTTCTCCAAACTATGATTTAATAGCTGGTTCGTACTATATAACTTTATGGAAATGTCTTTCATTCTTATTACACTTGGTAAGTATATATAAGAGCACCTTTTTGCATTCATCGCGGTATCGGTTTGAATCGGAGTTTTCTATGTGATCGACCTCCACAACCCGTAACTCCGGTGCTGGAAGTCGGATGGAGATGGAATTTAATATCAGTTTCTGGGGACGCAACACCTTTCATTTGAGACTAAGTTGAGCAAATCTAGCCATTTTCGAGAAACCAATATAACCGTTATTCTGACTTTGGATGCTTCCGGATCCGTCGATGGTGGTCAGTGTGGCCAAAGAGACTTTGAATGACTGTTGGGGACCTAGATCTACAAATTCAACAGTTGTGTTTACATTTTGGAAAAAAAATCACCTTTTTACATTCATCGCAGAATTCGTTAGAATCGGGATTTGCTGCGTGATCGTACGTATCACCCTGTAATTCAGGAACCAGAACTCGGATCCACACAAAATTCAACAGCAGCTGATGGACCTTTCATTTAAAATTAAGTTTGTCAAAATCGGTTCAGAAAATTCCGAGAAACCGATTTGGAAAAATCAACAAATTTTGTTTTGTAACCATTCTCTTCAACTCGTAATTCGGAACAAGATGTCGGTTGAAAATGAAATTCAATAGCAACCTATGGGAATATTATACCTTTCATTTGAATCTTAGTTTGTAAAAATCGGTTCAGCCATCTCCGAGTAACCGATGTGGACATTTTGTTAACAAATCCGCACAGACACACACATACATACACACATACACATACACACATACATACACACATACATACACACAGATATTTTGCGATCTCGGCGAACTGAGTCGAATGTTATATGAGACTCGGCCCTCCGGGCCTCGGTTAGAAAGTCGGTTTTTGGAGCAATTGCATAACCTTTCTATATAAGAAAGGCAAAAGAATAATATTTAATTAGCTTAATAAGCATGAGTTCAATGTTATCTTCATGTGATTATAATTTGCAAAGGTTGGTGGAATGCGTTTGAACGTGTAGGGAATGGGGTTTTTTTTTTTACAATGGAGAAGACCTTTATGTCCTAGCCCAGTACACGTGCTAACGGTAGGGTCCAATCTACCACACGGGGTGCACTGGGGGCGTGTCGGACTCGAATGGTGACCAGCCATTAATACCGACTAAACTCCATTGGGCTCCGCCATCATTCCTCCCAGGAACTACCTCTCGGTATTACTTCTGGGGGGATGGCTGTACTAAATGTACTCATTCACTCTCACTCACGCGATCATACATCCTGTATGAGGCTTACTTGGGTGCTCTCTCAATCACACTTTGATTCACTCTCAAACACTCCCACATGAGGCTGACTTTTGTGCTCACCTTTTACGTTCCATGCGAGGCTGACTTGTGTGCTCACCTTACTCATTCCTTGCTAGGCTTACTTTTGTGCTCGCCCTACCCATACATGTGAGGCTGACTTGGGTGCTCACCCTATCACCTGATTCACTCTCAATCGTGCCACTCTATTGTACCTTTGTCACTCCCTCTGGCATCCCATGTGGGACATTTTCCTTAGGCCCCACTTCTGACATACCATGCGAGGCTGACTTTTGTGCTCACCTTTTTCATTCCTTGCTAGGCTGACTTTTGTGCTAGCCTCTACCAACCTGTGAGGCTGACTTTTATGCTCACCCTTAACATGCAGTGTGAGACTGACTTGGATGCTCACCCTTTCACTCCTCTGCCACGCCATGAGGCATCGATAGCTTAGTTCCAACATACTACGCTACGACCCTCCCGTCTTGGCATGAGGCAGTCCACTTATACGCCTATACACTCACTCTTCTGTCTTGCTTCGGGGTGGCTGGGTTTACCCCTTACGCGGTTGCCATTCGCTGCGCCAACCTACCTCGGCATGAACAGACCATTCACTCTCTTATTTTGCGCTTGGCCTTTTTCGCTCCAACTAACCAATCACTAGTTAGCCGTGCCCGCCGTCTGTTGCTCGGTTCGCCAGATTACCTGTAGCCTACTGGCAATCTGGATGGTAGCAGCCGAGACTGCGTTCCACTTCTCCACCGTTTGACACATCCGCTGGATAAGGGTATCCGGGGTTGTGTCCCAGCCACAGACGTCAAGCATTGCTCTTCTTTCGACGTCGAACCGATGACATACGAACAGTATGTGTTCGGCAGTTTCATCTACACCTGGGCAGTCCGGGCAGACTGGGACCTCCGCGTGCCCGAACCTGTGGAGGTACTGACGGAAACAGCCATGGCCTGACAGGAATTGTGTCAGGTGGAAGTGAACTTCCCCATGGGGTCTTCCCACCCAGCTCGATATGCTAGGTATCAGCCGGTGGGTCCACCTACCTTTCGAGGAGTTGTCCCACTCACGCTGCCATCTGGCGACCGAGGTCACCCTGGTGCGCTCGCGGGCTCCCCTATTTCCACGTAGCTCAAAGCCCTCCTCATCTTCCCGAATGACCAGCCCGACTGGCATCATGCTCGCTATCACGCAGGATGCATCGTGTGATACCGTGCGGTAGGCAGATATCACTCTGAGGCACATCACGCGGTAGGTGCTCTCCAGTTTCTGTAGGTAACTGGTTACCCTCAGTGCTCTTGACCATGACGGGCCGCCGTACCTGAGGATAGATACGGCAACGCCTGCCAGTAACCTACGTCTACTGGCGCACACCTTTGAGCTGTTGGACATCATTCTCGATAGTGCCGCAACAGCAGTCGACGCTCTCTTGCACGTATAGTCGACATGGCTGCCGAAGGTCAGCTTGTCGTCTATAATGACTCCGAGAGACTTCAGACTTCGCTGTGAAGTGATCGCGACTTCTCCCACATGGATAACTGCATGTTGTGCCGACTTGCGGTTGTTGACGATAACTACCTCCGTCTTATGATGAGCGAGCTCCAGGCCTCTCGCGCTCATCCATTCCTCCACCGTGCTAATCGCGTGTTCTGCGGTTAGTTCTACCTCAGGAATTGACTCCCCGTAGACCTCCAAGGTTACGTCGTCGGCAAAGCCGACGATCTTGACCCCAGGAGGGAACTTCAGTCTCAGAACCCCGTCATACATGAGGTTCCATAGCACCGGGCCTAGGATCGAGCCCTGCGGGACTCCGGCGGTAATCGGAACCCTTTTCTGACCGGCATCGGTCTCGTATATCAGTACGCGGTTTTGGAAGTAACTTTCCAGGATCCGGTACAGACCCACCGGTAGGCTAAGCCGGTGTAACGAGAGCGCGATGGCATCCCAGCTTGCGCTGTTGAATGCGTTCTTCACGTCAAGTGTCACTAACGCACAGTATCGAATACCTCGCCTTTTTCGTTGGATCGCTATCTCGGCAGTATTTATCACTGAGTTGAGAGCGTCCACTGTGGACTTACCCTTCCGAAAGCCAAACTGGTTGCTTGACAGACCGTCCGTACCTTCCGCGTACGGGGTGAGCCTGTTGAGGATGATCCTCTCAAGCAGTTTGCCAGTCGTGTCTATCAGGCAGATTGGTCTGTACGCCGATGGGTCGCCTGGCGGCTTCCCGGGCTTCGGCAACAGCACCAGTTTCTGCCTTTTCCATCTATCGGGGAAACGGCACTCGTCAAGACATCTCTGCATAGCTAGCCTGAACATGTTCGGGTTCGCTATGATCGCTGCCTTGAGAGCGTTGTTCGGAACTCCATCCGGCCCTGGAGCTTTGTTCATTGCTAGGGATTTAGCCACTGCGAGTAGTTCTTCGTTCGTCACTGGAGCCACCATTTCGACCGTGCCCGCACTGTCTCGTAGTGCAGGTGGCCAGGGGCTTGTGGCTCGAGACGGGAAGAGTACTTCGATAATCGTTGCCAACCGGTCCGGAGACCGTTCTGGGGGTGAGGAGCCCCCTTTGGTCTTGGCCATCACAATCCGGTAGGCGTCACCCCACGGATTCGCGTTGGCACTCTCACACAGGTTGTCGAAACACGCTCTCTTGCTGCTTTTAATAGCCTTGTTAAGGGCTAATTTCGCAGCTCGAAACACTTCACGGCGGTTCTCTCTTGCATCCTCGGTGCGAGCTCTTTGCATCCTACGTCTAGCTCTGAGGCAGGCTGACCGTAGAGCTGCAATCTCGGCACTCCACCAGTATACCGGGCATCTACCGTTTCTTGGCAGTGTTTTTCTCGGCATAGTGGCGTCGCACGCGCGTGATAGAACAGCTACCAGCGCATCCCCGCTTAGACTGTCGGTGTTGGCCTCCAGTCCCAGGGCCGCGGTGAAAGCTTCGCTGTCGAAGTGATTGGACTTCCACCCGCGTACCTGACAGGGATCTCCCGCCCTCGGATGCTGCACACCATAGTTGATCTTAAAGCGGATTGCTAAATGATCACTATGGGTGTAGCCTTCGTCTACCCTCCATTCCATGCCTGGAGCCAGACTCGGGCTGGCAAAGGTCAAATCAATCCACGCCTCCACTCCGTTTCTACGGAATGTACTAGCGGAGCCATCATTAGCTAGCACAGTATCGAGTTTCGCAAACGCTTCCATTAGCGCTTGACCCCTGCTATTTGTACAGCGGCTGCCCCACTCCACTGCCCAAGCGTTGAAGTCTCCCGCTATTACTACCGGTTTCCGGCCCACGAGGTCCGACGAGAGCCTGTCGATCATCTGGTAGAACTGTTCTATTGGCCACCTTGGTGGGGCGTAGCAGCTGCAATAGAACACACCATTGATCTTGGCAATCGCCACACCCTCCGTGGAGGGGTGTATTATCTCTTGAACCGGGAACCTTCCCGTTGTACAGATTGCCACCATTCCAGACCCGTCCGACACCCAATTGCCGTTGCCGGCAGGGATGCTGTACGGGTCTGATAATAGGGCGACATCTGTCCTCGACTCCGAGACCGACTGCCACAGCAGCTGTTGGGCTGCTGCACAATGGTTAAGATTTAGCTGTGTGACTCTCACGGCTTCTTCTTATTTAACTCGCCGAAGGGACACGAAGGTCCGCCCATAGCATGTTTATGGGCTTGCTTCTTAGAGGTGCAGATAAGGCACTTATATGCCTTAGTGCACCCCCGCTCTTTATGCCCCTCCTCGCCGCATCGACGACATAGCTTACTCCTGTCTAGGCCTTTGCATTCGTAAGCTTTATGGCCGGATTCTAGGCACCGATAGCACCTGTCCACTGAAGGCGGCTGGGGTATACTAATAGGGCATACCGACCAGCCGATCTTCAGCTTCCCTTTCTCGGTTACCTTTTTGGCATCCGCATTGAGTAGCCTGAGGTAGGCTACTTGGGTGCCAGAGGGTCCGTCCCTCAATCGCACAGAGGCCCGCTCGATTGTGACGCCGCAGTGCTCCCTGACGGCTGCGACGACGTCTTCTGCGGTCGCGAACTCGTCCAAGTGCTTGCACTGGAGAGTTGTTTCCGCACCTAGCGACCTGATTTGGGCGCCCTCGCCAAGGACCTCTTGAGCCAAGGCCTTATATATTGCACTTGATTGTGCGCCTCGCTTCAGCACCAGGAGTATCTCTCCCGTGTTGGTGCGTCTTACGCTACGCACATCCTGCCCAAGGGCCGAGAGGCTTTCGGCCGCCTTCATCGATTTAAGGACATCGGCGTATTTGTCCTTGTCGGTTTTTAACCACAAGGCTTCGCCTCTGTCCTTGGCCTTCCTCGCAGGCCGCGGTACCTCCGGTTTCGGTGCCGGCTTTTTCTTGGTAACCAGCGTCCAGGGGTTTGAGCCCCCCTGCCCCGGTCGTGTCGGGTTGCTGGTACCATCGCTCTCCACAGCGAGGTCACTCTCGCCCTCGCTTACCTCACCCAGGCGGCGTTTGACCTTGACGGTTGCACGCCGAGTGGTGTCGGTTTTGGCACCCTCTCCTGGCGACTTCCTAGGGCGCTTTGCATTCGATGCCGTCTTGCGATTGGGGGGTTTAGTAGAGTGGGTGTGGAGGATGCGTCAGAAATCCTTCATCTTATTTCGGTATACGGGGTGGATGAAGGAAATCTGGGCGTGAGGGTGATCCAAGAAGAGGGGAGTGATGAAGGAGGGAGGTGTAAGGGCAAGGTGGGGAGGGGGGGAAGGGGCGGCTACGCAATACTCAACTGCATATTTTGCCTTCCATTTGAGACTTGGTTTGAGAAAATCGGTTCAGTCATCACCGATGAACCGATGTGACTTTAATTGTGGAATATGCCCGGAATTCCGGACTTCCGGAATCGTCGATAGTGGACAATATATTCAAAGAATGTTTGATTGGCAATCAGTGATCTAGATCTACGATTAGAAGTAATTTGGTGACCATTTCAATAGTTTTTAGCCTCTGAGGTGTTACGATTGTACCGATTTATATGGGAAATTCCAGTGTATCCTTACTAACACCCCTGTAACTCCGGAAGCAAGAGTCAGAACCGAATGAAATTCAGCAGCAGTCAATGGCATTACTGTATCTTTCATTTGAAATTAAGTTCGTAAAAATCGGTAGAGAATTCGTTGTGGAATGGGTGTGATATTAGCTTAGGAACTTGGCGGGTTCCCCGAGGGCGTCATGAACCGTCATAGGTGGCCAATGTGGTCAAAGCTGCTTTGATTGATCATTAGTGATCCAGACCCGCAAACTAGAGTAATGTTACATCAATTTTAATATGTTTTACATCATTTGAACATTATGGTGGTACCAGTTTATATGGGAATTTGCTGTGTGACCGCACTCTTCAACCCGTAACTCCGGAACCGGAAGTCGGATCAACTAAAAATTCAATAGCAGCTTATGGGAGCGTTATACCTTTCAGATGAAACTAAGTTTGCGAAAATCGGTTCAGCCATCTCTGAGAAAATTGTGTGAGTTTAAATGACACACACACATACACACACACACATACACACACACACATACATACACACACACACAGACATTTGCCGATCTCGACGAACTGAATCGAATGGTGTATGATAGTCGGCCCTCCGGGCCTCGGTTAAGAAGTCGATTTTTACAGTGATTGCATAGCCTTTCTTTATATGAGAAAGGCAAAAACAGGCGAGTGAGCAAGAACTTGAGTCGATATGTGTGATACATAAAATACATTTGCACGCTCTTGAAAAAAGCTACATTTTTAATGTCACCGTGGTCGTGTCCTGTACACAACCCTTTAATTTTTTGTCAAGGATAACATCTAGGTGTTTCGCTTCTTCGGTGTAGTTGATGGTAGTTCCACTGAGAGTTGGGGGAACTAACTTCAGTTTTTTCCTATTGGAAAACGGTACAATGGCCGTTTTTGCAGGGTTCACGTTGAGTCCCTCTTTGAAACACCGTGTCATGATGAAGTTCAGGACTAATTGAATCCGATCGCATAGTACAGATTCATGTTTTCCCCTCACAATTAGGACAATGTCATCTGCATATCCAACAATCTCGAAACTCATTGCAGTCAGATCACTGAGAAAATCGTCCACCACTAGCGACCAGAACAGGGATGATAGCAACCTCCATTGGCTGTTGCTTTCGTGTCTCCCAACGTTGCTGTGATCTCTCGACTCCTGAGCATTGCAAGAATCCAGTCCCCTATCGATTTTTCCATTCCTCTTTTTTGTCAGGGCCTTGTGAATTGATATGTAGGACGTATTATCAAAAGCACCCTCGACATCAAGAAAGGCGTAAATTGCTATTTCCTTGAAATCGAGGGTTTTCTCAATAAGTGTCAATAAGTTATGTAGGCCTGTTTCCGTAGATTTGCCCTTTTGATATGCAAACTGGTACTGGTAGCGGAACATTCGATAAGTGCTCCGTTCGAATATAGTGCTTCAGCAGTTTTTCCATCAGTTTCAGAAGTGTTGATGTCAAACTAATAGGTCTAAAGGCCTTGGGTAATGTCAAGTCTTTTTTACCTGTTTTTGGAATAAATATTACCCTAACTTCTCTCCAGCTTATAGGTGTGTGCCCAAGCATAAGACTGGATCTCAGGATGTTTAGTAGATCCGGAAGAATTATGTCTACTGATTTTTGTAGAAATATTGGAAGAATGTTATCAGGGCCGGGGGATTTGTAGGGTTCGAAGGTGTTGATAGCCCATTTAATTAGAGATGGTGTGAAAATCTGTGGCCAGTTTCTGTGATGCCTCACAAGTCCTGTTAGGATGGAGTCCATCACAATCCTGATCTGTCGAATTATCGTCTTTCGCAACCGACCCAGGAAAACGGATGTTCATTAAAACATTCAATGTTTCACCGTTGTCAATTGTGAGAGAACCATCGCTTTTTTCACTTGCCGTAGGCCATTTTTGTGATCCTTTGATAAGACTTTTTGAAGGCGAACTGCCTCTGGAAAGCTTCCGATGTTCTCACAAAACTCGCGTATTGATAGTTTCTTAGCCTTTCTCAACTTAGTATTGTATTTGGTATGAGCGGTCTAGTAGTTAGACCAGTTAACAGTAATCTTCGCTTTATTGAACAGGCGCCTAGCTTCCTTCCTAAGTGTTGCTAGATTTTCGTTCCACCATTAAACATCACGGCATACAGACCTCGTTACAAGAGGGCAACTGGCATTGTAGGCTGTTATGATGCTCTTTTGTAGGTCGTTTGCCGCATTGTCCAGATCTGCCGGAGAATGGATCTTACTCGACTGATCCAGGTGTGAGCGGAATACACACCAATTTGCTTTCCTTATTTCCCTGTGTTTTAAATTGTGAGTTTATTGGCTTCTATGGCGAAGATTATGTGTGTCTGTAATCCGACAGACTAGGTTAGTCAGAAACGTGCCAACTCTATCTTTTCCGTTATTTGAGCGCTGCATAACGTGAGGTCTAGTACTTCGCTCCTAACTGCGGTCATAAATGTAGGTTCAACTCCCTTGTTACTGGAGGTTCATCCTTGTGGAGTTTTGCGGTAGAGAACTTTTTAGCGATTTTTATGCTGAAGGATCTCAGTCCGATTTTAACGCTTGAAGTTTATTTCCTATCTTTACATTCTAGTATACTTAAAGCGGGTTTAATGAAACATGTTCTGTCCTTGCAACTTTTATTTTCCGTCGCTCAAATGTGCGTTAGTTTTCGATTGGTGCAACTGAATCTATGTACCTAAGTTGCTAGGACGAAGGGTACAGATTTCCAGGCGTGACCGATTCATGATCGCGTGAACACGGGCGTTTGTGGGTTAGCATTTGTAACTTCAGAAGTATTAAAACGTTCACCTTATTACCGGGTTGTTATCAAGTTTGTGCGATCGCGAACGTAGGTGTGCGTGGATGATCGTGAAAGGCTAAGCGTTCGTATGTTAATATGTTTGTGCTCGCGTGTATGTGACTTCGCGTGTATAAATTCGATTTTAAAACCGTGGTGCCATTCACATATTCGCGTGTGTTCTTAAACGGTCACGCGAACCGTCATTCTGATATTTAGTTTGCGGTTTATGGTTCGCATTCTGATAGGGAGTGACTTACTCCATATCACTACAGTTCCCGGTCATATCGCCATGAACGTGTTATCTAGTGGACATGAGAGCTTCCTTTTTTTAATTGGTCCTTTTGAAGACATGTACCTAGATTTCTGGTACCGAGGATAGAGATTTCCGGAAGTAACAGATTCATGATCGCGCAAGCGCGGGAATTTGTAGGTCCACACTTGAGGCCGTGTTTGAAAATTTATAAGTGCTGAGATGTTCACCTTATCTCCGGGATGCGAGCGCGAGTGTAGGTGTAGATCTCCACAAAATATTTAGTTTTTAGAAGCAAAGTTGGATTTTTCACAGAAATTCAAAGGTGAAATTGATAATCAATTCTGGTAAAAACTGTATCCAAACCTGTGTTATTCAAAATAATATATCTTTTTAGTTGTGATTCAGATTTGGTTCGAACTGGTTACATTTGAAAGGTTATTCGCTGGACTTATACTTGCAATTCGTTTTTGTGGATACAACTTTTTCTTCTCGTTCCCCAAGCAACACGCGTATGTAGAATGTTGTTACAGTACTGCTGATTGATTTTTATGAAGATCTGACATACGGCGTGGAAAAAAAACTGCTTTTTTCGTTTGCGAATTTTGCGCATTCTCTGTGCAACCTTAATGACACTTCAAAATTACTGTACTTTCCGAAAATGAATGTCGTTTTTTGGCCCTTTCTAGGGTTCGCAGTACCGACCCTTTTTGGCGAGACCCGGTACTACGGTACTGCAGCCCTCAGTACCGGTAAAGTACCGGTACTCGGGATTTTTACTTTAAAAAATTCGAAAAAAGCTTCAAAGTGAAATTGAATGCTCAAACTGATGACCTTATTATCAGATGATTGATTTGTGCTGATCAAAAAAACATGTTTATTGTTTTAGTTGATTCGGAATGGCGTGACCCATTTCAGCAGAAAATATTTTTCGTATGCGGCACCTTCATTTTCTTCGAAATCTAGGCCACTTTGAAATCAATAACTGCTAAGCGGTGCGACAGATAGTAAATGTAAGAAACACTATTAACAACAGTAAATCAAAGCGAGAATGGCAGTAAATTCGAGCAAGTTGCTGGCATTTTCTCTCTTGATTTTCTGTAAATTGGTTTCGACCTGCATACCAAGGCTCCTTGCTTTCCTGTAAACTATGAAGTTTTGCTGAATTTTCCGATCACCAATAATTACAAATCGCCCCATGTGGAGTAGTTCACAAAGTCTAAAAAAAAATTTTATCCCTTGTAAGTAAGGGTTTGCCCACTACTCGGGTTCTTGTTTGCCCGGCGAACCCTTCTTTTCAGGGCGGCCTAGGTGCTCCTACAGAATTTCGGATTTTCGTTTCACAACAAAAAGTAAACAAACAAATAACCTAAATTTACCAACTTTTATTTGCTGTGTCCACTCTCCCTCCACTTCACTACGGCTGCTGGTGATTCGCTGCTGCGGGCGGAAAGGCGGGCGGCTTCTTCCGACCGGCCGGGTCAACAACGGCCGCGTTCTCCTTCGGTCGTATCTTCGTTGGCTGCTCCGGCAGCGGTCCTTGTCTTTTAGCTAGGGAGGTGAGCTTGGCTCCTTTGTTGGAACCTCCCTAGCGACGGTGGTGATGAATCACCGGATTCTTCGCTCCCCGCAAAGAATCCCGGAAGACACCGCAGTGTTCTTCCCAGGGGGAGCCGTTGTCCACCCTGCTTCACCCTCCTTGGCTATTAGCTGGGAAGGAGAGCAAAGCTCGTTCGGCTTATCCTTCCAAGCGAGGGCGGAATGGTGCGTCTGGATCCTTTACGGTTAGCCGGGGAAGCGAAAGCTCCTTGATAATTAGCTTCCCCCGACGGCGATCTAGCACCAGAAACAAACGAGTACCCGAACCACGGGCCGGCACTTTCTGACGGATATTTTTACCGTCCACACGCGCACTATACCGTACTGGTTATGGTGGCGGGAAACTGTCCCGGAAAACACAAAACTGATCAGGCGTCTGTTCGATGCCGTGGTCCGTCACTATCTCTCTTCTCACACGATGGCCGCCTTCCACCTCGACCGAAAACACCAACACCAAAAAAACCGTACCGCTGCATAGCTGTCATCACCTATGTGCAGCATAGCCAGTACACGTATTTCAGCAGTAGGAGAGCGGTGGCCTATCTAAGCCCTATGTTAACTATGTACAATTGTCAAACAAAAATTACTACACCTATCTGAACGCACAAAACCGTTCACAAACGCGAAACTATATAAAAATTTACAAGAAATAGTGAACGATATCGAAACAGCGGTGAGCATAAATTTTCGTAAACAATACACTCTACGGAGAGAGTACGCACGAAAGGGTATATTTCCACCCATTGCTAAATTGTTACCCTGACGGGTTACAATCTCGCCCACACCGGGTGGAAAAAAAATTGACAACAATTTTTTTCTAAACTAACACCTAACACCGATACAATAATTATGAACGAAATTAATAAATAAATAAACAAAGAAAAACTAACTACACCTAATTATTTCTTCCGCAATTTATCAATAATTCATGTCAAAAAAAACTAATCGACCGGCGGTCCTCATTGGTGAAAAGTTTGCCTGTGTTTGGTCTGATAATACTGACATACGCGAAGCGAGAGGCTATCAGCCATCGTCATTATTCGGTTATGGGTTGAACCCTAAATCCAATCCGAATACAAGATCGGTAACAACTCGAAAATCCCTAAAATTCTGCAAGTGACATTGACAATTTTCAATGTTCCAACTTGCAGGGGAACGGTTGTCGGCATTACATTGTTCGTTTTATCATCGACTGTCCAGAAATGCCTCGTGTTCTTACGGTACCAGTACTACACGCTTGTGTTGGGGTTTCTATCCAAATACATTCATACAATTATCCCAATCATTCATCCTCAATCACTGGCCTACTCGATCATTCACATTCCGATAAGCACTTCGAATTAACCCCAAAACAATTTTATCTTATCATTCACACATGCATTCATTCACTCTGTTCGATTCCGCACTCATAAATTCACTCATACAATACCGCTTAACACGTCATCATTTCTCCCACTCACAGACATTCCGGACAAAAAGTTTGTATATTCGTCCCTTTTCGCCTCAAAACGCTTCGTACATGGCAAAAGAAACGTTTGAGAGGGACCAAAGAATGTCTTTCGCATAATTTAAACAGATCAAAAAGATTCCCGCTGGAATCAAACGAACCACCCCAGGTTTAACCACAAACGCAAAATTATGCGAAATAAAATTTTATTCGATTCGAAATCGAAGACGCGGGGCGCTTTTTACCCCATTCGCTCTTCCACTCACACTACTCTGATCCAAATCGGGCTACACCTGCATGATGCAGAGCATTGATGCGAACATCGGGGAAAGTGTCAAATCGATGATCCATTTGATATGATGAATGAATCATCAAAATCGTAAATAAAAACAAAACAGTTCGCGAAATCGGTTAGCAAACTGTTTTTATTCGCGGTTTTTTTTTCGTTTACGGTCGGCTCCGGAGTAGCAATCGCGCAGGAAACCCATTTCCGCGAGTGTTGTGTCCCTGTTGGAAAAGGGAGTAGTGATTTTCTTGTGAGATTGTGCTCCAAACAAGGAGATTTTATATAATTTAGTGCACCCGTAGGTGCGAGTGTTCCCCACAGAAAGGGGTTTTTGAAAAATTTTATGTTGCCGAACACGGCAGAAGAATGATATGTATGCATCCGGCGGTGAAAAGACGGTACAATAGGTTCGTTTTGTTTCTGCCAAACACTGGTACTGGTTTGGTGAGAAAGTTTTCTTTACCGTAACCGTCTCGACCGCCGGAGCAAAGCAAATTAGTGGATAATTTGGTTACCTCACTGCGCGAGTGAGGCGCAAAAGAATTTTTTTGTTTTTGTTTGCCGAACACGGCGGGTAGTGTATTTAGATGCGCCCGGTGCCCGGGAGAGCGGCACGGTATAAGATTAGTGTTTTTAGTGGAGTATTCCACCCTACCGTAGTCGTCACCGGGGCCGGAGCATATATTTCGTGCGAGTGTTTGTTTACCACACTGCGTGAGTGTGGCTGGAAAATTGCAAGAAGGTGTTGAAGAACCTTCTCGCGGCAGAGTTGGTCTTCCACAATAAAAATAGAGAAGACGGAGAAATGTTTATTGTTTTTTTTTATTTCGGACCAAAGTCCGTGTTGTTGCCGTAGGGAACTGACGGCTTCTTTTAGAAAACTCCCAAGTGAGTAATCCATATAAAAGCATACCGTCAGTCCACAAACGGCAAGGAAAAGTTTTTTTATGCTGGTTTAAGGAGATTTGCTGGCCAAACTCCGAGATTTTTACCTGCTAAATCCTCCAGCTCGTAGGAGGATACACCCCTTTTGGTGATAATTTTTGCCGGTAAGTATTGTGGTCCAAGTTTAGCATTGTAAGACTCGAGTGCATTCGACAACTTCATGTTTCGACGGTACACCATTTGTCCCGTTTCAAAAGGTTTGGAGAACTTTCGATGACGCAAGTTGTACTGATGTCGAATGCCCTCGCTTGCCTTTGCCAAACTTTTGACCACAATCTCCCGGATTTTGTCCATCTGTTGGTGTCTTGTTTCTAGGTCACCCTCACCGGAAATCCTACTGAAGTCATCGGCAGATGCCATTTCACACCCGTGTATAATGAAATGAGGACTAAACCCAGTGGAGGAATGAACGGTAGTATTTAGGATGCGCTCCACATCGGTGATGTGGACATCCCAGTTGCGCTGCTCGGTTCGATCATATGCCCGGATTGCGGTGTTTATCGAGCGATTTGTTCGCTCCACTGGGTTAGCCTGCGAATGATAGCGGGAATTCAGCCAATGTTTGACGTTGGTTTCTTTTATGAATTGACTGAACTCCTTCGAGGTGAAAGTGGAGGCATTGTCGCTCAGCAGAATTTCCGGGCTACCATGGCGATTGAACCACTGTTCGCGCAGTATCGTACAGAGTGACGTACTAGCGATTTTGCGAACGGGGGTTAACATGACGTACTTGCTGAAGACGTCGAGGACTACAAGCAAGTGTTGATTGCCACGTTTGCTTTTTGGAAGAGGACCGATGAAGTCCACAGAAACCATTCGCCATGGTGCATTAGTCGCACGCGACTGACCCATTTCGGGCTGGACTGGGACGAAAGGAGCTTTGATTTCCTTGCACGTCCCACATTCTCGAATAAACTTTCGTACTTCCGATCCCATTCGAGGCCAGTAATATCGCAACTGCACTTCGTGGATCGTTTTATCGTATCCCACGTGAAGCAAATTTTCGTGGGTACGTTGGATCAAATCTTGACGGAACTCGGGTGCTGGGACGAGTTTCCAACTGAACCGCGAGTCGCACGGAACAACTTTCGAGTTGACATACTTGAAAAGTTGATCATTTTCTACTTTGAAGTCGGCATAGTCGTCAGGATTTTGGATAACTTTTGACTTCATGGAACAGTACCAGTCTGAGGTGGACAAAGCTGAAACGGCTGCTACGGCCCGGGATAACGCATCTGGAACGACATTGTCCTTGCCTTT
The DNA here is from genome assembly GCF_030247195.1 of Topomyia yanbarensis. Lineage (NCBI taxonomy): Eukaryota > Metazoa > Arthropoda > Insecta > Diptera > Culicidae > Topomyia > Topomyia yanbarensis. The sequence continues at coordinate 290,470,966 of NC_080671.1, read as the reverse complement.
CCGGTGCTCAATAGACATGTCGTAGAGTTGTAATTCTAAACTCCAACGACTCAAACGTGAACTGGTTTTCCATTTAGTCTTCAGTATCCATGTAATCGCTGACGAATCAGTGACCAGTCGAAAATGATAACCTTCCAAGTAACCTCGAAAGTGTTCAACCGCCATTATCACCGCCAGACCTTCATTCTCAGTTGCATGATAGTTCCTTTGCGGAGTGGTCAGTTTGTGCGAAAAGTAAGCAACTACTTTCTCACCCTCGGGAGACTCCTGCACCAGAACAGCAGCGACTGCTACGTCACTAGCGTCTGTCTGAAGGATAAACTCTTTGGAGAAGTCTGGTGAGACTAAAACTGGAGGAGTGACTAGAAGTTCCTTAATTTTAAGGAACGCGAGTTCTGCCTCGGAGTTCCAAACTAAGCTCTTGGTTTTCGTTTTGAGCAGATCGCTCAAGGGAGCAGTGACCTCACTGAACCGATCAATGAAGCGGCGGTAATAACCGCACATACCGAGGAAACGACGAAGTTTCGTCACGGTAACCGGTCTCTCGTAGTCGAGAATCGGCTGAATTTTGTCAGGATTGACCTTGAGTCCATCCCGATTCAACAAATAACCAAGAAACTTTAGTTCGGGGACTCCAAAACGGGATTTTTCCAAATTGATGGTTAGGTTGGCTCTTGCTAGACAATCGGCCACTGCTTTGAGCAACTGTATGTGATGCTCGAACGTTTCGCTTACCACGATGATGTCATCTAGGTAGACGAAAACGTAAGGTTCCCATTTACCTCGTCCTAGAACCTGGTCCATCAGTCGCGCCAGAGTAGCGGGGCTGTTGACGAGACCAAATGGTAGACGAGTAAATTGGAACATACCCCTGCCGGGAACACTGAAAGCGGTATATTTGCGACTATCCTTGGCCAGGGGTACCTGGAGAAAGGCCTCCTTCAAGTCTATAGTAGACAGGTACTTCGCCTTGGGTAAGCCGCCCAATATTCGCCCAGGATGGGGCAGAGGGTATGCATCTCGTACAGTACGCTCATTGAGAGGCCTAGCGTCTAGACAAAGGCGAATTGAGTCGTCTGGTTTCGTGACCGCCACAATATTAAGCGACCAATCCGAATCAGACTCCTCGATAATTCCCATAGACCGCCATCGGTCAACTTCTTCCCAGACCTTAGACAGTTTCTTTGGGCTCATATGATAAGGATATCGGCAAACGGGTGCCGCACCTTGGAATTCATCTTTGATGACAATCCTGTGCTCTGTGAATGAGGTTGGGCTTAGCTTTCCGGGCTCTACTGCCTGGAAACACTTCTTTACTTCTTCTACGCGCGCTAACTGTTCCGAAGTGAGTATCGACTCACGCGGTACTTCATCTTCTTCATCGTCTTCTGATTCCTGACCTGAGTTCAACAGAGCACAGTTTTGTATCTCTGGAGAAATCCCAAAGGCGCGCCAAAAGTCCATACCTAGAATGGAGTTGACGGTCAGATGCTCTACTACAAGAGTGCATAGGACCTTTGTCAAATTTTGAAAAGTATACGGGAGATACGCTTGTCCAATGATTGGTAAGGATTGACCATTTGCAGAACGTAGTTCGAATGGTCGTTCCAACCTTTTCAAGGGACTTTTCGAAAACTTTCGGTATAGCTTTTTAGTCATAATCGTGGCGTTACTACCACTGTCGAGCAAGGCTTTGAAGGATTTGCCGTACACTGCGACAATTGCAAATGGACGGTTATCGAGCGGGTCGTCAAGGACGATGGTTTCGACAGACAAAGAATTATCATAGTCCTCATCACGAGCCGGTCGAAAACTGTCATAAATCTGGGGATTAATAATGAGTTGTTCTTTGGAGCGCTGCTTTACTGCCAACTGCGACTTCAGTTGGTTCTGATCCCGTTTTTTAGGCAGTAAGGGCAACGAGAAACATCAAAACCTTTAAACGCACACACGATGCAGAAGACCCGCTTTGGTTTCCGACATTCCTCATGTTCGTGTCCTTTGTCTCCACAATTATAGCAGACGCCGAGCACGGGAGGACGATGCTTTTCCACCAAATACTCCAGACACATTATAGGTTTCTGCGGTGGTTCGATTGGTTTTTGATTGTTTCCCTCGAGATTCTTGCCATCCTGATTCCCTTGCTGTTTCTTTTTCTGGTTGTCAGGAGGCTTGCTTGAATCAAGACCTGCCGGTTTGGCATTCTTGTTCCAAAACGTTTTGGATTTTGCGTTGCCGTTATTCTGTCCACCTCCCTTTTGGTTTTGATTATTTTGTTTTTGTTTGTTTTGTGGTGGATTATCAGAATAAGCAGCAACTTCCCGAGAAGAACCGAAAACTTTCTGATAAATCGGCGTCTTGGAGGCGTCGATCGATTTACCAAGACTCATCAATTCTGAAAGCGTGTTCACTGGCCTGAGAATCAGCATTTGTTTATAATCGGCTTTCAGGTTCCGCTTGAGCACGTCGAGTTTTTCGCTCGGTGCCATTGGAACCGTCATAGCACGAAATATTTTTTCCATTTCCAGGAAGTATTCCTGGAAAGATTCGTTACGCATCTGCCGGCGCTGGAGAGCCTTCATTTTGAGCGTAGCATCAAGTTCAGGATGTACGAAATTTACCTTGAGCTCGCAAACAAGATGGTTCCAGTTAAACAACCGGTTTTGCGCACGCATAGCCTGATACCAGGTCAAAGCATTGCCAGTGAACAGATGCATCGCAGAATTGAAAAGTTCTTCTTCGCACATTTGTTCACACGCAGCGTAATTTGCTACGGTGTCCAAAAACTCATTAAGTCCAGTTCCTTCATCAGTTCCAGCATACTTCCGAATCTTCCAATCAGCGACGCGTTGCGGGTGTCGCGAGTAATTCCTGGGGGCCACCATCGATCCGTTTCCCGCGTTGGTAGATATTGAAAAGTTCGGATAGGATGGTCCCGTCCGCTGTTCGGTCCATTCAGGAACGTGATGCTGGTTCTGAGTTTGGTACGGGGCTGTGAATCCGGTATTCTGTTTCGGTTTCTCGATTGGAAGTGATGGACATATATTTTGTTGACCCGAGAATCCTCGCTTCAACACAAATTGATCGGGACTGGGCGCCAGTGTTGGGCGAGGAATTTCCGGTTCATCAAATGAATCGGGTACGTCCATCAAACGCAAATCTTCCAGATCGGTCTGCAGATCCATCTCGGGAGCACTTTCCTTCTGATGTACTAGTGCCCGAAGTTCACTGACGGATTCACGAAGTGAGACAACTTCTTGAACCGTCTTTCTTAAAACTGACGAAATGGTTGTCAGTGAAGCAATCCCACCCATTAGCGTTTCAGTAGCTTTTGAAAAAGCATCAGACCCCTGAGACGCTAGGGCTCTATTATCGTCGGATTGCTGTCGCAATTGTCGAATCTCGTCCCTCATCTCGCACAAGACACGCAACAGGTCGTCCCCTACGAGCTGTTTAGAAAGAGATCCTTGGTTATCGGAAGGATTGGATCCCTGTGGAATTGCAGGTACGTCTGTACTCAGCAAATCTCCCAAAATTTCTCCATCCTCCCCTTCTTGGTTGTCGGGAGGAAGTGCTGCCTGTTCGTCGTTAAAATGACTGGCATAAACTGCTAGAACTTCCTCCAGCAACCCCGAAATTTCCTGGTTGACCTCCCCTGCCACATAATTTTGGATAACCTGGAGCCTAGACCCCAAATGAAGCAACCGTGTTCGGTAAATCTCCTTGTTTGGGCACCGGTACTGGAGATCTTCCTTGATTGTTAGTAATTTACCAAGGCAGATCTCCTTTTCTTCACCCACGTCACCCCGGAAATTGCGAACTAATTCCCTCCGAGACGACAAAATTCCCCGAAGACGCCGCTGCCGCTGGACACCCGAAAGATCCGAATCAGGAGAGATAAAAATGCTTCGAGATAGCAACTCAAAATCCAGCTCATCGAAATGTAAATGATCGACGCGCATGAACACACACGCTTGGTTGAATTTCTCCAACGCCATCATAACTTGCGCTATATTGGAAGAAATCACCAAGACACAAAGCATGTAAGTACTGACACGGTATTATTTCTGATTTTTCGCCCACTAACGATTCCCTTAAAATTTCAGGAAATCAAGCTGCTCCAAAAATGTCTCAAACCGGATTGAGAATTCAAGGCGATTGGCCACCGCAACCGAATAATAACAACAACCTTCAAACTACTCGTCCGGCAGACCAAACACAAACAACGCAATCCACAAATTCGGACAAAAAAGAAAATGCAAAAATCAAAAAACAATACCAAAAATGTAAATAAATAAATAATACGACCGCGGAACAATATTGCGGAAGAAACCTCACCACTGTTCTACGAAAATCCTCTATTTAGTAGAAACACCCCACACTCCGGAAGAAAAAAATATTTTCCAAAATAGGAAAATATTTTTTTCAGTGTGTTTTGCGCTGTGCGCCAAATGTAAGTAAGGGTTTGCCCACTACTCGGGTTCTTGTTTGCCCGGCGAACCCTTCTTTTCAGGGCGGCCTAGGTGCTCCTACAGAATTTCGGATTTTCGTTTCACAACAAAAAGTAAACAAACAAATAACCTAAATTTACCAACTTTTATTTGCTGTGTCCACTCTCCCTCCACTTCACTACGGCTGCTGGTGATTCGCTGCTGCGGGCGGAAAGGCGGGCGGCTTCTTCCGACCGGCCGGGTCAACAACGGCCGCGTTCTCCTTCGGTCGTATCTTCGTTGGCTGCTCCGGCAGCGGTCCTTGTCTTTTAGCTAGGGAGGTGAGCTTGGCTCCTTTGTTGGAACCTCCCTAGCGACGGTGGTGATGAATCACCGGATTCTTCGCTCCCCGCAAAGAATCCCGGAAGACACCGCAGTGTTCTTCCCAGGGGGAGCCGTTGTCCACCCTGCTTCACCCTCCTTGGCTATTAGCTGGGAAGGAGAGCAAAGCTCGTTCGGCTTATCCTTCCAAGCGAGGGCGGAATGGTGCGTCTGGATCCTTTACGGTTAGCCGGGGAAGCGAAAGCTCCTTGATAATTAGCTTCCCCCGACGGCGATCCAGCACCAGAAACAAACGAGTACCCGAACCACGGGCCGGCACTTTCTGACGGGTATTTTTACCGTCCACACGCGCACTATACCGTACTGGTTATGGTGGCGGGAAACTGTCCCGAAAAACACAAAACTGATCAGGCGTCTGTTCGATGCCGTGGTCCGTCACTATCTCTCTTCTCACACGATGGCCGCCTTCCACCTCGACCGAAAACACCAACACCAAAAAACCGTACCGCTGCATAGCTGTCATCACCTATGTGCAGCATAGCCAGTACACGTATTTCAGCAGTAGGAGAGCGGTGGCCTATCTAAGCCCTATGTTAACTATGTACAATTGTCAAACAAAAATTACTACACCTATCTGAACGCACAAAACCGTTCACAAACGCGAAACTATATAAAAATTTACAAGAAATAGTGAACGATATCGAAACAGCGGTGAGCATAAATTTTCGTAAACAATACACTCTACGGAGAGAGTACGCACGAAAGGGTATATTTCCACTCAGTGCTAAATTGTTACCCTGACGGGTTACACCCTTTATGGGCAGCTAGGGCCGAGGGTGGTGGTTAGCGGGTTTCATACATCCTTGACCTGACGGACAAAGCTATGGTGCCTTGAACACAGGCAACGCAGATCCAAGGCCATCATTGAAATGATAAGTTCTGCGTTTGAGATGTACTTCCCCCGGTTACCAGACGAATACCTGTAATTATTACTTGTTGCTTTGTATGTATGAATCTAATGTTCAGTCCTGGGTGGTGTATGTGTGGAAGGTGTGATTTTAAGCGTTCGAGTCCAGGAGTGCATATCTGTCTGGGTTAGCGTGGGCCTTTACTAATTGTGTAATAGTGTGATCGCTAAAGGCTCGAGCATTTGAATTCTAGCGTGTCTCTATCTTTGCGTGCATAAATTCGATTTTAGATTCGTGTGGCCATTCGCATATTCACGTGTATTCTTGAACGATCGCGCGCCGACTGTGTATCTGATAATTAATTTTTAGTGTATGGTAGAGGAACGTGTTGTCTGGTGAATATGAGCATCATTCTTGATTGGTCCAACTGAAGGCATGAGTCTAGGCTGATCGAGAGTAGAGAATTCCGAACGTAGCCGGTCTATGATCGCACGAGTGGTGGGTTAATGTTTGAGACCGCGGTTGTAAAGTTATAGGTGCTAAAAAGTTCACACAAGGGGTGTTTTAATGTTGGCGAAATCGCGAGGGTAGGTGTGTGTGGATGATTGAAGTTGTAATGTAAGTTCGCGTTTTTGACCAGGTTTGTGTTATCGCGAAAGTTAGGGGCGTTTGTGCGTTTTGGATGTGAATGTATATGGGAGAATATACAATTGATTGTGTTAGTGAGTATTAGTATGAACCTAACTTAAGATATAATAATAAAAGGAAAAATAACATGCCGAATGTTTCTTTTTTTTTTGGTCAATAACCGTGCATTGAAGAATGCCCAAAAACTCTGAACTAGGCCCCGTGGAGTCCAGTCTGTCCGTCTCGTCCTGTCGTGTCTGGGGTTTCCAGGTTACATGCATTCACCAGGTGAGACTAGCTTATGTCAGCTTACTCGTGCACTGGTTTCGTAGAATCGAGGCGATTATCGAAATGATAGATCCTACGAGTGAATGCACTTGGCCCAGTCACCTGTCAAGCATTTGTGTGTGTTGAGATATGTGTGGAGCTTGTAAATAATATTTTAATACAAATAATATTTTATACGTTAAAATAAGAAATGTGTAATATACTACTTGCAGTTTATTGATCGTTCCTACTTATCTGATTTCATCGAGTATGAGAATTCATCTCCATTGTTCTAAAACCTGGCGACGTCTGATGGCAGAGAAGAATCATTGTTGGCAGCAATGTTGCTCTTCTTGGATGTATGAGCTCCAAAAGGTCAGCACAAGAATATAACGCATGAGACCGAAAACAAATAAAAATAAAATAAAGAAAAGAGTTAGTATTGTTATTGAGTATTAATAATATGCCGAATTTTTTTTTTCGAGAGTTGTCCTACTGGAGCTGTAGAGCTAGGTTCTCGGAAGGGCTCCCCGTCAGAATCACATACTACAATTTGCAGACGAGACAGGCAATGTCGCCCACTAAAACCCTGCTTTAGGCCAATTCGGGCCGTGATTCTGAATGTGATATTCATTGTACGGTTCAGGTATGTGCGGGCGTAGGGACTCGCGATCGCGTGTATCATCGCGAAGAGCTCGAGCATTTGTACGTTAACGTGTTCGATCGCGTGTTCCTTTGTATGTCGCGTGTGCTAACGTGTATGTAACTTCGCGTGCATAAATTCTATATAAATGCCGTTTGCTTTCGCATATTCGCGTGTATTCTAGAATGATCGCGCGCGGACCGTGAATCTGATATTTAATTTTTCGTGTGCGGTTGAGCTCTAGAAAAAAATGGGTTCTTACATATCACTAGAGTTCTCAGTCATGTCGCCAAAGAACGAGTTACCTTGTGGATATGAGCTCTATTTTTCGATAGATATAACTGAATGTATGGACCTAAGTTACTAGACTGGAGGATAAAGATTTCCGGACGTGACCGATTCATGATAGCGCGCGTTTGCGGCTTCGCGTTTGAGACCGCGTTTGTAACTAAAACGTTCACGTTTTTATCGGAGTGTTGCGATCGCGAATGTAGGTGTGCGTAGATGATCGCGAAGAGCTGAAGTATCGTTTGTTGACGTGCTTGTCGCGTGTGCTTGCGTGTATGTGCCACGTGGACCGTCATTCTGATATTTAGTTTTCGGTGTACGGATCACATTCTGACAGGGAGCGAGTTACTCCATATCACTAGATTTCCCGGTCATGTCGCCATGGACCGTGTTGTGCAGTGTATATGAGAGCTTTCTTTTTAATTGATTTAATTGAAGGCATGGACCTAGACTTCAGGAATCGAGGATAGACTTCCGGACGTGAACGATTCATGATCGCGCGAGTGCGGGGGACTGTAAGTTCACGCTTGAGACTGCGTTTGAGTGATTACAAGTGCTGAGACGTTCATATTATCACCGGGATGTTATAATGTCTGGATGAGCGCGGGTATAGGTTGCGTGGATGGTTATATTTTTGATTGGTCCACCTGAAGGCATTGGACTTATGCTACTAAGCCCGAGAATAGGGGATTCGAGACGAAACCGATTCATGATCGCGCGAACACGGGCATTTGGAGGTTCACTCTCGAGACCGGGATTGTTAATTTATAAGTGCTAAACCATTCACTTAGTCACCGTTATACTTTTTACGAGATCGTGGGTGTGGTCGTGCGTGGATGATCGCGAAGGACTCGAGCGTTTGTATGTGGATGTTTTTGTCGCGTATACTAGTATGTATGTAACTTCGCGTGGACACATTATTTTTATAAGCGTGTGGCCATTCGCATGTTCGCGTATTCTTCAATGATCGCGCGTGGACGTCTTGTCTAGTTTTTATTTCTATTGATCCAACTAAAGGCATGAATTTGGGCTGCTAGGATCAAGGGCGGAGGTTTCCGGACGTGACTGATTCATGATTGCGCGAGGTTAGGTTCTTAGGTTCCAACGTTCACCTAATCAATTGGGGTGTTTTAATATTGGCGAGATCGCGGGCGTTCGTATTTGTGACCAGGTTTGTGTTATCGCGTAGGCCACGTTTGTACGTTTGGAATGAGAGATTGTTAGTGTATATGAGAGAATGAGCAATTTGTGTTAGTGAGTGTTAGCATGGATCTTATTGAAAATATAGCAACAAAAGAAGGGTGCCTGCAGAGAGAATTGGGCCCTAAACCCACATTGTATATTATTTGACCATGGCAGTGGATAATAAAGATCGCCAAGTTAAGCACTAAAATTGATCACAATGTAGCTTAACTAAAAAGAAAATAATCGTATCGTAAGTTTCTGCGATATAATCACTGTAATACTGCTTTGGTGGAACCACATCAAGGTCATGCCGAGGGAATTACAAATCGCCCCATTTGGAGTAGTTCACCAAGTCTAAAATTGTTAGCTACTAAATCGCTGTTCGTTCTTTTATAAATAAATGTTTAGGAGCAAACCAAAGACATGACTTAGACCATAGTTTTATTACGCGCCACCCAGTGAATAATGGAAACCAATCAGAATGTCGCTAATAATTCATAGCAAATTTTTACGTCTCCTACGCTAGATGTGAAGATTTTGAAATTTAGTACAAGATCGTTAAAATTTAATTTGGACAAAATAAAGTAGGAATTTAAACATACCGTCCAGTACAACGGGAGCTAGTAATGTTTAAATTATAGAAGGTAATTAATATAATTAAAAGTTATCTTGCAGACACATATTCTTTGTCATTGTCATTTGTCATTTCTCAGCCCACACCCTGGCAGACGTTCATCCGCCCATCTAGACTCTGTCAAGATGAGGACCTACAAAGCCTAACTGTTCGTATGTGCTAGTCCGTATAGCACACCAGTTTCTTCCACAAGCAGGCGCCGGCTGTTAACCAGTCCCACAAGTTTCAGATACATTACATAGAGGATAGTTGGAGACAGAAAATGAAGAGATAGTAAAGAGATTTTGGTTTGCTGAAACGAGACAAGAAAAGCAAAATAATTGTGATCAGTTTTTTTTTTTTATCGGGCAGATGGGATTGCAGCTTAACGTAACGTCAAGTTCTCTATTTTGTCTGGTCCAATGTATCCTGCTCCTAACAACGCGTGCTAAGTCGTCAGTGATGCAATTAAAACTTCGCATTGATTCCGCTTCTATTTTCTTCCTGATCTCCTCATGGGTCCCCTAGGTCAGAAGCGGATCAATCGACTGTTAAGTAAATTAGAGATCGCAGTCAGCCGTGATGTCCGCGAATTTCATACATACATACAAACTATTTGGCGCAAGTTCAGAGCGTGTAACGTCGTGTCATCTAGTCTGTCATCCTATGGAAAATAATCCTACCATTGCCTTGGGGTCAACGTCATATTGGCAAATTTTACATTGAATCCGCTTCTGTCTCTTCCTAATCTCCTTTTTGTCTCCTAGGTCCGAAGCAGATCAATCGACTATTAATTGAAACGGTAAACATACTAGCAGTATTAGTCCTTACTCGCGAATACTTTTCCTTCAACTGTGCTGTTCTTCTCTATCTTATAACATAACTCGATTATCCCTGTTCTAGTCAATATACATATTCATTACATTATGGACCGGGCAAATCCTTAATTTTCTATTATTATTATCCTGAGTAGCTATACCAGTGAAGGTATTTTAGGATTTCGCAAAAAGAATCTCTGCCAATAAAGGCGTAATAAATATTTATCCACTATTAGCCATAAAGTTTGCTCGAACCGAATGTCCGCCTGGTTCGACTCGAATAGACCACACCGACCCGAAAGGGTTGCTTATCATTTCTGAGAGCCGGTGTGCTTGGTCGAGTTTAGTAATCATAAGAACAAGTCCTGAATAATTAACTATCTCTTAGGTGCCAGTCCTGCACTCCTTTCCTGAACTAGCCTCATACTCACGATCAAAAGAGTCGACAACTAGTAGGATCCACATGTCCCCCACCCAAGTGAATTGATCAACTTGCAAGTAGGAGCACATATCTACCAACCAGCCAAGAAGACTTCCGAATCAATGAGAAAGGACCATGCCAGTCGAAGGCCACAGGCCCAGCGCCATCTCGTACAGTGTCATTGTCATTTCTCAAGATGAGAACCTACAAAGCCTAACTGTTCGTATGGGCTAGTCCGTATAGTTTTTGGTTTGCAGAAACGAAACAAGAAAAGCAAAACAATTGTGATTAGTATCGTAGCTATAATAAATAAATAAACGATTTCTCCTCTGTTGTCGGTTTCCCTGTTCGCAGTCCTCCCTCCTGTTCCTGATCTGTTTGGGCCACTGGCTTTCCGTTTCCTTGGCCGTCCGGTTCTCCCTCACACATCGTAGCAGGAGAAACAAATAAAAAGACAAAACAAAATGAAAATAAATGGACGTCTGCTATCTGTGCCTAAATTGATGCTGCTTCTCAGTTTTGCACGACCCAGGGGGGACTTGGCCTTGATCCCAATGCTCTGTCACCGATGTGGCGTGATATTCGTTATGGAATATTCTTTGTTTGGGGGCCATTCATAAACAATGTTGTACGTTTTTTTATCCCTGATCCGCTGATACGTCTAAAATTCATTTTTAGTTTTTTTATCTCGTTAAGTGACGCTCTTCCCCTATTGTCAATATCCAACATCATTTATGAATGGTCCCCTGGTGATATATTTAGAGCAGACAATCCAATGAAAAATAGGATTGACAGGATTTTAGTGCGCTCTTGGCACCTTGTGTCACATCTTCATGTTTGTTATACATATTAAGAATACCAAAGCATGCGATGTGATGACCGGAAGATTAGAGAAGCAACTCCTCCCCTTCCCCCCCTATTAAAAGTTATCTTGCAGACACATATTCTTCATAAAAAAATTGTATGGTACCGAAAATACCGGTACTGGCATTTGTTCAGTACCGGTATTACGGTACCAAAAATGGGTCGGCATTCCCGAGATTTTTGGTACCGGTATTACCTTACAAAAACCTTACCCCTTTCTGCCCCGACCCACTGAGACGTCCAAAAAATTGTTTCAAAATCGTTCAACACGCGTCCAGCGATGGACGTTCGTTGAACGGTTATTTGGACGTTGTCCAAATTGGTCCAACGAGCGTCCTTCATTGGACGATTTTGAATTAGCCGTTCTTAGAGGGGAGGCATAAAAAATGTGATTTTTCATGATATGTCTGAAGGCGACGCATGGTAGTGTTTGATTACCCAGGGCTCGTAGAAAAACTTATTAATGTCTCTCAGCATTATCAACAATTGAAAAAACGTGTGTTCTGCTAAGAATACACTACACCGAATTTTTTGAAAATGAATTTTTAGATATAGTGCACTTTATATTCGTAAATTTTCAAACCACCCTAAGTGCCAAAAGTGAAAAAGTGATGTGAAAAAAAAATTATGTATTATCAAATATGAGTTTGGCGTCACAAAATTACCCCAATGTGAAGTTTTTGTCAAATTCGGGCGGCTTTTGAAGTTTTGTCCGACTTTTGTATGGAATGTGATCACTGTGGGACGCGATGATTAGTGGATGTGATACTTAATTTTTAGTGTATGGTTCGAACGCTAGAAGAGAGTGGGTTCTCGCATTTCACTAGAGTTCCCGGTCATGTCACTATCGAACGTGTTATCCAAAGAATATGAGCATCATTTTTAGGGTAGATTTCCGGACGTGATAATTTATAATCAAGCGAGCGCTGGGTTAATGCTTGAGACCGCGTTTGTAGATTTATAGGTGCTAAAATGTTCACTTAATTACCGGGATTTTTTAATGTTGGCAAGGTTTTATCATGCTATGCTGAATATTCTAAAATTCTGAAATGCCAATATTCTAAAATTCTGAAATTCTAAAATTCCAAAATTCTATAATCCTAAGATCCTAAAATTCTAGAATTTTAAAATTCTAAAATTTTAAAATTCTGAAATTCTAAGATTCCAAAATTCTAAAGTTCTTAAATTCTAAAATGCTAATATTCTAAAATCCTAAAATTCTAAAACTATAAAATTCCAGTTATAAAATTAAAAAAAATGTAAAAATCTAATATCCTAATATACTTATATTCTAATATTTTAATATTCTACTATTCTAATAATCCAATATTCTAATACTCCTATACTTTAATATTCCAAAATTCTCAGATACTGATAAACCAAAATTCTAAAGTCCTGAAATTCTAAAATTCTTAAGTTCTAAAATTCAAATATGTCTAATTTCTAAAATTCTAAGCTGCTAATATTCTAAAATTCCAAAATTCGGAAATTCAGAGATCCTAAACTTCCAAAACTCTTATATTTTAATATTCTAATACTCCTCTACTCGAATAATCTAATATTCCAACATTCTAAGATTCTGAAATACCAAAATTCGAAAGTCCCAAAATTCTAAAAATCTTGTATTCTAAAATTCAAATATATCTAATTCTAACATTTTAAAATTTCAATATTCTAAAATTTTAGAATTCTAAGATTCTTAAATTCTAATATTCCAAAATTCTAAAATTTTGAAATCTTAAAATTTCAAAACTCTGAAATTCTAAAATTCCACAATTATAAAATTGTGGAATTGAAAGATTGTAGAAATCTAATATTCTAATATATTAATATTCTCCTACTCCTACTCCTATACCCTAATATTCCAAGATTCTGAAATACCAAAATTCGAAAGTCTCAAAATTCTAAAATTCAAATATATCTAAATTCTAAAATTCTAGAATTCCAGAATTCTAAAATTCTAATATTTTAAAATTCTAAAATTATAATATCCTAAAATTTTAAAATTCCGGTATTCTAAAATTGTAAAATTCTGCAATTCTAAAAACTTAACATCCTCGAATTCTAACATTCTGAGACGCTAAAATTCCAAAACTCTAAAATTCCAATTCTAAAATTATAAAATTGTAAAATTCTAATATTCTGAAATGCTTATATTCTAATATTGTAATACTCTAATATTCAACAATTCTAAAATTCAAAAAAGATTCTAAAATTGTATCCTAAAATACTAATATCCTGTAATTCTAGAATTTTAAAATTCCAAAATTCTAAAATTCCAAAATACTGCAATTCTAAAATCTTAACATCCAAGGATTCTAAAATTCTGAAATGTTAAAATTCCAAAACTCTAAAATTATGAAATTGTGAAATTCTAAAATTCCAAAATTCTAAAATTAGTATTTCGGAATTCCAAAATTATAAAATTCCAAAATTCTGAAATCGTAAAATTCTTAAATCCTAAGATACTGAAATTCTAAAATTTAAAAACTAAAAAGTTGTAAAATTCTAAAATTCTAAGATGCTAAAATTCTAAATGCCTAAAATTCTAAAATATTGAGATTTGAAAATTCTGGAATTCTAGAAAACTAAAATTCTAAAATCCTAAATTTCCAAAATTCTAATATTCTACAAATCCCAAGACTCTAAAATGCTGGATTTCCAAAATTCTGAAATTCTTCGATTCACAGATTCTAAAATTCCAGTATTCTAAAATTAAAAGTCTAATATTATCCACTCTCAAAAACAAAAATGGCACAACTTACCACTATCCTCTGAGAGTAAATCAGTGAATGCCAGCTGCAGAATGTCTATTATTCCCCATCGGCTTGCGCTTGCTGAAATTTTTAACTATAGCCAACAACCAGATGACACAGGTGTTTTAAATAAACATGCAACTTGTTAACCTTCCGCACTTACTCAATCAGGAACGAATTGAGCATTCCATCGTTTATATTTCCTATCGAATCCTGGTCCACTTGTCGTTCCCCACTCGAAAGGCCTCGAACAGTTCAAAACAATGCTTGTTCCCTGGCGATATGCAGTGCCGCATTTTTCGTCAACTCAGCCGCTCCAGAAAATCCTCAAGTAGTCGTTTGGTAAAAAATTTCTCATCACCGACAACCAGATAGCCCAAACAGTGGGCGATATGCTCTTGGATTTTAGCTTTGTTGTGACCACACTGAAAAAGTGCATTAAAGGCTTTCATCAAAGTGGTTTCCATGCTTACATTGTCTTGACTAGTTTCCATTGCCGTGCCTTTAGGAGACGGTTCCGACGTGAGCGGCAGTAGAGGTAGAACCTATTACACCAAGGCTTTTGATAGAGGCCGATTGAACCATCTCAGCCTTTTCGCCAAACAGCCTCAGCAATCAAATCTGATTGGAACTCGGAATGGACCGTCCTCTGGTAGTCATGATGGTGTCCTTTTCCCCCTTGGGTAGAACGATATCACCAGTAACCTTCGGTTGCTTCCTCCAGTCGAAAGTCTGAGTCAAGGCTACCAAGTCGTCTCTTATCGAAGTATGCAATTCAACCGGTCCCTGGTAAATAATCAAAGTAGGGAGCAACGAGATGGACATCGTTATTCACAGTCGTTGGAGAAACGTTAACCAGTTCAGCCAATGCATTTTATGCCGCGTATTGCACCTCATTGGTTTCCTCGGAACCATTTCTGATCACTTTTGAAATACCAGCCAGCAGTAGTTGGGGCCACTGAAAAAACAAACTGCTGTAAACTTAATGAATAAAAGTGAAACGGGAACTTACTTTGTGAATAGCAAACTGCATCGCCAGAATTTTATTTACACTTCTGATTTTCCACTTTGTAAATGACCTGGATGTTTTTGTCAGTAACATTGCTGCGACATTTTAGGTGTAGAAAAAGATTTTGTCGCGCACGGGTGCTAACGGGACTCGTTTTATGATCCGGAACTTTGGAACTGTCGACAGAAAACAATGTGTAAATCGCTGCTAAGAGTTTTAAGTCAATCCAGCCGAATGATCTGTAAAACAATATAGGTTATGTTTCTTTGATTTGCATACCCACTAGATACTTACGAGAAAATTTCGTTCACTTCCACAACGGCCAGTTTTGCCACCGAGGCCATGAATCAATGTGTTAACGTTTCGTACTCACATAAAATGCCACCACACAAACGAACAATGCCTTTTTTCAGCTGCTGCAGTTCACTGATTTTTCGCTCATCCAGGGTGGAATTTCGCCGTCTTGCGTTGTCCGATGGGGAAGAAGCAGGACACCCATGATAATCGTTGGAAACTGCGGCTTCCCGGATAATCCAAGCAAATCTGAGCCAAAGAGAATAGTGAAAGAGACGCAGAGTGAAAATCAGTCAAAACGGCAACACTCCCTTTACGATGATTTTAACACTAGAATTTGGCAACCGTTTCCAAAGGCAGCACTTTAAATGACTCCTATAATATTTTGAAAACAAACCTTTTGTCGATCGTTGGATTTGTTTATCAAACGATGTGCATTTCGAAACAAAGAGATGAAATAATTCTAAAACTTGTTTTTACTCATACATAGACTCTAGAATGCACCTTACAATCACGATTGCACTAAATTCTGACGAAAATTCAAATTTTTTTTTGATAGATTTACAATACTTATCTCGTCCAACTCAGGCATGAGTAATGTTTATTTACATTGCACGATTGGTCTGCTCAATAAGGTATTTTTGGCTTCACACTATTCGTCTCTTTTCCTATTCTCTTTGATCTGAGCGATTCTCGGATTTTTTTTCTTTTTACCTGTAGCGGGACAACCAATTCAAGAGTACTTATTCAAAAGGTCCTAAGTGACATTGAGCTCGAACTGAGAAAAACGAGGCTGAAGTTTCATGGACCTAAAACAAACCCCTATTAGAGAACAAATATGCGTTTTGATGGAACAATTATGCCAATATAGTCTAAGGACTACGCTCTTTAGGTAAATAATGCTAAAAACATGAAATGTTTAGTGCTAATGTAAAACTAAGCGCTTTAGAATGATGCGTCCTTTTGAAAATTATATGACCTTTCACATAGGTCTTTTTTTCGGGCCCAAGAATCATACGACGCTGCACATACGGCTTTTTTCAGCAAAGGTAGCTCTTACGACAAATATTGAATTTCTTCAAAGTTTTCGACAAAATGAGCACCGGAATGCGAATGTTCTTCATTACTATGGTAAATAGTTGCACTGGATTTAACAGAAGTCTTGCAGAAAAAAATGCGGGAAACTTTAGTTCATATTAACAAATCATTGGCTGGAAGTGGTTAAAACCAACGAATGGCATGTTACTTTAGAATAACTAAGCTTTCCAATTATCATTTAATTTATTATACTTACTAAATTCAACTTCGAAAATAAGTCGCCGGAACAGAAGAAAATAATTTCTTTTATTTTGATGCTTAGGACGTTTTTACTAGGTACCTATGTGCAGTAGGGAAAACATGGAATGAAATGAATCTTGCGTCGTTTTTGCATGGCGCCTATGAACAGTTGCAGAGGTTTTGAAATATTTCGTGCATAGGTCCTTTCATTTTAAAAGGTCTCAAGTGCAAAATTTCAAAATATGATCATGAAAACTTTGCGACTTTTTATATAATGCTTGTTATTTTGATAAATACTGGGTATAATGAATCCTGGTTTTCGGTATTCGTTAGCTATGTTGTAATCACATGCTGTGCTGCAAATAACTCAGTTTGTTTTCATTTGTCCCTAAGGTCCATTTGAATCAGCACTCTTGAATTATAAAAAACTGAAAATAAAAAAGGGGAAAAACGCGTCGGCTCTGGTCCAAAAAAATGAAAGAGCGAGAAGGTGAATAATCCGAATAGCTTAACCTAAAGCGGACCCTACACGAGCAGAAATATTGACAATAAACCAATTATTGGTCAATATATTGATCGTGTAAGGACATTTTGAAAATATTGATTCTGTATAATTCACATGGGATTGACGTATTGAAGCAGTCTTGACAATATTTTTATTGACAATATTCTTGCCTCGTGTACACTGAAAATCAAAGTTACCTATTTTTTGGGTTAAATTTGCTCACTGGAAAGTTTATACATGGGCAACCCAAAATTAGGTAGAAATTTGAACATGGCGATTACCCATAATTTGAGTTGCTCGCTGTGAACTTCGTGTTGGGTAGGAATTGAATAATGACGTCTACTCAAATTCAAGTTCATCGCTTTGTACTTATATTTTGGGTAGTCCATTTCAAACAAAGTAGTAGGTAATGTTTTTGACAGCCATTGTTATTGTTGTGAATCAAATTGCATGAAGTGGCTCTGGAAAAGAATGGTAATTATAATGCATAATGCAATAATTTCAATTAAAATTAATGATTAATTTATTTCAGCCTAGAAACTTAGGATAAAGCAATTAGCGCTGGATCTAAAACATGAGTCGGTGAGTACTGAAACGTTGTTTATTTTTTGCTTGTGGGTTCATGTTGAGTTGCTCATAGTACTTAAATAGCGGCCACCGCATCATTCCGAAACCCGATCGGACCTCGAAAGACACATTGAACTCATGATGGGACGTTGATGATTCATATTTTTTGGAAATGTCTGAAATGCATATCGCTAGAGTTAAAATAGAATATAACTACTAGAGGGTAATGGCAGCGGCTAGCGGTGATTAAATATTTTCTCGTTCTTACATATGATGGGCCCATTAGATTGACATTTGTTGCCCTTGACACACGCAGGTTAAAGTAATGAGTAACAATAGCAGCTACAAAGCGATACAGTTTGGCAATTATATGCCAAATGTTCCAGGCTGCAACAATTCTAATTCGAGTCTATTGATCAAAAGCAGGCAAAAACCTCAAGCGGTGTGAATTTAGTAAACGGGGTAATTCTAAAAGATGCGACGAAATGTTGAATGATAAAAGG
Organism: Topomyia yanbarensis; assembly: GCF_030247195.1. Lineage (NCBI taxonomy): Eukaryota > Metazoa > Arthropoda > Insecta > Diptera > Culicidae > Topomyia > Topomyia yanbarensis. Next base: position 290,452,648 of record NC_080671.1, on the reverse strand, counting down.
TCGAATATAGCAAATGATTGAAAATAACAAAGGTTCCAATGTTACTAAAGGTTTAATGAAACAAAAGTTTAAAATTTAAAAAACAGAATAATGTATTCTCACCGTTATGATGCGTCACCTCGCCTAGTTTGGTGAGGTGAGAGCGAAAAAGCGATCACCGCTGTCACTTAGGTGACTATAGTCACCCAAGGTGAAAGAAGTCACCTGGCAGAGCGATTCCAATAATCATTTTGAGTGACGACGGTCACCGTAAGATGGGAAAAAGTGACTAAATGCACGAAAAAGAATTATCTATGTTTAATTCCACAAATTATTTCTTCACTTTTAATCAAGATAAAATTTTCATTTTAAATCAAGGAATTTATTAAACTAAAATGGATTTTTGGGTTGGATCAACCAAAATATCTATTACATTAATCTTACAGGTTTTGTTATCTGTGTTTTTCGAAGATCAACCAAATTATTGTTTATTTCAAATAAATCAGTGATTGAAGCATAAACATGCGTCTGATTGATTCCAAAAGTCTTCCTGTATTAGTTCGACAATCCTTGCTGGATTGAAACAAAGACGGTGATTTTTAGTGTTTTGTGGTTACCGGAAACCGCCATCTTGGATTTCAAAATGGCACCAATCATCAATTTTTGCCTTCTACTAATTACTAACTTTCAAATGACACCCATATTTATGGTGGTTTTAAGTGTTTTGTGGTAACGGGAAGCCGCCATCTTGGATTTCAAAATGGCGCCAATCATCAATTTTCGCCTTCTACTAATTACTACCTTTCAAACGACACCCATATTGATGGTGATTTTCAGTGTTTTATGGTAACCGGAAGCCATCATCAATTTTCGTCTTCTAACAATTACTACCTTTCAAATGACCCCCATATTGATGGTGGTTTTCAGTGTTTTGTGGTAACCGGAAGCCGCCATTTTGGATTTCATAATGGCACCAATCATCAATGTTTGCCTTCAACTAATCAATACCTTTCAAATGACACCAATATTTATGGTAGTTTCAAGTGTTTTGTGATAACCGGAAGCCGCCATTTTGGATTTCAAAATGGCACCAATCATCAATTTTCGCCTTCAACTAATCAATACCTTTCAAATGACACCCATATTTATGGTAGTTTCAAGTGTTTTGTGGTAACCGAAAGCCGCCATCTTGAATTTCAAAATGGCGCCAATCATCAATTTACAGCTTCTACGAATGGCTACTTTTCAAATGATACCCATATTGATGGTTGTTCTTAGTGCGAATGCCAAGCATCCATATAATATATATTGGAAGCCTATATTTTGGGTTATCCGAACGTTACAGAAATTTTGGGTTATCCGCTCGTTATAAATTTTGGGTTATGCGCTCAGTACTCAAACTTTGGGTTATCCGCTCTTTACTCAAATTTTGGGTTATCCGCTCAGTACTCAAATTTTCGGTTATCCGCTCAGTACTCAAATTTTGGGTTATCCGCTCAGTACTCAAATGTTGGGTTATCCGCGCGTTACTCAAATGTTTGGTTATCCGCTCGTTACTCAAATTTTGGATTATTTCATCGTTACTTAAACTTTGGGTTACCCGCTCTGTACCCAACGCTTGGGTTATCTGTAACCCAAACTTTGGGTAGTCCTCACACTACCCAAAATTTAAGTTCAAAGCTTGTTACCCAAAAGTGAGGAGATGCACTTTAGTCCATTTTGGGTAGGATTCTACCCAAAATTAGGTAACGGCCGGTAAGCGTGTAGGGTCCGCTTAAGAGAAGAGACGACAACAGGCTTCTTGCTTTTCTTAATTTTCTCGACTAGGCCCTGCCGTAAATCTAAAGACAACAAGCGTTCATCGTTGCCAGATTCCTTTCGTACACTTTTCGCAATTGCTGAAAAGAATTATACCTCAAAGATCGCACCTCAACTAAAAATTTACAATTCTAGCTGCTTTTGAAAATTAAATTTAATTTTCATTCATGTCTCTTAACAATACACGTAGCTATATCGCCATTCAGGACTTTTATTCAATTTGCCTGAAATGTTGATGTGTGTGAAAAGTAGCCAGAACAGATCCAGCAGCACTGTTTTCCATCCCGCTTGTAAATATGATGAATGCTCATGACTGGCAAAACGACCAATCAGAAGCTGGTTCAATATTGAGGTTAGGACTGGATCAAACTAGCTACGCGATTGTCTTCTCTTCTCTTAGGCTTAAACCGAAGACTCCATATCAAGAAGACTGGCAACTCTGTCCAGAATCCGGAGACAGTAACAGCAACGCCACTTGCGGGTAAAGGTGGTACTTTCCATAGTGATGCACACACACATATACATTTTTACATAAAGCTTCCTCCCTTCTTCCAATAGAGGCGCTGTAACCTCTGTCGCCTCTCGTTTGTATGGGGGAAGGAAAGAGATATCAGTCTTCTTGATATGGAGTCTTCGCTTAAACGCAAATACGAATCGCGTTTTCTTTCGCTCTAATGGCTCAAAATGGAAATGTCAAATACAAACGCCATATTGGAGCACGATTCGCACGATGTTTGTTGCACTGGGGCAAAACCCTCTTGCTCGTTTGGCTGCACTTTTTGACAGTCCGTTTGGCTGCAATTTTTGACACTTCGCTAGTGTGTGTAAAGTGTCTGCATACACGCAGAAGAATCAGGCCTTTTTGAATCAACAAAACGTTTAGTTGAATCTAAAACGTGGCGAATGACTGTTTCAAATTGAAATGGGCGTTTTTCGAAAGCATGCATTTGCTTTAGTTCAACAAATACTTTTGTTTACATTTTAAATAGAATCAAAATAAAATTTGTTAGATCTAACTGATCCCTTTGTTAAAAACCAACAGAATCTTTGTTTAGTTTCAATTAAATTTGAGTTGTTCTCTCCTTTTGTTGATACAAAAGATTTGTCTTTGTTTCTTCGAATTTGTTTGTTCGGTTAAATTTATCATGATTTTCAAACGAAATATTTGTTGGAACTACTGAAAAGCCAACAAATGAATTTGATGGTAATTTCAACCAACAGTATTGATTGAATCAAACCTGAATCTTGTTTGTCACTATATCAAACGGGAAATTGTTATTTAAAACCAATATTTGTTTATTTTCACTAATTTTTTTCTGCATATAGTTAGAATCGGTTGTGTCACTGGAGCCGAAATGCGAACTGGAACCAGCCAGAATTCCAGTTCATTTCCGGCTGAACTTTACTGGGTTCGTGCTACTAACACAGCCAAATCTCTTTATTTTCCAAACCTTGCACTTTACTATATTGAATGTTGATGATGTGTTTTGTTCTCAATGGAATCGTAACTGACTATTGTCGTGTTTTTATTGAATATTCGACGGAAAATCTCGTGATTTCTGGTATTAATTTCGAAAGATGGACTGTTAGTGTGCATGTGCGTTAAATCGGGCTGATTTCTTCTGCCTGCGATAACGGGAATCAACAGAACATATATCATTGCAGCCCGGAATTCACCCCAGGATTGTGCCAAATAGGGATGGCTCGTGAATATGATCATTTGTTCAAGTTACTAATAATTGGCGATAGTGGTATGTGTTGATAGTGCTTATGGAATTAGGAATAGTTTACACTACACGGATGAAAAGAAAAATACTAAAAAGCTTTTATTATATGCATTTTTAGTATTCGTTTTTAATCTTTGAAATGCATAAATGTTTATGCATTTTCACGCATTGTAATAATTTATTATTTGCGCTGCATAGTTAGTTATTCGGAGATACTCTTGGAACTTTGACGTTTAGTTAGAGGGGTAAATGTTCCGAATCATGGCCTTTTCGAAAAATTGGTATTTTTTTTTGGAAATGGCTCTATATGGTCTATTTAAGAACAATCAATGAAAAAAACGGGGGGAAAGCTTTAAAGGGTGAATCAAGCATGATTTTTAAAAACACCGTAACTAACAAATGTAAATAAATTGAGATTATCACTCCCCCGCATCACTGTGTTGGTATTTACTTATGAATATTTTAGGGATCTTCAGAGAGCGTAGGTGATCCGGGATTCCACGAATTTCCTCTTGCATGGACGTGTCGAAACAAAAAAGTGGAATCGGGAGTATCTAGTATATTAACACATGTCATAACATAACTAGAAGCCCACTGAGACGTCCAAAAAATTGTTTCAAAATCGTTCAACACGGGTCCAACGAAGGGCGTTTGTTGAGCGGTTATTTGGACGTTGTCCAAATTGGTCCAACGAATGTCCTTCATTGGACGATTTTGAAACCAACCGTTCTTAGAGGGAGGCGTTATTTCTTGTGACATGTGATCAGGGATGCCAAGTGCTTTTCCAAGAAGTCTAATAATTTTCCAAAAAGTCTGGAATTGTCTGGATAGGATAAATTTATAAAAAATTTAAGGTTGTGAACTTTCAGCATCTTGGAATGCTGAAATTTCCAGCTGATGAAAACTCAACAAAATTTATTCGCCTTTAGCGAAAAAGACTTCGCTATTTTGTGTTTCCAGTTATTCTAAAAAGTTTTGTTTTCATAATCGTTACTTGAAAATGTGGTTTTAAAATCAACGATGCATTCTTGTATCTCATTTTATTATTTGTCAAACTGTCTGGATAATTCTGGACAAATTTTCTGAAATCTGGATCAGACAAACATAAATCTGTATGTCTGGACGATGCTTAAAATTCTGGAAGAATCCAGATAAATCTGGAAGGTTGGCACCCCTGCATGTGATTGAAGTACACTGTCATGAATCTGGTTTGGGATTGAAGCTCGACACCCCAGTTAAACGCATTCCGGAACCGGTTCGGATTTCTGAATGGAGTCATTATGGATAGTTATCCTCTAGGGAGAGATATGCGGAGGAAAAAAAGGCAAACTAGCAACGGTAAATATCGCGATAAAAAACTAGCATCACTTATTGCGAACCAAGTTTTGCGTGACTTTATTATCATAACGTTTATTTTAAAAATAAGAAATGAAGTGCATTGGAAAATTTTGTGCGAATCGGCCTTGTAATTACGCTCTAATAGCTGAAATAAGTTTTTTTTCGGTACCCGAAGGATGCTGCATTACGCGATAAATGGGTTGAATTTTTCGAGTTCCGGCGTTCCCGTTGCTGGATTCTTTGCGGCTATGTAGCGCAAGTATTATTCAAACAAAAATCAGTAAATATGTATATAATAAGAAGAGAATACTGCAAAGAAAAACTCCGTTCCTGTGTATTCGCACGTTACGCAGTTATAGGAGCTTAAGAAAAACAAAAAAGCAAACTTTTGATGATGGATCTATTTCCCGCAGAAAACCATTCTTGACCCTATCGAACAACGTAAGCAAGAAGATAGATTAGATGCATAAAATATACCATGCGGTAGCTTTCGGACAAAAAATCTCTTCAGATCAATCAAAAGCAACACTGCCAGCAACGCAACCATCTGGAAAAAATCAGATAGAAGGTATTACCGACGATTCCGCCGGGAATCCTACCTTTGGATATAGGTTGGTTACCCTAATTGAACAGCATTATTCTTGTCAGGAAAGTTCAACTTACAATAGCGCCTATTTATAATTTGTTGCCTAATGTTTATCAACAAAAATTAAAAAAAATAACATTACTATCCAAAAATATTGCACCAATGCAGTCAAATAATGATCGACTGGCTCAAAATGTTGACAGTAAGCTGGCTCAAGATGGCGTCTTCGCATATCTCTCCCATATCTAACGAGCTAGCCTAGTATATGTAAGCCGTGGCTCGACAAGTCTTTCAAAATTTTCAATGACCAGTGGATTCATAACCTCACATCATATAAGTAAACGAGAGGAGAGATCCCAGAATCGATCTTTTAAGGGAAGAACTCCCGCTAGTACTTCAACACTCATCGTATGTGTCGATTGCATGGAACCTAAGGCGATTCGTAAACAACGATACTGTATTCGTTCCAAATTAATAATGTGAGTGTTTGCAGCTGAACGGAAACAGAAGCACCCATATTCCATTACCGAAAGTATCGTTGTTTGATACAATCTTATCACGTCACTTGGATGAGCACCCCACCAAGATCCGGTTATTGTTCGGAGAAAATTTATCCTTTGTTGGCTCTTCTTTATCAGATACCTAATGTGGCCTCCCCATGTACCTTTAGAATCGAACCAAATTCCAAGATATTTAATGGTCATGACTCGGGCTATCGTTCTACCAACCAACTGAAGCTGAACTGGATCACGCTTCCTTGAAAAAACAACCAACTCTGTTTTCTCCGTAGAGAAATCGATGCCTAGCTTCAAAGCCCAACTTGATAAATTATCCAAACTATCTTGCAGTGGTTGTTGTAAATTTATGGCTTTTGCTTCTGTAACAGAAACCACGCCATCATCTGCAAGTTGCCTTAGAGTGCATGGGCTGACAATACAATTGTCAATGTCCTTCACGTAAAAATTGTAGAGAAGGGGGCTTAAACAAGAACCTTGTGAGAGGCCCATGTAACTTATTCTGAATGTTGCCAAATCGCCATATGAAAAACACATGCATTTTCTGACAATAAGTTGTATAAATAATTATTTAATATTGGTGAAAGACCACATTGATGTAGTTTCTCTGAGAGAACATCAATGGAAACAGAGTCGAATGCTCATTTTATGTCTAAGAACACAGACGCCATTTGTTCTTTTTTTGCGTAAGCTAGTTGGATTTCTGACGAAAGTAGCGCCAGACAATCATTCGTTCCCTTTCCCCTCCGAAAACCAAACTGGGTATCTGATAGCAAGCCGTTCGCCTCAACCCAATTCGTCGCTGTTGTGCTATCTTATGACAAGCGCCATTTTGCACATTTCGAGAAAAACGATTTTTAAAATTTGAGATTGAGCATCTTGAAACTTATAAATGGTATAAGCAATCCAAAGAACACAATTGATGCTTCTATCTATTCTGTATTAATCTCTCAAATATTACGAAGATCGGTTGAATATGTTGCGAATTTTCACTATAAATGTAAACAAAAGTCGCACTCACACGTGTCATAGGAGTGTATTGATGACAAAATTTGTATGATGTGTCATAATCGTGCATGGAAAATTTTCCATAGAAAAAAATCATCAATTTTCAACTTTTATTCATATCTTTGGCTTCATTTGGTCTATAAACAATCGGTGAGATGCATTTTAAAGGAAATGAGTCAGGGAATCTAGAAAAAATAGTTATTTTTGGTTACAGTGTTGCCAAAAATGCTATATTTCCAGTTTAAAACTTAAATTGCATTTTTCTCACAATTCGTGTATTTTTGTTTTGAAAACGATATTGCTATTGTGTTTCTCAGATAATTTTACACATAAAAACATCTTATGGATCAAGATAACTTGAACCAATCTCCAGACACAGTCATTTGAATCAAAAAATTAAAAATTTCTCAGCACGTTTCTCGCTATATCTCAGTAACCAAACAAAATGTCGAAATTCTGAAAACGCCACTTTGTAGAGATTTTTTTGACAAGTAATATGGCATATCTAACTTAGTTTACCCCAAAATGGCGCTTGTCATAAGATAGCACAACAGCGACGAATTGTCGAGACGTCGTAGGATATTTTTTCCAACAATTTCCTGATGCAGGACAGCATTGCAATCGGTCGATACGAGTTATGGTCGGAGGCTGGTTTTCCCGGTTTTGGAATGGCGATAACTCTCATTTGTCTTCAGTCGTGCGGGACAATGTTCTACTCAAGAAGCTTATTGAATAAATTCAACAAGCGTCTTTTTGCTAGGTCAGGCAGATTCTTCACCAAGTTGAATTTTATTCTGTCTGGACCCGGAGCATTATTGTTGCATGAGAGGAGTGCAATTGAAAATTCCATCATTGTCAAAGGCGAATCTATGAAGTCGTTACTTGTGGGAGCATCGCGAATGATTTTCTGCGCAGGAGCAGAATGTGGACAAACTTTCTTGGCAAAATTAAATATCCAGCGATTCGAAAAATCTTCGCTTTCATTAGTTACGTTTCGATTCCTCATTCTTCTGGCTGTATTCCAAAGAGTAGCTTATTGAATAAATTCAACAAGCGTCTTTTTGCTAGGTCAGGCAGATTCTTCACCAAGTTGAATTTTATTCTGTCTGGACCCGGCATTATTGTTGCATGAGACGAGTGCAATTGAAAATTCCATCATTGTCAAAGGCGAATCTATGAAGTCGTTACTTGTGGGAGCATCGCGAATGATTTTCTGCGCAGGAGCAGAATGTGGACAAACTTTCTTGGCAAAATTAAATATCCAGCGATTCGAAAAATCTTCGCTTTCATTAGTTACGTTTCGATTCCCCATTCTTCTGGCTGTATTCCAAAGAGTACTCATTGATGTTTCTCTTGACAAGCCATCAACGAAGCGTCTCCAGTAACTAGACTTTTTGGCACGACGGAGACTGTCAAATTTGTTTTGCAAAATCGAATAATTTTCAAAGTTCGCACGTGTACACCCTTTCCGTTTCATAATTTCTTTGTAAGCAACTTGTTTAGCTTCATATGCATCCGACCACTCTTTGTCCCACCAGGGATTAGGAGGCCGGCTATTCATTGTCATGCCAGGATTGCATTTCGTTTGGGTTTGTTCTGCTGCTTCAATAATCAAACCCGCTAGAAATTCATATTCTTCGGTAGGTGGTAGCTCTTCCGTCGAAACAAGAGAAGTGGAAATTAAAGATTGGTATTTTTTTCAATCAATATTTCGTGTCAAGTCATAAGGGACATTGATTGAATTCGTGAGGACTAATTCCTGTTTCCATCTCCCCATATTCACCGCGCCACCGAAACGACACCCAGCGACTATCTGTCCAGTCGGGGAAAACGTACGCAAGCGTCCGCTGGCTGTGATGGCACCCTGCATAAAACGAAAATGTCAGCCGCCAGTTTCCACTGTAAGCATTTTGGACAGTATATGTCCCGTCGAAGCAACACATGATACTACCACCCTTAGCAAGTTTCCACCGTTCCCAGCTTTACCCGCTGCAGCAGAACCCTGCTGCCGTTCGTCGTGCCGGCGAAACAAAAAAAAAATGCAGTCTGCAGCGTTTCGTTACTGCAGTTACACTCAACAATTATCAAATATCCGGCGTCGGACAAATTCTGACTAGCTCTTCGTCTCAACACCGCATCAACAAGACGGATGTGCAAGTAGCGACTTTCGCTTCCCTCCTTCTACCCCTCCCAGCTCACGGCGTATCCGAAACGGCACCCATCAGCTACCCGTCCTGCCGGGGAAACCTTACATTGTATCTGCAAACGGCCGCCAGCTGTCAGGAAACTCTACGTAAAACGAATCTGCCAGCCGTGTTTCCAGCTTCCTCGGTAAGCATTCTGGACAGTATATGTTCCGCCGAAGCAACATATGATACTGCCATCCTCAGCAAGATTTTAACTTTCCCAGCCGCCTGCTCAAGCTGCTCCGCTGGTTTTCGTGTCGCAGCTATGGTGACAACGCTCAGCTGGTGGCGCAAACATGTCAACGAGCCGCCTTCTCAACGATCAAATGGCTGACATGAGGAGCTACAAGATTGCTACAATCAACATGAACGCAGTGACAAATGGGACAAAGCTCGACGCCCTGAATTCATTCATCCGATCCGCTGAACTTGATATTTTCCTGCAAGAAGTGGCAACGATACATCTCAACATACCAGGCTTCATCATTGAGTACAATATAGACGAGCACAAAAGAGGAACAGCGATTGCAGCCCGAAGTTTTCTCACCTTCACCCATGTAGACAGAAGCATGGATTCAAGGTTAATCAGTGCACGGATCAATGGCGTAACTTTCATTAATGTGTACGCAGCATCGGGAACTCAAAATCGCAACGCAAGAGAAAATTTCTACAACACAGTTTTACCATACTACTTCTATAATGCTACGAACACTGTCATCATTGGTGGTGATTTCAATTCGGTAGTAAACCAAAAAGATGCTACTGGTTCAAACGCGCATAGTCCAATGCTAAAACGATTCATGACTGCCTCAGGTGTAAACCGTCAACATGTTGAATTCTCCTTTATCAGATCGGACTCTGCCTCTAGGTTAGATAGGATTCTTGTCACACCGATTATGCGAGAATGGATTCGAACCGCAAATTTTGCTGCAACGGCTTTTTCAGACCACAAAGCATACATAATTCGCACTGTTCTTCCAACACTTGGAAATCCACCTGGTCGGGGAATATGGCGTATGCATCCAAGCCTGGTTGATGATCCAGCGGTCATTGAGGAACTGCACGTGAAATGGGGTTACTGGACAAGTCATCGACGAAATTATCGTACTTGGATAGACTGGTGGATTCAATTCGTGAAACCTAAACTGATCTCCTTCCTAAGATGGAAATCGTCCATTCAAAGGCGCTCATTCCATGATACAATGGAATTGTACTACGCCATACTTCGTTCAGCATATGATCGGTATTATGGCGATCCCCGTCAACTGGAAACAATCAACCACATTAAAGGACGGATGCTCTCTTAGCAGCGTAGCTATGCACATCGCACGCGGTGTTGGAACGAAATATACATAGCAGGAGAAAACACATCAATTTTTCACATAGCAAACCAGAAGAGCCAACGAACCGAAACTTCGATTAATATACTGCAGAATGAAGATGATACAATACGAGAGCCAAATGCGATACACCAGAGTGTGCAAGAATACTTTGTTAGCTTATACTCTTCCACGCACCCGGTCGAGAACGACGACTTCAACACAACACAGCGCATCCCGAGTGAAAATGAGGACAATCAGCGAGTAATGGATGAAATTTCTTCAGGCGAAATTCTACAAGCAATCAAATCGAGCAGCTCAAGGAAATCACCCGGCAACGATGGCTTGCCAAAGGAGTTCTACCTAAAGGCATGGCAAGTGATTGAGAGAGAGTTTACTTTTGTCATCAACGAAGCAATGTCCTCTAATGCTCCTAAAGAATGCTTTGATGGAGTACTAGTGCTGGTTAGGAAAAAGAAGGGCGATAACAGCGTCAAAGCATTCAGACCGATTTCACTCCTGAATGTGGACTACAAAATATTCGCTAGAATAATTAAAAACAATTAATCCCTTGCTCCCATTGGTGCTCAGGGTTACCAAAAATACAGAATAATCTGTATTTATACAGATTTTTCAGTCAGTTTCAGACCAAGAATCTGTATGTGCAGATATACAGATTTTTGCGTGTATGTACAGATATACAGATTTTTGAGAAGTGATGTTACAAAACCTATTTTAGAAATATTTTTTTAGTTTCAGTAATACTTCCTCTGTGTCTCTCTCAGCTTAGCCCTCTATATTTGGCTGTGCACGCCGATGAAATCGACTTAAAAATGACTTTTACTGTGAGCCGTATTTACAAACATTGCTTCACAGTTTAATGGCAGTATTGGTAAACACGGCTCACAATAAAAGTCAATATTTATGTCGACTTCGATTGCGTGCACAGCCTAATTAAAATATATTTTCACTTTTGCGAGTGGTCGCTCATTCTGAAAGGTAAAGGTTTGTAATGCACTCAGATTAGCACCCAGCAAACGCCTGGCTGAAGTCTACTTCCAGAAACGTTAACGAACCATTTGGTGAAATTTTTAACTTTTAGTTAAAATCTGACACTTCAAAAGTTATTTGCAAAATAACCCTACTCTGGAGCATGGTTAAAATTGACAGAGCTATAGTTAAATTTGACAGTTCGATTATTAAATTTTTTCCCATGATGCAGAATGAAAAGGTGGAAACATTTTCTGTACCTAATTGAGGTTGTCAATATTTTTCAATACAAAATTAAGGGATAAAGATGGAAACGATAACGTGTTGTGTAAAGATTTGTTTGGGTTATTTCATGATGTGAATGTTTACTTTTCGAGGCTATGACTGTCATACTTAATGTAATAAGAAAAAAAAACTAATTTTAAAATATCGACAAATGTTCACACCTCTACCAACTTGTGGTCATCGCAGCTGTCAATTCTAAATAACTATCCATATGTCAACTTTTGAAATGGTTCGCTCTCTCAAGGACTCAACTGATTCGATACAGATATCGACACAGATTTTTCAAAGAGTAAATGCAGATGAAAAGATTGTTTAGGACAAAAATACAGATTTAATTTTGGCAACCCTGTTGGTGCTATCAAAACATCAAAAATGCTCCAATGGGAAGCGTAACATTTTTGAAGCCACTGCTCGGATACTTGACCGCTGTTGTGAACTGAAAGCGAGACGTGGGAATGCACTGCTGGTTGCTTTTGATATCGACCATGCTTTTGATAGGGTAGAGTACAACTTCCTGGCAAGCACCATGGCAAAAATGAATTTTAATCCTGATCTGGTTAACCTTCTAATGTACTGTACAAACAACAGTTTTTCAAGGGCGCTTATCAATGGCAAACTGGGAAATGAAATAAAAATAGAGAGATCGGTACGACGAGCGGATCCACTATCAATGTTTTTGTTTGTAATCTATTTGCAACCACTGCTTGATAAACTGCACAGAGAATTTCCACATGCTGTTTTGAACGCCTACGCTGATGATATTTCTATGTTTCTCGGCAGTGACCATCAGGTGCGAGCTATTCTAAACACCTTTGAAGCATTCGGATTTGTTTCTGGGGCAAGAATAAACACCCAGAAAACTAAAGCCATAAGGATCGGTTTGATAAACTTGACACCACAAAATGAGTGGTTGCAGATACAAAACACAGTGAAAATCCTCGGAATACATCTTGCTGGAGACTTCTCCTACACAATTGACCGCAATTGGGCTGCGGTTTTACGAGGGTTCCAAACGTGTATGTGGATGAACAACGTCCGAAATCTGAACCTCGTACAAAAAGTCATTTTGATAAATACTTACATAACATCGAAGCTATGGTACACAGCATCTGTAATTCCACTTCCAAACAAGCATAGTGGAAAGTTTATCTCGAGAATTGGATCATTTCTGTGGTATGGGAAAAGATGGACCAGGATAGCTTTCGAAACGCTGATACTTCCTAAAGACAGAGGAGGGTTAAATCTACATTCACCACCGATCAAAGCCAAGGCTTTGCTGACAAATCGAATGATACAAATCGCTTCAGATCTCCCTTTTCTTTGGAGTTTCTTAGAACACAACGCCAATCCCCCAAATCTACTGGCCATACCCCGGAAATACGAACAGTGGTGAAAGAATCTGCTTTTCTAACTGATGAAATCGCAAGAACGCCTAGCTCCAGTATAATATACTGCAGCTTCCTAAAACAACTGAAGGAACCGAAAATAGTGAGGGAGAATCCACTACGCGACTGGAAGAAAGTATTTAGACACATCCACTCCAAGCTGCTAAAATCGGATCAACGATCTGCGTGGTATTCAGTTGTTCATCGCAAGATAATTACCAACGAGCTACTCTACAACATGAATAGACGAGCCGACGCTGACTGCAGTATTTGTCCTGATCAAACGGATAGTATCGAGCATCACCTTCTTCAATGTAGCGAAAACAAAACTATATGGGTATACCAACGGAACGTCTTCGTAGCGATTGATCGACGGCTAATGCAACTACAACCTGAGGATTGGATCTACCCAGTTCTCCAACACCAATCCAGACGGACACGCCAGCTGATACTGAAGGAATTCTCCCAGATGTTATGTTACATGACTAGTACACTAACGAACCAAAAAACTGTAGATGGATATAAATTTTATTTACAATGTAACTAAATAAGTAATAATGGGGGGAAGGGGAGGAGTTGCTTCTCTAATCTTCCGGTCATCACATCGCATGCTTTGGTATTCTTAATATGTATAACAAACATGAAGATGTGACACAAGGTGCCAAGGTGCGCACTGAAATCCTGTCAATCCTATTTTTCATTGGATTGTCTGCTCTAAATATATCACCAGGGGACCATTCATAAATGATGTTGGATATTGACAATAGGGGAAGAGCGTCACGTAACGAGATAAAAAAAAAACTAAAAATGAATTTTAGACGTATCAGCGGATCAGGGATGAAAAAAACGTACAACATTGTTTATGAATGGCCCCCAAACAAAGAATATTCCATAACGAATATCACGTAACATCGGTAACAGAGCATTGGGATCAAGGCCGAGTCCCCCCTGGGTCGTGCAGAACTGAGAAGCAACATCAATTTAGGCACAGATAGCAGACGTCCATTTATTTTCATTTTGTTTTGTCTTTTCATTTGTTTCTCCTGCTACGATGTGTGCGGGAGAACCGGACGGCCAAGGAAACGGAGGGCCAGTGGCCCAAACGGGTCAGGAACAGGAGGGAGGACTGCGAACAGGGAAACCGACAACAGAGGAGAAATCGTTTATTTATTTGTTGTAGCTGCGATACTGGTCACAATTGTTTTGCTTTTCTTGTTTCGTTTCAGCAAACCATAATCTATACGGACTGGCACATGCGAACGGTTAGGCTTTGTAGGTTCTCATCTTGAGAAATGACAATGACACTGTACGAGATGGTGCTGGGCCTGTGACTTTCGACTGGCATGGTTAATTCTCATTGATTCGGAAGTCTTCTTGGCTGGTAGGTGGATATGTGCTCCTACTTGCAAGTTGATCAATTCACTTGGGTGGGGGACATGTGGATCCTACTAGTTGTCGACTCTTTTGATCGTGCGTATGAGCCTAGTTCAGGAAAGGAGTGCAGGACTGGCACCTAGGAGATAGTTAATTATTCAGGACTTGTTCTTATGATTATTAAACTCGACCAAGCACACCGGGTCTCAGAAATGATAAGCAACCCTTTCGGGTCGGTGTGGTCTATTCGAGTCGAACCAGGCGGACATTCGGTTCGAGCAAACTTTATGTGGATAAATATTGCTTACGCCTTTATTGGCAGAGATTCTTTTTGCGAAATCCTAAAATACCTTCACTGGTATAGCTACTCAGGATAATAATAATAGAAAATTAAGGGTTTGCCTGGTCCATAATGTAATTAATATGTATATTGACTAGAACAGGGATAATCGAGTTATGTTATAAGATAGAGAAGAAACAGCACAGTTGAAGGAAAAGTATTCGCGAGTAAGGACTAATACTGCTAGTATGTTTACCGTTTCAATTAATAGTTGATTGATCTGCTTCGGACCTAGGAGACAAAAAGGAGATTAGGAAGAGACAGAAGCGGATTCAATGCAAAATTTGCCAATATGACGTTGACCCCAAGGCAATGGTAGGATTATTTTCCATAGGATGACTGACTAGATGACACGACGTTACACGATCTGAACTTGCGCCAAATAGTTTGTATGTATGTATGAAATTCGCGGACATCACGGCTGACTGCGATCTCTAATTTACTTAACAGTCGATTGATCCGCTTCTGACCTAGGGGACCCATGAGGAGATCAGGAAGAAAATAGGAGCGGAATCAATGCGAAGTTTTAATTGCATCACTGACGACTTAGCACGCGTTGTTAGGAGCAGGATACATTGGACCAGACAAAATAGAGAACTTGACGTTACGTTAAGCTGCAGTCCCATCCAGGGTTACCAAAAATACAGAATAATCTGTATTTATACAGATTTTTCAGTCAGTTTCAGACCAAGAATCTGTATGTGCAGATATACAGATTTTTGCGTGTATGTACAGATATACAGATTTTTGATGTTACAAAACCTATTTTAGAAATATTTTTTTAGTTTCAGTAATACTTCCTCTGTGTCTCTCTCAGCTTAGCCCTCTATATTTGGCTGTGCACGCCGATGAAATCGACTTAAAAATGACTTTTACTGTGAGCCGTATTTACAAACATTGCTTCACAGTTTAATGGCAGTATTGGTAAACACGGCTCACAATAAAAGTCAATATTTATGTCGACTTCGATTGCGTGCACAGCCTAATTAAAATATATTTTCACTTTTGCGAGTGGTCGCTCATTCTGAAAGGTAAAGGTTTGTAATGCACTCAGATTAGCACCCAGCAAACGCCTGGCTGAAGTCTACTTCCAGAAACGTTAACGAACCATTTGGTGAAATTTTTAACTTTTAGTTAAAATCTGACACTTCAAAAGTTATTTGCAAAATAACCCTACTCTGGAGCATGGTTAAAATTGACAGAGCTATAGTTAAATTTGACAGTTCGATTATTAAATTTTTTCCCATGATGCAGAATGAAAAGGTGGAAACATTTTCTGTACCTAATTGAGGTTGTCAATATTTTTCAATACAAAATTAAGGGATAAAGATGGAAACGATAACGTGTTGTGTAAAGATTTGTTTGGGTTATTTCATGATGTGAATGTTTACTTTTCGAGGCTATGACTGTCATACTTAATGTAATAAGAAAAAAAAACTAATTTTAAAATATCGACAAATGTTCACACCTCTACCAACTTGTGGTCATCGCAGCTGTCAATTCTAAATAACTATCCATATGTCAACTTTTGAAATGGTTCGCTCTCTCAAGGACTCAACTGATTCGATACAGATATCGACACAGATTTTTCAAAGAGTAAATGCAGATGAAAAGATTGTTTAGGACAAAAATACAGATTTAATTTTGGCAACCCTGGTATACACCACAACGCGCCGTGGTATACACGAAAAGTGTGCCGTGTTGAATTTATCTGTACACGCACCTAACACCACATATAATTTACAGAGCAAGAAAGCGCGAATCTCTCACCAAACCACCCCATCGCCAATAGATTTATTCAGCTCCAAAAGAAAGGGCTTTCTGTTTTTCTGTGGTGTGTCATCATTGTATCTTACGTGTATGCATGAAACTGGCACGCCCGTGCATCATTAGAATGGAATGCAATCAGCAGCGCCTGGCGGCAATCATGAGATGTACCACCGAAGAATGCGAACTAACATGAAACGCATCAGAAAACAAACTAACGAACTTTTCTTATGTTCCCTTTTTATACGTGTTGCAGCTCATTGGACGAAAAAGAGGCAGTCCTAGCAACGTTTGCTACTTGAGCGAATTGTACCGACCAATCAGATAATTACTACTTTCATAAAATCCGTTATTTCCGTTATTTTTAGTAATTGTACATTAGAGAGGCTCGAATATGACATTTTCCAGCACAGCAGTTCCTGTGCAAAGTTTGGGAGCGGTCGGTTGCTTCTCGGGTTTGCGCATTGCGCTCAAAGTTTGTATGGGTTTTTATATGGGGAAATCAATTATTTGGCATTTACGTTAGTAAAGCTCGCTATTTCACTTACTATGAAAAACCAACTTTATAAAACTACTTCAAACCTTGGTTAACAACTTTGACGAAGACGGTAACTTGCTACGAGTTTTCAAAAAATATTTATAACGATTTTAAAACTTATAAATCAATCCAAATGCAGAAATTCATTATTTCTTTCGACATTGTCAGTATACCACTGCCACCGATAGTTTAAACTAAAATAAACGAGAATAAAGCCGTCGCAGAGACTTGGTACCTTTGAATGAAATGTTCAGAATGAATTGCTGAAACATATACCTAGTCAGAATATGCAAAGAAGAGGGGGTGTGGCTTGTGCACTCTTCAGTCCCCTTTTTAAATAGATTAGTATAACATAAGAAGCCCATCTTCAACGCAGGTTTATGCCGCCGAATTAAACAATAATCTTACGTGTTTGAGCGCTACTATTTAAGGGCTCTACTGCTATCTCATTTAAAATGGTACAACGGTTTATAAGTTTTACGTATTTTAAAACCCTATTTCTTAGCCGTTCAGAGCCAGAATTTAAAAAATGCATATCCTTAGATTTCTTGAAGTCTCGGAATTGTTCCTATTGGCGTTTTCGTTTGAGATTCTAGGAACGAAACCAGGATAGTTACTTCAAACAAACGCTTTTTGATGAAATTGAGTTAGGTTCACGCAAAACAGTGGTGATGTAGGCGAACCAGAAATATACGTCAGGTTAGAACCCAACATGATTTCCAGCCCTGAGTTAGTTTTAGCCTCAAACAAAAACAACACAATTTTTAGGTGTGAATGCTAAATATTGTTAATGTTATTTCCCACAACAAAGAGTTGTAACCCGTCAGGGTAACAATTTAGCACTGGGTGGAAATATACCCTTTTTTGCGTATACACTCCGTAGAGTGTATTGTTTACGTAAAATTATGCTCACCGCTGTTCGGTACCGTTCACATGTAGTTGTAAATTTTTGTTCATTTTCGCGTTTGTGAACGGTTTTATTCGTATAGACAGGTTAGATAATTTTTGTTTTACGTTTGTGAATTAGTAACATAGGGCTTAGGTAGGCTACCGCTCTCCTCTTGCAAAAATAAGTGTGCGTTGGTTATGCTGCTCACCGATGACAGCTGTGCGACAAGGCGGTTTGTGATAGCCCGGGGACAACTTGACAGCTCCCATATATTGAACTCATAAGCAAATTTTGTGGTGATTTGGTGATGTCATGGCGGCTCGAATGGAACAAAATTTAAAAAAGGCGCATCCCATCTATTATTTTCTATAGCTGTAAAAAATGAACAATTTAAGCATTTCTATCACCAAATTTATTTTGCTGTTCAAATTAAAAACTGTCCATACCTTAACAGAAACATAGATTCCATTTTGGATCTAAAAAATCCAAGAAAAATAAATTGATTTTCAGAAATACAAGAAGATGGCTTTCAAAATCGAGCCACTTCCACTTATATTGAAATTTCCGAAAATCTTCGAGATCGAATCAACATGAAATCCTCCGATAGGCGCCGTTCAATTAGTTTTCTGTGGGGCTGGAGCTGAGTAATATGCGAAATGAATTATGAAGGAATCCGTACC
Organism: Topomyia yanbarensis; assembly: GCF_030247195.1. Taxonomy (NCBI): domain Eukaryota; kingdom Metazoa; phylum Arthropoda; class Insecta; order Diptera; family Culicidae; genus Topomyia; species Topomyia yanbarensis. Next base: position 290,433,924 of record NC_080671.1, on the reverse strand, counting down.
AAAACCATCGCAAAATCTTTTGGGCAGAATTATTGCAAAAGTCGAATAAAACTCTGGCAAGAGTCGAACATAATTGTATATGGGGCCGTACACAAATGACGTAGCTTTTTTCGGCGATTTTTGAGCCCTCCTTCCCCCTCGTAGCATTTGGTCACTAAATTCTAACCTCCCCCTCGTAAATAACGTAGCATTTACCTACCCCCTCCCCCTCGTACCATGCAAAGCGCCCGGGTGATGAAAAAAAATTACATGTTTTTCAATTATTTTAAATACATGTCCTTTCAAAATGTTTGACGACTTTTATCAACATTTTCATTATAACAGCAAATTGCGTGCAAAATAAGCCCATTTCATCACAAATATAGTGTTGATTGTTTTGATTGGAATTTTATAAGGGGAGCATAAAGAGAAGTTCTCTCAGTTCACAATCCTGCAGCTGCCAATGATTCTAAGAAGCATACGTTCATCTAAATTACTAAATTTTGTTTGGTTGAATACGAAGTGAAAATTTTATTTAGCTCCCAAACTAAGTCTAATAGTTAGCAACATTAACTAACTAATGTAGCACGTTAAATCCGCATTCAAAATGTTTTCGTATTTTTGTGAACTTGTAATTCCGCGAATCGTAAAATTTACCTCGTGAAAAACCGCATCAAAAGTAACTTGTTTGAATTTAAATTTATAATAATGGAATAATGGAGGATCATTAAATTGTTTTCTCTAAACAATGGGTTTTAAACTTAATGCTACGCCGCACAACTTCTGACCCTACCCTCCCCCTCGTCACACTTCGTCACAAATTTGGTACACCCTCCCTACCCCCCAAAATGCTGAGTTATTTATGCATGGCCCCTATTCCTGGCAGCATTCTAAAACCGGGCACTACCGGTTTGCTGCCAGAATTCTGGTAAAAGCGCACAAATTCTATCCAAAACCAATTTTGCTGACTATGTAGAAAATCCGACATATTTCGTTTATATTCCCAAACAAAATTCTAGAATTCTTAACGTTCTTAATTAATTTGAAACAAGATGTCAAATGTTCTCGAATTGTTAGGCTTGGTGATTTACTTTCATTCGCCAAAATGATTTTCATTCATATTTCTCGGGCACAAATGATTTACCGATTACACACTTCACACAACAATAAAACAAAAAAAACGACTTCCAATTAAAATTATTAATAAGATTTATGTACCTTGCTGACAGTTTCCAGTTAGGGATAAATTTATTCTCTAATAATTGTTTTCTTCATCCACATTTTGGAATACGCTTTTTCTAAATGTTGTTCTTGCTGCATTGACGGCGTTCATAACACACGTAACGAAACACGCTTTTCTCTTGAAACTATTTCGTTTCGTTGTGCGTGGTACTCGTACGGAGAAGGCATACTAGCGTCACCATCAAATTAGTGTTACATATATGAAACAAGCACTATCTGTCAAGTTGTCCCCGGGCTGGTGATAGTCGAGTGCGGAAGGCGGCCATCGAGTTAGATAGTGACGGACCACGGCATCGATCAGACGCCCGATCAGTTTGTTTTTGTTTGCGGGACAGTTTCCCGCCACTAGGAAATTATTTCAGTGCGCGCGTGCGACGGCAAGCTAAACCGTCAAAAGTGCCGGCCCGTGGTTCGGGCATTAGTGAAGTGTACGGTGTCGGTTCGCCAATAGGGGTAAGCTATAAAGAGTGCTTTCGCTTCCCCGGCTAAACAATAAGGAACCGTGACATCGACTGTTCTCGCTATAGAGGATAAGTCGAGCGAGCCTAGCTCTCCTCTATAGCTAATAGCCAAGGAGAACGAAGCAGGGCGGACAAAGGTTCCCCCTGGGAAGTATATTGCGGTGACTTCCGGGATCGTTTACGGTGAGTAAACGGTCCGGCGATTTATCGCCAACGTCGCTAGGGAGGTCCCAACAAAGGAGCCAAGCCCACCTCCCTAGCTAAACGCCAAGGACCGCTGTCGGAGCAGCCAAAGGAAAACGGGAGAACTCGGCCGTTGTAGTCACGGCCGGTCAGATGAAACCATCGCCTTCCCGCCAGCATCAGCAGTATCGGATCAGTTGGGACCACGAACAGCCACAAGGGAGAGTAGGTGAATAAAATCGGTAAATTTAGTAATTTATTTGTTTGTTTACCTTTTTTTGTTATCTTACGAAAATCCGAAATTCCGGTAGGAGCACCTAGGCCGCCCTGAAAAGAAGGGTACGCCGGGCAAACAAGAACCCGAGTAGTGGACAAACCCCTACTTACAGAGTGTAGTATGACTGATATTTAGGTCTATCAAAATATAAAGAAAGTTCAGTAGTTCACATTTACAAGGACGTAATGATTCTTTGTCTTATACAAAACAATCTAAAAAAGGCATTGGGGAGTACACAAGGCCCCCCCCCTCTTCTTTTCATTTTCTGACTACGTCTATGTTATTCAGCAATTCATTCTGAACATTTCATTCGAAGGTTCCAAGTCTCTGCAATGAATAAATTCTCATTTATTTAAGTTTTAAATGTTTATGTCGGTGGTGCACTGGCAGTGTCGGAAAAAATAATAAATTTCTGCATTTGGAGCGAACCTTAAGTTTTAAAATTTTTTATAACTATTTTTTGAAAACTCGTAGCTAGTTACAGTCTTCGACAAAGTTGTTAATTAAGGTTTCAACTATAGATTTATTAAGCTGGCGATAATAGCGATCTTTATAAACGTAGATGCAAAATAATTGATTTCCCCATATAAAATCCCATACAAACTTTAAACGCAATGCGCAGACCCGGGAAGCAACCAACCGCTAACAAATTTTGCACAGGCATTTGGGACCACAAAAGGAACTCAAAAAGTGCTGTGCCCGCTAGTTTAAATCATTTTGAAGTTTTCGCATACAACCGCGAGCCACTCTATTGTACATCATACAGAATTGCATACAAAAATTATGCACATATTTCCAATCAGATAGCGCAATAATCTTATTTTTCCATTCAGTACAATGGCAGATATCCAAGTTCAAAAATATTCTCCGGGTGGGAGATCTTTGTTTCAATTGTTCCTGCTTTCTAACATGGAGCTGCATAAAATTATCCACGGAGATGAATCCAAATAATCACCTTCTCTATTGACATACAGTCTGCGGACATCTGACAAGTGGACTTGCTGAAACCGACTGAAATGACAATTCTTTCTGATCAAGATTTGCGGCTCGGTGTATGAAATTAGTGGGAACCAATCAGGAACAAGCTTCAGTCAGATGATTTGAAAGCGGTGTGTGTGTGCTATCTTACATCCATCAGAAATGAAAATGATGGCCTCTCCCAGTAGCACGTATCGACACATACTGATTCATCCACCAGTCGTGTACAGCTCACAAATATTTCGCGGTATTGTACAGCCATCCGTTCGCGCCAAGCAATCGAATACGAATGTTGATAGAAACAAATCTGTATTTCTTGAATGATTTTTCAAAGCACAGTATTTTCGGTATTAACCCATTCATGCCCATGTTGTTTGTGGACAACAACGTTTGTAAACAGCTATAACTTTTGATTGGGGCAAGCTTTGCTCGCAAAAACAAGTAAGTCTAATAAATGTGTCTATCGCCTTTCATTTGAGCATTAACAGTTACAAGGATCATTTCTAGAACTGTACTTATTACAATTAGTCTGATTGGATTCCGCTGTAGCAGTGCTGCTAGGGGCAGTTTACGTTGACGACCGCAAATGAATTTTTCATATATCACGGTGTCTCTGGTAGAAAATATTTAAACAAAAAATCAGTATCGCTAACCTACTCACTAATCAAAAGCTTAGATGTTCCTCTTTCGTCTGAGCATAACTTTGAAATGTTCTATCGGGGGGTCTAGAACATATATTTTTATTAGCATTTTGATGATCATTTTTTTTTTTGTAATTTTACAATTTGTAGCCCAAAACAGATATCTCCCTTTTAGGAGGTTTACTCAAAGAACACACACTGTCAGAGGAACGGACCTGAAACAGTAATGTACACCTTCGAAGACATTATTCAGCCAGTTTCGCGTTGGTAATTAAGAAACTTGAAATTCGCAAAACAAAACGTTTCCTTCAGTTTATTTTTTTTACTCGAGGTTGCTATGTAATGATACATATCAAAATTCTATCCTTGTTCTATGGATTCTTTGAACAATTTTATCTCAATTAGTTTTGTTTTTATTTATTAGTTTCGTTGAAAATTACAAGTTTAACCACGATCGAAAGATTATCCCTTTAGAAACACATAAAATCACACATTTTTGTAGAAAATTATATTTTCTGCAAAACCATTTCATGTTCTGTTTTGTAGTCAGTGAGAAAATGTTTGGAAGCAGCAGGGTGTTATCTGTTTTTAGAGATTGTGTATTTGTTCAAAGTTGCAATTCTATTATAGGAAATATAAGAAAGTGAAATTTTAAAGTGCACTTTATCAAGTATTTCGATTTGATTAATCGACGAAATAAAGGATCCAAATACATCAAAGGTAAAATGTTCTGAGAAATCCGAAAATGATATAATTTTGAATAAGAAAAGGGTTGGAAAAGAATCCAGAGCGAAAAGACTCTAATAACATAAAATATAAACAAAAGAGTATTGTTTCGCTGATTTGAAAAATTTGTAAAAAGTTATTTTAACAGATTTATAGCCCTATATTGGCTCAAAAACTTATCTGTTTAAGTCTTTTCACAACTCGATAGATGCGAATAATTGTAACATTTTTCAAATAAAGGTATTTCCATGGTAAAATATAATAATATTTTAGTGTATTGATCGCAAATTCAAGCAGAAAGTATTAAACTTTCAACCAATTTCGGATTCACAAAGATAGTTTTATCTCATTTTTCATTGAAGTAGGAAACAGATATGTCAATGTTCTTATAACATATGTACTAACAAACACTGTAATTATTGAAATCGATATACATAAAATGACTTCTTGATCAAAGAGCAGCATTTGTGAAAAAGTGATCTAAATTTTAATATTAAACAATACATACACACAACTAATTGATATCAATGAACACAAATACATCATAAAATGAAAAATTATTTACTGATACCAATTATTCATAAAGGTTAAAAAAGTTGGTTTTTTAGATGGACGTACAAATGAGTAATAGTATTCATTTTATATAAACACTAGCTAATATCCGTCGCGCGTTGCTGCGATTTTCGACGAAAAAGGAGTAAAACGCAATTTATTCCGAAGCGCCATCTGGCGGATAGGTAATCCCCAACCAATAACATACAAATACGCTCCATAATAATTGTCTACTACGTATACATTTTTACGGCAATCGGATAAGCCGTTTGGGAGTCCATAAAACACATACATACAAACATTGACACAATTAAAATAAATTAATTAAACATTTATTTTTCCAAAATTAAAATAGTTCTGGACCCTTAGGAAGAACAATTCAAAACTTGTCTCGTTTAAAAGCCAGTTTTCGGATAATGAGTGCATCTGTGATATTGATTTGTTTGTGGTAATCTTGTTCTAACAGAGACAATAATATACCGAGTAAAAATATTATTGAGATCTAATATTTAAATTAACTCGAGATTTGCTAAATGACAGTCATTGGTGTCTTCGGAGGTATTTATTATCGTAACAAGTCCTTCCTTCTGATACTGAATGTCTAAAGTTTCATCCCCCTAAAAGTGCTATTCATTGAAACGCAGTCTTCAAAAATAATCATCAAAATGTTAAAAAAAATTGTTCTAGACCCCCGATAGAACATTTCAAATTTAGTCTCAGATGAAAGAGGAGTATCTAAGTTTTCCATTAGTGAGTACTTCAGCGATATTGATTTTTTTGTCTAAATATTGTTCTACCAGACACCGGGATATCTGCGTAATGGTGCAATATTTTTGAAAACTGATAAAACTTATCAATTTAGTCTATCTTTGGTTACGTTTTCCATGCAATTCGACTATTGTAAATATTCTAGGAGAATTGTATTGAGGATGGGAAGGTAAAAATTGTTTGGTGTTCTTGATCTCACCGTTTTCGAGGAAAAATAGTTTTGAAACCCTACATGCACTAGAAAAGTTGGGCATGAAAGGGTTAATGCATGTTATACATACTCCAAATTTTAATACTACATTGCGCAACATATTTTCGATAAAATTGCCTTAAACCTCAAATCATTCTATTAAGTATGATGGAAGTCATTAACGTTCAAAATCTGACACGACTATAGTATAGGTATACCACTGCCGATACCCAGTAAATTTTGTAGAGCTCAATCGGCCCGATTATCAGGCCGATGATCGGGCCGACTAAGCCCGATAACGGGCCGATCAGAGCGGGATATCGGGTTTATATCCTGCAATTTTGCACCATTTGCATAAACCGCGTCAACCTTCGAATATGCCAAACGCATCGACGTAATCGGACCGACGTGAGCCCGATGTCGAACTATAGAAAATCGGGCAATCGTCGTGCTCATTATTTTCGTTTTCTTCTTTTTATTTTAAACGTTTATGTTTTCTTTTTTTTTCAAATAAAAACAAACAGCAATATTTTTTTGCTTCAAAATTTTTATTAGCGTCAGACTTTTTAAAATATTAGTTCTTATCAATAAGCAAATTATATAATTTTTTGATGCAGGCATGCGATTAATACCTCGAATCGCATTATTTTCCGATAAAATGGTATCGGCGATAAACGCCGTCCGATTCCGTACGTACCGAAATCTAAGCACAGGAAAACGATACGTGGTATTTCCGATGATTTGATTTTAGCAGCAACCGGTTAAGTGGGTGTCCCAAACGCAAATTATGTATCGGATTGATGTGCTGTAACCGGAGCCGAACTAACGGTAGCAGTTGTACTTCCGAAAGCAAATTCCGTGATTTATTTTGATTGCTCTATCGTTTTTACATTTTCCACCGGTTTCGGTGGATCAGTTTTACCTAGGCCAGGATCCTTGATCGGGCTATTCACTATTGCTGAAACACCACTCATTATCGGGACGGAAGACGTTTCTTCTCTTCAACCTTTGGCGGTGCATCCGCGGCAGGGTTGTTAATACGATACATTTTTCGCGATAATTTATCGGCGTTACTCGTTAACGATAATGTATCGTCATCGAAAACTCCGTTAACGATAATGTATTGTCGCCTTCATCGTCATCGTCGATGATTGTATCGTCGTATTCATCGTCATCGTCGGTTCATCGGTTATCGCGATACATTTTGCGTTACTTTCCCGTTTATTGGAGTTGAAGTTGATGCGGTTAACTTTCAGTTGTTTAGAAATAAATACCTATTGAAGGACATGTTGTTGGCAGTTGAAAATCAATAGTTTTGGACATTTTCTATGCACAGCGGAGTCCGACGATGCGTCAAAGAGAATTTTTTTTCAACTTTTCGGGAAAGTGTATTATACTGAAGGGAAAGTTGTTGGCAGTTGAAAATCAATAATTTTGGACATTTTCATTGCGCAGAAGGGTCTGACGATGTGTCAAAATGGATTTTTTTTTAATTTTTCGAGTAAGTTGGTGCACAGAAGAGTCCCAGGTGCACAGTGCGGCAAAAAGGTGATCAAAATTGTTTTGACCATGAAGAAAACAAATTTTGAGCTATTGTGTAATTAGTAATTTTTATCACGCAAAGACATATATTGAAAAAAACTACTAAACCACTATTATTAGGCCATTCACAAATTATACTACACATTTAAGTGGTGTGGTGATTGACAGATTTTATTATAATTGTTACCACCGGCAATTCTGACAGCACTGCCAACGGGTCGATGGGGGATGATTAGGCAGTTTTACTGATTGTGCGAGCAGAGTAGGCATTCGATGCAACGTGCTATCATTTAATTAAAACAATAATTGCGGTCAGTATTTCGGATGTGGAATTAAAATTAGAGGATTAGAATTCTTTGAAGGAAGCTAGGTGAGATACCTCGTAAGGAGTTACTTAAGGCCCCCGTCGGGCAATCCGCCATTTTTCGTGTTTTGTTGCGGTTTTTTATTTTATTTTCAAAGAAAATGACAAAATATGGAAAAAAAGAAAAAAATCACGACCTAGATAATTGTTTTTACTATGAATTGGCCGAAATGGAAAATTCAAAATTTTCCAACTCGGAAAACTGTGTGCTTTTTCCGGTTGAAAAAGCACACAGTTTTTGCAATCATGTGTTTAAAATTTTGATTTTTCCAATACAACATAGCTAAACAATTTTTCTAGGACGTGATTTTCTCCGATTTTCCATATTTTCCGCTTTTTATTGAAAAATTTCCATTTTACTAGAAGCAGTTTTTCCACCCGCACAGACACAACTAAAGTAAAATTTGTATGTATAGGTGCGCAAAAGTGGAGCAATATTTTCAACCTGCTGTTTCTTCGATATTTCCTACAAAACTACCCAAGTGTTGCATATGTACGGATTCGTTAGAAACCAAGGAATCTGATGGTACAAAGAAAAAATCGTTTTGGAAAACTTCATAACAGCGTTTTTCAATTTTCCTCGCGATACGCAGTGTACCGTCGCACGCGAAATAGCGTGGAAAGATACGAAAAGAAAAACAAGTGTACTAAAAGTTATCCTTGGGTTGATGCAGATGGCGTGCTACGAAAGCTCGAAATATCGAAAGCTTTTAGCACAACTGTTTTTGAGTAATTCTGAATGTAGAAATAGTTGAAAATGATTTGAAATAAATTTCTTCATTGAAACTTGATGATTTTCGATTCTCTTGGGAGATCTATGATATTTTATTATTTTACGAGACGAAAACAAACCGCGATGCTATTTTATCTTTATACGCCAAATAATGGAAAAACATTTTCTATTTTGAAATTGCATGTTGATATTTGATGATTTTGAAACTGATGATCGTTTGAAACCAATGGTTTTGTGTTGAATTGATAACACATATTTAAAAACATCTTTGGCTTTATTCCAAACAATAATGGAGGCTTGCCAAATTGAAAATTATTTGGAAGTTCCATCAATTATCACATGTCACAATTTTTTGTAAGATTGGTTTTATTTCTCAGAAACCGATTTCCACACAGCTTTGATGAAAAGCTGATGAAATTTATAACAGTTGAAGCAAATATTTTCGACATTCCACAAATACCAGCGAACGAATTTTTGGGTTCCCTATAATTAATTTTCATACTGGATTTGACTGCTTTGAAACATTTTTGAACACAGATGTAAGAAAGCTTAGCAAAGTTTCCTCAGTGTCTCAGGGAATAATTATCATACTAATATTTGGATTTAAAAAATTTTAAATGACGCATTTTGTGAGATTGTAAACCAAAATAATATATTTGTTTTGATAATATTTCTTTTTCTTTTGTTTTATTGAGATTCGAGAGTAGGTATCACGAAAATCACGCTGAAAGCAACAACTTTTTTTTGTTTCCATAGCGTTATTACGCCATGAAAATTTGAGTTTTTCAGGAAGTATATTTTATAACGGTCGTATCGTATTTCATTTATGAATCAATCAATAGTCCCGACCAGGGCGATTGAAAATGAATCACTTGATAATATTTTATCGCTTTATTGAACGTTAAAGTTCATTGAAATAAGGAAATAATAATTAGATCAATTTCATTTTTTCCGTTGAATTTTTGAAAAAAACTTTTATTTGGCTCTCTCTAATCAATTTACTTACTACACTTCCATTGACTTATAACGATTTATAGAAGAGATACGATTAATCGTGTATTGTAAATGATATGCGTAGTTTGAACTACCATAAAACCATTCTCGCTGATTACGTCTAAAGGTTTGACTGAATGGATTTGTTTGAATATTCCAACGTTGGAATACACAAATCTGTCACGTAGTTTTAAAAATACCCACATGGCTCCCTGCAGATCACCTGACAAAGGATCTGAAATCCAAATCGATCACTTTCAAATCAACAGAAAATGCTTTAGTAGTTATATTGGTCAGGAAGATTGTGCTACCAGGACTACGTCCAGAAACTGGCGGTAGCACTGCTGACAGAAAAAAATGTACTAACTTGGTTAATTTTGAGCTCTTCAAGGAATAATATTTTTTTCTGAATAGCGCAATTAATTTTTCATCGTTTTGTTTTACAATTTCCAATATGGATTTGAATGATAAAAAAGTTCTCCAAGGTTGTCTACATACTGAATTTTGATACAGTCGGGTCTCCTACTACGCTGATTCCTACTACGTGGATTCGTATTAGCGGTACCCACCTAATAGGAATCACTTAGCTTATGGGATTTCGACTAATTGGGGCTCGAATATTTCATCTGAGTTAACATTTAGCACCATACTTTATTTGGTAAAGTTGTTTTGTGTTTGCTTAGACCTACAATTTAGAGCAATTGGATATCCAATTAATTGATAACTGCAGCGCCAGGGGTGCTATACAATAGAGTAAATAAATCTAACCTCTCGTAAACGCAACTATCATTGAATAAGTTTAACGTGAGCGTACCAGCTTTCAGCACACTGTGGAATTTAGTATGTCACAAACGTCTAATAACTTAGAGGAGAAGGTGTTCTCGGAAAAAATTTAGAGAAGGTTAAGAGCTACGCGATTATGGACAAAACTAATTGAAATAGATAGACCAGGCGCCACTAGTGAGCATGTATTATTTTTCAATTTCTGAATCTCGAGAACATTATTTAGAAGTGTGATGTCTTCGGCAATATTCATCAGCGAGTCGAGTGCTACCCGACGGCGAATAGATAATTACAGAATTCGCCCATCAGGCGGCGCGAGGGAGACTAAAACTTCCAATTCATGTTAGGTAAAGTTTATTAATTTAGGAAAATGACGCATAGTGTCGCCTAGCCGGGCAAAACCTCAAAATTTTATCTTAGATTTTTCGTGATTTAACATTTTTCTCTGTTTCTTAACAGGTTGAATAGACTCTTCTCAAATATTAAGTCCCGAAGACGAGAGTTCAATTTTTTACAGAACTTCAAAGGTGAAATAGACAATGAATTCTGAGGAAAACTCTTTTCAAAGATTCCGATTGGGCTCAAACTGATTTCATTTGAAAGGTTATTCGCTGGACTTATAGCTGCCATTCGATTTAGTCGATACAAGCCTTTCTTCTCGCTCAGACATGAAAAACAAATAATAAATCGAGCAATAGTTCAAAGTTATAATATTCAAAGTGGCTGTACTTTTTTTAGAAACGGTTCGGAAAGATCGCTTGTTGTTCATTATACTTGAAAATTAGTGTACTTTCCGAAAATGAGTATCTTGTTTTGCCCCTTTCTGCCCCGAGGTATGAAAAAAGGTGATTTTTCATGATACGTCTGAAGGAGACGCATGGTAGCGTTTGACTACCCAGGGTTCGCAATATAATTTATAGATGTGTCTTATCATTATCAACAATTGAAAAAATGTGTATTCTGCTAAAAAATTCACCGCACCTAATTTTTTGAAAATGAATTTTCGGAAATAGTGCACTTTATATTCCTAAATGTTGAATTTTCGAACCACCCTAAGTGCCAAAATTTTGAGGATTTTAAAAACAAAAAAATGAACATCAAATATGAATTCAGCGTCACAAAATTACCCTAATGTGAAGTTTTTCATCAAATTCGGGCCACTTTTGAGGTTTTGTCCGACTTTTGTATGGAAGGTGATCACCGTGTGACGTTTTCTGTAATGTAATCCAAGTCACAACTGAAGTTTTATTGCACGCTACAAGTGCAATCTAGGTTGTATGAGTGGCTATAAAATTACCATAAAGCCTAAATTGTTACTGGGGCAAGGACTATTTAATGATGTAATGATTAAATTGGATATCACCCTCAAGGCGGCGCTAGTGAGCACACACTTTTTTATTTCAATATCCCAAAATAGGAAGGTGGGAAAAAATTGGGAGGACTATCAAATTGATTTTTATTGTAAGAACTATTTTTCCTTAGAAAACCTTACAGAATAATTCTGTTTCACTATATCAAACAAAAATTTTAAAAATGTATCGTCATGTGTTTTCAAGAAATTTCCATGACCAGTAGTGTAAATTGGTGGGTTGGAAAAATTGAGAGGACAATAAAATTGATTTCTATTGAAACAATTGTTTTTGCTTAGGAAACCTTGCCGGATGCTTTTGTTTGTCTATCCTGTATCCATCAGAAGAAGAAAAGTTTATTTCCATGTGTGTATTCAAGAAGTTTCCATGATCAGTAGTGGAAATTGGTGGGTTGGAAAAATTGAGAGGACAATAAAATTGATTTCTATTGAAACAATTGTTTTTGCTTAGGAAACCTTGCCGGATGCTTTTGTTTGTCTATCCTGTATCCATCAGAAGAAGAAAATTTTATTGCCATGTGTTTTCAAGAAATTTCCATGATCACTAGAGGAAATTGGTGGGTTGGAAAAATTGAGAGGACAATAAAATTGATTTCTATTGAAACAATTGTTTTTGCTTAGGAAACCTTGCCGGATGCTTTTGTTTGTCTATCCTGTATCCATCAGAAGAAGAAAATTTTATTTCCATGTGTGTTTTCAAGAAGTTTCCATGATCAGTAGTGGAAATTGGTGGGTTGGAAAAATTGAGAGGACAATAAAATTGATTTCTATTGAAACTATTGTTTTTGCTTAGGAAACCTTGCCGGATGCTTTTGTTTGTCTATCCTGTATCCATCAGAAGAAGAAAATTTTATTGCCATGTGTTTTCAAGAAATTTCCATGATCACTAGAGGAAATTGGTGGGTTGGAAAAAAAATGGGAGGACAATCAAATTGATTTTCATAGAAAGAAATATTTTTGTTTACGAAACCTTGCAGGATGATTTTGTTTGCCTATCCTGTATCCACCAGAAGAAGAAAATTTTATTGCCATGTGTTTTCAAGAAATTTCCATGATCAGTAGTGGAAATTGGTGGGTTGGAAAAAAATAGAAGGACGATCAAATTGATTTTTATAGAAAGAATCCTTGCAGAATGATTCTTTTTCTCTATCCTGCATCCATCAGAAGAAGAAAATTTTATTGCCATGTGTTTTCAAGAAATTTCCATGATCACCAGTGGAAATTGGTGGGTTGGAAAAAATGGGAGGACGATCCAATTGATTTTTATAGAAAGAATCCATGCAGAATGATTCTGTTTCCCTATCCTGCATCCATCAGAAGAAGAAAATTTTATTGCCATGTGTTTTCAAGTAATTTCCATGATGAGTAGTGGGAATTGGTGGGTTGGAAAAAAATTGGGAGGACGATCAAATTGATTTTTATAGAAAGAAATATTTTTGTTTACGAAACCTTGCAGGATGATTTTGTTTGCCTGCCCTATATCCACCAAAATAAGAAAATTTTATTGCCATGTGTTTTCAAGAAATTTCCATGATCAGTAGTGGAAATTGGTGGGTTGGAAAAAAATGAGAGGACGATCCAATTGATTTTTATAGAAAGAATCCTTGCAGAATGATTCTGTTTCCCTATCCTGCATCCATCAGAAGAAGAAAATTTTATTGCCATGTGTTTTCAAGAAATTTCCATGATCAGTAGTGGAAATTGGTGGGATGGAAAAAATGGGAGGACGATCAAATTGATTTTTATAGAAAGAAATATTTTTGTTTACGAAACCTTGCAGGATGATTCTGTTTGCCTATCCTGTATCCACCAGAAGAAGAAAATTTTATTGCCATGTGTTTTCAAGAAATTTCCATGATCAGTAGTGGAAATTGGTGGGTTGGAAAAAAATGGGAGGACGATCCAATTGATTTTTATAGAAAGAATACTTGCAGAATGATTCTGTTTCCCTATCCTGCATCCATCAGAAGAAGAAAATTTTATTGCCACGTGTTTTCAAGTAATTTCCATGATCAGTAGTGGGAATTGGTGGGTTGGAAAAAAATTGGGAGGACGATCAAATTGATTTTTATAGAAAGAAATATTTTTGTTTACGAAACCTTGCAGGATGATTTTGTTTGCCTGTCCTGTATCCACCAAAAGAAGAAAATTTTATTGCCATGTGTTTTCAAGAAATTTCCATGATCAGTAGTGGAAATTGGTGGGTTGGAAAAAAAATTTGAGGACGATCAAATTGATTTTTATAGAAAGAAATATTTTTGTTTACGAAACCTTGCAGAATGATTCTGTTTCCCTATCCTGCATCCATCAGAAGAAGAAAATTTTATTGCCATGTGTTTTCAAGTAATTTCCATGATCAGTAGTGGGAATTGGTGGGTTGGAAAAAAATTGGGAGGACGATCAAATTGATTTTTATAGAAAGAAATATTTTTGTTTACGAAACCTTGCAAGATGATTCTGTTTGCCTATCCTGTATCCACCAGCAAAAGAAAATTTTATTGCCATGTGTTTTCAAGTAATTTCCATGATCAGTAGTGGAAATTGGTGGGTTGGAAAAAATGGGAGGACGATCCAATTGATTTTTATAGAAAGAATACTTGCAGAATGATTCTGTTTCCCTATCCTGCATCCATCAGAAGAAGAAAATTTTATTGCCATGTGTTTTCAAGTAATTTCCATGATCAGTAGTGGAAATTGGTGGGTTGGAAAAAAATTGGGAGGACAATCAAATTGATTTTTATAGAAAGAAATATTTTTGTTTACGAAACCTTGCAGGATGATTTTGTTTGCCTGTCTTGTATCCATCAGAAGAAGAAAATTTTATTGCCATGTATTTTCAAGAAATTTCCATGATCAGTAGTGGAAATTGGTGGGTTGGAAAAAAATTGGGAGGACGATCAAATTGATTTTTATAGAAAGAAATATTTTTGTTTACGAAACCTTGCAGAATGATTCTGTTTCCCTATCCTGCATCCATCAGAAGAAGAAAATTTTATTGCCATGTGTTTTCAAGAAATTTCCATGATCAGTATCGGAAATTGGTGGGTTGGAAAAAAATGGAAGGACGATCAAATTGATTTTTATAGAAAGAATCCTTGCAGAATGATTCTGTTTCCCTATCCTGCATCAATCAGAAGAAGAAAAAAATGGGAGGACGATCAAATTGATTTTTATAGAAAGAATCCTTGCAGAATGATTCTGTTTCCCTATCATGCATCCATCAGAAGAAGAAAATTTTATTGCCATGTGTTTTCAAGTAATTTCCATGATCAGTAGTGGGAATTGGTGGGTTGGGAAAAAATTGGGAGGACGATCAAATTGATTTTTATAGAAAGAAATATTTTTGTTTACGAAACCTTGCAGGATGATTTTGTTTGCCTGCCCTGTATCCACCAAAAGAAGAAAATTTTATTGCCATGTGTTTTCAAGAAATTTCCATGATCAGTAGCGGAAATTGGTGGGTTGGAAAAAAAATTTGAGGACGATCAAATTGATTTTTATAGAAAGAATCCTTGCAGAATGATTCTGTTTCCCTATCCTGCATCCATCAGAAGAAGAAAATTTTATTGCCATGTGTTTTCAAGAAATTTCCATGATCAGTAGTGGAAATTGGTGGGTTGGAAAAAAATGGAAGGACGATCAAATTGATTTTTATTGAAAGAATCCTTGCAGAATGATTCTGTTTCTCTATCCTGCATCCATCAGAAGAAGAAAATTTTATTGCCATGTGTTTTCAAGAAATTTCCATGATCACCAGTGGAAATTGGTGGGTTGGAAAAAATGGGAGGACGATCCAATTTATTTTTATAGAAAGAATCCTTGCAGAATGATTCTGTTTCCCTATCCTGCATCCATCAGAAGAAGAAAAAAATGGGAGGACGATCAAATTGATTTTTATAGAAAGAATCCTTGCAGAATGATTCTGTTTCCCTATCCTGC